>NC_140934.1:120666821-121266821 GCF_014529385.1 Adiantum capillus-veneris | reverse complement strand
AACTTTGGCTCTTTGATACTGTGGTGGCTTCGGCTATGCTTTATGGGGTCCAGATTTGGGGACCATCTGTGGATCAGGATAATTGGAAGTCAATGGAGAGACCTTTGGTATCTATGGTTTCCCGAATGATTAGAGCCAAGGTCTCCGTACCACACGCGATTACCCGAGCGGAACTAGCGGCCCCTCCGATAGAAATTGAAGCTCTTACCAAATCAGTGTCCTTTATACATGGTTTGTGGGATACAAATAATGGCCGATATACTAGACTGGCCCTCGAATCCTCTCGACAATTGGCAATGAAAGGGGATACATCATGCTGGTATGCGCAACTATCCTCGTGGTTTCAGAGACACGGGTTCAGTATGGAAAGATTACCCCCCTTCCAATACTCTCTTGAGGCTCCATCGTTGGAAATTACACGAACGGAGATTAATAAAATCATCCGACAGGATCTTATACAGTTGGATACTAAGAGGACATGGGTAGACCCTACACAAGAATTGGGCACGAAGATGGCCGACTACAAAGAAAACTTCCTACAACTATCTAAAGATGGATTTGTGATTCGCCCGAGTTACATGGATACCCACCTGTCTCATGGTTTGAGATGTGCTATTGGTCAGATTCGTACATCCTCACACCAGTTGGAAATTGAATTTGGCAGATTTAGGGAAATCCCACCTGAGAGCAGAATTTGCAAGTTATGCGGAATGGAGCCGGAGACAGAATTACACTACATATGCCACTGCACAATATACTATGAGATACGTGGCCGTTTTCATTGCCTCTTTAAAGAAGGCTTTGGACCTCTAGATAGAATCATGCAATACCAAGATCAAAGATGCTTAGGCTTGTACCTGCTGGAACTACATCGGCACAGGGATAATCTAATGAGAAGACAAAGAGCACTACGGACTCAGAGGCAGATCACAGACTTCTTCGGATCGAGAGAAGCAAGAGTGGAAGGGGAAGCAAGAGGCCAGCAGCCAACACAAAGGAGTACCCACATTCATACCAAAGGCACCCTAATTGACAGAGCGATTGAGCTTAGGAAATCGAGACGACCATGACCAAGATGCAGAAGCACACTTCAGCGGAGGAGACTACAACAAAGGATTAGAAGCATTCTAGCCAGACACCCAGAATGCTCCTAAGAAGTTTATTTAATACTTTGTATTTAGTTTTTTCACATTTACTTTCACACTTTTCACACTTAGTACTTTAGTACTAAGGTACCCAGACATTGTAACAGATTCACCACTTTTGTATCAGTTTGGTCTCATAGGTCATTCTGGCCTTTTGAAGACGTTAATATAACATTTCATTTCATTTCTCTCTCTCTCTCTCTCTCTCTCTCTCTCTCTCTCTCTCTCTCTCTCTCTCTCTCTCTCTCTCTCTCTCTCTCTCTCTCTCTCTCTCTCTCTCTCTCTCTCTCTCTCTCTCTCTCTCTCTCTCTCTCTCTCTCTCTCTCTCGCGCGTCCTTCTTCTCTGCAAGTCTGCTCGTCATGGGTTCTACACGTCGCCATCCTCCCTAAACCACCCACACCATCATGGTCTACTTCATGAGATTGACGGCAAACCATTTGGTAAATCATTAGGAAATATATATCTTGACATTCCTCTTATCATTTTCTAAGTACTTTTTCTTAAGGGTCTCTCTTGCCTTGGATTTTTCGTTTTAGAGTCGCATGCATGTCAAACAGGGGGTCTCGTCCAAAGGCTATCTTTGGAACAAGCATATTTAAAAGAGTGTAACAAGCATATTCCTCTGCTATCTGACCTTTGCGGACAGTGCAGAGTAAGTAAGATTGTTGAACTTACAGACACAGATGAACTCAATTTATTAAATTGATTCAAAGCCTAGGAACTTTTCTGTTTGGTGCAGGACTTCAAAGTGTCATTTGGTAATTACTTTTGCTTCAAGCAAGCCTGTAGGCACTAATTTTTCAAGGATATGCAGTTTCTTCAGGAAACACATCAGGATTTTTACAAGTCTTTTTAGAGGGTGGTTTGAATCAGCAACGAATAGCAGTAAGTCCATGCACATACGGATTTGTAGCCTTTTCAAAGTAGTCACACTTCTTATTTTTCATTCTCTTCCGGTTACCATAACTGCAGATATGTGATGCATTTGCACTTGCTAGACTCTTGGGTGTCACGCTTGTGCTTCCACAGCTTGATGTAAATCCTTTTTGGCAGGATTCTAGGTATGATACATTTCATAAAGTGGTGTATCAAGATGTGGCTAACACGATCTTACTGTTTTTTCTGTTTGTTGACAGTTTCTTTGCAGATATTTTTGACGTGGACCATTTTTTACAAACTCTAGAGCATGATGTTTCAATAGTGAGAGAATTGCCCAAGGATTATCACTGGAGCCCAAGGGAGTACTATGCCACAGGTATTCGGGCCACAAGGGTGAAAAATACACCTGCTCGGTCACCTCCAAATTGGTCCTTGGAGAACGTTTTGCCTGTCATCAAAGAGTGAGTTACTGTAAAGGCCGTTTCTTTCTTGAGATGTCATGTGTAGAATTTGAAGTATTTTTTGCTAGCTTAGCAAAATACTTTTGGTGGCGTGTAGGATTTTTGTCCATCATTTGTCTCAATCGAGCCTTGAGAAACTTGAGTAGGATCCATTCATTTACCTTGAAAGTTAAGGCCCTTCTTTGCTTGTTAGCAACAACTTTTTGCCTTTGTTGTGAGATAGATATAGTATCCTTAATCTTTTGAAAAGATTCTTATAGATCTTGGCTATACTCATCAGCAGCAAAAGATCTTCCCATGTACCTTAAGTAGTAAGGGACTTTTAGGTCTTCTCTCAATGATTTCGAAGGGTGTCTTCCTTGTAGTAGTATGTACATTGTTATTGTACGTATACTCTAGAAGAGGTAGGTACTTCTCCCATTGTGAGCGTTGATTTACTTTCAAGACATAGGTCTTGAGTAGATCTAGAATCGTAAGGTTAGCTATTTCACTTTGGCCATCCGTTTGTGCGTGATAGGCCGAAGAGAAATTTAGCATTGTACCTAGATTCTCAAAGAGACCCTTCCAAAAATTAGTGGACATTCGAGGATCTCTATCTGACACTATGGATGTTGGCAAACCATGGTATTTGAAAATATGTGATATGAACAGGGTTGCAATTTGATGTGCCTTGATAGTCTTTTTGATAGGTATAAAATGTGCTTGTTTGTGAAACCTGTCGACTATTGTCCATATTCCCGTATTCCCATGGATAGACTTGGGTAATTCAAAGATAAAATCCATGGATATACTCTCCCATTGTGAATTAGAAATTGGCAATGGCTGGAGTAATCTAGGTTGCTTCCCTCTATCATATTTGGTCTTTTGGCATACCACGCATTTTAAAACATACTCTTGTATGTCTACTTTCATGGTAGGCCAATAGAAATACGTCTCTACTCCTCGAAGAGTAGGTTGAATCCTTCTATGCCCACATAGAGAGGAGCATGGGATTCATACATTACTTTCTCATGGAGGGAGTTAGTAACACATAGCCTATTGGCATGGAGAAGATAACCATCCTGCAAGGTAAACGGTTCTTTTTTCTCTTATAAGGCAATGATTGACACTATATTTTTGAAATCAGGGTCAATAGTATACTCATCTATCATAGAAGATAGATCATTGTGAGGTGCTATAGACACTGCATTCACTTTTTGTCGTTGTGATAGTGCATTGGCCACTTGATTGTGCTTGCCAATAACATGAGGAATATGAAAATTACATTGCGAAAGAAAATTTACCCACGTCATTTGTTTGTCGGAAACCTTGGTTTGCGTCATGAAGTACTTAAGACTTTGGAGATCCGTTCGTAGGATGAATAGAGTTCCCAAAAGATAATGCTTCCATGTGTCGAGGACATGTAAAATAGCTAGTAGTTCCTTTTCATATATCTGCCCAACACTCGCTCATTGGAATTGAGTCTTCGACTCTCATATGCTATGGCATGCCCTTCTTGAAGTAAAACTGCTCCAAGGCAATCTCCACAAGCATCAGGTTGGACCTCAAATGGTTTTGAGAGATACGGCAGTGTAAGGACAAGTTGAGAGGTATGCTTTTTTTTTAGCTTGTCAAAAGCATTTTGCTCTTTTGTAGTCCATGTATACTTAACGTTCTTTTTTGTTAAACCATGTAATGGTCCTACTATTTGCGAGAATTTTTCTACGAAATGTCTATAGTATGGACACATACCTATAAATCTTTGTAGCTCGTGTAGATTCCTTGAGTTAGGCCATCCTTTTATTATCTCTAACTTTGTTGGATCCATAAAATACCATCTTGAGAGATAATGTGACCTAAGTGTTAAATCTCTTGAAGGAAAAATTCACTCTTCTTTTGGTTAATGAAATGTTTATTCTCCCTCAAAGCTTGAAAGATTACCTTGAGATGTTGCTTATATTCCTCGAGAGAATTGGAGTAAATGATGATATCATCAAAGAACACTCCAATAAACTTGCGGTTGGGTCTAAAAATTTTCTCCATTAGGCGGTTGAATGTGGACGAAGCATTTGTCAAACCAAAAGGCATGACAAGATATTCATAATTCCTGAATGTTGTACGAAATGCGGTCTTTACTATATCTTCATTGACTATCCTTATTTGATGGTAGCCACTTTTTAAGGTCAATCTTACTGAAGGAGATATACCCTTGTAGCTTATCAAACAGATCTTCTACCCACGGTATGGGAAATCTGTTCTTGATAGTAATCCGATTTAGTGCTCTATAGTCAACACACATACGGTATGTGCTACCTTTTTTGCACTTATATGACGGGTAAACAAAAGGAGAGGAACTATGCCTCACCATCTCCTTATCCACCAGCTCATATACTTGCCTCATAATCTCCTCTTGTTGAGCTTGGGAAAGCCCCTTATTGGAAACTGATTTGTGAAGCGACCATAGTATGGTGAATTACCTCAATGATGGTCCTAAGCCTTTGAGAGTTGACATAGTCGGCCATATCTTCAGCTAGTCCCACATAAAGTTGCTGCTTTTGTTTGGTGAAGTCTATCTTTTGGTAGACAGTAACTTTGAGATGTAAATCCCAAAACTTGTCCACATACATGTGGATAGACTCATTGGGAGTTAGCTTCAAACTTTGCCACTCAGTAAGCACTTTTTCCTTGGTGTCGCTTTGCAAGAAATTGCTTCATTATGGAAACTCATAGAGTTTTCCATGTCTTGGGAGCTTTGTTGTTACCTCGTAGACTAGCCCAGCATTGTCGGCTAGACTTTTGAAAATGTGTAGCTACGTGACGTAGCTTGAAGGACTCCGTGAAGCCCTTATCTCCAAAGGCCACATCAAATTGCTGGATAAAAGCCAAGACTTTTTTTGTAGCTCCAAAGGTGCCATAGATGCTCTTTTCTCCCTCCTTGAAATTGTTAAGGTTGTAGGACCTTTTCCAAGCAGCATAGGATTTGTGATGTCCTCCCTTCTTGTATTCTCTAGGAGAAAAACCATTGCTTTCATCGGAAGAGGAGGAAGATGATGAAGATGGAGAAGAGGGTGACCTCTTTCTCACCTTTTTCTTTTGATTTCTCTCTTCCCTCTTAGAGCAACAAGGAGAAGGACTATATGATGATCTTTTCCTCTTGGCAGGAGTGGGGGATTGTCGAGATCAGCTTCTTCATGGAGCCACATCCTTCAAATAATTTGGAGATTCACTTATTTCTCTTTCATAGGGTACCTCTCCTTCTCTCACTAGATAGATTCCTCTTTTGGAAGCCTCTACTGTTAAGTATGGAGCCTGATTTACTCCTTGTAATTTTCAGTGTGAAAATGCACATTTGAAAGGCCCCCGTTATGAGGAGAAGCCATCGTGCGTGAAGAAAAGTAACTCGCTGGAAGATAAAATCACTCGTTGAAAACCAAAATTTTAATGCCCTTCATCGGAATATTCCTTTTCGTCGGAATATTATGGCCAGACGGCGGCTGGAAAGTGGTCGGAAAACGATCGGTCGGTTGGCCAGTCGACCGGTGGCTGGTGGTCAGAAGTCAATGGCCGGTGGCTGGTGGTTGAAAGTCAATGGCGGGTGGCCGAATTCAAAAACGAACTTGTCTTCTCAAGGGCAGCCACACATGGGCGGATTGGAGGGTCCGATTTGGACTTATCTACACAAGGGCAGCTACACATGGCTGCCTCTCATGAGAGAGGACAACCCTTTTGGCTTATAAAAAGAGGCCATTTCTACACACATTTCATAGTGTGAAGTTGATGCAGCAAGGTGGGTGTGAGGTGGTGAGAGTGAAGCAAGGCAGGAGCTCCAAAAGGGTATAATGCCTTTGTAACCTACTTCTTGTTTTGAAGTACTAAAGCCATTGAGTGATTGCTTTCCTGTGGACGTAGCCCACATTGGGTGAACCACGTATATCGTGTGTACTCTCTCTCTCTCTCTCTCTCTCTCTCTCTCTCTCTCTCTCTCTCTCTCTCTCTCTCTCTCTCTACTCTATAATCTCTTGTGTGTATAGATTATCTCTCTCCATTCAGTAATCTACTCAAATATCTACTTAGCTACGTCATATTTCCTAACAATTGGTATCAGAGCAAGGTTTGCTCGTAGCTAAGGTATCTCAAGGAAAGGATTCCTTGAATTGAGTAGGAGTTATGACGGAGGAAGTGAAGCTCAAGATTGAGAAGTTCAACGACAAAAACTACTAACATTGGAAGATGTAGATTGAAGACTATCTCTACCAGAAGGACCTCTATTTGCCACTAAGCGGTCTTGCGAAGAAGCTTGCAACAATGGCAGATGAAGCATGGATTGTCCTTGATCGAAAGGCACTAGGAACAATCCGGTTAAGCTTGGCGTCAACGGTGGCCTTCAATGTTTCGGAGATGAAGACCATGGAGGACTTGATGAAGTCACTTGATGACTTCTACGAGAAACCATCGACATCCAGTAAGGTATTTCTTATGAAGCGCTTGTTCAATCTAAAGATGACAGAAAATGGTTCAGTTTGCAGAACACCTAAATGAATTTAACACAAACATAAGTCAACTTCGATAGGTGAAAATCAATTTCGATGACAAAGTGCGAGCTCTCCTTACACTATCATCTCTATCGGATAGTTGGGACAGCCTTGTGATGGCTGTAAGTAATCCTATTTTTGGCACAAATACTCTTAAGTTTGATGATGTGTGCGTGTTCTCCTAAGTGAGGAAATATGAAGGAGAAGCACAAGAGAATCATCAAGTGTTGCACTGGTAGTGGAAACAAGAGGAAGGCTTTAGGAGAGGTTCAAAAACCAAAAGGGTTGTGATCGCTCAAGACGGAGCAAGTCACGCACAAAGTCAGTTCTTGAATGTTGGAACTGCGGTAAGAAGAGCCGCGTCAAGAAGGATTGCTAGTCTAAGAAGAAGAAGGAGACTGAGTCTCAAGACAACAAGCCAACATCATAGGCCAATGTGGTAGGTAAAGTAGAGCAAGATGCTCTAATTCTCTCATTAGACAATGTGTCTAATTCCTGGCTAGTAGATTCCGGGGCTTCATTCCATGTGACACCACACAAGCAACATTTCCAAGACTACACCAAAGGTAATTTTGGGTATGTATACTCGGGAGATGATGAAGCTTGTGAGATTGTCGACAAAGGTACATTTTCTATCATAACTGCTAACGGAAATGAATGGAAGCTTAAAGATGTTAGGCATGTTCCTTCTTTTCGGAAAAATTTGATCTCTACAGGACAATTGGACGATGAAGGTCACAACATTGCATTCGGAAACAAACGGTGGAAGATCTCAAAGGGATCTTTGGTGGTTGCCAAGGGAGAGAAGGTCGGTACACTTTACTTGTGTACTATCAGCACGCAACTTTCAGCTTGTGCAACAACTATAGAAGTTGACAATACGGTGTGGCACTACCGGCTTGGGCATATGAGTGCCAAAGGAATGTCAATCCTTCAAACAAAGAAGCTTTTGCTAGGTTTGAAAGAAGTGGACTTAGAGTTCTGTGAAGATTGTGTTTATGGTAAACAAAAGAGGGTAAAATTTCAAAAATCACGAAATGAAAGAAAAAAGAAAAAACTTGAGTTAGTTCATTCTGATGTTTGGGGTCCTGCAAGTACACCATCACTTGGTGGCTCATTGTACTATGTAACATTCATAGACAATGCGACTAGAAAAACATGGGTTTATGTCATGAAGAATAAGTTCGATGTATTTTCCATATTCCAAAGGTGGAAAGCCTTTGTGGAGAATGAAACACGTACGAAGGTTAAGTGCCTCGGATCCGACAATGGAGGCGATATATTGCAGCCAAGCTTTTGAAAGCTTGTGTGCTAGCAATGTCATTTGGAGACAAAGGACAACCCCAAGGACACCTCAACAAAATGGGATTTTGGAAAGGATGAACATGACAATCATGGAATGAGCACGAAGCATGCGGCTACATGTAGGCCTACCGCTTGAGCTTTGGGCGGAAGCTATAAGTACGTATGTGTACTTAATCAACCAGTCACCCTCAACGGCATTGGATGGGACAGTTCCAGAAGAGACATGGACAGGTAAACCGGTGAATTATGTATTTCTCAAAGTGTTTGGGTGTGAGGCTTTCATGCACATAGATAGAAGCCTAAGATCGAAGCTAGATGCAAAGTCCAAAAAGTGTTTCTTCATTGGCTATAGAAGGTGACTTTGGGTATCGCCTATGGAATCGTGAAGATGGTAAAATCTTAAGGAATAGGGATGTAATTTTTAACGAACAAAATATGTACAAAGATTACTTGGAAAGAAAACAAACAAAAGAAACAGGTGATGAGTACATGGAGCTTGAGGACGGTGAAGACTCAAGGACTGTAAACGGTGACAATGTGCAACAATGTCAACCAAATGAGGAGCCTCAATGTATTCTCTGAAGATCTACAAGAGCAAGTAGACCTCCAGAAAGGTTCGTTCCTTCCTTCAACCATCTCTTGATCTCAGATTCTGGAGAGCCGGAATCATACAAAGAAGATATGCAACACGAATCCAAAGAAGAATGGACGAAGAGCATGCAAGTCGAGATGGACTCACTACATTGCAACCAAACATGGGAGTCGGTTGAGTTGCCTAACCTAAAGGTAAGCGGGCACTTCAAAAAAATGGGTGTACAAGCTAAAGGAAGAAGAAGGTGGGAAGAAAAGGTACAAGTCTAGGCTTGTGGTAAAAGGGTTTTCTGAAAAGAAAGGTATTGACTTCAATGAAATATTTTCTCTTGTTGCAAAAATGAACTCAATTAAGCTTGTCTTAAGCCTTGTGGCTGCTCATGATCTAAACTTGAGCAAACGGATGTAAATACGGCATTCCCTCACGGTGACTTAGAGGAGGAAATTTACATGCTTCACCCAGAGGGGTATGAAGTAAAAGGTAAGAAGAAAATGGTTTGCAGATTAAAGAAAAGCTTGTATGGTTTAAAGCAAGCATCAAGACAATGGTACTTGAAGTTCGATCGATGGATGTTAGATCATGGATTCAGAAGATGCAACTCAGATCATTGCGTCTACACGAAGAATTTGGGAGATGGGAAGTTCATCATCCTAATGTTGTATGTTGATGACATGCTGATTGCAAGTGCTAATATGCAGGACATCAAAGACCTAAAAGAGGAGCTTTCTAAATCTTTTTCAATGAAAGATTAGGTGCTGCAAAGAGGATACTTTGTATGAAGATATCAAGGGAAAGGACGAAGAAGACAATAAAGCTATCTCAAAAGGATTGCATCAAGAAGGTACTAGAAAGGTTTGCAATGCAAAATGCAAAAACGGTTTCTACACCTTTGGCTGGTCACTTTAAACTAACCAAGGATATTTGTCCAAAGACACATATCCTTGGTTAGCCTATATGTCTATATGTTCCATATGCTACAGCGATAGGTTCTCTTATGTATGCTATGGTCTGGACAAGGCCAGACATTGCACATGTAGTGGGAGTCATAAGTAGGTTCATGGACAACCCAGGTAAAGAGCACTGGCAAGCTGTGAAGTGGATACTTAGGTATCTAAAAGGAAAAACAACAAATGCTTTGTATTTTGGAGGAGCTGATATTTTTCTAGAAGGGTATGTTGATGCAGATATGGCAGGTGACAAAGATACTCGAAGGAGCACTACTAGCTATGTCTTCAAGGTTGGAGGCACAGCAGTAAGCTAGGCTTCAAAGCTGCAGAAAGTGGTCTCACTTTCTACCACAGAAGCAGAGTATGTAGCAATGACGGAGGCAAGCAAAGAAATTCTGTGGCTTCACAGATTCTTAAAAGAGCTTGGATTCAAACAAGACAATTGTTTCTTGTACAGTGATAGCACTATCCATCTTGTGAAGAACTCACCCTTTCATTAAAGGACAAAGCACAATGAGGTGAGATATCACTTCATACGCACTCTTTTGGAAGAGGGACAACTAAAGTTAGGAAAGGTGCATACAAGTGAAAATCCCGCAGACATGTTTACAAAGGTGGTCAACAAGGAGAAGTTGAGCTTTTGCTCATCTTCAATCGGCATTCAAGGATAAGAAGCCAGGATAGAAAGCAGTCACAGGTTTGGTTTGGAGATCATTCTCCAAGTGGAAGATTGTTAAGAATGGAACCTGATTTACACCTTGTAATTTTCTGTGTTAAAAATGCACATTTGTAAGGCCCCCATTATGAGGAGAATCCATCGTGCATGAAGAAAAATAACTCGTCGAAAAATAAAATCACTCGTCGGAAACCAGAATTTTAACGCCCTTTGCTCGAATATTCCTTTTCGACGGAATATTATGGCCGAACGACGGCCGGAAAGTGGTCAGAAAAAGACCGGTCGGAAGTCAATGGCCGGTGGCCGAATTCAAAAGCGGACTTGTCTTCTCAAGGACGGCCACACATGTGCGGATTGGAGAGTCCAATTTGGACTCATCTACACAAGGGCGGCTACACATGGCTGCCTCTTATGAGAGAAGGCAGCCCTTTTGGCCTATAAAAGGAGGCCATTTCTACACACATTTCATAGTGTGAAGTTGATGCAACAAGGTGGGTGTGAGGTGGTGAGAGTGAAGCAAGGATGGAGCTCCAAAAGGGTATAATCCGTTTGTAACCTACTTTTTGTTTTGAAGTACTAAAGCGATTGAGTGGTTGCTTTTCCGTGGACGTAGCCCACATTGGGTGAACCACGTATATCGTGTGTACTCTCTCTCTCTTTCTCTCTACTCTATAATCTCTTGTGTGTGTAAAATATCTCTCTCCATTAAGCAATCTACTCAAATATCTACTTAGCTATGTCATATTTCCTAACATCTACAAGAGGCTTCCTAAGCTCTCTCTCCTCTTGGGGGAGTTTGGAGAATCCCATGAGCGCAAAGTTGTTGGTCAACTTCCGCTTGCAAAGCAGGGTTTCCTATAGCTTGTTGGAACCTAGTAACAAGATAGTTCACAAACATGGGGGCATCATTAGTAGCACCTTCATGTGCCAAATCAAAGTTGTCAATATTCATTTTTCTCTCTTTATTATTGTCAGCCATACTAATATCTAGGCTACTTTGAGCTTTGGCAACCCAAAAGTTTAGTTGCTACTCTTCTTTACTTTTGAAAATTAGCTCTCAAGCAGCCACACCCGTGGTTTAGAGACGGTTGATTGCAAAGAGTAGTGGAGAGGGTCTAACATTGCTCGGTTGATTATGGTTCCTGTTGAGATTTCTAGTAGCTCAATAATGGTTAAGCCAAAGGCAAGCCTCGAGAGACTCCATAATTAAGTCTATAGTTCCCAACGGTGTACCTCGAACTAAGTTCTTTTCAACCGGGATAACAAACCCCTCTCCCACTTACCCTCTTGCAATGAACAGGTTGTTACCATATACATGTGGTAGTGATGTGTGTGAACACACTTAGGACCACCGGGGAATTTTTTCCCTCTTTAGGAAGTTTTTTCCCCTGTGCATTGTATATATGCCCATTCATTCTAGGGCTATCCATCTTTCCATTGCACACTAAGTAACACACTGTCTATTGTGTGCCTTGAGCAATGGTGCAACATGTTCTTGTGTCAAAGGGCGTCTTGAATATTGTGTAGGGCGTTGATATACGTCCTAGTTCTGAGGATGTAGGCGATGTTCAGGATGTTGCAGGTCTTGTTGCAAGGATTTTTGCTGTTAGAGTTGTTTTTTCTACGACATAACAAGCTCGTTGGGATGTAAAGGATGCAAAGGCTCATGCATTGATTGCATTGTCAGTGAAGCGCACCATTACTCCTCACATTCGTTCAACAAAATTTGCAAAACAAGCTTGGGATATTTTGGTTGGTCTTTATGCAAGCCGCAATGAGGTAAAAATTGCATTGCTGCTAAAGAGTTGGAGTCGAAGATTATGCATGAGGAAGATGACATGGACACTTTCCTTACTGGTGTCAAGGATATCAATGAGCAACTTATTTCTGCAGGTGAAGTCATTTTAGACAGTTCCCTTGTGCAGACTGTTCTTGATGCCTTGTCAGACTCTTACCAGACTTTTGCTAGTACTTGGACACTCATGACCCAAGGAAATCCTGAACTTTTCAAGTTTGATGCATTGTGCACATTGTTGTTGCAAGAGTCACTTTCCAGAAAAAACAGGAAATTAGACAGCGTGTAGTTGAATAGGCTTTTATTGCTGCTCAAAGAAAGGGTGGTAACATCAATGCAAACACTTCTTATGGTTCTTCTGCGAGTGGAAAATCACTTGTTCCTAATGCTTCTGATGACAGCAATTCGTCTGAAAATTCTAGTGATAAGGGAAAAAAGAAGATGCATTGCCATTATTGTAAAGCTAATGATCACTTGATCCAACAGTTTCCTAAGTTGAAGGCGAAAGAGGCTAAGAAGAAAGAGGGTGGTTCCATTGCAAATGCTGGTTCCACTACAAATGTACCCATTGTTGAGTTTTCTGTGAAAGGAGATTGTGATGCTGATGTTGATGCAGAATGGGCTTTTAGTGTAGAGTACACTTACAATCGTGTTGTCCATGATGCATGCATGTCAATTGCTGTAGATTCACGTGTGTGGTATTTCGAAAGTGGTGCTACAAAGCACATTACCTCACATTGTGAATTGTTCACCTCTCGAGTTTGTCCCTCATGGGAATTCAGTCACTTGTGCCAACAATGCCTCTTATCCGGCTCAAGGAGTTGAAAAGATTGTGCTTACTGCTGCAAATGGAAGTTCTTTCACACTTGTTGATGCACTTGATGTACCTGGGATCAAGAAGAATCTTTTGTCCGTATTTGCACTTGCTAGACTTGGACTTGTAGTCAACTTTGTGGATGACAGATGTACAGTTCTTGATCTCAGTTTTGGTGATGAAATTGTTGCATCTCGCCTTTTGTGTCGTGGGCTGTATAAGCTCACTTTGTATGATAAGTGTGGACAAAATTTTGCAAATGCATTTGTAGATTCAAGGGTTGTTTTAGATGCAAAATTGTGGCATGCACTTTTTGGGCATCTGAATTTTGCCAGTTTGCTGCATATGCAGAAATCTGATATGATTGCTTCTTTTCCTCCTCTTGAAGCACCTGTCAAACATGTTTGTGAAGGCTGTATTTTGGGTATAATGCAGCGTGCTAAGTTTCCAAAGGATGGGTTAGTTCGTGCTACATGCAGATTGCAACTTGTGCATAGTGATGTTTGTGGGCCTATATAAAACTCCGTCCTTGGGAAATTGCTTGTACTTCGTATCTTTCATACTACTCCAAGCATGCATGGGTATATCCGTTGAAAGCTAAGTCCGAAGTGTTCATGTGCTTCAAGCAATTTCTTGCTATGGCTGAAAATGTCTTGAAATGTACTATGGACACCCTCCGTTCCAACCGAGGGAAGGAGTATATGTCTCATGCATTTAATGCATTTCAAGCTAGTTGTGGGATAAAACACCAATGTACAGTGCCGTATCGCCTCAACAAAATGGTGTTGCTCAGAGAAAAAATAGGTCTCTTACAAAATTAACAAGATGTATGGTCAAGAGTCCAGCTTTACCACATTCGTTTTGGCTCGAGGCTGTCATGTGTGCCACTTATGTACTCAACAGGTGTCCTACGAACGCGTTGCAGTCTATGACTCCATATGAAGCATGGCATGATAGAAAGCCATCTATTGAGCACATGCATGTTTTTGGTTGTTTGGCTTATGGTTTAGTGCCACAAGCACATTGCAAAAAATTGGATGATACGGCTGCCAAATGTATTTTTGTTGGTTATAGTGTTGAAAGCAAAGGTTACAAGTTGTACCATCTGCAAACAAAGCGTATTTTGGTCGCACGTGATATTGTGTTTGTGGAAGAGTTTGTTCAGCCTTTGATGTCATATACTAGAGACAGTAATGTAAGCTCACAAGAAATTTATGACACTTTGTTGCATCTTTTTAGTGGTGCAAGTACGAATGTAAATTCCAATGAGGCAAATGTACATCATATGGGGGTTTTTGAAAATGTTACAGATCAACCTATTACTGATGCATATGTACATGATGTACTTGATGAGGAAAGGGCTCAAAATGAGCAGGCTAGAGGTATGCCAAAATGTTTGGTGCACACTTTGCGTGATAGTAATTTGGATGCACCTTTGTCTAATCGTGCTCGTTCAGGCTCTTGCCATGCATCTTATGCATCAGATTGTTATACTTTGGCTGTGTCTAACTTACATGATGTTGAGGAACCTCTGTCTTTTGATGAAGCACAAAATTCAAAAAATTGGATGGCTACCATGCAATCAGAATATGGTTTACTTATAGAAAATGACACATGGACTTTATGTGATTTGCCTCCTGGCAAAAAGGCCATTGGTACAAAGTGGGTTTACAAGTTGAAACGCAAGCTGGATGGTGAGATTGATCGCTATAAGGCTCGACTTGTTGCAAAGGGTTATGCACAGTAAAAGGGCATAGATTATGAAGAGACCTTTTCTTCCACTTGACGTATGACTATTGTGTATTATCTATGTGCATTGGCAGCTCATTTTGGGTGGGATGTACATCAGTCAGACATTGTTACTGCTTTCTTGAATGGTGACATACTTGAGGAAGTTTTTGTAACACAGCCTCGCGGTTTTGTCAAGAAAGGACAAGAGGTAAGGTGTGCAAATGTAACAAAGCTTTCTATGGGTCAAAGCAATCTCCTCGTGCTTGGTATGAGAAGGCTTACACTCATTTGGTCAAACGAGGCTTTTGTATAACAGTCCAACAGAAAGCACATTGTATGTAAAGCGTGAGGGTGATGTACTTCTCATTGTGGTTCTTTATGTAGATGATTTGCTGATCACTGGACCAAATAAGAGACATATTGCTAAGTTTGATTTGAATGCTACTTTCAAGATGAAAGATTTGGGGCTGTTGCATCATTACTTGGGTATACAATTTAAGCAGTGTGATGGTGGTATTGCCTTGGTCAAGAAAGTTAGAAACATTGCTATGTAAGTTTGGACTTGAGGATTGCAAACCTATTGCCACTCCCATTGAAACAAGTTTGAAATTCAGTCTTCATGATGCTGGTGATCCTACAGATGTCACTCTTTACCAAAATGCTATTGGATGCCTCATTTATGTATGCAACACGAGGCCGGATATTCAATTACAGGTTAGCAAATTTATGCATAGCCCAATGTCTAAGCATTGGAAGGCTGTCAAGAGGATCTTTCTCTACTTGAGTGGCCCTTTACATCTTGGCTTGTTTTATACCAAGGGGGGATCATTGCTGCCAGACTTACATGATTTTTCGGACTTAGATTGGGTTGGTTGTTTTGACACGCGAGTGTCCACAAGTGATTTTTGTTTCATGCTTGGCAGTTCATGTATATCATGGTTGAGCAAGAAGAAACCTACTATGGCCACTTCAAGTTCTAAGGCTGAGTACAGGGCAGTCTTTACAACTACGGTTGAGTCTGTATGGCTCAGACGCCTTATGACTGATTTGGGTGTTGGACAAGACACTACCAACATTATCTACACTGGCAGTTAGAGCGCATTGGCAGTTGCCCACTTTTTCATGCTCGCATAAAGCACATTGAGGTGCATTGCCACTATGTCAGGGAGAAGCTCTCAACAGGAGCGATCAGCTTGGTTTATGTGCCAACACAAGACAACCTTGCAGATCTTTTCACAAAGGCATTGTCTCATGAGAAGTTTGAAGCTTTCCACAAATCTTTGGGCTTACTCCCCTTTGTGAACTGATCATGTCCTCAAGGCATGGTACTTCCCTTTACTCATGTGCCAGCTCTCGTTCACCGCATCACTCCAAGGGGGATTTGTTACCATATACATGTGGTAGTGATATGTGTGAACACACTTAGGACCGCTGGGGCATTTTTTCCCTCTTTAGGAGGTTTTTTTTCCCGTGCATTGTATATACGCCCATTCATTCTAGGGCTATCTATCTTTCCATTTGCACACTAAGTAATATACTCTCTGTTGTGTGCCTTGAGCTTCCTTCGTCTCCAAGCTGTATGTGTTTTCTTGCAACCCTAATTCCAACATAGGTCCAACCTTTCATGGACAACTTAAGGACCTCTCTTCTTAAGTAAGAAAAGAGAAACCAATAGCTCGGATACCAACGTAGCAGAATATGGCTATAACATTGATTGTAGCGGAATTAAAGTAACATTGATGAGCATTTCCTTAAGAGAATTCTTAAAGAGCATAAGGAGAATACTTGATGAAAGGTAGCAAAATGAACACTATATCTAGTAAGCTTGGCATGAACAATACTTGTAAAAGAGAGAGAGAATTATAGAAATTGACAACAGTTGAGGACCGGATTTACTTGGAGATGGTCCCCCTTCCAAAAAACTTTTGTATTATAGATTCTCCCATGAAGGAAGGTTTACCCGCAAGACAACCAACCTTCATCCTCAAGAGTTGCAGGCAAAACCCTGCCTAATCTTCAGGCAACAATGCGTAGACGGAGGTACAAGTATAACCAAAGCGTTCTGCTTGAGCTGCACAAACTCCAGAGGCATATCTCTCTGGCTATTCCTAAGGTACCCTTCCAAAGAGTAGTTTTCCATATTTGTGAAAGTGCGAATTTGAATTTTCGGTGGGCCAAAAGTGTGATGGGTTGCCTCCACAAGGCAGCCAAGGACTTTCTGATCGAGCTGTTCCAAGACAGCTATGTCCTCACAGCTCATGCTCACAGTGTGACAGTGATGCCCCGGGATATCAATTCTCTTAGACTGTTACACTTCAGGTACAACAAGACACTTGCTCCAGTCCATCTGTCTGACAAGAGATTGAACAACATTTTGACAATCCCCCCAATCACCAAAGTGAAGATGTCCAATGTGAGCACCACCCAGCACACGTATGGCACACGTTTGAATGTGGAGCGGACCCAAGAGCTACTTGTGGAAGAGCCTTCAGCCGAGTCAAATGAATGAGAGATGTTGTTAGCAATTGACCAAGCTAACAGTAAGACCCTAAGTTTCTTTGGCCCAACTTTCGATGTAGCACTTTTTGTTTGGGGCCAGATTTTGTATTTTCGTTTCGGCCCTCGTGCGATAGATGTTTTTCGAAATAGTGTGAGGGAGCTTATGGATCAAATTTTAAATTTCGGTCTCTGGTATGTTATATTATTTTTGCAAATGTATTTATTTGATTCTGGCTTATTGGAGATCCTCATCAATTGATTTTCTCAATTCGTAGCATGCTAGTTTCCAACCTTGCATGGAATCAACAATCTGAGGTATCCGTTTTGCACGCACAACTGTCAGTCGTGCTTACCTCGGAGTCCACTTCCCTGATAGAAGTCATTGATTGGTTTCAACAAGTCAACATGGACAAGGTAAAAGTTTTACTTTTAGCTTACAACAAAAAGTAAATGTGTTTAATTTCACCATTCTTCAATATTTTGTATACTATGAATATCAAACAAATTCCTTTTCTTGTGCAATCAATTCACACTGGAGTCTTGTTGAATTAAACATTGAGCGCAAGCTTTGCTATCTTGAAAATTCTGCGCATGGTTTTCATGGGAATGTCCAAAGATACGTAGTTACTTGTTTCTTGATTCTGCAATTTCGATGCAACGTGTGGTCACCATATGCTATGTCTTGCAGGTCTGTTCAAAAACTTGTTGTTGCATGGAATAGGGACATTGCCAAGGATCCTTGCCATGAGGAAGTTTGGAACTATCCAGCCTTCCAATTAATAAGTATGAGCTCTATGGTCAGGCTTTTGAGAAAAACTAAAAGCTATTAACATACTTGCGGACACCCTTTTCAACATGGAGTGCTGCTACTGAACTTGCCATCGCCTTGCAGCCCCTAGGTCGGTACGATGGCTGCCTGTACCTCCCCCTTTATAACCTGCATTGTTATAGCTGCCTCCTCAAAGCCTTGTCAGTGGTTGCATAGGGCACCCCTTGCTACCCAACGTGCAACTGACGCCCCCTCACGCCAGATCACCATGGCCTTGCTCCTGCCTTCCTCACTGCTTGTGCTAATCGTGTACACCAACTCTATTCACTTGGTCATTCTCAGGGTAGGCCTCTTGATTTTATCACTTATGATAATCCTTTATTGTGACCCAATAGGCTCTGCTTGGGTTTAGGACGTTTAATTTTTGTCCGGGTTTAGTTTTGATGTGACCGATGGGGCTTGAATTGCAAAGATCCCCTCACCACCCTTTATTTAATGTTGTGTGTTATTTAGTCCTTAGGCCAAAGTTCAAACTAGTTGCTGAGGGAAGGAGAGTGAAGCTCTAAGCCCTTTGATTTCCAAATTCCATACCTCTGAAGGACAAGATCTATGTACTATTCTGTGTCCCTACATTCATACTTTGAGAAATGTTACAACTTTAGCCCGGCAGCCTGGTAAGTTGGTAACTTATTAGAAGCGCAGAGAAGAGGAGAGAGAGAGAGAGAGCGAGAGAGAGATGTCGCACCCATACGGGCCACGGCCATGCCGCCAGTTTGTACGTCGGACTCCGGGGAGGGGGGGGTGAGTCGGGGAGTCGGGAGGGAGGGTGTCTGTCTGTGTCCGTGTGTGTGTGTGTGGGTGGAATTTCACCGTGGAAAGTTGAAACCTCGATTGATTCACCCCACTTCCCTTCATGGCCACAGGCAATTCTCCTTCGATATAGAAGATGGAAGTACGCACCAGAGTCCAGAGAGAGCAGGGCAATTCAAGAGGAGGGACGCACTTGTACCTTTTCCCCGCCGCATGGATCGAGAGAGAGAGAGAGAGAGAGAGAGAGAGTGTGTGTTGTGCTCGTGTCACTTTTAAAACGTCTGAGGACTCTTGCACACCGGTAATGTGTGAGAGAGAGAACTTACAAGAGACAATTGTCAATTCGGGCCACCAACATCACACAGATCGCGTTGCACACAGGCTACAGCTCTTAGAAGTTAGCACATGTGTCATGTATGGACCATGGAGAGTGTGGGTGTGTGCCTCACAGAGAGAGAGAGAGAGAGAGATGATGAGATCCTACCAAATTCCACAAGAGAGTAGGAACGTGGGATGTGGTCCTCTTCTGCATATTGAGTTGTGTGTGTGAGATAGGCATGACTTCAGACTCATGCCCTCAGGGCCACAATACCTTTTGGTTATGTTGTGCCTATCTTGTCCTTCCTTCTCCCACCAGCTTTGCCCCTGCTACTTGCAGGCTTCTTTGAGCTAGGAGAGAGACAGGGCATCTGTAATCATGGGTATGCATGCATTTGTGCATCATGCATGAGCTGTGTATGTGTGTAGCCAAAGCCATCAAGCTAGGCCATTAGCACACACACAAGGCTGCCCCTCCCCTGTTTTCTTCAGCTTTTTGCACTTTGTATCCTATTCCACCTCGGTTTTTCCCTTCTTCTTCAGCACTTGCCCTGTCTCATATCTTAATGGGATTTTGTTGCTTGTCTCCTTGCTGTTAAGCAGTCCCTTTGGGCTTATCTGTAAATACCCCTAGCAGACCCATAAGAGTTTATTGTTGTTTGCAGCCAGCCTTGGACGACCACTCTAGCTATGGTTTAAGATGACGGTGAATTATGCATCAGGTTTGCTTCTTCTATGGCTCCTTGCTGCCCAGGTTAATGCAATCACAGACCCTTCCGACGTCCAAGCATTGATCCAAGTCAAGGCTGCATTCGACCCTGCGAGTATACAGGCAGGCAGCTGTGTCAGGACTTGGAATTTCTCAGTGGACCCATGCAACAATGTATTCGGAGCACAGCATTTTTCGTGCGGCATTGAATGTGAGGCTGACCTTAACAACAGAGGCATTCAAAGGGTGACCACGTTGAAGCTGGATAGTTCAGGGTATAGTGGAACCCTATCTCCTGCAGTAGGGAACCTCTCATCACTCCAGTATTTGCAAGTGGGTGGGAATGCATTGAAGGGCACAATTCCAAGCTCAATTGGGCAGCTCAGTCACCTTGTGATTCTGGATGTCTCTGGAAATTCCTTTTCGGGAGTGCTTCCGGACACCATCGGAAAGCTTCAGAGCTTGCAGATCTTGAATGTGAATGACAATGCACTGGGTGGCACGCTCCCCAGCTCGCTCAACTCTTTAGCAAGCCTTATAGAATGCAGGTTCCAGCATAATGTCTTCAGCGGGCCTCTTCCAGACTTGAGCAATCTCCAGCAGCTTAAGTCACTTGACTTCGCCAGCAACAGCTTCTCCGGAGGTGTGCCACTGTGGTTTCCACCTAGACTTATTTCAGTTTCTTTCAGAAACAACGTGTTAACAGGAGGGTTAACCAAAGCACATGTAGATGGGCTTAGCCCTGTCTTGATTGTGCTTGATCTGAGTGGAAATCGCCTCTCTGGCCCTATGGATGCCTCGCTCTTCAAGCACCCTAATCTGCAACAGCTCAATCTTTCAAACAACTCTTTTACAAACATTGTTAATGGAGACAAGGATTTGAATGGAAGCATCATTGGGTCAGAGATGGTAGCTATAGACATAAGCAACAATAAAATTGGAGGCATGTTACCGCACATGTTTGCACGCATGCCAAGGTTGTCATCCCTCTCGCTGAGCCACAATGCATTTAGTGGACAAATACATGTGAGCTATGCTCTCAAAGCGGTTGCAGGGATGATTGGGTTGCAACCATTGCAGAGGCTAATGCTTGATGGAAACTACTTGACAGGGCCGCTTCCAGCCCTTTTCACTAAATTGCTTCCGGAGAACATAATGGCTAGCTTTGTGGATAACTGCCTCTTGAATTGCCCTCCCAAGTTCTTCTTCTGCCGCGGCGCTAGCCAGAAGCCGAGCACACTGTGCAGGCTTTTTAATACAAGTGTGTGACCTGTAGGGTTGCGAGGCAGAGCTGCGGCTTGTTCCCTCCTAAAGCCTCAGGTGCTATGTCAGGAAAATATGGCCCTTTGTAGGCTTGATGTATTCGAATGTGGCTTGGCCATGGGAAATCATGGCGAGAACTCATTTGTGATGCGGAAGCTGTGCTTGATAGCCAGTCAAGCACTTGCTGACAATGTGTATGACATGAATAGTGTTGAGCATGTGCTCTTGCTGAGAAGCGAGAGTTATGGTACGAAAGGCCGTGCAGGAGTATGGTGGGCGAAGGTGGCAAAAGGATGAGTTCAGCACACATGTCTCAGCCCCTTGCCTCTGAGAGCATCTATGGAGTGAGGTTTAGGGGGGACAGAGGGTATTATTGGTCATTGCCAACCCCTTGTTTGCTTGCACATGCACAATTATTGTCATGTGAGACCAAGCAACTTGTAGCCCTATGTACTGTATGTTGATGTTGATGTTGATGGTATCTCTGAAAAGCTCATAATCAGTAATGTTCACTTTGGAAGGTCCATTCTAAGCTGTTTAAAGTGGTTTGAGTAGTGAAGCTCAAAATCTTTCCCATTGCCTCTGTAGTGCCTAAGCCAAAGTTCTGTCCTTTGCTTTGTGGGTGGAGTGCATCCTTGCATCCAATAGCACCTTGACAAGGGAAGTGGCTGTCTGAAGCGAGACATTTCTTGAAGGCGTGGCGTACACTGACAAGATTCTAGTACAAAGGCCAAATTGAGTTGAATGCAGCTTTTGTGAAGCTTTGTATATGTATAACCAAGCAAGGCGTATTTGAATGCCTAACAGTGAGATTGCTTCTAAACCAGTGTACTAGAAAGCTAAATTATCAAGGGCTCCCTTAGATATATAGGGGACGTAGGTCGGTCTGCCTTTTGTTTGAGGAAATGTTGAAGATAGCTATGGTGATCTGCTCAGTCATTTCATGGAACAATTGGGTTCTTCTTTCTCCATGTTTTCTCTTAGAATAGCGCCTGTTTGTATAGATACACAAGCCCACTGTGAATACATGCTCTTTGTCATGCCCATCCTGAAAACACACAGCTCTCTGAAGCTCGACTTCTCTGTGTTGTCTATCATTTGCAGCTCCATTGGGCTCTTGTTCATATGGGAGGCTGCATGACCGCCTCTACGTTTCAATGAATAGGTGGCATGACTTTGTGTGGGTGATTGTGGATAGGTTAACCAAGTTTTACAGGGGATGTAACCTGGATTATCTTTTACAGAAGATTATTATGCTAGAGATCTACGGTTCTTATTTATCTCACCATAGATCCCAGCCTCTAGATTCTAGAAGATAAAGAAGAGGCACCTTTGGTAGATTTTCAATGACCATCCTTCTTATACACATGTTCCGTACTTTTTTCGAGGTGTATGCTCGTGCGCATGTGTGTGTGTGTGTGTGTGTGTGTGTGTGAGAGAGAGAGAGAGAGAGGAATTCTTAGTTACGTAGAAACAATCCCAAGAGACCTCATGATTCTATCCAACAAGTCTTGAACACGAGACCTATAACTCATGAGGGAGTTGTGATAACCAATCCACCACCTTGGGTAATAGAAAGGATCTGGTTTGTCTTATTATTCGCTTGCGCACGCGCATGCACACATACATGAGGATACAATTTTCAACTTCATGAGAACAATCCCAAGAAACCTCAAAGATCTAGTAGACAAGTTTGTAATGGAAGATGAACAATTTAGTAAATGACATGAGCGGAGATGCCGACTTACATGTCCACGTGGGCTAATCCAAAAGACAAGAAAATTATTGTACCAATAAGTTAATTAAAATTAAGATGGCTCTCCTTTTACATTGAGAAAGAAAATAGATTAAACTCAAACAATATAACAAGTTTAAAATGGCCAACCTTTTTCTTAGCTTGAAAGACCTCTATACAAGTACAAATATCAGTTTATATGGGTATGTTTCACCAGTTTTTCAATGTTATTCATCCCTTGATTTATTAGGGACAAGTTGGATTGGAATCCCTTAAAATTTGCTTGTTGTTTAGTCGTACCATTGTCCAGTTGGTAGATAAACTTGTTGCTTGACATAAATTATGATATTTTAAGAGAGAGAGAGAGAGAGAGAGAGAGAGAGTAATGATTCGGGTGTGCTTTTGTGCTTGTGTATGAGTGTGCATGAGAGAGACGAAAAAGAGGGAGATTTTCGAACAATGAATGTTTGAGGTCATAGGCTCCCTTAGTTTGATCAAGGTGTGAGATGATGAGGAGAGAGGGAAAAAAAGAGCGGATCCTTAACTATCAAGGGTTGAAAGAGAATCATTTTGGAATTTGCGCGCTCGCTAAAAAATGCTCACCAAAAAGAGATGTCCCACCAAGACCACATGAGAAATTACATTCTTATAAGGGTGAGAGGATTCCTTTACCATACAAGTATAAAACACGAGATGCACTTGATAAATCTTCGGCACTTTGAGTTGTAATCTACATCCTCAATATTCTTAAGAATATCAAAGGGTCCACAATGTTGTAATTTTTTTTTACTATTACTTCCTATATCCATTTTTTTCACTGTGCAAGAATCTTCAAGAAAACAAACACCTTCTTCCAAGGAGCCATGTCTACAACTTTTGTTAACATAAATGCACAATCTTGTGCACTACACATGCTTACTCTTGTTGCTATTAGCATGTCATTTTTGTGTTGGATGCATCCAACATTCCCCGCTTCCTAAGATTTGTTGTCCCTGACAATGCCATGGTGTGGATCTACAATGGCATGACTAGTACACTAGTAAGAATGAATGCATCCAACATTCCCTGCTTCCTAAGATTTGTTGTCCCTAACAATGCCATGGCGTGGACCTACAATGGCATGACTAGTACACTAGTGAGGATGAATGTGTCTACAAGACAACGATTAACATAAGAAGTACCATAATCCAACACATAATCAACATAGCGCACGATCGCAATGATGACATAAAATATGAAGATGATTGCTTACATGGTTTAAGACATGCAAATAGCAAACTAACCACGAAATAGAAATCACAAGTATTTGGCTGAATAATTAGATTAATAATTATGATATTATTAGTAGTAAGACACATACAAGAGAGTAATGAATAAAGGCTAAACCTACCTCAAACTTCACTAATATAAACAGCTTATTTAATAGGACAACCAACACCTAAATGATGGTGGATTGTCTAACCACTTTGCACAATTGGGTAATGAGTGTGACATTCAACATGCCACAACAATTTGCTAATGTGGATATGGACTATATGTGATTACATAGCCAACTAGGATTTGCTAATGTGGAGTTTGCACTATATGTGATTACATAGCCAACAAGGATTTACTAATGTGGAATATGCACTATATGTGATTACATAGCCAATAGGATTGAGATACTAGAAAAAACAATTGGATGACACAAATATCTAAAAATCTTAGTTTTGGTACATTCAAAACTCTTAGATCTACACAATAGGTGAACTAAAAGAATGGAATAAATTAAAATGGGTGAAAGATGGGAATACAATACTTACTTTTTATTAGTCAAATTATTTTCTATAGTTAACTTGAACCTAGCTCTAGAGGATATATGAAATCCATAACCAACAATATAATTTGGAATACTTAATATATATATTTTTTAAGTTTACTTTATCATTTTAACATACTAAGGTGCTTTTATACTAAAATTTAATCTTTAAATTTTGGATTTTTAACGAGACCACATATCTTACTAGTATATCTATCAAATCACAATAGGATCTTGCAAAATGAACTTTCCATTTACATCTATCTTGTGTAAAATAATAGAAGTATAATTAATAGAGTATTTTAATAAGGATAACAAATAAAACACATCTCACAAAAAGTTCCAATAATTCAAATAAGCTCCTCAATATGAGCTTAATTGATATACAAAATAACTTTTGCAAATATATGAGCGATACTAGATTTATGTTCAAGTTTCTATTAGGATCACAATGTTATGGCAATAAGAGATAGGTTAGACCAAGAGAGTCCTTACACACAAAAAGTACTATTTTCATTAGATCGATTGACAATTATGACTTTTTCATACACTCTTGGCTATGTGTTTTGTGTAGGCATTTTTTCTTGGCTCTCAAAAGTGAGAAAAACTATAGTAATATGTCATACTTTTTTGCGTAAATTTCCTATTTTAAGGAGTCCAAGTCTGCTTAAACTGCCAAAAGTGTCTACACATGATCTTGCATACATCTGTCTTTGGTTATAGCTAAAGAAACCTTTCTACTAACAAAACATCACAAGCACAAAATGAAGTACATAGAAGAGATTGTTTTCGATATCATTGAAAAAAGTAATGCAAAATCACAACACAAGGCAACCATCCCAAGGTAGGACAAGCTACAACTCTCAATCCTTGTTACCCACAATAACTTCCTCCAAGAGTCTACCAGCCTACCCTAGCGACAATTGACCCCTATCAACCTAGGGCATTGGCTTAGGGCCTTGAGAACAGATGCCAAGGTGATTCCCTCCACCCACCAAGGACCAATAAGGTGTTAATCCACATACAACACTAACAAAAAATAAGGATTTCATTGCTTGATGTTAAGGTTGTCTTTCTTCAATTCCTTTTTTGGACATATTTTTCATTTATTTTCTTTTTTATTCATGTGTGATTTGTTTTTTATCTCTTCCACAAGAATGTGGTCCTAGTGATATCAAGTTAAGAGCTAGTGCTTACACTATAGGCCTAGAGTATGCTAAATGTGGGTCATATCATTAAGAACAATCTCCCATCAACTAAGCTAGCTAGTTCATGGACTCGATTTAATCAAAAGCCACCAAAAATGAAGTCAGTTTTTTGACAGGTCAATTCGTACAAAATCTTAAACTACTAAACCTAAACCGCCATGATATGGAATGTATTTTTTAAAAAAAATGTTATAAGGCATTTCACATGGGAAAAAAATACATACAATCAATAAAAATAATGTAA
This sequence comes from Adiantum capillus-veneris, assembly GCF_014529385.1. Classification (NCBI taxonomy): domain Eukaryota; kingdom Viridiplantae; phylum Streptophyta; class Polypodiopsida; order Polypodiales; family Pteridaceae; genus Adiantum; species Adiantum capillus-veneris. Next base: position 121,240,611 of record NC_140934.1, on the reverse strand, counting down.
GCAAGGTTAAGGAAATAGTACATTCATGTTGTTGGTACATATCTCCTCGATTTATATAGTAACAAACATGTGATGCTCAAGCTCCATGTATCTCATGCTCTGTGAAAGCTCAGGTCCATATATGCTATACAAAATCAAAAGACAAGACATTATCACCTAAAAAGGTGTGTTAGCAGCATAGCAGTGAGAGTTTTATTACTGAAAAAGAAATCCTTTACTAGGGTCTCAGATCTAGATATACATAGGAAAAAACCCAAAGGAAAACAAAGTGCCTCTAAAATATTCTCATCGGTCTGGTGCATATAGTCAATATGCTCAAATCAAAGGTCTAGTGCAACTAGGAGTGGTAAGAGAGATCTCATCAAATAATAAAATCTTCATTTTTTGAGTGTTTTATCTAACATTTAAAGACTGGTGGCTAGCACTTAGCTCTATATGAGTGGTAGACTGTATATAACAAGTAATGGGTTTAGAGATGACACCGGCCTGTGACTTGTTGTCAATGCGTTCTAAAGCTCAAGATCCCTCACCGTCCAACTCTTGCCTAGCTCAAGGTCAATAGCATAGTATCACTTAGTATCGTCAGGAGATCACTCTTGTGGTCATGTACATGGGCAATCTCATCATGGATAGTCTTAGGTGTGGCATCTCCCTTTATAATAAGTGCACTAACATCGTCAATAAATGTAGAATATGGCAGTGCACTTGTCCTATGATCAACATATGCACTCATGTATGGAACACTTGCATATCATCAATATATACATTCTTCTCCTTCATCTCCATCATTGGAGATCTCATTGAATCTGTAGTTCTCTAAGGCAATACATGTTTTTGAATTAGAGATTTTGGAGGTGACCTAACAGAGGATGCCTATCTAGAATGTAACTATGGACTATCTCTGGTCATTTCTAAATGATCATGGCCATTTTGTAAGGATCTTCTACAAGATATACCATAAGTTTCATGAGTGGCTCAGAAAATCCTAGAGTCGAATCTCATCTATATTTGTTGAACCACAATCATCAACTAAGTAGATGTATCAACAACATGTAATTCCACTAGTCTAAGATGGACTTGAGTGTCCAAAAAATTATCAGGATGTTCTCTCTTTATAACATTTTATGGACTAATCAGATGGAACATACAAATACCCTTGACTTCATTAAGTGAGGAACTCAATAATAGCCAAATGATGTCTATGAACTATGACTATTTGCCATATCAAGGTATCAAAGTCATCTACGAAGGTGCCTCTGGTATAAGCATGCCTATCATGGTCAACAAATCGAGGCATGACTCCTCTATAGCCAAGAAACATAGCATAATATCACTAGAGTGATCTACCTAATTCATGATAGCTCTATCCTCAGGTAGTACTTGCATGGTATCTTTGGGTGTTGAACTATGAATGGTCATCATATCTAGAGCATGTGAGTAGCTAAGGTTAAGGTATAATGCGCTCATGGTAGACCCTATGGTTTCTACAGCCTCTCTATCATGTGCACTAGTGGTGTTCTCAAAGGCCTTGATATGGTTGTCTCAATGCATGGAAGCTAGTCTAATTCTGTGGTAGTATGGCTCTCAGACTCTTGGTCTTGCTGCTCAACTCTCATAGTAGCCATAATCCGTGCACTGGTTAGTCTCCTAGACTACCTACATGATGTGAATCCTGGAGGTGATAAGGAATCTAGGTTGAGTAGGGGACATGGTTATCGGGTCCAAAGTAGGATCATCATTATTACCTGCAAGAGGGTATCACAATATAGGTACCCTCACATGAATGCTCCTACAAGTATCTCATAAGGAACTTGGTTGGATAGCTCTACCTACATTTGAAGATATATGCTCACTAGGTTTGGCTATTTCTTTCGTATACAATCTCCAATATTCACCATACATAGGTCTAGTGTCATCCATACAAAGATACTATTTGTGGCTGCTAAAAGATGTTTACAAGATCTTGCATAGAGGCTACTTTGAAACTGAATGTACTATTTGTAGTCATGTACCTATGAATTCAACTAGACCATCAATAAAATGCTCTAGCATTGTATGGTGTGCTCAGACTCTCAACATTTGAAAGCTATGTGGCTAACTGGTCGTGGGCTAGAGGTGGATTTACCATTGGTGAGTATCTACATGTGTGTATAATGGTAATTTATCTAGCTCATCTAGAACAAATAGTAAAATGTTGTACATAGTTTCAACAACCACGATAAAAAAAATACATTGATCTAGATCAAATATGACATCAAGGGGGTCTATGTAGAGGTACACTAGCTAACTCTAGCAATCTAACTGAATAATGCTAGCCAAGTGTAGCTCTATCTAGCTCTCTCGATTAAAAACAAGGGTCAACTCTGGTCAACTCGTGATCTTTGGAAAAAACCTAGATAGAAATGTACCTAACATGTGGGAACGGGCATGGTCAAGGCAAATGGGAATTGTGTCGAGGTAGAAGAGAAAAAGTAGAACAAATGAATAAAAGAAACATAAATTCTTTATTTTTAACAAATTTTGTGTTTTTTTCTTTTGTATTTCTTACAATTTTTTATTGCTAGAAAATACTATGTATTAACCTAAAATCTACCTAGATGTTGAGGTGGTAGCTACCTAGGTGAAAGGTAGCTACCAAGTAATGTCTAGGAAGCTACCGGTTAGATTGGAAGCTATAACTATATTACTTGGTGGCTATTTTGCAACTTGAGCTAATACTCTTGCAGAGATCTATCTGAGGTATCATTTACCTACAATGAATAGAGCCAATTTCAGGGTGGAGGCTACTTCTATTCATTGTACTTATAGACCGGTAGGCATAGAAGATTATGTAAAGTTTATATTCTACTGCTCTTTGTGCATCTATATTAGAAATGATTTAATAGAAAACAAAAAAGCAAAAAATGAATTGGATAAAAGGTTTACTAGCCGCATACTTCATTTATATACATCACAATAAATAATCTATACATCAATATAAATAATTTAAGAACATGCTATATGAGGGAAAGTAGTGCAGAAAAAACAAGGCTCATGTGGAGAGCCTACAATTTTCTAGTAGCCTCTCTTTCTCAAGATCAATCCCTCATGGCAATGGGTGTTCATTTACAAAATATTTTTGTTCATGGACAACCAACCATTTGCTCAACAAGGCTTTAATTGTTGCTATGAGATATCATACCATCTACCTTGCATTCTTCTCTTTCATTTTATTCAACACTTAGGCACTTTGTACATGTCCTATCAATAGAGAGAACTAAACCACATGTCCTATCAATAGAGAGCACTAAACTTGTCAAAGTGATTTTTGCTTTCAACCTATTTTTGGCCTTTAACATGTCCACACATAAACATTGAACTTTTGACGACATCAATCAAGGAACATGGGTGCATACTCCTTGTAGGTATCCCAAAACCCTGTTTTGACACCTCAACTTCTATGAGTTGCTTCCAACAAAAAGGTAATGGTCCATAAATTGAGTATGTGTAGATGACAATAAAATTCCATAGAGATCAAGGATAATAGTGGGTTGCATCTCAAGTAGGTCACTCTGAGGATAACCATGCATTGTATCCAAGGTTTCCCCATCCTTGCTAGCAGTCAAATCTCCCATTTGAACCATGAACTTATCTGCACCCGAAACCTCAAGACCATATTGTGGCCATTTCTTTCACATAGCATTGCTTCCATTTTTGACAACTTCCAAGAATCCAAATTGCACATGATACCTTCAACTTCTCTATCATAATCTAAATGATGAGCCAAAATTTCCAATGTCAAGCTGGCATCTATAGCATTACTAGAAAAATAAGTAAATGGATCACTATTACCCTCACCTTGTATTGAATAAGAAATACTAGCCCAATTATTCCTATCATCAGAAGGGACTTTAACAATGGACCACTTAGACAAATTTTCAACTACTCTGTCTAAGGTGCCAACATCACTGGTGGCAGACTCTGAACATTAAAATTAAATATAGATTAGAAAAGATCATATAGAAAAGAATAAAATGGATCATTATTGCCCTCACCTTATATAGAATAGGTAATGCTAGCACTATGACCCCTATCATTAGGTAGAAGGGACTTCAACAGTGGACCACTTAGACACCATTTCAACTACCTCCTCTAATATGTCAACATCACTGTTGGCAGCCTTTGAACATGACAATTAACTATAAGAGAAAAGAAAACGATACACAAAAAATCAAAAATGGAAAATTTCTATTTTCATTAATGAAAAATTGCCAAGACATTACAAAGCAATCACAAGAGGCTACAAAATAGTGACAATAACTCCAAGGAGTGGAGGAAAAGTTGCTGCCACAAAGTAAAAAGTAGGGAAACCAATGTATGCAACTATTTTTGGACTCTAGTCATGGTAGCACCTCTTCTTCCACTGTCATCATCTGGGTCATTTGTCATTGGTGCATCCTCCCCTTCTCCTCTTGTCCCATTGTCAGGACACCGGCAAGGCCGGACTAGACAAGGCAGGGCCGGGCTAGGCGGTGTGGAAGGGGGAGTCCAACTAGGGCAAAGGGCCAGGGGCATGCCTATATAAAGGGTGGTTGGGTGGTGGACTCTCAGGCTCTAGTCACCCCTGTCTTACATTGGTATCAGAGCATGGTCTATTTTGGGCAAGAGGGCGTGGAGCCACTGAGAGATTTTTGCATGTTCCTCTCTTTGAGGGCATGAAGAACCGCCTGCTAAGGGGGAACCCGAAACTCTACAGCATGTGCAGAGCCGCTTGTCCGAGGAGGGAGAGATTCTTGACCTCCGCCATATGGTGTGTGGCCTAGCTCGGTGGACACGCCTGCGAAGGGGAGGAGAATTCGTCACTGCAGTGACGCCCAACACGCGACGAACGGCATTTCTCTCTCTCCCTCGCCCTCGCGGCACTGTGTTGGTCGCCATAGTCGACAGCAGTAATTTTTTTCACACTCAAGGCGCCCAAAGGCCTTTGGCCTTGGGAAATTCCTCAATTAACTCAAGCTAGGAGGCGTACCCACCTAGGCACACACTCCATACACAAGGTTTTTGATGGTTGTCGACCGAGATTCGACATAAGCATCGGCAAGGGGCCACGAAATTCTTGGCAAACTGAATTTCAGAAATTGCAAAAATCGGTAGAAGTTAAATTTCGACGGAGTTGAAGTTTCGAACGAGTATCTATTGCAACTTCTTCCTTCGGGAAGATTCACTCGTCTACGATGTTTCAAAGCAAACAATTACAAGTTTTTGTCGGCATCTTCAAGCCTAATTGATTCAACTATCACGAGCTCGTGAAATTCCATATACGGCAGACTACTCTCGATTTTGAAAGAGTTAGCGCGGCTACTATACTTTGCGAGTGCTCCCAATATCAGGTATATTTTCTGAGTACTTCTTTCACTGCACTGTGTAGCCATGGATTCGGATATCAATATGACATTCGATTTTGAGCAAAGTACTCCTGATCCTACCAATAATGGCCTGCGGCCGGATCCTCTCAAGGAGAGCACCCGCGACGCTATGGCAGGAGAAGATACTTATGAATTGCTCGACGCCCATAATGCCTACTGACGAAGCAATAATGTCTTGGACGATGCTGCCATGGGAAGATGATATGACTACAGCAGACTTGCTTGCTCTACGTATTCGACAACTGGAACGGCGTCAAGAGGATATTGAGCGAGCCAAAGAGAAGCTTAAAGCGGCACGTTGAAGAATAAAGCAGCATTTGATGACAAGCACCGGTTACGTCCTCATGCCATTAAAGAAGGTGATTGGGTACTTGTTTATGACAGTAGTTTGGACAATCAATATTCTGCTATGCGAAAGATGGTTAAAAGATGGTTTGGACCATATGTTGTGCTTTATGCACATGATAATGCTACCTACAAATTGTGTGAGCTGAATGGCACTGAGCTTAAAGTGCCTATAGCAGGGAAGAGGATTAAGCTATTCAATAAGCGAGAAGGCGAGTTTGAGCTTGAAGAACTACGTTCTGAACCAGGGAATGAAGTGTATGCATCGGATGATGAGTTTGATGATGCTCTTAATGAAGCAGACTAAAGCTAATAAAGATGGTTGGCACATGCCGGAGGATGTGCAGGTTCGGAGGGGGTGAATGTCGTGCTGTGGCACGTCTCATCAAGGAAATTCTGTTAAATGATAGGGATTTGTATGATTTTTAGTTAAGGTCCATTATCACTATGTCTCACGATGTTGGTCTAGGGATGATTAAAAACTGTTTGAAGGCCATTGACGTACTTGAAGCTGGGACAGTTAACAAATTTAAAGCATTTTAACGACACTTGGAAGTTCATGGTCTTGATGCTTGAAGACATGTACATCTTGGTATTGGAAAGTTTTGAAATCGAAGGCCTCTCTCCGGTTGCATTTACGGATGCACGCATCTCAAAAGCAGGTGGCATTCTGAAATACTTTTCCATGGGTTAAAGAATTCAGGATGATCTTGCTCAACTATTGGAATTTCATGGGTTGCTTCGGGCTTAATTTTTGCTGGCCGACTTTCTTTGGCCGCTTTGTCGAATATGGTGGGAATGGTCTCATAATGAAAAAACAATTGAGGCTGCGTAGGGAAGACCCGGAAGGGAAGAGGGCGCCATGTGTGGCGGCATGCAGAGAGCTACGAGCTGGAAAAAGAAGGGAGGCCATGTGTAGGCCTTGCATGAGAAGGAGGCCGCGCTATTGCAGCCAAGGTGGCCATGTGTATGGGGGCATGGCGAGAGAGAGCGCCAGGGCAGTAGAGGTCGGCAAGAGGAGGTTAAAAGCCGGCATTGCAACAAGTAAAGGGAACCAATGCAGAGCAAGCTGGTGATGTGTGGCAGCATTGAAGTTAGAAGGAGTATGGGTTGAAGGGAAGGACTTGATTGACGAGGACCTGAGAGAGACAAAGACAACACTTGGGAGAGTTGCTGCAGGGCCCTTGGCCTCACGCTATTGCATGAAGGTGGCTCGGTAGCAAGGCAGAGAAGGGCCGAACAGAGAGCTGAAGATAGATGGGGAGATCCCAAGTTGGGGTGGCAATACACAGGACTGAAGGGGAGGCCGATGGGCAGCGTAGCTTCCTGTAAGCAAGGAGTAGAGGGCTGCGCTGCTACAGGAGGTTGAAGGGCGGCCAATAGAGGGAAAGAGGGACTTGGTGTGGTGAATCAATTGCCGGAGACGATCTGGAATTGGAGGTCCTCCAAGGACTGTGCTATAGAGGGGAGGCCGCTTGGGATTGTGGAGAGCCGGCAGAGCTGTGTGTTAAAAGGTAGAGGGCACTCGATGCCTTTGAAGGGAGACCCATTGGCAGGTAGAGGGATAGCCTGAGGGGCTGCCGAGTAGAGTGGAGGAGATCAGAGACCATGCTTTTGAGTGATGCCATACTATGTGGAGGGGAGAAGACGAGGAAGAGCTGCTTGCAGAGAAGCCAAAGGTATGTTGGAGGGCGTTGCAGGTTGGTGAAGCCTGAGCACGAGAAGGGGCTGATTTGGGCCGCCAGAAGTGGGCTAAATTGAAGGGCGCTCGAAGGGATCGAGAGAGCATCCAGTGTGGGGCTGATCCGTGAGAAGCCCAACAAGGTGACTCTCATGCATGATTGAAGGTTGAGGCCACAACATAGAAGCCGAGAGCAGCCATGTGTTAGTACATGAGGGTGTATATCTGAAGAGAATGCGCTACAACAGGAAAGGAGGAGCTCGAGAGATCTTCGAGGCAAGCTTTCTCCAATGAATTTTCCTCCTCTACAGGTTTTGATCAAAGGTCTACAAGGCAAAGGATTCGATTCTCAAGCTAATTACACAGGGATTAAAAAACAGGATTAAGAATAAGTGAGGCTAATTTAGCCAATTTTGAAGCTTATGGAGAAGAAGACTTTTCCAAATTCAGTTTCTTTTGTAACCACAGTCATCTTTAGGGTTTTCAAGCGTTCTGGAGCAATTGGTGTAATCAGGTTTGACAAATTGTGATTTCCTTACATACTTTTAATGCATGCAGAAGTGATAAGCCGTCTAACATGATTAAATTAAGCCATTAATGGCGTCATCTTTTGTAACCACAGTCATCTTTAGGGTTTTCAAGCGTTCTGGAGTAATTGGTGTCATCAGGTTCTGGAGCAATTCAGTTTCTTTTGTAACCAGAGTCATCTTTAGGGTTTTCAAGCGTTCTGGAGCAATTGGTGTAATCAGGTTTGACAAATTGTGATTTCCTTACATACTTTTAATCAGAGGTGATTAAGCCGTCTAACATGATTAAATTAAGCCATTAATGGCGTCATCTTGTATTCAGTATCTCAATTAATCAAACTAATTATCCTTGCTTCCTTTTAAGAGTACATTACTTCTTGCTATGTTCTCTCTCCCTCTCTACCTTCTCCCACAGCCTGAGGCCCAGCACCTTCTCGGCTCACTGCTCACACATTTATATCCCGACATCAGGAGGGTCTTCTGTTATGTCTTCTCTTGGTGGCTCTCCTTTGTAAGGCTTGAGTAGGCTTACATGAAAGGCATTGTGAATAAGCCAATGGTTCTTACATGAAAGGCATTGTGAATAAGCCAATGGTTCTTACATGAAAGGCATTGTGAATAAGCCAATGGTTCAACTTTAATTGATAAGCCGTTTCTTTGATTGGCTTTAGAATTTGAAAGGGACCATAGTACCTTTTTGCTAGCTTAGGATAGTACTTTTGGTGTCCCGTAGGATTCTTGCCCGAAGTATGCCTAGGGAACTTTAGCAAGACCCAATCATTTTGCTTAAAAGCTAAGGTTCTTCTATGTTTATTAGCAGCAGCTTTTTGTTTTTATATGTTTATTAGCAGCAGCCTTTTGTTTTTGTTGTGAGATAGATATAGCCTCTTTAATCTTTTGAAAAGAATTCATGGCTATACTCATCTGCAGCGACGATCTTAGGTCTTCCCTCAATCACCTCAAAAGGTGCTTTCCCTGTAGAAGTATGTACAGACAATGTACAATGTCTGTACATACTCTAGTATACTAAAGGTAGATACTTCTCCCATTGAGAGCGTTGATCTAATTCCGTTACATAGGCTTTTAGTAGATCAAGAATCACTAGATTAGCTATTTCACTTTGACCATGATCCGTTTGTGGGTGATATGCTGAAGAGAAATTTAATCTAGTGCCAGCTAAATTCTCAAGAGACCCTTCCAAAAAGTACTGGTCATTCTAGGATTTCTATCCAACACAATGGAAGTTGACAAGCCATGATACTTGAAAATTTGTGATATGAAAAGAGTTGCCAGTTGATGTGCCTTGATAGTCTTTTTGACATGTATAAAATGAGCTTGTTTGCTAAACCTGTCAACTATTGTCCATATTCCCGTATTCCCATGGATAGACTTGGGCAATCCAAAGATAAAATCCATGGATATGCTCTCCCATGGTGAATCAGGGATAGGCAATGGCTGAAGCAATCCAGGTTGCTTCCATCTATCAAACTTTGTCTTTTGACATACCACACACTTTGAGACATAATCCGGTATGTCTCTTTCATGGTAGGCCAATAGAAATATGTTACTATTGCCTTTAATGTACTTTGAATCCCTCTATGCCCCGCATAAGGAGGAGCATGAGATTCATACAATACTTTCTCACGAAGTGCGTGTATAATACACAGCCTATTGCCATGGAGAAGATAACCATCTTGCAAGGTAAATGGTTCCTCTTTCTTCCCTAGTGCAATGGATGAGATTACATCCTTGAAATATGGATCAATAACATACTCATCTATCATAGAAGATAGATCATTGTGAGTAGCTATTGACACAACATTTACCTTTGCCCGTCTCAAAAGAGCATCGGCCACCTGATTATACTTGCCAGCATTGAGCAATATGAAAATTAAAACATGAAGAAAATTTTTCCACCTCATTTGTTTGTTGGAGAGCTTGGTTTACATCATGAAATACTTGAGGCTTTTGAACATTAGAATGAATGGAGTCCCCAAGAGAGAGTGCTTCCATGAGTCTAGGGCATGAAGAACAGCGAATGCTTCCATGAGTCTAGGGAATGAAGAATAGCTCCTTTTCATAAATGCCCAATACTTGCTCATTTGAGCTGAGTTTACGACTCTCATATGCTATGGCATGCCCTTCTTGGAGCAAAACGGCTCCAAGGCAATCACCACAAGCATCACATTGGACCTCAAATGGTCTTGAGAGATCCAGTAATACAAGCACGGCTTGATAGGTAAGCTTCTTCTTTTGTCAAAAGCCTCTTGTTTTAGTCCATACATACTTGACGTTTTTCTTGGTTAAGTCATGTAGTGGACCTGCAATCAAAGAGAATCTCTATGAAGCGTCTACAGTATGCACACATACCTATAAAGCTTCTTAGCTCATGTAAATTCGTTGGATTAGGCCATTCTTTTATTACCTCCAACTTTGTGGGATCCATACGGATGCCAAATTGAGAGATAATATGGCCTAAACAATAGACTTGGAGTAGATGATCTCATCATCAAAGAATACTCCAGTGAAGTTGCGGTATGGTCAAAATATTCGCTCCATCATGCGATTGAAGGTGGCTGGAGCATTTGTTAAGCCAAAGGGCATAACAAGATATTTGTAGAGACCAAATGTAGTGCAGGACGCGGTCTTTACAATATCTTCATCGACTATCCTTATTTGATGATAGCCACTCTTGAGGTCTATCCTACTAAAGTAGGTTGACCCTTGAAACGTATCGAATCGGTGTTCTATTGGAGGCACAAGAAATTTGTTCTTGATTGTAAGCCTATTTAGTGCTCTATAGTTGACACACATACAATATGTGCCGTCTTTCTTATGCACTAAAAGAACTGGTGAACAAAATGGAGAGGAGCTAGGCCTCACCATTCCTTTCTCAACCAATTCATTTACTTGCCTCATAATCTCCACTTGTTGAGCTTGTGCAACTCTATAAGGAGGCTTATTAGGCGATGAACTTCTTGGAAGAAGCTCAATTGCATGGTCATCATCCCCTCGTTTTGGAGGTAGCTCAAGGGATGTCACAATAAAAACATGTTGGAATTGATTAGGGAATTTAGACAAATCTAAATTCTCATACATTCCACGTTGTGACGTTCATTTACTTGTGTTTTATTATTATCACTTAAAGAGCCTTTGACAAAAATCATGTGCGCAAAAATAGAACTCTTTATTGACTTATCAAAAGCTTGATCATTTACAAGAGGTATAGTGCTAACCGACTCTTGTGCATTTATGTACATATCTTTTTCCCTGAAGTTAAAGAAGATCTTCCTTTCAGGGAACTTGATAGAGGCAGCAAGGCGATCAAACCATGGTGCCCCTAAGATAACATCCTCATGTTTGAGAGGAGAGATGAAAAAGTCTTCTTTTTCCACATATCCTTGGATGTGGAGCCTTAGCTTCCCAATTAAGGGATCAACAGACACATCTTGACCTATGAAGGTCCCATCCGTCTTCATAGCATCTCCCATCTCAAAATTTTGAATTCCTAGCTTGTTGGCCAACTCAAGAGAGATGAAATTATGATTTGAGCCAGGGTCAAAGAGTGTGAAGACGTCATGTTCTCTCACTTTCGCCCAAGCATAGGAGAGAGGTGAACCTTTGCAATAAACATCCTCTTTTGGGGCTTCAATAATTGAAGCTCTAGGTTTTTTATTACGAGCATTTCATTGAGGGAAAGTTCGATAAGAATGTCCTTGCTCTCCACACTTGAAGGATCAATTGTCTTTGCAGTAGCGCTCTAGCTCTTCAGGAGTGAGCCTATTATTTCCTTTGTATACTCCCTTCTCCTTAGCCTTGTTGTTGCTAGAGTGGGCCTTTGAAAGAATTTTGTGGATGATTCTTCCCTTTGGGCTCATGCTTTTCCTTGATATCCATGGGTTTAAAATTTCTCTTAGCCCCTTGTTGGAAATTGATCCTTGTGGCAACTATAGTGTGATGGATGACCGCTGAAATTGTTTTGGGCCTTTGAGAGTTGATATACTCATTCATGTCTTCGGGAAGCCCACTGTTGCTTTTGCTCCTCAAAGTCTATCTTTTTGTAGATAGTGGCTTTCGATGTAAATCCCAAAACTTGTCCACATACTTGTGGATAGACTCATAAGGAGTTAGCTTTAAAGTTCACCATTCAGTGAGTTCTTTATCCTTAGCATCGCTTGAAAGGAATTTCTTCATAATGGAGGCTCTTAGATTTTTCCATGTTTTGGGAGCTTCTCCATTAGCTCGAAGGCTAGCCCACCATTGTCTGGAGGACTTTTGAAAGTGCTTAGCTACATGACGTAGCTTTAAGGCCTCCGTGAAGCCCACATCTCCAAACGCAACATCAAACTGTTGGATACACCAATACTTTGTTCGTGGCACCAAAGGTACCATCATAGGTAAGGAAAGAGATACTCTTTCCTCCCTCTCTGAACTTTTTGAGCTTATTGTGCATTCTCCAAGCAACATGAGTTCTTCTATGTCCTCTCCTTGGTGATTCTCCTTTGAGGAATAACCACCACTTTCATCCGAAGAGAAAGAAGGTGATGAAGATGGAGAAGAGGGGGACCTCTTTCTCTCCTTGTTCTTCTTTGAGTTCTTCTCTTCCTTCTTAGATTCGCAGTGAGGAGGACTACAAGGTGACTACAAGGTGATCTCTTCCTCTTTGTAGGAGTAGGCGATCTTTGTGCTCGACGCCTTCACGGTGCCACATCTTCTTCCATGGAATCATCGGGGAATTTTCTTCTTTCTTTCTCCTTTGATTGAGGTTGTTCATGTGGGGCATGGGCCCTTCTCCTTGATGGATGTGAATCTTCAAGTAGCAAGTTTAAAAGCTCTTGATACTGGTTTTTCCCTTCTCTCGCCATAGAGAATCCTATTTTGGAAGTCACTCCAAGAGACTTCTCAGGAGCTCTCTCTTCTTGGTGAGTAGGTAGAAGCCCATATGCGTGAAGAAGTTGTTGAACTTCACCTTGTAGAGCAAGGTTTGTCATAGCTTGTTGAAGCCTAGTAACAAGATAGTTCACAAGCATGGGGGTATCATCATTAGCACCTTCACGTGCAAACAAAGTTATCAACATTAATCCTACTCTCTTCATTATTGTCAGCCATGTTAATAGAATTTGTGTATTTACTTAGTGTAATCTTCGATTACTCAAAACCTTAGTTGCTACTCCTCTTAGCCTTTGAAAATCAGTTCTTAAGCATCTACACCCGTGGCTCGAATTTGGTTAATTATAGAGAGTAGTGAAGTAGGTCTAACATTGCAGATTTGCCAAGGGATAGCTCCTTTTGGACATCTTATGGCGGCTTAATAATGGTAAAGCCGTAGGAGAGTCTAAAAAGGCCCCATTATTAAGACCAAAGCTCCCAAGGTGTGCACCATGTTCCACATAGTGGGCTCAACAAAACCTATAATAGATCCTAGACCCACATACCCTAATATAATGAACAAAATCAACCATTCATAGGCTACTTAAGGACCTCTCTTCTTAAGCAAGAAAAGAGAAACCATGAGCTCTGATACTAATGTATGAAATTGGCCTAGTAACTTAATTTGTAGCGGAAGATGAATAGCATTGTAAGCATTTCATTGAGCATAATCCTTTGTGTAGATAAAGAGAGTGCTTGGATGGGAGAGCAACATTAAACACATTTCCTAGCTAACATGGCATGAACAATAACTTGAAAAAGAGAGAGAATTAGAGTCATTGCCAACAATTGAGGACCGGATTTACTTGGTCCTCCCTCCGAAAGGCTTTTGTATTATAGATTCTCCCTTCAAGAGAGACTTGGTACAATACAAATAGTGTGTTCCTTGAGACCTTCTTTGGTGGTATGAAGATGAAAGCTTCACACACCAAATCCTTATGCTAAACAACACTTTTCAAACATTTAAAAGAACTTGAAATATCCCAAGCCTCTATCCCAAGATCTCAAAACACCAAAGGTGAGGAGAGTCGAGGAAGAATAGAGAAGGAGAAGTATTTCCACAAGAAAGCTTTTATCCCATTACTTATCATCAACCATAGATAGCATAGCTTAGCTTACATAGAGGTAGAGAAGATGTTAGCATGCTTTGAGCTCGGCTCTTGGTTGGATTTGCATCCATAGCCAAGAGGTGTTGGAGTAGGCACTTCTCACAATGCTTGAGAGAGAGAAGTCTTGTGTACTTTCAATTTTTTGATTTTAGATAATGATGTACTTCTTCAAAATCTGCTTGCGTACTGCCTAGATTTTCCCAGAATTTTTTGCATTGGACCTGATGGCCACAAATTTGCTGATTTTTCAGTTTCTTGATTGATTGGATTTCCTTTAAGATTCCTCTTTTGATCTTATCCCGTGCCTTCCAATTGATAAGAACTTTAGAATGTTTAACTTGTCTTTCTCTTGTGGTTTCAACTTCCCTTTTGACCTAGCAATGACTAAACTCTGCACTTCCAGTGGTTTTTCCATCACTTCTTCAATTTCAATGCATTGGCGACAATCACATTGAAAAGAATGTAAAGAATTAGTGTGTAATGTGGCTAATTTTCCCCTTGGTTCTTCAATAAATTGTTTACAATCAATTCCTGCTTGTTGATTGCCCAGTTGCTCGATTGAGGAATCAATTTTATCCAAGAATACTGCATTAACCTGAGCTGGTGCTTTCATTTTTCCATCATTAGAAGAACCAGTGCAAGACACAATGAGGGTGAAATGGGGGCGTGGGATGAGAGAGAGAGAGAGAGAGAGAGAGAGAGAGAGAGAGAGAGAGAGAGAGATTTGGGTCAAATACACTACCTGCAAGCCCATTGGATGCTTTTTGGGCTAGCCAATGGTTGGCCTCTGTCTCATGAAGCAACTAGGGTAGTCTTGTGACAAGTGTCCTTCTTACCCCTATTTTCCAAGCTTCAAACCATTTAAAATAGAAGAAGTAAATCCTGATTGGACCCCTTAGTCAACTGGCCAATAGGAATTAAGGTAGCCCATGAACTACTTAATTCTCATTGGACCCCTTGGTAGATTGTCCAATAGGAATTTAGGAAAAGCAAATAATTAAATTAGAAATTGAAAATGCCTCCTAATAAAAGTATGATCAATTAATTATCTAAATGCTCATTGGACCTTTAAAGTGGCTATCCAATGCGAATTAAGAGCATTGGGGAGGCTGGAGGCTAGTGTGCTGACATGTGTCCTTAAGGCCCATGAGGGCATGGCCTAGAGAGAGAGAGAGAGAGAGAGAGAGAGAGAGAGATCTTCTTCTCACTCATCCCCTATCATTTGGGCTCGCCCCCTCCTTTGTAGACCCGTTTGTTGACTTAAGCACCTCAAGCACCTTAAGCACCTTAGTCATGGTGCTTAGTCAATAAGCACCTCAAGCACCTTAAGCTGCTTAGTCACCAGCTTCTTAGCATAGGTTCCCACTTTAGAAATTGACAAAAGCAACTTAATGTCCTAGGCCTAAGGGCATTTAACACTAACCCTTGGAGGCTTTAATGAAGAAAACCCTAAGGTCTTAATGCTCATTAAGTGTACCTTGCCCTTTAATAGGCTATCTTCTTTATGGACCTGTAATGAGATGAAACCATCTCTCCTTTGGTCCCATGCTGAGATGAACCTAAAGCACTTCTTGTACCTACCTCTTGGATAAACCATCTCCCTTTTTAGCCCCGTAATAGAGATGCCATCATCTCTCATTTAGGCCCTTAGTTGCGATAGTCCTCATATCTATATTCTAGCTCTTGTTCCCCTTTTATCTCTCCAATTAAATGATCAGTTTAACATGAGAAAATCATTTGGTGAAGTTAGATATTAGGTTTTAGGCTCACATGTCTATTTGGACTTTAGCGTTTTGTTAACATTTAAGGCATTTTCTCTTCTCCTCTCTCTCTCTCTCTTTCTCTCTCTCTCAAGATGCCATCCACTTAAATATATCTGTTGGGAGAAGAGGGGGAGATCGACCGCTTATAAGATTCAACACAAGCTTTCAAGCTATCACCATCAAACTGTCCACCTCTTCTTCCAATTTCCAAGCACACACACTCACCTAGACTATGACACACACACACACACACACACACAGTAAACATAGAATTGACATAGACATGCTCGTAAGAGAGTGTAAGAGATGTGTAAGAGATGGAGACTAGATTAGAGAGTACACAGAAAATAACCATAGCTTAAGAGAGTAGAGAAGAGAATCTGCAAGAGAGAGGCCTAAATCTAGCCCCAAACTCCACGGCACCTCTCTTGTGGAGTTGGTATTTAATATATTACTTTGAGTTTAAGGTGCCAAAAATTGAGGCCCCTCTTTTACAACCACTTTACTTTTTCAAATGAGTGAAGCTCATTAGTTCTTGCATGACCCATAAGGGGAGTTCCCACTACAACTATTTACAGAGCCATAATGGCTTATTGAAATGATGTTCTAAGATACTGTGCAAATATAAAATGGCCAAGAGTAATTGCCGTCGCCTCTTCATCAACTCCCCGCATTCCACTCTACAAAATTAAATTAACTCAATTAGTAAAATAAATAGACAGCACATAATTAACCATTACGCCCAGCTATCCCAATTGCAGTTAACCACTACAACAGGAGGGTGCCCAGTCTCGTAACATCCCTCCCACCAGGGATAGCAACTGTCCTCAGTTGCTCAATAGAGAAATCAATTGGACCGTGAGTGATGGAAAGTGTGGAGAAGGTCGGGAAAGTTGCGAAAAAACTTTTCAGGCATCCATTTGGCATCCTCTCTAGGGTGTCCTTTGAAAGTCAAAAGGTAACGGTTATAAACCATTCCAGTGTGTGTAGTGGTGGTCTCATGGTCAACTATTTTATCAGGGATGAGTTGTTCTTCTTGGTCTACAAGTGAAGGTGGGTCTTCATAAATGTGGTGTGTAGGTAGGGGTCCTCGGAATGGGCGTAAAAGACTAATGTGAAAGGCATTGTGAATGTGCCAATGTACAGGTAGTTCTAAACGGAAAGAAACATCATTAATGACAGCTGAAATTTTGAAGGGTCCATAAAAACGAGGAGCAAGCTTAACAAAGACATTAGTATCAACACTTTTGATCCTTCATTTTTCGATGCGAAGTAAAACATGATCACCTTCTTTGAATTGGTGTGCCTTGCGGTGCTTGTTAGCATGCTTGGTGTAAAGTTCTTGTGAGTGTTTAATGGCAGAATGCACACTTGCATAAATATCATGAAAGTCAGTAGTGAAATCATCAGCGGCAGGCACAACATTAGAAAGACGTGAAGCAGGAGTAGGAAGTGAGTGACCATATACAATTTCAAAGGGAGATTTACCCGTGGCCGTGTGAGTGGTGTTATTGTATGCAAATTGCAAAATATGTAGGTAGTCATCCCATTTCTTAGGTTGAGAGGAAACATAAGCCTTCAACAAGTCAATAATAGTGCGGTTGGTGACTTCGGTTTGACCATTAGATTCAGGATGAAATGCAGAAGTGAAGTCAAGTGTAGTGCCAAGATTTTCAAATACAGTAGTCCAAAAAGCACTACAAAATTTTGAGTCTCGATCGGAAATAATCACTTTAGGCAAACCATGATGTGGAAAAACAGTCTTCAGAAACAAAAGTGCAGCTTGATGTGCTATGAATGTTTTCTTGCACGGAACAAAGTACGCTTGTTTAGAGAAACGATCAATAATAGTCCATATCATGTCATGTTTGTGCGTCGTGAGTGGGAAACCAGTAACAAAATCCATTGAAATATGTTCCCAAGGTCTTTCAGGAATAGGGAGAGGGTGTAAAAGTCCCAATTTCTTACCTGTAGCTGCTTTGATTTTTTGACAAATCAAACAAGTTGACACATACTGTTTAACATCCATTCTCATAGTAGGCCAATAGAAATCACGACATAAATTTTGAAAAGTGGCAGCAAATCCTCTATGTCTAGCATAAGGTGGTTTGTGCAATTCTTCAATAATTAATGTACGAAAAGGTTTAGTCACACACAATTTTTGTTTGAAATAAAGGAAGTTTTCTTGAATAGTGTATTCGAAAAATGTGTGTACAGAATTATCAAGCATGTGCAACCATGTCGTTTTGAAGTCATCATCATGTGCATAAGTGTCAGGCATAGTGTCAAATGAAGTTCCCGTAATGGTTGATAGATGATTAAGTGAGGGTCTTCTACTCAAGGCATCAACTACAACGTTTTCTTTACCAGGCTGGTATTGAATGTTGGGCTGAAAACTTTGAATAAAAGCGGCCCTCTTAATATGTCTATCATCTATTAAAGGCTGAGAAAGTAAATATTTGATACTTTGTTGATCAGTTTTAATGATTAAGTCAGTACCCATTACATAGTGTTTCCAAATTTTCAATGCATGTACCACAGCAGTCAATTCTTTATCATAAGTATATTATGGCCGGACGGCAGCCGGAAAGTGGTCGGAAAACAACTGTCGGTTGGCTGGTGGCCGGTAGTCAATGGCAGGTGGCCGGTGGTCGGAAGTCAATGACCGATGGCCGGTGGCCGGATTCAAAAGCGGACTTGTCTTCTCAAGGGCGGCCACACATGGGCGGATTGGAGGGTCCGATTTGGACTTATCTACACAAGGGCGGCTACACATGGCTGCCTCTCATGAGAGAGGGCAGCCCTTTTGGCCTATAAAAGGAGGCCATTTCTACACACATTTCATAGTGTGAAGTTGATGCAACAAGGTGAGTGTGAGGTGGTGAGAGTGAAGCAAGGCGGGAGCTCCATTAAGGGTATAATCCCTTTGTAAACTACTTCTTCTGAAGTACTAAAGCCATTGAGTGGTTGCTTTCCCGTGGACGTATCCCACATTGGGTGAACCACGTATATCGTGTGTACTCTCTCTCTCTCTCTACTCTATAATCTCATGTATGTAAATCTGTCTCTCTCCATTAAGTAATCTACTCAATTATCTA
Organism: Adiantum capillus-veneris; assembly: GCF_014529385.1. Taxonomy (NCBI): domain Eukaryota; kingdom Viridiplantae; phylum Streptophyta; class Polypodiopsida; order Polypodiales; family Pteridaceae; genus Adiantum; species Adiantum capillus-veneris. The sequence goes on along the minus strand of NC_140934.1, from coordinate 121,221,754 downwards.
TTTAGCTACGTCTTATTTCCTAACACGTGGAAGCATGGCATGTATTGCAAGAGGCACATGAGTCAAAGTATGTGCGTGCGACTAAAGACACCATCTTCACCAGCTTTAATGTCTAGGGGGTGGAGCATATTTGCAATTGTGCAACGCAACAAACTAGAAAGTGCCTTCATTGCTTCTAGCATGCACTTCTTTTAACTAATCTTTTGATATCGCAAATTTTATAAATTCTTTTGACATCATAAGCTAGTTGGCCCTCTTGTAGGCATTAATTGATAGTTGTAGATGCTAGAAGATAGTTGTAGATGCTAGAAGGGGCATGGGCTATGGGTGTGAGGAGTCCCATTGATTACGCACTTAGTAGGTGCCCACAATTTTTGAAAAAGCCTCCATTAACAAGAATTTGGCGAGATGCCTTCCCTTGTGATAGAAAAAACGTTATGTAAAGTTGATGAGAGAATCTGCAGTTTCTCTATTTATGATGCAACCGACCAAATATTAATAGGGGAAACATAAATCAAGTCTGTGCTTGAAGGCCTGCGTGGGCAGGGGAAGCGAACGCATCTGTGAGATTTTTGCCTTCATGTTGTGGGTGCCCTCACTAAAGAGCCACAGTGCTTGGATGTGAGATGAGCACACTGCCTTGCGTTGTGCATCCATCTTGTGGCCTGCAGAAGGGAACGAGAAAGGGGAGGCTCTCTTGGCCAACACTTCAGCTTGGCTGAGAGAGAGAGAGAGAGAGAGAGAGAGAGAGAGAGAGAGAGAGAGAGAGAGAGAGAGAGAGAGAGAGAGAGAGAGAGAGATCTACGTGCGAGGAGGGAACGTGCAGGCGTCGCAGACGCAAACGAGCGAAGTCAGCAAGGGGCATGGCGAGTATTAACATGAACAGCGATAGAGTGGATCGGTGCGTTGCGATACTGTGTTGGTGTACGAGAGTTGAAAGTATCTTCCCACTGCGCACGGTTCAAACACTTTTAATCTGTCACCAACACTACAAGAGGCTATTCATATTAGCGACGCTCACACAGCGACGCTAAAAAAAAAAAGTCCCGGCGTCGCTATGAGCGTCGCAAATTTCTTTGTAAATTTGCGACGCTCATAGCGACGCCGACTGGGCTAAAAAAATAACAGAGAGCGCCCAAAAACTCAGATCTCAGATCTGAGTTTTTCGGCGCCCTCAAGCAAGGAGCAGGTAACGCTCTCCCTCTCTCTCTCTCTCTCTCTCTCTCTCTTTCTTCTCCACACACACACACACACACACACACACACACACACACACACACACAAGGAGAGGAAGGAGAGCCAGGTATGCTCCTTCCCTCTCCTCACTCTCATGTTCCCTTCCCCTCTTTCTCTCTCCCTCTGTCTCTCTCTCTCACACACACATACACACACACACATAGTGTTTTTGAGAGAGAGAGAGAGAGAGAGTACAAACATAAACAAAAACGCACACACACATACATAAACAAAGAATGCACACACACATTGAGAGAGGAAAAGAGAGAGAGAGCATGCATAAACAAAAAACGCACACATTGAGAGAGGAAAAGAGAGAGAGAACATGCATAAACAAAAAACGCACACATTGAGAGAGGAAAAGAGAGAGAAAACATGCATAAACAAAAAAACGCACACACATTGAGAGAGAAAGAGAGAGAAACTAATTTAACGTCGTAGGAAACTAATTAAAATTAAAAGACCTAAAGATCTAGCCGACGAGGAGTTGAACTCAAGACCTATTATTCAAGAGGGAAATGGCATAACCAATCTATCATACTTGGCATGGGTGATAGAAAGGTTATACCATTTATCTCTTTTTATTGGCACACACATCCACACACGCGCACACACACAAGAAGAAGAGAGTTATAACGTCGTAGGAAACTATCCTAAAAGACGTTAAAGATTAGGTTAGATGTAGACTTACGTTAAATTAGATTTAGGTTTATTTAAGTTAAATTAGATTAGATTTAGGTTTATTTTTAATTAGATTTACGTTTATTTACGCTAGATTTAGATTTACGTTATATTAGATTAGATTTAGGTCTCCATAGACTGCGATGCCTGCGTGAAGCGGGTGATCAAGAAAGCCCTCAATGGAATATAGGGTATTGCTGCCTTCACTCATGGTGGGCTCCGTCGATCCAAAAGTACTGGTGAAATGTCTTCAGAAGATAGGGAAGAAGGTGAAAATTTATGTGTTAAATCAGTTTTAAGGTTCTTATAATCCCTGTTAGTTTAGTTCTTTGTTTTTAATATAACATAATTTACGTTAGATTTAGATTTATGTTATATTAGATTAGACTTAGGTTTATTTAGGTTTACCCACACACACACACACACACACACACACACAAGAAGAGAGTTTTAACGTCGTAGGAAACTATCCCAAAAGACGTTAAAGATTAGGTTAGATGTAGACTTACGTTAAATTAGATTTAGATTTATTTTTAGTTAGATTTACGTTTATTTAGATTTACGCTTATTTACGTTAGATCGAGTCCACGCAAGAATTACTTACGGTTTAGGGTTTAGAGTTAGACGAACAGTGAAAAGATCTACTGTGAAAAGATGTTAAGATGCTGTGAAGTGCTACAGCTAGAGAAGAGGCAAAGGGGTTTTGTCCACTACATGCAGTATCATGTACACGTGGGTCTGTAGATTTCTTGTACCCACAAATATAGGTATTGACCAATAAAAACGAGATTATAACCCGGTGGTTCTGATCTCCGTGCACCTCTAGACCGAGGTGTGTGGGGATTGGACATGACTAGAGAATGTGAGGTAAAGAGAGAGAGGGAGAGAGAGAAAGAGAGAGAGAGAGAGAGAGAGAGAGATAAGACGAAGAATGCCAATAGAATATTAAATTTGTTGTCCAGGTTATAAGATTTTTATCCTCATTATGAGTAGTGACGAGGATGTGGGACCGTCCAACCGAAACACCTATCTCTCAACGAGGGTCTTATGTCCTTGTAATCAATGCAAGCATGCTGTGCGACGGACAAGACGTGTTTCTTTGCAGCACGTTCGCGAATTTGGCAAGTTCGATCCATCTATTATAGATCGAGTTGTTGCCAATTATAACTCGTCGGACTCTGACGCTGGCCAACAAGCAGCAATCTTGCAACCCAATAGACGTGTTCGCAGGCGCTTTGGTCAAGCAGCATATGTGAGGCCACAAGATGTAGCCTCTGACAGTTCGGGGGATGATCATGCAGAGCACATTCCCAACGAGGCAATGTTTGAGCCCGAGATTGATGAAATGATCGAGACGATTATGGATTCAGAAAGGCTTATCTATGATGATATGAAAAGTGAAGCCGATACGCCATTGTATAATGGAGCACGTATGTCTAGATTGAAAGCACTCCTGGTTCTTCTCAACATGCAGGCAAAGTTTGGATGGAGTGACACTAGCGTCACAGCGCTTTTCAGGTGATCTATTACAATTAGTTTACTTTAATAAAACTCTAAATGTATAATGATCTGATAGATTTTTACACGACTGTATCGTATTTTTATGTTGTGTAGATTGCTTAAAGAGCACATACTACCAGCTGACAATGTGATGCCAGATTCCCGAGATGAAGCAAGAAAGATTTTGCGAAACTTGGGGATGGATTACAATTCTATCCACGCTTGTCCTAATGACTGCATTCTTTTCAGAGGGGAATACATAGACATGGAGAAGTGTCCGAAATGTGATTCCGAAAGATATCGAGTAGATCTCCACGGGACAAAAATTCCACAAAAGGTTTTGTGACATTTTCCTCTGCTTCCTCGCATCAAGCATTTCTTCGAATGTAAGTCCATGGCCGCCCTAGCATCATGGCATGAGGAGAATAAATCTTCGGATGGTGTGCTACGAATTCCTACAGATTGCGCAGCCTGGAAACATATAGATGGAACATGGTCGGATTTTGCCAGGGAAGCTCGAAATTTGCGCTTAGGCCTAGCTATGGATGGCGTAAATCCATTTGGTCAAAGATCAACATCTTACAGTGTATGGCCTGTTGTCATCGTCAACTACAACATTCCCCCGTGGTTGACTACAAAGAAGGGGCACCTATGGCTAAGCTTGATTGTGCCAGGGCGATATAAAGTGGGGAATATGGATGTGTATCTTCGTCCACTATTGGAAGAGCTACAACAATTGTGGATTGGCATAGAGGTGGTGGATATGAGCCGACACACAGGACGACGGAATGCTTTGATCAGAGGCATTCTAATGTGGACCATGCATGACTATCCCGGGCTAACAGAATGCTCAGGTGATCTATTGACACTCCTCACTCAGACACTGTAAATCTTGTTTTTCCCCATAGTTGATCTATTATCATGTGTATACATGCAGGGCTTCAACAAGCGGATACAGAGCATGTGTCGCATGTGGACCTACACTGAATGCACGTAGGGCGCCCTCACTGAAGAAGCAAATCTACGAAGGTCATCAAGCGTATCTTCCAGAGAATCATGTGTTACGCGACGGCTTTTTGGGAAGAGAGCCACCAAGGATGTCTGCACAAGCATGGTTAGAGCAGAAGGAGATGTGCGATGAAGGATTGCCTCCAGGGATGAAGAGACTATCTCTATGGTACAAGTTACCATACTGGCCCCGACTCATGATCAATCACTTGCTCGATCCAATGCACATATTCAAGAATGTGGGTAATCTACTATGGGACCATCTGACCGGTAAGAAAGATACTTTGGGAGCCAGAGTTGACCTTAGAAATGTGGATCGTATGGAGAAATATTGGCCGCAAACAGCGTCTGATGGATCGATAAAACTCCCTAAATCACCATGGATTTTCACAGGAGCCCAAGAACGCAAAGTAAAAGAGACCATTCGATCTTTGCGGACCCCCACTGGCGTAATGCACTCGCTCCGAACGTGTTTTACTAAAGAAGGAAAGCTTACCGGTTTGAAGTCACACGATTGGCATAAAATGTGTCAGGTACGTTCATAGTGGACTTTAATATCATTGCATAAAATGTGGACTTTAATATCATTGCTGCACATACTTTACAGTTTATTTTACCGGTTGCCATTGAGGGATGTTTGTCTCTCGACATCCGTAACACAATCTACAAACTTGCAAAGCTGGTGCAATGGATCTCACAAAAGGAGATCAACATAGACTCCATACCATTCACCAAACTAAATGCTGCGGAGCTTGTGTGCATGTTTGAGAAACATTTTCCTACTACCATGCTAACCATTCAGGTGCATCTTCTTGTTCACATAGTTGATGAGGTGGAAATAGCTGGCACAGTTCATTCCAGATGGATGTTCTTCTTAGAACGTTTCATGAAAACGCTTAAGGGATATGTGCGTCAAAAGGCACGTCCGGAGGGTAGCATGGCAGAAGTTTGGTTGGTATCAGAGTCCCTAGTGTACATTGGAGAGTGGCTAGACGGATTTGATAAAGCCCGGGACACGCTATGGCGAACCATAGATGATGAGCGCATATCTGGGATTGTCATGTGCAATCTCGGTGTTGAGAAGAAGATGACGGAAGATCTAGAGGCTAAAATCAACCGATTTTGCATGCTTCACAATCCAGTGATGCAAAAGTGGATTTCACAATATGAGGATGCAAAGCAAGAGCGACAAAGGGCACGAATCGAGTGGAGACGGGGAAGACGACCACCGATGCACTATCCGACGGTTCTGGAGAGCCTACCAACCTTGATGAGCTTAAGATGGTTGCACAACCAATTGAAAAGCGCACAACAATGAAGTGACGAAGTGACTGAGGAAGAGTGGGAGTACTCTCGGGGTTGCGCGACCAAGGTAAGTTTGCAATGTACGACTAGCTAGTGACTTTATTTCTAAACGTTTGAACGGCCACTCATAATCTTTGTTCGTTGTAGTATAAGTCATACACAGCAGCATGGTGTAAAGGTCGACATTTTAGGGTGGAACGAATCGACAAAAAGCGTTTTACTCAAGATTGTTGAATCATGGCAAAATTTGAACAGTCTAGTCGACTACGTTCGTCTGATGCAGATCCTGTGGTGGCGGAACTCACTTACTTCGGCACGCTGCAAGAGATTTTGAGGATCGATTACATAGGATTTTTTGTCGACTTGTTCGACGTGCAATGGTTCAAGATAATCATGGAGGGTCGCAACGCTACTGTGCGTAAAGGAGAGTTTGGTTTTCTTGAGGTGGATTCTACTAAGAAATGGACTGACCTAAGAGACACTTTCGTACTACCCGAGCATTGTGAACAAGTAAGTATGTAAATAGTTAACATCCCCCTTTTACAAGTTATGTGCTTGAAAGCTCTCATGTAAGTTATGTGGCTCTGGCAGGTAATATTTCATCCTACAAAGTCTACATCAAACTGGTGGTACGTCATAGAGGTAGCCCCTCGTAGTGCAAGGACGTATGAAGGCTACCATGTGCCAATCACAACGGCATCAATGGAGGAGATCAGAGAAGATGCTCAATCAGAAGCCGCTGCGGTGGTGCCAGACGAGCATCAAGATGCTACTACTCTATATGGGGTGCATGCACAGGAGCTACAAAATGAAACAGAGGATATGTGTTTAAACGGAGAGCTCTATATAGATATAGGAAGTTATGCTGAGTTATGCGAGGATGAGAGAGAGATCTCTTAAAGCCACAAATATTGTATTTGAACAATTTTGCTCCGTGTTGTAAAAGCTTTGGCTCTCTGAGTACCTTCCATGGTGTATAACGCTCTTTTCTACTCGCGCTCACATCTTTTGATTGAAAATTCTGAGTTTTCGACTTGCCTCTTCTATCACTCAATTCATTGCGTCATTGTATTTATATGCGTCCTTACGTCATTGTATTTAATGGTCTTTGCGTCATTCTCTACTCTATTCATTCAATATTAAGTTTAAATATTCGTGTGTTTAATGCAGGTATGGATGATGAGGAGTTTCTTTCTTCTTTGTCACCGCAGCAGAGACAGTGGTACGTGGAGCGTCATCGCTCTGGCGCATCATCGCGCGTTCCTACTCCATCCGCATCTCCCTCTATTTCGGAGCATTCGGCGCGCTCCGAAGCTTCGGCGTCAATGAGACGAGCTTCACACTCGTCTAGACACCGGCGCTCTAGTGGTGGCGGTGGCGGTTGTTGTGGGGATTCCGCCATCGATGCCTCCACACCGCCTCGTGTTCGACGAGGCTCTTTACCCTCTCCTTCTTTGCCCGCCCCCACACCAGCCACAGCATCGCCATCTACGCCAGGTTTTGCGCGAGTGACTGTTCCTAGTAGCTACACACCGCTACCTACTCCGCCAGGGGCCACCCCACTCGACACTCCTCGCTTCGGGGCCGAGACGCCGGTGGAGACACCTGACGTCCGTACCCCCATCGACACGCCGCTAGAGACCCCTGCCGGGACACCCAGGTTCACGCGTCACCGGCAGAGGGCTTGCCTTACTCCGTCGACTTCAGCGGCGGCATCATCATGGATGATGACGGCAAGAAGGTGATCTCGCGCATGCGTGGTCTTTGCTCTCAGCTGTTTAGACACTACATACTAAACAAATGGAGTGAAGTACCAAGTGATTTAAAAAACAGAGTCATCAGCATACTTCATGATGAGTTTCCCGTTCCAACACGGGATCAGCGCTTCAATGAAGACCTGATGAAGATTCGAATGCGCGAATACTGCAAACACAAGCGTTCCGAAGTGAAAAAAGCAATCAAGCATGGGTGGAACAGGCCAGATTGGCTGGCCAAAGAAGATTGGAAGAATGCGAAGAAAGCAGCGCGCGAGAATCCCGACAAGTGGAAGCAACAAAAGGATGCAGCCAGAGCGCGAGTAGAGGCAGGGAGCTCGCACCACTTGGGGAGCGGTGGATGGGCATCATTTGAGGCCGATTTTGTAAGTGTTTTCGCATTGCTCTTTATGTTCGATAGTTTAGGGTTTATGAGTTTTTTAATTCTAACATAATGAATTCTTTGTATGTTTTGACAGTGGTCGATGACAGGACGTGATCCCACACCGTACGAGCGCGAGTACGCAGGCAGGAAGGGCTTAAACGCCCTGATGGACATTCTCAGTTCTCGCGGCGGCATGGTTAGTATTAGGGTTTACTCTTTTCTATTTTTTGTATTGTTTTATAAATGTCGTTATATGTTTATACTTACTGAAAGCTGTCTTATTGTCTTTTTTTGCAGAATCCGACAGATACGCCGCGTAGACGCGATGAGACGTCTGATTAGACGACGTCAGTTTAGCCGTAGCTAGATAGCATTAGTTTAGGGTTTCTCATAGCTTATGTATCATGAGACGTATTTTATACGTCTTTTTGAACCATGTATATTATTACATTTGTCACCGCAGTTCATTTTGCCAATCAATTCTTTATGCCTATGATGTTGTACAATTGTCATTATTACATTTGCCAATCAATTCATTTTGCCTATGATGTGTACAATTGTCAATTTTACGCTTGTCAATTTTGCAAACAATGCGTCTTGTGGGTGACTATTTTGGGTCTATTATCTACCCTTGCACTTTTTTTAAAAAGTGAATCAAGTACAATATGGTTGATGGGTGGCAGGGCATTCAACGCCCTGTCACCAAAAAAAAAATTCTCTCGGGTGTCGCTATAACCGTCGCTATTTATGGCTCTGTAGCGTCGCTATGAGCGTCGCTATAGACTTTTGTGTAAACGTTGCTATAATCGTCGCTATAACCGTCGCTATAAGCGTCGCTATATAGCGACGCTCATAGCGACGGTTATAGCGACGCTCTCGTAGCGACGCTATTAGCGATGGTTTTAGCGACGCCGGGGTTATAAAAACCCAGTGTATTTCCGTCGCTAACAGCGTCACAAGAGCACACAACCTCTTGTAGTGCAAGAATCTGCAATAATCTCAGATGGAGGAATAATGGGGAGATTTAGGTACGAGATGAAATAGGGAGCCAATAGGTCCCAATGTTGTGCCAAAAAAGAATGCTATAAGAATGGCAAAAAAGCCAAATTTACTATAATATAGTAAATTTATGATTCTTATGGCTATTAATTAAAGCCAAATTTATTGCCTTATAAATTCATGATACATCACACTATTTTGTGTCCGCTTGCATATGAGTGGCACGCACGCATGCGAACTTTGAATCCTCTCTAGGTTTCAATGTTGTGCCAAAAAAGAATGCTACAAGAATGGCAAGACTTAGTAGGCGGGAACAGACTCTTAAGAAGCAGTCATTGGAAGCGTGGGCGCCACGGCAATGACAGTGTACAGTTGGAAGTCAGAACCCGGTCAGGAAGCCTATAAAAGGGGACTCACTATTCTTTTTGTACTTGGCGTTTCCCTAGCATATCTAGCATTTCCTTTAGCTTGAGCCTCTTTAGCATTAGCTGTACACTCGTTGTAACCTTGTAACCTAATGCTATGAGCAGTAGTCTATTCTGGTCATAAGTCTCTGGTACTGATCCACTTTGTACAAACTCATTACCTAATGAAACTCTCCAGTTGTACCATTACATCTTTTCCTTTGATGCATTTCCGGTTGGTAACCATTTTCTGCTACTGTTAACTATTCACTGTTAGTGTCTACTGTTGTCACTGGGGTGACCATTACCATTTGTGCTAACCATTAGCCAGTGCCTATTCTACTGTTAATGGTCCAACCATTAACAGTACTGCCTGCCATTACTTCATTAGTGCTAACTTTCTGGAATTATCCCAAGCTATTCCAGAGGCTCTCTTGGCCAACACTTTAGCTTGGCCACGAGCGAGAGAGAGAGAGAGAGAGAGAGAGAGAGAGAGAGAGAGAGAGAGAGAGAGAGAGAGAGATCTACGTGTGAGGAGGGAACGTGCAGGTGCCACAGACGCAAGCGAGCGAGGACAGCAAGAGGCACGACGAGTATTATAACCTGAAAACCAATAGAGTGGATCGGTGGGTTGCGATACTGTGTTGGTGTACGAGAGTTGAACAAAAGTATGTATCTTCCCGCTGGGCACGGTTCGAACACTTTTAATCTGTCACGAAGAATCTGTAAAGAATGAGGATGCAAGAGAGCTACACAAGACAAGCACAAAGCACACAGAGATGGAAAGATTCTTCTTCTTCCTCACAGAAAAGAGAGTACAAAAATGACTAAGTGCTAAAGCTGAAAAGTAGCACATATGTACATGCGGTCACTAAGTGTGAACTCGCTAGAAGCGTACTAGGCTGGCACTATAAGTGTAGTCCAGCTGTAGAATCACTGGCAGAGATCCTCCGTGTCGGTCACCTAACGCGCCAGTGAATAAATGCCGTAAGCGGCCAAGACCCGTAGTGGATGCCAGCTCAAGGTGTAGAGCTCGACATCTCAACACTCCCCCTCGAGCTCTGCGTGTCGCAGAGTGCAAGCATAGTCCGAAAACGTTGAAGCTTCTCAGCTCCGAGGTCCTTGGTAAAGATATTCGCTATCTGCTCCTCTGTGCTGACGTAGACCAAGTCGATGTCGCCCGCCAACACTCGCTCTCGAACGTAGTGGTAATGGACCTCTATGTGTTTGGTCCTAGCATGGAACACTGGGTTCCTAGCCAACTGTATGCTGCTGAGGTTGTCACAATGAATGAGAATCTGCTGGTCCACCTGCACTCCCAAGTCCTCAAGTAATGTGCGTAGCCAAGCTACCTCGCACGCCGCAACTGCTGCACCTCTGTACTCGGCCTCTGTGCTCGATAAAGCAACCGTAGGCTGCTTTTTGCTGCTCCAAGTAACAGCAGCACTCCCAAAAGAGAACATGCAGCCACTCGTAGATCTCCTATCAACAATGCTACCTGCCCAATCTGCATCTGTATACCCATACAATGCTAATGGTGCATCTGCTGCATAGAACAATGCGTAGTCAAGAGTCCCTTGCACATACCTAAGTGTGCGTCGTACTCCATCCAAATGTGGCTTCCTCGGAAGCTGCATGAACTGACTCTCCAAGCCTACTGTGTAGCTCAAGTCTGGCCTCGTGATAGTCAAGTAGATTAGACTACCCACCATCTTCCTGTACATATTGACATCCTCAACAACATCACCCTTCTCTGCACTCAGCTTTGCATTCACATCCAAGGGAATAGAAATTGGCTTACAATCAGCCATACCATACTTTGACAACATGTCCAAAGCATACTGTCTCTGTGATAGCCATACACCCTCTGGAGTCCTGATCACCTCAATGCCAAGAAAGTAGAGCAACTCGCCTAAATCTTTCATTTCAAACTCCTGTTTGAGAAGACCCTTCACATGGTCAATCTCCATAGCATTGTCACCAACAATAATAAGGTCATCTACATATATGGTAATGACCACAATCCCCACATCACTCTCACGTACATAGAGTGAATGATCAACATGAGCTCTCCTAAAACCAATACTGACAAGATACTTGGCAATCCTGTCATACCATGCTCTAGAGCCCTGCTTCAAACCATACAAAGCTTTGAGAAGTCTGCATACATAATCTGGGTAACCTGGATCGACATAACCAAGTGGCTGATCCATATACACTTCCTCTTGCAACTCACCATTCAAGAAGGCATTCTTTACATCCATTTGATGCATAATCCATCCTCTAGATGCAGCCACTGCTATGACAGCTCTCACAGTCATCATCTTTGCCACTGGAGCAAAAGTATCCTCATAGTCTATGCCATATGTCTGTGCATAACCCTTTGCGACCAGCCTTGCCTTGTGACGCTCAATGTTATGATAGCTCTCACAGTCGTCATCTTTGCCACTGGAGCAAAAGTCTCCTCATAGTCTATGCCATATGTCTGTGCATAACCCTTTGCGACCAGCCTTGCCTTGTGACGCTCAATGTTACCATCAGCCTTATGCTTGGTTTTATACACCCATTTACAGCCAAAGCTTTCTTGCCACTTGGCAATGGCACCAACTCCCATGTGTCGTTTGCTTCCAATGCAGCCATCTCTCCATTCATTGCATCATCCCAATGCACATTTCCAACTGCATCCTCAAAACATGCGGGCTCCACATCTTGTATCACCTTAGCCATGTAGGCTTGGTGATGCGCTAGATACCCATCATAAGTCAATTTCTGAATTGGATTTCTGACTCTGTTAGATCTGCGCGGTCCCGGGTCACTCCTTTGCCCTCTAGCATCTTCTTGTACTTTCCTTACACCAGGTGTCCTGACAGCCGGAATTCCAAATTCCTCATCAAGACTTTGTTCAGAACCATCTGAATCCATGTCTACATGTGAAAAACCTGATGATGCATCAGCCATAAAGGGAGGTTCATCAACCTTTTCCTTTCCTTTTCGTGATACATTCCCTGTACGTGTTGGTGGAGTAACCTGCGTACGTAGTCTACCATTCCATGGCTTCTCAACAGATCCACGAGAAGAGGACTCTTGTGGTCCACTCAAAACCTGTGACTGTGGCCTCACATTTTGTACGACCACATCATCTTTTACATCAGCCCCAATAGTGCCATGTGCATTACTGTACCAGCTGCTCATCTCAGCAAAGACTACATCTCTGCTCACTCGCAATTTTCGTATAGTAGGATTGTAGCACTTGTACCCCTTTTGTTCAAGGGAATATCCCACAAGAATACATTTCTCTGCTTTAGGATCCAATTTCCTACGCAACTCATCTGGTACATGCACGTAAGCTATGCAGCCAAACACTTTCAAGTGTGCCAAATCAGGCTTTGTACCTGTAAACTTTTCCTCAGGTTTTACATCATGCACCGCAGCTGTAGGTGTCCTGTTCATAATGTACACAGCTGTATTTACGGCTTCAGCCCAGAAATGATGAGGCATGTTCTTCTTATTCATCAATGCACGTGCAACCTCTGCAATGTGCCTGTTTTTCCTTTCTACGACCCCATTCGGTTGTGGAGTATATCTGCATGTAAACTGCCTGCGTATACCATGCATTCGCAAAAAATCTGAAAAATCATTGGAGAAGTACTCTCCCCCTCCATCTGACCTCAATGTCTTGATTTGCATATCTGTCTCCTTCTCAATCATGACTTTGAAGTCTTGAAAGTGACCAAACACTTCACTTTTGTTACGCATGAAGTAGACCCATACTTTCCTTGTATGGTCATCAATGAAAGAGACATAATACCTGCAACCATGTATACTTGAAGTATCGGTTGGACCCCAAACATTTGTGTGCACCACCTCAAGTGGATTTTTACATACATTGCGCTCATGTGGAAATGAGCCCTTTGACTGTTTTCCAAACTGGCATGCTGCACACACTTTATGCATACCATCCACCTTGAATTTGGGCAAGCCTTTTACAATCTGTTTTGATTGCATGCTGCGCAATCTCTGCTCATTGACATGGCCAATGCGTTTGTGCCAAATGTCAACATCATCCACAACACCTGTGCCTTGTGCAAATAATTCAGCTTTTACCTCAAGCATGTCTACATTCAGCGTAAACATTCTGCCCACACATTTGCCCTCTGTGATCAGCTTACAGCCATTCTGGAAATCTTCTACATAACAGCCATTTGGATTGAAGCGAACCTGCAAACCCTGCTCAACCATTTGTCCAACAGAAACAAGATTCTTTGTAATGTTTGGGACATGAAGTACATCTGCTAAGTACTTTGATTTCCCACTCTTCGTATTTAGAGGTATGTCACCTACATGAGCAATGGGGTGAGTTGTGTCATCTCCTGTCTGCACATAGCCTGACACATCTGGTTTGCGCATATCTCTAAACCACTCTCCACGAGACGTCATGTGATTAGAGGCACCTGAATCCACATACCAAACATCATCTTGGGTGGAATTCTCTGCAGTCATTGTATTCATTACATGCTGCATAACAAACATGCACTCGTTTTTGCTGTCATCTGCATCTCTACTAGTAGATGCATAGTTGCCCTGTTCTCTCTTTCCACTTGCTTTTCCCTTTGGACAGTCACGTGACATGTGACCTCTTTCACCACAAGTCCAACATTCTCTGCTATCTGGAGTATGTTGCTGCCTGCTTGATCCTGCACCACGACCTCTTTGACTCCCCCTGCCTTGAAACTGGTTTCCCCTGCCACCTGTATTGTTTTGATTTGATTGACCTTCCAGAAATTGGCCCCTGCAACCCCTTGGGCCTCGACCACGACCTCTACCTCTACCTCTGTTGGAGTTAGAATAGAAGGCCTGTTCAAAATTATTTCTGCCATGAGAAGAAGATGTGTCAAGGTTCTTCTCCTCAAGAATAAGCATAGAAATCAAATCTTGGAACACGGGAATGTCGTCTCTTGTATTCATGGAAGACCTAAAATGTACATACTCATCTCCTAGACCATCCAAGCATGCACGGACAATGTCATTGTCTCCCACTGAGACTTTAATAGATCCAAGAGCCTCAATGATACTCTTGATCTTCAAGGCATAATCATTGATTGAGAGGTTGTTCCTCTTAACCTGATTTAGCTCCGACTTTAGTTGAAGCTTCCTGGCCTTGGTGTTCACCTCGAGCACTCTGCCTAAGTTTCTCCATACAATGGCGGGGGTTTCAGCATCCTGTAGATAGCCCATCATGCCATCTGTGATGCTCATAGAAAGCCAATACATCACTTTGCTCTGGCCTTGTTGCCAGTCCCTCAAAGCTTTCCTTTGTTCTGCTGTAGCATTTGCCTCGGGAATCTCTGGTTCCTTTTCATTGTCTCCTTCTACATAGTCCCAATAACCTTTTTCTTTTAGGAAATTAGTTATTCTGAACTTCCATGCAGGGTAGTTATTTTTCTCAAGCTTCTCAGTGACAATCTGACTGAAACCGTCAGACATCTTGAAGCACTAAGACAAAATAGCTGCAATCTGCAAAAACCTACAAATCTACTGAACCTGCTATCGTGGTACCTGTAACGCTTCCTACACTCAACGAGTGTCCACAATCAAGCGTACATACAACCACTGTACTTGTACAGTAAATCTCTGTGTCGTGGATTGCGAACGAAGGGATTGTGATGCTCTTGCTCTCTTAGCCTCTCTTGCCTGCACCAGGCTCTGATACCATGTAAAGAATGAGGATGCAAGAGAGCTACACAAGACAAGCACAAAGCACACAGAGATGGAAAGCTTCTTCTTCTTCTTCACAGAAAAGAGAGTACAAAAATGACTAAGTGCTAAAGCTGAAAAGTAGCACATATGTACATGCGGTCACTAAGTGTGAACTCGCTAGAAGCGTACTAGGCTGGCACTATAAGTGTAGTCCAGTTTTAGAATCACTGGCAGAGATCCTCCGTGTCGGTCACCTAACGCGCCAGTGAATAAATGCCGTAAGCGGCCAAGACCCGTAGTGGATGCCAGCTCAAGGTGTAGAGCTCGACATCTCAACAAAATCTGCAATAATCTCAGATGGAGGAATCATGGGGAGATTCCAAGTACGAGATGAAATAGGGAGCCAATAGGTCCCAATGTTGTGCCAAAAAAGAATGCTATAAGAATGGCAAAAAAGCCAAATTTACTATAATATAGTAAATTTACCATTCTTATGGCTATTAATTAAAGCCAAATTTATTGCCTTATAAATTCACGATACATCACACTATTTTGTGTCCGCTTGCATATGAGTGGCACGCACACATGCGAACTCTGAATCCTCTCTAGGTTTTAATGTTGTGCCAAAAAAGAATGCTATAAGAATGGAAAAAAAAGCAAGATTTACTATAATATAGTAAATTTACCATTCTTATAGCTATAGATTGATTAATATGGGATAAGAATGGCCAAAAAGCCAAATTACTGCCTTGTAAATTCATGGTACATCACACTATTTTGTGTCCGGTTGCACAGGAGTGGCGCACACCGCACATGCATGCAAAGTTGCGAACTCTGAATTCTCTCTAATGACGCCCTAGGTAATCTCTCTCTCTCTCTCTCTCTCTCTCTCTCTCTCTCTCTCTCTCTCTCTCTCTCTCTCTCTCTCTCTCTCTCTCACACACACACACACACACACACACACACACACACACACACACACAAGCAGCCGAATCTGCTTGTGCAGATTCGGCTGCTTGTGGACTTGCGACCTCCTCTATTATGCTTCACCTCAGAGGGATAGTGGACTTGTGACCTCCTCTTCTCCACCATAGGATGTGGTCTATATCCTCTTCAGCAGCATCCTCTTTGAGCAACATCAGGTTCTTCTTCTCACTTGGAGGTGAAACCATCATGAATTGAGCATATATGCTCTTATGCTCCATTGTTTACATTACTTATCATTCTTTTGATGTCTCGAATCTCCACAAGCATAGAAACTTAGCAGTCTATTGTGTGAGCTGTAATCTAAAGCTTTCTCAGCAATTAGTGATGCTCTTACTTGGATATGTAGTCACAAAGAGTCTTCAACTGTTAATCCGTTTGCCTTTTGTGTATGTCTTGATCCTAAATGTTTTGTCATTTTTAATGAAACTTTAAATCTTTTTGAAAAGCACCATTGCATGTGTTGTCAGGAGTGTCGAATTTTCTCGAGGCATACTTTTCTTGCGAGTGCGCGGTGAGGCTAATTAACATGAAGAGGTTTGAGGAGCACGCCCATTAGAGATCCTTGCACCCAAAGGATAGATCACATTTTTCTCTCGAATGCATCTTCTTCGTTAGGCTCTTCTATCTTAGTATTCTTCTGTCCTTTTCTAGCCTAGTTATCTTGCCTTTTACTTTGCAATCTCTAGTGGATGCATACTAGATGTGTGATTGTTCTCTTGGCTGCTTCCAAGCATGAGTAGGTTATGTATGTGAATGGATTGTCGAAGCCCTCTTTGAATGTTGACATTTCTCCAGCTTCACGTTGGTGGTGCTTGTTTTCTTGGCCGCTTTCAAGCATGAATAGGTTATGTATGTCATTGAATTGTTAGAAGGCCCTCTAGCTTTCACCTTGGTGATGCTTTGAAGGCCTTCCCCTACCCACTGTCTTGTGGGAGCTGCAAATTTTTCGTATTAAAGGGTTTTGTGAATGTGCATTTCCCTTCACTCAGTTGCTCACGCAATTACACGTGTTTTCTTGAGCTTCTTTTGACATTGTATCAAAGATTGAAGAATTGCTACTGTTGAAATCTGATTTTTGTCTTTAACTCCTATCATGTTGCCCTTGTTAGAAGCTTTTTGTTGTGCTCTGCTTGCATTTGTTTTGCTCAATTATGGGAAAATTCACCAAAATACTCCTGAAATTTGTCGAAGTTCCCCAAATACCCCCGTAAGTTCAAAATTCGCAAATTGCCTCTCAAATTTGCTAGATCTTAACGAAAATTTCAATCTATCTTTCGATCTTACCTAATATGAATCAATTTGATAAAATTAACTGGCCGTTTTTGCCAAAAATCACCTAAATTGAAAGGAATCACGAGACTTTTTGATATCAGAGGGGTATCTTGGGAATTCCCAGGGACATTTTGGTATGAGGGGGGTTGAGGGAGGTTGTGTAGCCCTTCGGGCTCAATATATATGCAAGGGCACCCCCCCTTTCATAGTAGGTTGTATTGCAATCTGGTTTCTGTTTGCCTGATCTTGACCTTCGTTTGACAATGTTTCTTTCTTGATGTCTATGGCCGTGATCTTGCAGCCGATCCAAAAGGGCACCCCCCCTTTCATAGTAGGTTGTATTGCAATCTGGTTTTTGTTTGCATGATCTTGACCTTCGTTTGATCATGTTTCTTTCTTGATGTCTATGGCCGTGATCTTGCAACCGATCCAAAATGGCGGGCCCCTCTTTTGGCAAGCGGCCTTCAAGTGTGCATTGCTGCTTCAACCAGTCTTTCTCGGACCATACACAGTAAGATTCATAAATCTTGTACTCACTTAGCTACCCTTGATAATTTGTGTTACAGTTTGCCACATAGTTAGAGATAGCTAGGGAAGGGTGGCCAATAATGTAGCCACTGTGGATCTCTGTTGATTTGTCTTATTTAGTTGTATGTTCAGTTCTATTCTACCTCTCTATTCAAGCGGGTCAACAATGTCTTTGGCTCTTGCCCTACATTGTACCAATAATAATCGTATGTTTTGTTAATTTCGAAACCCAGAAGCTCCTTTGGGTTTTTCGTTTCTCGACTCTTTTAACAATTTAGTCCGCTGCATTGCATGGCCATTTAGAGACAGATAGGAGGAACTAATGACTGTTAATGTGGGCGAGAGGCAGACAAAGGGAAATCGACCATCATGTTTTGTTTCCACAAAAAGAGATCCTTCTATTGGTTAACTAGAGAAAATGCCTTATGGGCTTTGCTTAAGCAATCTTTTGGTAGTCCAATGTGAGACTCATCTTGTGTTTGCTGTCAGCATGCATTTTCTTCTTAGAGGTGCCTGCAAGATTTTTTACAGTCCAAATTTAAAACATCGATAATTTTTTGAACAGGATTCTGGATGTGGCGTATAAGGAATCAAGTACTGGAATGAAGACCAATATTGATTGGCTTAAGTATGTATTTGTTATGCAATTTGTAACTAGTCTGTTGATACTTACACTTTATCTGATTTCTTTTGTAATAGTCTAACTCATGAAGAATTTGAAGATGAATTACATAAGTTAAGATAGAAAGTGTCCAACTTTTCTCCTGCCATGTAGGTATTTTACTCCAATCTAGATAATGTTCAAGATAAACAAATTGTCATGTGAAATCTGATTTTTGTTGTGCAGGTTCTCCAAAGAGGAAAGTAAGGCATTTTATGCAAGAAGAACTATGGCTGCATGGAAGATGGCTATGGAGATATCAGACATAGTAGGAAATAATGACTTGGTAGCAGTTCTCAATGGTCTTTGAAGTACATCCTCAGATGAAATATTTTCAGATAGTGAAATCGAAGAATCTTCGAGTATGCAGTAGATTCTACTTCTGTAGAGCCTTTCCTTGTAATTATTGCGCTTCAACCTTGTAATTAGCTTCTATATGGCTTTACCTTGTACAGAGATTAACCTGCTTTGTCTTGTGCAAAACTCTACTTGGTTATTCTTTTGTGTAAATATTTACATGTGCAGCAATTTACCTGGTTAGTCATTTAGTTACCTGGTTATTCATTTATGACTAAATTGAGTTGCATCTTTTTTGGTTCTTTTTTACTCTTTGTAGGCCAAGTAACTCTATCTGCAGAATGTGTGCCCATTCCTGATCTACCTACCTTTTGTGAGAAAGAGTCTATTTTGAAAATGAAACCGGGCTCGAATGTTGCTCTAGATACAAATATACGGTTAAGGTGTGGAGAACTGAATGTAGCTGCTTTCCTAAGCCAGAAAGATGCCATAACATATTTATTGGCCTTGCCCTTCAATTTCGTGGTGGGAGCTACCTCATATACAGAAGTGACTAATGTTGTCATGAGAAAGGGGGTGAAGCTTAAAGGGCTAATTGTTAGCCATTGGCATGTTCGAGTAAAATTACAGGTGGTCTTTTTGTTTATATTTTTTAGTGCTGCGATAATTTGTTTTGTTTTTGTGATTGTTTGGTTGAGTGTTTACCGTGTAGTTTACTGGTTTGCTTGTTATGATTCTTGTTGCTATTTCAGGTACAATTTTGGCTGATTGCTATCCTACGGAAGTTGCTCATTGGGCTAGTAAAGAGAGTGTCGCACCAATACGTCAAATTTTGTTTGGGATTTGTTAATTCTATCCACAAAGAGAATGTAGAAGCAAAGAAGGCAGCAGGGAGAAGTGTTCGAGATGCTGCACAAGCAAATCGTAAATTATGCCTTGCAGCCATCGAGAAGTTGTTTTGACTTATGGATCTGTATCAAATGGCAGAATATGAACAGGGGAGGGTTGCTCATTACCATGATATTCAAGAAATGAAAGATGCCTCCTTTTCCATTCAAGCTTATGATGCACAATTGGTCAAGCAATGCGTGGATAACTTTTGTCATGTTTTCATAACTCTTGACAAGGGCCTAAGGCACGGGAGGAGTGTGTCTTGCATCAAGGACGGTGCAAAGAGAAGAATGCTCATATGGAACTTAGCAATTGGTCCTTGGGAAGGGTAGCAATAGAAAGAACTTGATGGATGCAAGGCAAGGCATCAGAGGGCAAGGCAATGGGGCTTTTTGAGAATGAAGAAATAGGCTTGGCTTTTGACCAGGAGAATATGGTTGCTTGTGAAAATATGATAAAACTGAGAGTGAATCCCTCAAATACAATCCCCTTAGATTTAACTCACATTACAGAAAATGTTTCTTTAACCATTTTGAGGGCAGAGGAGATACTGCCATTCCCATGTTTAAAATGAGCAGATGCTTGTAGATGTAATTTTAGATGAGGTGGCTGGCAGTGAAAATGCCCACCGCTTTGATCTTGTACATTGTGTTAGTCTATGCTCCCTTTGTGTCTTCCAAAATATGAGCATCCTCACTATGTTGCAAGGGAGTGAATCCCTCAAATACAATCTTCTTAGATTAAACTCCCACTACAGATGGTATTTCACTAATTATTCCAGTCCTTTGTGTCTTTTAGTAAATGCAAAACCTGAGAATTCTCCCTATTGTAATGGTTGGTGATTTTAATGTGGTGACTAATATGCATGACATATGCAAGCAATTGAGAAAATTACTCTTAGGCTTGTGCCAAACCCGTTTTGACATTGAGGAGTCTAAGACTTACTCTTATCAAATTATCAGCTACCCAGGGAGAGAGAACAGCTCTGCTACATGAAATTCACTCACCTAAAATGTGGTCATATTCGTAGCTGGATTCTTGCATTAGCGTTGAAGACATAAAAGAAACTTTGATGCATGTTAGTTGACTACCTCCTAAGTTGATGCCTTGGTGCTCTCATTGATGTCGCCTTTGCGCGTGCGTATGAAAGATGATGAGAGCAACCATGTAATGAGTTGTGGCAGAAAATTTTAGACTTGTAGCCATTTGTGTGACCTTTTGGTGATGGTTACTAGAATGAGCTTGGGAGCTATTCCAGGTTGGTGTTCGGTTAGTCAGTTAGTTCAAAATCAGACGAGCAACTAGAAAGTGTTACTGGTACTGAAAATAGACATTACAGTTCTAAAGTACTGGTATTGGAAACAATCATTACAGTACTGGTAATGGTAATGGAAATAGTCATTATAGTGATGGTGATGGTAATGCTAAGGTAATGGTAATGGTAATGGTTCAGCATTGTTATTCAGAATAAGTGCAAATGCTCCATTATGGAATCTGATGATACAATGTTGAAAGAGCTCTAGATGACAAAGAGTAATCTCCAGATAAGAGTACATCCCCTCTAAATGATTGTAGTAGTCCCTATTTATAGGTGTCGGACTAGGCCCTTCAGATAACTTCTGGTAACTTCTAGACCTGCATGTTCAGTCGCTTGTTAGGAGACTATTCCCACCTTCTACATTTCTTCCCCCTTTTCTTTGAACTTTGGTATAAACCAAAGTTTCAGATATGATGGTTGCTCTATTCGACTAAATCTGAACTGCTCAACTAGCCAATCCAATTGTGCATCCTCTTAAGCTGCCAGATCTCTGATTCTGCTAGTGCCAATGTATACCCACCAATAGTTTTCCCATTGTCTGACAGTGCAATGACGAAGGAGCTACTTACACATGGTGGCCAAGTTTGAAGGTAATACTCAGTAAGCAGCTGGTTACTGTTACCAAAATCCTGCCATGAAATGCCTGGATCCCAACATTTTAGACGCATATCTGATTCCCTTGCTGACCCATTATCCTCCTTATGATTCCCATATGAATTTCAAACTGTAGTTGCAATGTGATAGATTTCATCATCTGGTCCTTGAAATTCCAGTTGCTTGGAAACTTCTGAAATTGGTATGACCATTTTTCTGCAATCTGGAATTGGTCATCATTATATCTAGTATGATGAACTTCATTCATACTGAAAGTCACCTCTAGACATGCAATTCTTGAAGTATGAGTTTTGTTCAGGATCCCCTGATCACAACTACACACCTTTTCCATCTTGTACTCGTTTTGCACCCTCCCTTCCTTACTTGTGACAAGTACATTCTCTTCCTCATGGATCACCATCACCTCCTCTCTAATGAATGCCTCCATCTGTTCGGGAATAACCTTCACCTGTGGAACTGGTGCTTCTTCCTCTATACAATATGAAGAAAGGTTTCCAGTGTTGTAATCCTGGTAATGCCTTCAAAAACATCATCCAACTTCTCAACGTATAAGCATAGATCCAAACCAGTTTTGCTGCTTTGGAACTGATTTGGGAAACACCCCAAAGTCTTACTGTATTTCTTTGCCAAAGTAAGACCAGTCATTATATGAGACTCCAAATCTGACCAATCTTCATTCATCTGTGGAATGCTCATTTTTAGTATTATCAACTCATGAGGCTGATACTTTAGGTCATTCCGATGTTGCTGCCGAAAATCTGCATCTGAAAAATCAGCATATGATGTATTGGATGATTCCAAGAATTTTGCTTGAATCTGTATATCATTATCCAGTTGATTTTGGACTTGCATCTGGATATCTGCCAAAGTTTGAAGAACGAAATATGGGCAATCCTCAATAGTCAAAGCATTGTGCCCTTTCTTCTGACAATGATCACACCTTTTCTGTAGTCGAATGTCCTCAAGCAAATATTGTTGCCACCATTCCTTGACAACATCTAATATGGCCAAAAAGATCTTCATATGAACAAGCATGATATCTTTGAAAGCATTTCCATTCAGTATATATTACTGAACAATGGTACTTCGAGTGATTTTTGGAGTGAAAATACTTGCATTTCCTAAAAGATGTAAATAAGAAATCCGTCCATGTCTGAAGAAATGTGCTATCAATGTTCGTCTGCATGCTTTCTTCATTCTGCCTTATGTTCTGAGTTGTTCTCTGGAACTTGGTAGCTCTCCTCTTGGCAGCTCTCCTAGTCTTCCTCCATGAATCTTATTGGCTTCCTCCTCGTTGCAGAATTTTTGATAGCATAACTAAATATGAGCAACAATTGGAGATAGAGGATTCCTTTGTCAGTGAGAAAATTAGCCCAAGCCACCGTGATTGCCAAAATGGAACGAGCTTGGGAGCTATTCATTAGGAAAAATATGAACCCTCTAGGGGCCCTTTGGGATTAAGGTTAATTAGAGGCCAGCCAATGAGAAGAGGGTGGTGGACACACTCTATGCCCTCAAAAATGTAGGGGGACAAAGTAGTATTACACTTCTTAAATGGGCTCTTACCTAGTGAGAAGGTGGGGTGGGGGGTGGGCCATATGGAACCTCCAACTTCCCTCCTTTTTGATCCGGTTTTGAAAAAATCCCAAAAATTTGAAATTTTTCAAAATTTTCAAAACTCAAATTTCATCTTCTGAAAACCCCCCTAAAACTATTTTATGGTCAAAAAAGCATTTTTTGATCTAAAAAAGTCAAAACGTGCATCCAAAAACCCTAAAATTTAAAAATTTTTAAGAAACTTTTGAAAAATCTTTTTTTGCTATCCAGAGCTCCCCCAAAAGTAGTTATTAGGGCAAAAGTGATTTTCTCTCTCTAAAACCCCTTTTCCAACCCCTCTTTGGTTGCAACCATCACACTCATCCTCTACTCCAACACTCTCTCTTGTTGGGGTATAAAGCCCAATGTGGTCGCCCAGGTAAGTGGGCGGGCCGCCAGGTATGTACACATATTCTTTTGTAAAAACCTAATAAGAACTCACTATGCTCTACACATTACAGTAGAGCGAGTTCACCATATCGTCATGCTCTTCTTCTCGCACTCTCTCTCGCGTCGCACTTCCGCTCGTACTCCTTCAACTGGTATCAGAGCTCAGATCGAAGCTCGGGGCAGCACTGCAGGAGGCTAGAGTCACCAAATCAGATTGGAGTGAAATTCGACAGGCTTAGACACGGCCCCAAATCTCGTGGGACAGCCCAAGGGCTTGGTGTTGTCAGAATTTCATTCTGAGGTCATCTCGGCCACCGTTCGGCTTCGACAAAGGTCTGCGCAGGCCATTTTCGACTACGTGGTCTCGACGGGTGCAGATCCGACTCTGCAAATTTGGGGTTTTTGGCCTACGACTGCAGGTGCTGAGGATATCGACACTCCCAGAGTGTTGATTTGTGGTTGTCTACACATCGAAGGGTGGCTCACAGTTCTTGGAGGCGTGTCACATACGACACGGGCGCATCTACACACAGACTATAGGCGACATCCACTAGTTCATCATGTAGCTTGTGTTTGCTGCTTGATATTCCAGATTTCATCCTGACATTGCAGGTACTTCCACATGGGATGTATTGTCAGAGATGATGTATGTCTGTTGAGGGTTTGCTGGCTGTGAGTCACGCAGCAAACAACCGTCGCAGCGGTTACAACATACAGTGGGAAATTTGTGGATGTATGACTTTGTGGGAAGTCTATGTACTGGCAGATTTAGTGCAGTCTTTGTTGAGGGTCGAGTGAGGTTTTATTGAGCTGGGGGATTCTCGAATGTTGAGATCCTTTCGGTGATACAGGTCTTGGAGCGATCCCTCGAGCACCCTTAGATAGGCAGCTAGGATGTATTGACTGTGAGTTAGACAGTTGGGATTGCATCTTTGCTTTACTGCCGTTGAGGCATTGTCGCAGTCTATGCTTACAGGATAGTGACAGGACAGTGAGAGAAAGTACAGGTGCAGGACAGGTTTACCCGTAGCTTACAGTGTCAGAGAGACAGTGTTTTTGAGCTGTTTTTTGGTCCGTTTTTTTAGTACACCAGAGCCATTTTACAAAGGAGACTCTGTCGAAATTTATGCAGAATCTGAAGCTTTCTTGGTTCATTTGATAGGTTGATATTGGTTCAGAGGACAGTTTACAGGGAAAACTCTGCCGAATTTTTCCCAGGAAAGTAAACTACTGTGAAGCGTAGCTATGGCTGGATCACAGGACACTGCTCTTTACAATATCAAGAAGCTGGATGGAACCAATTTCCCATTGTGGAAGCAGCAGATTTGGCACGTGTTGGTACAAAAGAAGTAGATAAAACCTATAAAGCTCAAGGGGATAAAACCAGAAGATATGGACGAAGATGAATGGAGCGAAATGGATGAATTGGCACTTTCTACCATTATGCTGACTTTGGCAGAAAGCGTTTACTTCAATGTAGCAGACGAGATGTCAGCTTATCAAGCATGGTTAAAGCTGAGTGATCTTTATGAGAAGCAGAGTGCAGCTTCACAGGTATACTAGCTTAAGAATCTTGTTGACTTGAAGATGAAAGAAGGGACACCTATGTCCAATCATCTAAATGAATTCAACACAATCTATAGTCAGTTGTCAGCTCAAGGTGTCAAGTTTGATGAACTTGTGAGAGCTATGTTCCTGTTGATCACATTGCCGGAAAGTTGGGACACTTTTCGCACAGCTTTGAGTAATTCTGCACCTCCAGATGGTTTGAACATAGCAGGTGTAGAAGGAAGTCTGCTTACTGAAGAAACCAATAGAAAGACAATGGACAAAGGCAAAGGAACAGCCTTAGTTGTCAGGGGAAGGACCAAAGAAAGTACAAAGGTGGAAAGAGGAATCAGTCTCGTAGCAAGTCCCGCAGTGCTAAAGGCAAGAGTGACATAGAATGCTACCATTGTGGCAAGAAGGGTCACATGAAAAGAGACTGCAGAGAATGGAAAGCAGAAAAAGGCAAAGAGAAAGCTGAAGACCATGGTGAGAAGAACAAGTCCTCAGTGAAGATTCAAGAAATAAATGTGACAAACACTGTTGCAGAGTATGACAGTCTAGTGTCAGGAGACATCTACTTCTTGAAGAATACAATGGACTCAGCTCTTCTTACAGCATCTGATGGAAATGCACTGAGTGACTGGATTATAGACTCAGGGGCATCACTTCATGTGTCTCCAAACAAGGAGTGGTTTACTTCTTATGTGACCACTAAAGATCATGTTCGGCTAGGCAATGGGTAGACATGTGAGATCTTAGGTGTTAGAGATGTTCAATTGAAGTTTCAGAATGGCTCTTCTTTCACGCTGAAGAATGTGAGACATGTTCCCGCAATTACAAAGAGCTTGATCAGCACAGGTTTACTTGATGATGCTGGCTACGTCACCACTTTTGGACAGAGCATGTGGAAGATATCCAAGGGTTCTATGACAGTAGCACATGGAGTAAAGTCTGGAGGACTTTACATGATTTATGTATCAAATGTCTCTAAAAATGTAATCAATGTAACCGAGCAGCCGAACGTTTCTTTGTGGCATAGCCGGTTAGGACATATGTCCAAGAAGGGAATGGAAATCTTGTCTCGTTCTGGTTATTTGCCTGGCTTTTCACTTAATGATTTTGAATTCTGTGAACATTGTCTGTATGGTAAGCAAACACAGCAGCCACATAAGCATAGAAGCAATAGAAGAGATACACAGTTGGCACTTGTTCATAGTGATTTGTGTGGACCTATGCCTAACCTATCTCTAGGGGGAGCTTCTTACTTTATGACATTTATAGATGATTACTCGAGGAAAGTATGGGTTTACTTTCTCAAGCACAAGGATGAAGCGTTTAGTGTTTTCAAAACGTTTGTGACACTTGTGGAGAATCAGAGTGGCAAGAAGCTTAAATGTTTAGTGTTTTCAAAACGTTTGTGACACTTGTGGAGAATCAGAGTGGCAAGAAGCTTAAATGCTTACGCATTGACAATGGTGGAGAGTATGTTTCAAAGGCCTTTCAGGACTTTTGTGAGTCAAAAGGTATAAAACGTGAACTTACTGCTCCTTACAATCCTCCTCAAAATGGTGTTGTTGAGAGGATGAATAGGACCATACAAGAAAAGGTCAGAAGTATGTTGTCTAATGCACAGCTGCCAAATGGGTTTTGGGCTGAAGCTGTATCAACAGTTGTTCATCTTGTAAATAGATCTCCTAGCAAGGTTTTGCAGAAGGATTCAGTGCCAGAGATGGTATGGTCAGGCAAAATGCCCTCATACAAACATCTCAGAGTCTTTGGCTGTGAGGCATATACTCACGTTCCAAAGGAATTTAGGAACAAACTTGAGCCAAAGAGTAGAAAGTGCATCTTTCTAGGCTATGGTAATTCTGGTGAGATGGGGTACAGACTTTGGGATCACGAATCCAGAAAGATTGTCCGCAGCAATGATGTTCACTTTAATGAATCCAAATATCATTCTAAACCAGAGAGGGTTGAGGAGATTAGAAGAGTTGTCTTCCAAGAAGATGGACCTGCACGTGCAAGACAAAATGTCAGGGCTCAAGAGGAGCAAGGACAGGATAAGAGTGGAACCACAGGTTATGGCTGAGCCTGAGCCACCTATTGTGTGTAGATTTGGACGTGTCACGCGACCTCCTGATAGGTTTGTTCCATCTATGAACTATGTCATGTTGACTGATTGCAATGAGCCTTCATGCTACAAGGTAGCAGTGCAAATGAAGGACTCCAGGAATTGGCAATTGGCCATGCAGTCAGAGATGACAACTCTGCATAAAAACCAGACATGGAAGCTAGTTAAATTACCACGGGGCAAAAAGGCTCTACCTTGTAAATGGGTTTACAGGTATAAGATCACCGCTCATGATAGTCAGCCAAAGTACAAAGCAAGGCTTGTTGCCAAGTGCTTTAAGCAAGAACAAGGCATTGACTTTGATGAAGTCTTCTCTCTGGTGGTCAAGATGACTACATTGAGATGCTTTCTTGCATTGGTTGCCATATTAGATTTGGTGTTGCACCAAATGGATGTCAAGACAGCGTTCTTGCATGATGATTTAGATGTGGAAATTTACATGCAGCAGCCAGAAGGGTTTGTTGAGAAACGCAAGGAAGATTGGGTATGCCAGTTGTTAAAGAGTCTTTATGGCTTAAAACAATCACCGAGGGCATGGTACCATAAATTCCACAAGTTTATGCTTTCTCAAGGCTACAAACGTAGTGAGTTCGATCACTGTCTATATACAAAGAAGGCTAAGGATGGCAGTTGGCTGATCCTTATTTTGTATGTGGATGACATGTTGATTGCTGGCAAGCACTTGGAAGAAATTTCAGCTTTGAAGTCAAAGATGGCAAAATCGTTTGACATGAAAGACATGGGTGAGGCAAGTCATATACTTGGTATGCACATTGAGAGAGACAGATCAAAGAAGTTGATTTGGTTATCTCAAACAGAGTATATTGACAAGGTTTTGCAACGTTTCAATATGCAGAAGGGAAAGGCATTGAGTGTTCCATTGCCACCATATGTGAAACTTAGCAAACAAGATTGTCCTGTGTCTGAGGAAGAACAGGCTGAAATGGATAAGATTCCATATGCGTCTGTAGTGGGTAGTTTGATGTATGCAATGATTGCTACTCGCCCAGACATTGCATTTGCAGTGGGAGTAGTAAGTCGATACATGTCAAACCCAGGCAAGAAACATTGGGAGGCAGTGAAAGGAATATTGAGATACCTGAAAGCTACAAAGAGTATGCGTATATGCTATGGGAGTCAGGAGCTAAGTGTAAAGGGTTTTACAGACTCAGATTATGCAGGTGACTTAGACAACCGAAGGTCTACGTCAAGGTATGTCTTTACATTGGCTGGTGGAGCAGTATCATGGCGTTCTAGATTACAAGATTATGTTACTCAGTCTACTACAGAGGCTGAATATGTTGCAGCATCAGAGGCATGCAAAGAATCAATTTGGCTTAATCGACTAGTAACAGATTTGGGAATCAAAGAAGAGATGCCTGTGTTATATTGTGATAGTCAAAGTGCTATACAATTGGCTCGCAATCCAGTTTATCACTCAAAGACAAAGCATGTGGATGTGAAGTATCATTTCATCAGGGAAATGCTCGAGGATAAGAAACTTCAGCTTGTCAAAGTTCACACCACAGAAAATCCTGCTGATCTACTTACAAAAGGACTTCCCTCAGAGAGCTTTGCGCATTTTCGCAAGCAGTTAGGTGTAGGGTAGTACATCACTTCTCTACATCTCTTGTATATTAGCTTGTATAGTAGCTTCTCTCACACTTAAAGTACCACATTGGACTTTAAGTGGGAGGTTGTAGGGGTATAAAGCCCAATGTGGTCGCCTAGGTAAGTGGGCGGGCCACCAGGTATGTACACATATTCTTTTGTAAAAACCTAATAAGAACTCACTATGCTCTACACATTACAGTAGAGCAAGTTCACCATATCGTCGTGCTCTTCTTCTCGCACTCTCTCTCGCGTTGCACTTCCGCTCGTTCTCCTTCATCTCTCTCTACACCATCTCCATTGCTACAGCAAGGAAGCTCCTCTCTCCTCCCCTACCACCTTCCATTGCCACACCAAGCAAGGGTTATCCACCTTCTCCTCCCATTGCCACAATGGTTAACCACCTTCTCATATCACTTTATCCCACCTACATTGTAGCAACAAGCAAGGTCCTTCTCCTCCTCCTAGTTTTCTTTGCTCAACCATGGCCAACTCTACTTCGCAAAGGCGGCCAAAGGATGAGGTCACAGCAGTTGCATGCCACAACACTAGAGGTGTAGATGATGAGTGGGTGCCACAAGAGTTCACCAAAGGTGCTTGGGTATACATGCAACCATCTTCTATTGGCCCTCATCGTGTGCGAAATCGTGCAAACTTGGATCTTCATTGGAAAGGAAAGCTCCTTGGCTTCAAGAACCGCAAAGACAAGGGGACCGTAGCCATTGTGCAACATGTTTTCTCAATGTCAACCATGCACTTGCAACAACCACCTCGGTTTCCAACACATTGTAAGTACATGTTTTGAGAATACAAAGCTAGGTGTGAAATCACAGTGTAATGTTATTATGGATTCATACTTAACATTTGTCATGCATTTATAGTCATATTTCCATCCACGTTGGTGGAGGAGTAGCCACTACATAGTCTCTCCGGCACATTCAATGCTATACATGCGGATATTGGAGAAATAATGTTCCCACATCTTTGCCCAACCAAACTGGTTCAAAGAAGGATTTTCTTCTATTCTCACTCCTATATTGTCCCTACTTCTACACAAGCGTTTGGAAAACTTGAACCCATCAAAGTAACTTCCTTATTAAGTATGGAGTGGCCGGTCCCAGATTTGTGGTCGGTAGCATCTTTCAAGCAAAAGATGATAATGGATGTCCAAAACTCTTTAAAATACTCTAAAGCTTCTAGGTCTATGGGCTTGAGTTGGTGTTTGCCTATTCATTGTTTTGTGCACATTTTTAAAGAGTTTGGATTTGTGGAGACTACCACAATGGTTGTATGTAAAGATGCGCATTACGAGGAATTAGGAAGGCTTTTAGAAGAGGACTGGGGTTTTGTGGAGGGCATGCACAACGGGGACCGGTACCGTTGTAAGGTTGGAGCTTCAGATATTGGCATGCGCTATTTGAAATCCCGCACCTCCTTGTACATACGATTTCACTATGATCGTTGGATGTGCAAGCTTGGAGTGTGGACTCCCTTACAGAGTGTAGACGGCGCTATTGCAAGCTTTGACATTGCAGTGAAGATGCCCAACGATGCTTTGGAGGCAGTCCAAGTGAACAAGCATTGGACTCTCAGTAATGTTCGAGAACATTTGGTTATTATGGGTTTTGAGGCCCTTCAACGAGCACAATTTCGTTTACAAGGTCACAAGGTGAGAATCCTTCCACCACATTTTCAATACATCATGGTTTGTCGATCATTGGATGCTTATTGTAATGAATGTCCGCATATTGGGAAGAGAATGGAAGACAAATTGAAGGTCGAGGAGGACTGGGGGATAGATGGAACTATGCTATCGATCTTATAACTTTGTAACTCTTGCAATTTTCATATTGATCCCCGCTGTAATCAACATGATTTGCTTCGGCAAATCATGCCTTTGAATATAATTTTTTGCATTGGGATGAGAAATCATTTTTTGGTGAAAGTGCCTTTTTTTTTAATGTCTTAAAAAAAGAGTCCATTATAAAAGGGGGGCCACCTAA
Organism: Adiantum capillus-veneris; assembly: GCF_014529385.1. Classification (NCBI taxonomy): domain Eukaryota; kingdom Viridiplantae; phylum Streptophyta; class Polypodiopsida; order Polypodiales; family Pteridaceae; genus Adiantum; species Adiantum capillus-veneris. Next base: position 121,190,937 of record NC_140934.1, on the reverse strand, counting down.
CTCATTCACTATTTTCACTTTTGCAACTCTTGAGCTCCTCCGCTCTCTATCTACACCCCAGGCTAGACATGGATGCTGCCACAACCTCTGCATCTGCACCCACATCCACCCCTTTGTCACGCTTCATCCTCTTCCTCGAGGACACCAAATACAAAGGGAAGTTGGACCTCCACACCTTTTTTACTCGTCTCCCTGACCTTGACGCCACAGTTGCCCTTCACATGGATGCATTTGAGGAGATTTTTGTGTTCATGGAGGAGCACATCATAAAATATTCTGTATCTATCCCCCCACATGCAGGGATCTAGGTGCCTTGCGATCTTTTGCTCTATATACACAAAGGTGATCGCCCATTCTCCAAGCGGTTGCAACGATTCCAAGAAATTGCAACCGATGCAGGCCATTACTTGGATGAGCAAGCCGCTGGGGTGTCAGCGCTCAAGAAGTGCAAGTTGGGGGTGGAGTACCTTTCTCGGCTAGCAACATTTATCTTCTTGGTGAGCGAGGAACCTGATCTGGAGGAGCTCCGCTTACCACACCTTCAAGTTGGGTCCTTTATCAAGGACACCAAGGAGCAGCAGGTTATACCCATGAACCCTGCAGCGGAAGGAAAAGCACACCGGCTCGCGTACCCTAAGGGTCTTGAGGAAGTGGTTGAGAAATCCATAGTTGCGGCTGGCCCTAGTGACACTCCAGTGCCACTACCACTGACGGATGTGGCTATCCCAGAGGTAGAAATAAGCCGCTTCTCCTCAGTGTTAGTGGATGGGGAGGAGTATGTGTTCCTGCATGATTTGGAGAAATCATTTGGCCTACGCATGGATGAATGCTTGAGCATGCTATGCAACAACAGAAAATGTCCCTTAGACAATACGCCAGATGCCCTAGAAAGCAAGCTCTTGCCAGATGGGGACTCTGTTGCTGACACTATTGCAGTTGTATGTGCGGAGGTCCTGGCAGCAGAGCAGTTGCACGTGGCCGATGAAGATTTCCAAGCCACGCAAGCCAAGGTTGAGGCTGCTAGGATGCCTATGCCATTATGCAACCTCCCATCTGATGATCCAAAGCTCGTATCTATGGTTCATGGGAGCATTGACTTGGATGCAAAGGGCAACAGGGAGGAGGACGACAAGGAGCAAGAGGTAAATTGTATCCTAATTTTCATGTTACTATTTTATCCTTCATTGTCTTTTTTCTCAACCTTCATCGGTTTATGACAGGATGTTGTGGAGGTTGATGATTTTGTTGCAAGGACGGGTGGCAAGCGGACGTGCTTTGGACCTCAAGCTTCCCTTGCACATTACCTAGGACAACTCCCCCTTGGCGATGTGGCCATTATCCATAATGAATTTACTCCCCAAGCCCATTTTATGACTTGGTCGTTAAAAGCTTTGAGCAAGTTTTTGTGTTTGAGCACCATTGCTCAAACTGCGCATCAAGTGTTCCTAGAGCGTAGATCCCTTGTATGCACAACATTTGGCACTGGCTTTCGTGGTAAAGTGCTTGCCTAGATAGGGATACATGCTTCCATTGTGCCAGGAAATGATCAAAAAAATTATGAACTCCTCAGATACATGATGTAAAATCACCGTTTTGGAAGGAATAAAAAATATTTGAAATTGTCTCTCTATATTGCAAATTCTTTTGAATGTGATTTGTCAATCTTCAAAATTGTTTCAATTGGTGATATGATTTTTTTTTTGATTGGTGACTTTGTAATTTCAAGTTCTGTATGTAATTGCAGTCAATTTCAGTAAATTTGTGCTTTTTAAGTACCCTTGGGGGTAGATAAGCCTATAAGAGCCAAAAAAAAGCCTGGCCACAAGGGCGCGCAAATGGCCCATCCATCGGTTTTGGATGGGCCATTTGCGCGCTGTCGTGTTGTGACACGTACATAGTGGGAACGCATGCTACAAGAGTTATCTTGTAATTTTTTAGATGCATAATTATCTTTCCTATAATGTACATATGCATATTTAAGTATAATAATTAGCCTTCTATCTCATCCTATTATTTTTCTCAAGGGTAACCTATTCTTACTTTACCATCAGAAAATACTATGGGAAAAGCATCAATAGCTCCGCCTCTTTAACTTGGGGCAAAAAGCATTGATTCTTTATTTCTACTATCTCATTATCATCTCACACCCTAACTAGATCCTATATCTAGGGTAAACTCCAATATATATATATTCTATGTATTTTTAATATTTTTCTTATATTTCTTTTTAAATAGCTACTAGGAGGGAATCATATCCTAGTGGGACACTAGGTGGCATGATTTCAAAGATACACTTATTTTAATGCATTATTGCAAGCATGATTACAAAACTTTGTCAAGGAGCAATGTCATGCTTTCATATGGCATGAGGTGTCCTTTGGAATCAAATGAAAGTCTAGGCTAAGGGGACCACATGAAGACTTTTTCTGCCATAAATGGACCCTATTTTGATGAATTTTTTACACAAGGTTCCAATCCGAATTGGAAAATGATTTTAAAATGAAAATCGTAGATAATGAGCTGAAGTTTCTGTCCATATTTTTACTTTTTTATTTGGAGCTACGGTTGAGGAGATATGATCAAAATACTGGACCCCAGTCTGCCCACATCATGCAGGGACAGCTCATTTCCAACTTTTCCAATTCCTGTTCACACTGGCTCCTCTCTTCTTGTGTAAACCCTTGTGGGTTCCCTTCACCTATAAAAGGGGACCTCTTCTTCCTTGGAAGGAACTCAAGCATTCAAGCCATTGATGAGAGGAATTCTTGAGGGAGTGAGTAGTAATGCCTAATTGTACTTAGCCCCATTAACATAAGCCCAAGCCTACACTTTCTCCTAGAGGAAAACTAGCCATTCTTGTACGCCATCCTTGGAGGATCAACTCTAATCAAAGAAGGTGTTGTACTTGGCGTATCAATCAACGTTGAATTCTCCCCTCTTCTTCTCTCTCCCATCAATAATGGTGCCGAAGGGTTTCAAGTAAGATGTGTTCTACATTGATGTTTTCTTGATTTCTTGTTGTTTTCATTTTCATCTCTAATCTAACATATATATATGTATCTAATCTCATCTCCTTAACCAAACCTATCTCTCTCATTCTTAGTAATTCATCCTCTCTAGGTTCTCTTTGCTACAGGTACATCTCTCCCCGCAGTATCCTTATTGCCTACGGGCAAGAATAGGGCTTGGGAGGGAAACTTCTCATCTCTTCACTTCTCTCGTATCTACATTTCTCACATACTATCCTAGATGAATAACCCACATGATGATCATTTCTATCGCTTTCACTCTGTACGATCTATTAGAATTAACGTATGGATTAGCCGTAAAATACACTTTCAACAACGTATAGTGTTTCTCTTCGGCCCTGAAAGGCTCAATGAAATACTTCTATCACCGGATCCCATCATACTACCTCTCATAGACTATAATTTTTCTTTTGATGTAAGCGTAGTTATCTTGCTATGAACCAAGAGGATTTGTACACACAATTAATCCCAATCACTAGGCAAAATATATATATTATGGTAAGCACAAAACTACAATTCCAAAGAACAATTCGTAGCCTATTTGGTCAGCCAAGATTGAATGCCATTAACTCATCCATTAACCCTTTCATATTACCCATGATACGATATGACCATAGCCTTGATGTTTTCATCTTCGTATTGTTTTGACATTCTCTTTTGCGTTCTTTCTTTGTGTGTGTGTGAGTCCAAGAGAGAAAGAGTGAGTCTTCTTTAATTGCACTTCTTTCCAAACCCTAGTCTTCATGGCATCCATGGTTTAACTCCTTCATATAGTTTTTGTTGAGTTCTCTCACAAACTCTCACAGCCATAAGCCCGGTGCTTTCCTGGCAAGACCGCAAATTTCTCGACAGCGCCCTTGTGGCCAGGCTTTTTTTTGCCCCTATTAGGCTAATCTACCCCCTAGGATACCTACAAAGCACAAATTGATTGCAATGGATTGGTTTTGCATCACTCATTTAGATGCACCCTTTTTATGGCAATTCCAGCATATGTTCACACTCAAGGACACTAGAAAAGGTGAAATCAATTATGAGATGAAGTTTCTAGCACACTATCACCTGCTTCAGCTATACCTAGTACACCCCTGCACCAAAAAGTCCAATTACATTGGACATTTGAAAAATCCAAATTACTGTTGCATAGACACTTGGTTTCACAATATGTTATTTATTTTTATATCCTATAGGGAATTCAAAGCTTGAAATGGCCAAAAAAGGGTCTCCACAAGGATCCATGTAAAATAATGATGCAAAACCAATAGGTTTTAGTAAATTTGTGCTTTGTAGGTATCCTAGGGGGTAGATAAGCCTACAAGGGGCAAAACAAATCCTGGCCACAAGGACGCGCAAATGGCCCATCCATCAGTTTTGGATGGGCCATTTGCGCGCCCTTGTGGCCAGGCTTTTTTTTGCCCCTAGTAGGCTAATCTACCCCCTAGGATACCTACAAAGCACAAATTTATTGCAATGGATTGGTTTTGTATCATTCATTTAGATGCACCTTATAGGTTTATCTACCCTCAAGCGTACTTAAAAAGCACAAATTTACTGAAATTGACTGCAATTACATACAGAACTTGAAATTACAAAGTCATTTCATTACAAAGATAATAGACACAGTAGACACAACTATTGATCATATTGTCATTGGAAAGTCAAATCATTACAAAGATAAGGGTGTGCAATACAAAAAGAGGGGTAACTTCGGCTAATGCTCGAAGTCTCGTCGCCATCGACGTGCAAGCTGCATATCTTTTGGCTGTATTGTCACTCGCTTTGCATGTATGGCGCATAGGTTATTATCTTCCAACACCGAAATGATGTGGGCCTCTGCAGCTTCTTGAATAGCCTCTAGCGTTATTGCTTGCATTCTATACTTATTTCCATAGCTTTGAAGCACCTCCTTCACAGTGCGAGCAAAGGGGGCGCGTCGAATCAAAAGCTTCGTCGTCTTCTGGTAGTGGCGGATTTCTGCAAATGCCCTTGCTATTTTTCGGCGCCGCTACGGTTGTCTTGGGGGCACTTGCACATTTGCTGGCGGGCGGCGTTTAGGCTTCTTAAAAAACTTAGACTTGCGCCTGTTTACATGCTTAGGGGTTGGTTCTGTAGCCTCTTCTGATTCTTCCTCTTCCCTTGGCTGTCGATCTTGTCGTGTGGGGAGAGCTCCCTGGCCTCCAGGCAATGTCTTCCCCCCAACGGCCACCCGATGTGTGCGCGGTATTTTTTCTCGCAGCCATGGTGGCTCACTCTCTGATTCATTGTCTGTATGGACCACCCGAGTCCTAGATGGTCCTGCTTGTGATTGGTGGCACGACGACTGCTCCCTATCGGACTCTGTTGTTTGCTGGCCCTCTTCTTCTCTCCAGCGCTAGGCACGTTGCTTCATTCTCCTTCTAGGTGTTATATCTTGAGGAGGTGGAGATTCAACAGTCCTCGATGACTCTCGTGCCCTACCACCATGCCCACTACCAGATGAGTTCCTGGAACGGCCAGGCGTTCGTGGCCGTTTTCTTGTGCCTTTAAGCCATGATGGCTTCTCACATCCTTGGAGGGTGTTTTTGTTGGCAGGTGGATGCTCTTTCGCGGTTTGTTTGGTGCGCGCCATTTCGTTGGTAAGAGCTCACCTGTTCTTAAGAAATGAGTGGTTTATGAGAGCATGCAATATTTATAAGGGCCCATTTAAAAAGGGCCCTGTTCACACTATTTTTTTTTAAAAGTATTATTTTTTAAATAAACATGTCGCTAAGAGTTGGACCTTGCGTTCACGTTTAGTGACTCGCACAGTATCCACTTTGATCCTTGTCGCACTTTGCATCGCCGCCATGCAGTATGCTTGGTGGGACCTTGTGACATTTGCCACTTGTTGCTATGCTCTTGATGACTCCATTTCTGCACTTCAATAGCAATCTTGGATTGTCGCGCACGCTCCATTGTGAGCTTACGAGCAAATGTTGTGCGAAAAAACCAATTGAACATCTCCTCCAAATAATTGGATTGCACCATTCCACCACCATGTCGAGTATTTTTGAAGTACACTCCCCTTGCTCGATAATGGGACTTCTCCATGCCTTGAGTGCTAAAAATTTCAAGCGATCCATACTTGTGCATAAAAAATGCACCATGCGCAAACAAGATATGCTGTTCACATGAGTAAACGATCCACATTATTAAATTAAAAAAATCCCTTGTAATGAATAAACCATGTAAAATGACTTACCATGTAATGTGTGATGTTATTTTCACCCCAAGAAAGGGTGAAGACCTTGGTAAAATCCGCCAAGGCTTCTTGAAATGATTGGCGTTGTTCTTCTGTTGTGCTGTTAAGGCCCATAAGCTTGACCATTTTATCAAAATGTGCCCAAACTTGCTTGCGCTTGTTTGCAAGCTCGCCATTTGAATCATTGTCGGTAGTAGCTTTGCATAACTCCTTCCAAAGCTCCCAAAGGTTACCTGCCTACTGGTTGGAGCTGTTTTGAGCATCATATCGACTTGGCTTTCCTTGGGAAACTTTCTTCAAAAAGTGTTTAGCTTTTTGTCCACTCATTGACACTTGTTGAGCAATTTCATGGGCCTCCCCTGTGTTTTTTGCAGCAACGATAGACACATTTCCACTGTGACAGCCAATGGAATTCAAGAGTACCTCCACTCTTTCGATCGCTTCCTGAGACTTTTCCAACGGTTTCATTGTGAAAGCATAGTCAATGTGGAGCTTCAATAGCCTATCAAAAATGCGCATGAATGCGTGTAATGTACAAAAATGTACATTCGATAGAGGAAATCGAAAGATTGGATTCCAAGCATGGTTCTTTTGATCACGGTCTGGGGCATTGAGCATGGGACATCTCAGAATAGACGCTTCCCATTCTCTACCTTCATCTCCGACATCACGACAATCTAACCCTTGTTCTCCATGCCCTTGCCATGGAAGCATGGAACCGGCCTTTGCAGTGCTCTTATGTGATTTGTTTCCATTAGGTTTGTACCCTCAAGTGCAAAATGGACAAAGCATGAGAGAAGAAGCCCCTTGTTTGCAGCCAAGCAAACACTTTATGGTCTTCAAATACCCACCTAAGTGCCACTCCACATAATAACTACCAAAACCCTCAATCTCCAACTTCTGACCTACAATTTGGGAGTGTATTACTTCTGTGATCCATGGAGTTCTCTCAAAAATCCATGAAAGTACTCCATTGGTCTCTTTGGGCACCTCAATAGCACCCAACCACCAAATGTCTTTCTCTGATTGCACGCTAAAAGATGGGGTGGGAGATGGCTCGATTGAATCCCTTCGCTTGGTTTGCAGAAGGGCCTCGTTCATTAGAGTGACACTTAGTCTCTCTAACCTTCGGCCTTTCACTATTTGACACTCATCGAGTTTCAGCACAAAAGTGACTTTTGTGCCAAGCACTACAAAATAAATAGTGCTAAGACCTTAAACTTCAGAGTTATAATAAGAATAATACCAAAGAAAAAAGTAAAGTGTGTCACCTTCTTCAGGTAACTCGTAAAATCTAAGCATGGCTTCTTGAAGCCTTCTAAGATCCACGAAAATATTGTTCCACATTGTGTGAGGAAAGCCCTTCTCCGAAGGTCTTATGGATTGTTTCTTACCTTTTCCCCTTGTCTTTGTTGCGCACGAAGCATAAAGGGAAGTTGGCATTGTGTCCTCAATGTGTAGGTATGTCCCAATGCGGGAGAACACATCTTCGTATGTGGCCTTCTTTGCGAGCTTGACCTTGTGAGGAACGGGAAATAGGTTTTCCACAATGCCATGTTCTTTGAGGGCATCCTTTAGGAGTTGGAAAATAGCCTGATAGACTTTGGTGCTGATTCTAGCCTCATCACAAGCTTGTTGAACGTCATCATCACTAACCACATTTCTTAATTTACGCATAAGGTCCTTGGTGACTGCATCCTTAATGTGCTTACCTCCAGGTGATTGTAAGATAGAAATCACGTCCTGGGTATTGAGACAACTAGTGAGAAGGTTGACTTGATCATCTTGGCTTGTTCCACAGCATGCCTCCTGGATGAAGTTTCTAGCAACAAATAAACATAAATGTTAGGAAATAGTGTGAAGTAAGAATGCATCATGCAAGTAAAGACCAAATCACCTTGTGGCTGTAACTCGTCGTTTGTGTGCTCCTCCCGAATGTGCAAGAGTTTCAATGGATGAATACGTGCGTTTGCGTTCCCTTGCACCAAGGGGTGTTTCTTTCAAGTATGTGACGGTGTTGGTAAGCTTCTGGATGTGGGACTCCTTTTCTTGTATTTGTTGTTCAAGAGTTTTAACTACCCTCTCCGAAGAGGCAACACTCTCTTGTAATGCCGCCGTCTTGAGGTGAAGAGCTTGACACTCGTGCATCCACATATGCAAAGAAGCACATGTACCCATACACAACCGCTTGCAATAGCCTAACAAACCTGCTTCTCCCCTCCCAAGAAATTGAAGAAATGTGGAAAGGCTATTAAATGGTGGATGGAAGCGGCTTATAGGATCGTCAGGGTACAAATGGCCATCCACCCAAATGTCAACATTGGTCTCACAAGCGGTGCGACGTTCCTGTGATGACTTTTGATCACCTTCACTAGTGGTCTTCGGTGCAAATGCCGTGTGCAGACAGAGATGAACTAGATGTCAAGAAGCAAGAGAGTTCTTTTTCAAATTAGAGGACATCCTCCATTCATCAAAGCTTTGGCCAAGGCTTGCGAAGGAAGAGTTGGTGAGTGGCCAAAATTATTTCCATATGCTTTATGGACTGGTGTCTTGCAGCTCCGCTCCCATGCTAAGAAAGATACCAGAAAGATGTACATCAAGCTTATTTGAATCTTACCTGATTATTGATCAATGTTCAGGTCTTGGTGGTAACAAGCTACCTTTATGAGTAATGTATGCCACATGCGGTTTTAAAGGGCCAACATATGCCTTAATTATGCTAAAAAAGAGTATTCTTGAATTGAGCACATATGGTTCTTTATGATATAAAACTATAGTGCTTGAAGTGCTCTACCGGCTTGTCTTTATGGCTCATCGATTGGAGCTACGGTGAGGAAGTTATGTTAGTTTGAAGTTTAAGTTGATGCAGATCTGTACCATATTGGGCAACGACAGCTGAGGGGACATAAATTAAGTGAATGCATGGGGCTAAAGTGCTCACTTTGTGGAGCACGTCGGTCTTTTCAAATCGGCAATCGGAGCTTTGGTTGCCAAGATATTAGCAGATACAGTTTCACAAGGGGCCGGTTCTTCCGTACCAATTTGGTCATCCTGGTCAGTGTACCATCTAAGAGTTTTGAGCTTCATCCAGGTTCTGGAATGCAAGAGTAGTAAGTGCTTGAGGAGTATCATGTCCGGGATGCCATCTCATGTAGTTCTTGGTTAGCAGTAGTTCTGATTGGCAGTGCATGGCGAGCAAGAACAAAACTCTGACACTCTTTAACCGAATGTGATGAAAAGGCCTTACACCAAATGCAATCACATATACTTGAATCTTGAGGGCATGTGGCACTATCCAAGGAATTGAGATGGGTGATAAAATCACGATGATACTGTTAGTAAAGGACTATTGGACGTAGATGTCGTGCTAGGCACTGCTTTGTCCGAAATGTCATCTCCTAGAGCGTGTTGATTGCAGGATTCATTCAACATGGCTGTGGGTGAGAGAATTCATGTTGAGATTGCTCGACAGGGGATGCTAGAGAAAGATGTTGTGCTTGGCAATGCTTGGTTAATTTGCATGCCAAATGTGGTGCCCTTATGAATGGAGGGCCAAAAGGCTGCCTGCCCAATGAATTAAAATGGCCACCCAAAAATACAAAGGGCTAGTAGGCTTTACTGGGAAAATGGAAATGGCATGGAAAAGAAAATGAGCAAGCAAAAAATGAAGGGAGGGGGATGCTTGTGGAGCTCGCAGAGGGCTGCATGGAGCTGGGAAGTAGTCGCCGATGAGAGAGAACATGTCCAGCATCTCATGGCACCACTTTTCGACATTGATCCTGTTGCATTTGAAGCCGATGTAAAGTCGACATGCCACATCATAGGGTTGTTCCCCATGCCACATCAGCCACGGCGCCGTGGCTGCCATGAAGGGGAAAAAAGAAGGGGATTTTTTTTGGAGGATTTGGTAGATAGCATGTGGGATTGCATAAGAGGAAAAAATTAGAATGTGAGGAGGGGTAATCAAAGAGGAGAAAGTAGGGAGAAGGGGGAAAACAAAAGAGCAATGTCTCTCTCTATCTCTCTCTTGTGGAGAAGCAAAGAAGCAAGAGGCTCTTCTCTCTCTCTCTCTCTCTCTCTCTCTCTCTCTCTCTCTCTCTCTCTCTCTCTCTCTCTCTCTCTCTCTCTCTCTCTCTCTCTCTCTCTCTCTCTCTCTCTCTCGCTTTCGGACAGAAGTAAGAAGCCACTCTCTTTCTTGCTCTCGGATATAAGCAAGGAAGCTAAAGCCACTCTCTCTCTCAACCAAGGTTCTCGACAAGGGAGAGCTCGGACAATCGGGCAAGATACCTCTCTCGACCATAATCAAGAGTAGGCATAAGGGTTTTTGAGTTGCAAGAAGCAAGCGGAGCTCTTGAAGCAGAGCTCTTGGCAAGGAAGATTAGCATGAGGATTCAATGGGAGTTGTGGCTTGAAGGAGATAGGAGGTATAGCTTGAGAAGTCGGAGCCAGGAGTATAAGAGCAGGTTAAGGAAGGTACTCAAAGATGTTTTATGAGACAAATCAAAGGAACGGGAGCAATGTAGAGAGCTCTTGAAAGAAGTTGAAGTAGATAAAGCGACAAGAGAGAATTTCCATCATCGTCATCAATCCGAAGATTAATTAGTCATCTTATTAAACATCGGTGTCGTTAACGGCCCGATTAATTTGCAAAGGGAGCTTAAACTCTTATTCACCAATTAATCTAAGTGTTGGTGCTGCTAACAGCCCGCCTTGGCTACCGATTACATTGTACTGAAAGCTTGACTTGATTAATTGAAGTTTACATTGATTGCCGTAGCCATTTTTACATGTACTTATTCTCTCTCACACCTCTCACAGCCAGAGGCCAGGCACCTTCCGGCTCATGTTTCAAACACATATCCCCCGACACTGATTGTACAACACATAGCTCTGTAACTGGCTATATGCCTTCAAAGCTAACGTATGGTCAAAAGTCAGTGATGCCAATTGAAGGTCAATTCCCACATGGAATGTACTACCTTGGTAAGAGGGTCTTAGCAGGGAGGGTCTCCTTGCATTGCATATAAGGCAACTAGAGAGAAGACCTAGAGACATTGACGCTGCAAAAGGGAAATTGAAAAGTGCAAGGTTGGAAAAGAAGGACTACTTTGATAAGAGACATCGGTTCAGGAGGAGCAAAGCAATTGACAAAGGTGATTGGGTTTTAGTGTATGATAGCCTTGATAACCAACACACAATCATGCGTAGGTTCTCAAAAAGATGGTTTGGAACATATGTTGTAAAGCATGTACATGAAAATGCTACTTACATCTTGTCTGAACTAGATAGTACAGAAGTAAAAGTTCCCACTACAGAGAAAATGATCAAATTGTTTAAGACAAGAGAAGACATTGATCCAGAAGATGTTGAGGAAGAGGAAGAGAAGGTGAAGATCAATGAGAAGATGACGCATTGGAATCTATCAATGAAGATGATATCTACAAGAGGTTTGAACCTGTAGAAATTCAAATGTGGCACATACCAGAAGATGTGACAGTGCAAGTTTAGAGGGGGTGGATGATCTAATGTGGCACGTTTATAGTGGAAGCACATGCTAGGAGATTTATTTTGTGACTTTTTAGATGCATAAGTATATTTCACATAATGTACATATGCATATTTAAGTATAATAACAAGCTTTCTATCTCATCCTAGTATTTATCTCAAGCGTAACATATTCTTACTTTAAAAAATGTATTGTGGGAGAAAGCGTCAAGTTGCGCCTCTTTAACTTGAAGAAAAACATTGGTTCTTTCTTTCTACCATCCCATTATTACCTCACACTCTAGCTAGATCCTATAGCTAGTGTGATTTCCAATATAATATATATATTCTATGTATTCTTTTTTAATTTTTTGATAGCTACTAGGAAGGTATCAAATCCTAGTGGGACACTAGCTTGCATAATTTTCAAAGATGCACCTACTTTAGTCCATTATTGGATACTTACAAAACTTTGTCAAAGAGAAATGTCATGCTTTCATATTGCATGAGCATTGAGGTGTCCATTGGAATCAAATGGAAGTCTAGGCTAAGGGGACCACAAGTATATCCTATTTTGATGATTTTTTTTACACATGGTTTCCATCTAAATTAGAAAAAATATATAAAATGAGGGTCATAGCTCATGAGCTGAATTTTTTGTCCCTATTTTTATTTTTTTATTTGGAGCCACAGTTGAGGAGATATGCTCCAAATGGTGGACCCCAGTCTGACCACATCATGCAAGGACAGCCCATTTCAAACTTTGCCAGCTCATGTTCACACTGGATCCTCTCTTTCTTGTGTAACCCTTGGGGGTTCCCTTCACCTAAAGGATCCCTATTCTTCCTTGAAAACCATTCAATAGAGAGTGAGAGGATAATGCCTAATTATACTTAGCCATAAACATAAACCTAAGCCCTACACTTACTCCTTCATGAAGACAAGCCAATCTTGTAAGCATTCCTTGTAAGATCAACTCTAATCAAATAAAGACTTGGGTTTGGTGAATCATTCAAGGTTGTAATCTTCCCTGTCCTTCTCTCTCCATCAAATTGGCACGAATAACTCTCGAAGTGTTTATCAGCAAACAAGGTGTGTTTTGATTTGTGATTTTGTTGGTTTCTTGATGTTTAGCTTTTCAAAAATTTGCCTCTATCTCTATCTCCTAATCTATTCCCTAACCTAGCTATTATCTACTTCTAATTATACACCCACCCTTAACTCTATCTCTATTTATCTCTCTATCTCTATCCCTATCTCCATCTCTCTTGTATCCTAATTGTTGAAGGCATTCAAGCTACAACACTCTGTCAAAGCTATGATCAACCTTCTTGGGGAGCTATACTAAAGCACAAGGTGAGTAGCCATATCTCCACACTCTCACAAATATCTCTCACTCTTAGAAGCTCATTCTCTCTACAAACTCTAGGATCTCCTTGCTACATGTACATCTCTTCCCGTAGTATCCTTATTGCCTACGGGCAAGAATAGGGCTTGGGAGGGAAATTTCTTTTCTTTTTACCTCTCTTACATCTATCGTTTGCACATTCTAAAAATATCCTAAATGAATAATCCACATGATGTGAATATCTTTTGCTTCCACTCCGTGAAATCTATTACAATTAACGTATGGATTAGCCGTAAAATACACTTCCAACAAGGTATAGTGTTTCTCTTTGGCCAAGAAAGGCTTAATGCGATACTTGTTCGCCGGATCCCATCATACTACCACTTCTAGACTATAACTTTTCTTTTGATATAAGTGTAGTTATTTTGCTATGAACCAAGAGGATTTGTATCCACAATTAATCCCAATCACTAGACAAAACATATATATCATAAGAAGCATAAAATTACAATTCCAAAGAATAGTTTATAGCTTGTTTGGTCGACAAAGGTTGAATGCCAGTAACTCATCTATTAACCCTTTCATCCTACCCATGACAAGATATGAACAAAGCCTTGACCTTTTCATATTTGTGTTGTTTTGTTTTTCTCTTTTTTGTTCTTTCTTTGTGTATGTGAGTGCAATAAAGCGAGAGTGGGGCCTCTTTGATTGCACTCCCTACCAAACTCTAGACTTCATGGCATCTATGGCATAACTCCTTCATATAGTTTCTAGAGTTACCTCACAAATTCTCACAACAAGAGGTCCGGTGCTTTCCTAGCAAGACCGCAAACGTCTTGACATTGGGATGCGGCAAGGCGAGCACATGTCAAAATTGAAAACTACGGCTTCCACCCAGACTTTGCACATCGGTGTTTTGAGTAAAAGCAAGCTAAACCTAATATAAGGTTTCACTTCATCTTCCTCATGCATGACCTTTGATTCTACTTATTTGCTCAAAAATGATATTTTTGCCTCATTAATGAGCTGCATACAAGCATCTAGAATATCCCAAGCTTGTTTTATTGTTTTGGCTAAGCAAATGTGATGAGTAATGGTACACTTGGCAGACAACACAATTAATGCATACACTTGTGCATCTCTATTGTCCCATTGATCCTTTCTAGTTGTAGGTAAAACAACACTAGTAGTAGGAGCAAAACTACTAGAACCTGCAACATCCTCCACAGAACGTGGGCATACATCATATCATATCCAATTTGTCATCTGCAAACAATATCTTCAAAACATCATTGCTATCATCCATAGTGAAAGACTCAACTTAGTGTAGAAATGCTTGAATTGAGTGAAACTAAAGGAAAATTGTGCGATATAACCCAAACCATAGTAGAGTATCAAAGACCTACAATGCAAAAATTAATAGTGGATCAAACTAATCCCCGGGTGCCGTGCACTTGGACTATCATGACATTCATTAAGAATTTGGCGCCGAATGTCCGTGTCCGTCGGTACACAAACTCTCCCCTTGTGGAGTAGGTACCCATTGCCGATGGTAAAATGCTTCCATCGCTGTAGTTCATCACTTGATAAAGGGGAACTAGGTGTGGAGGTTAACTGTACACTACCGTCTTTGGAGTGAGAAGAATCCCTCTTTTGAATATGGCTCCACACTTTGGAATATGCTTCATCATGCTCATATTTTCCCTTGAGAGAATCCAAAAATTCACTACGAAGTTCCGTGAACAAGAGCGAATTGATCTCTGGCATTCTACTTAGAGCGTCTGCCACTACATTGTATTGGCCTTTGCGATACCTTAGGTTGGCGTCATATTCCTGAAGGATCTCGGCCCACCTGGCTTTTCGATCCTTTAAATCTATTTGTTGTGTAAACCGTTTGATGCTTTCATGGTCAAACACAATCTCGAACTGAGCATCATACAGATAATGCCGCCATGTTTTTAAGGCAGACACTATTGCATAGAGTTCACATTCGTAAGCAGAATAGTTCTGCTGAGCTGCATCAAGCTTATTACTTTCAAATGCAATCGACCGTCCGTCTTGAACAGGACTGCTCCAATAGCACGATCACTGGCATCCGTTTCTGAAACAAATGGTTTCAAATGATCTACAATAGCCAGTATAGGAGCTATAGCTAATGCATCCTTGAGCGTATCGAAACTGTGCTGTTGAGCGGATCCCCACTAAAAAGCTTTTCCTTTGCCTTTAAGTTGAGCCGTCATAGGAACAATAACTTGAGCATAGTTTTTAACGAACCTTCGGTAAAAACCTGCAAATCCTAAAAATATCTGTAATTCTTCCAGATTTTTAGGAGGAGGCCATTTCCTCATGGTATCCCCTTTGGATTGATCCATGTATAGGCCGTGAGCTGAAATAACATGCCCTAAATAATGAATTTCATCTTTTAGAAATTCACATTTAGATTCCTTGGCATATAATTTGTTTGTACGTAACAACTCAAACACCTGCCTGAGATGTTGTAAGTGTTCTTCCTCAGAAGCACTGTAGACTAGGATGTCATCGAGGAAAACAATGATAAATTTGCCCAAGTATGGCTTCAAGATACTATCCATAAGTGTCATGAATGTTGCGGGCGCATTGGTTAACCCAAAGGACATCACCAAAAAATTGTAGTGTCCAAAAAGTGTTCGGAATGCAGTTTTAGGTATATCGGCAAGCCGAATACGGACTTGGTGATATCCTGACCGCAAGTCAATTTTCATGAACATGCGAGCATGAGTTAGCTTATCAAATAACTCATCTACCCTTGGCAATGGGTATTTGTTCTTAACTGTAACCACATTTAAGCCCCGGTAGTCTATGCACATGCACATATTGCCGTCCTTTTTCTTCACTAAAAGGATAGGCGAAGCCCATGGTGAAGAACTGTGTTGTGTAAACCCTCTCCTAAGGTAGTCAGCAAGCTGACGTTCCACCTCAGTACATTGCTTGATAACCACCTCAGATACAGTACAACTGAATCGTGCTGTCGTTCTTTAGATTCTTACCTAATAACGAGTACAACCAAATCCGATTTGCTATCTAGAAAATCTCTTTAGATTCTTACCTAAAGCTCCCTAAAATGTGTGCCATTTTCTTTCAAGAGAGAGTTTTCAAGGTGGCTTTTGAGGATAGTAGCAAGATTGGGTTGAACCAAGCTCTTTGGAAACCAAGAAAAACCAAACTTAAAAGAGGAGAAATGTTAAATTACTGCTAGGGAAAACAAAAGGCCACCCCAATTCCCAATTCCCGAATGCTGCTCTACTTGCAAGTGCAACTACACAAGTTTTTATCCTCACCCTGATTGGAGTGGGGCTCATCCATTGTGCTTCTTGCTTTGATAGCTTGTTCCAATACCAGTACTTCAGAAATGTAATGTCTATTTTTAGTACCAGTAACACTTTCTAGTTGCTTGTCTGATTCTGAACTAACTGACTAACTGAACACCAACCTGGACATTAGGAGAAATATGAACCTTGCATGGGCCTTGTAAGGAATCCTAATTTTTAGGGATTAAGGCTAATGTTTTGTGGGGTTTAGGGGGCAAGGGCATTGAAGAAGGTAGTTTTGAGTAGGCTTTTCTAGCCTTTTTTTTAGACAAATGTAGGATGTGGACCTAAAGGGTTACTTTCTCTCTCTAGCTTTTTTTAAAGTGAAGGAAGCATAGGGGTGTGTCCACATCAGCAAAAACGTGGGTCACAAAGAGACAAAATTTGACTTTTTTAAAAAAAATTCATTTTTACTTGTTTCTAACTTAAAAATCCCTCCCAACATATATACATATCCAAAAATCATTTTTTGACCCATTTTTTAACCCACAAGCTTAGAAAGTCCATTTTTTCAAAACTCTTTTCCCCCAAAAAGTAATAAACATTTTGTTCTCTCCTCCTCCTCTCTCTCTCTCTCCCTCTCCTCTCCCTCCCTGCCCCTACCTTCCTCCTCCTCCCCAATCTCTCCCTCCCCCCTCCCTCCTTCTCTCCTCCCATCTTCCTCAACCTCTCTACCCTTCCCCCTCTATCGTTTCATCATTTACTTCCTCACGCAACAGCTTCCATGGTGCTCACAGACATCACAAATGGTTTGCTTCCACCACCACGTACTCCGCACACCAAAAGCATACATATTCACTTTTCCCACACAACCATAACCACAAATCACATCATCAAGAAGGAATTTACATATAGATTTTGTGGTTTTGGCTCTTAATGACCACCCTTCCAACTCGTTAGTTAGGTCCTTTCATGCAAGAACTAAGTATCTCATCTGCTAGAGTCCTAAAGGCATTGTGACTAGATCCACATCCCATTTATAGTGCATGGCTAGTGGATATGTAGGGTGCAACCCATCACGATGTCGTACATTTTGTTGGAGCTGGCTATGGTGGATGGATCTAGATGGGGGAAGCCATGCCAAGATGTGTAGAACACACACACACACACACACACACACACACACACACACACATACACACACACACACAGAGGAGGCTCGGCACAATAAAACACCACGCTTGCTTAATTAACTTGAAAATCCTTACATATATATAGTTCAACCTTCTCATTCAAACTAAGTGTGTTGACTGCATGCCATAAAAGACGTTCCCACAGGTAGCCACTTTCTGAACCAGGGTTTGCAAAACCCAACAATCCCCCCTCAAATCCGAACCACAATGACACAAAATATGGCAGAGTTCAATCACTTGACCCCCCCCCCCCCCCCCCCTGACAATAGCATAGGTGTGTGTGTGCACTTCCCTCAAACAACTATCAAAGCGAGACAACAAGAACCCAGAACCAAACAAAAATGGGAGTTCTTACCACTAATGTGTGGTAGTGTCTATAACTCGTACAAAATTTTTGCATGGCAATAACTGACAAACAGACAAAACTATAACATACCTATGACACTTGACTGATAAAAACAATTTTTGAAGTCCAATACCACATTCTCAAAGAAAATCTTCATGTTCTGCATGTGACGATGTATGCCTTGGTGCTTGAAATGTGTTCTCCTCTTCATTTACCAAGACAAGATTGAAGAAATACTTCATATTGAATTTATTATTGATATTGCAGTAAGTGGGAATAAGATCACAGTGACTAGAAAACAATATGAGGAGTATTGATTGTCCGTGGATAGGTGCACCATCCATTGGTTTAAACCTTATGGCAATGTGTTAAAAAAGCACCGCAAAAACTGTTCACAAGTGCTTGTGTTGATTATCATTGTTGAGTATTGAGGGTGTGAATAAGCTCTAGATAAAGCCACAAGGGCTCAAATGAGGCAAATAATTTAAAGCAATGTAATTTTTGTTTGAAAAAATGAAGTTTTGCAGTCGGCAACAACCTTTACGATAGCACCAATGGAAAACTTCCCTCATAGCGGCTAAAGAGGCTGAAATAGCAGAAGATGCTATGTCAAAGTTTTACGCTCGGGCTATGGAAAACAAACTTAGGGCGTTTGTGGTCAAAACCATGAAGGTCAACAAAGACCAGGTCCTCTACAAGCTATAGCTTCCGTAAACTGAGTCGAGCCAAGGCCGATACCAAGCTCTGATACCAATTGTAGGGAGCAAGCTATGGTGGATGGAGCCGGATGGGAGAAGCCATGCCAAGATGTGCAGAATAGAGAGAGAGAGAGAGAGAGAGAGAGAGAGAGAGAGAGAGAGAGAGAGAGAGAGAGAGAGGGGGGGGGGGGGGGCTCAACACAAGAAAACATCAGGCTTGCTTAATGAACTTAATTTAAATCCTTACATATAAATAATTGAACCTTCTCATGAAGACTGAGTGTGTTAAGTGCATGCCATACAAGATGTTTCCATGGGTGGCCACTTTCTAAAGTAGGGCTTGCAAAACCCAACACATTTGAATACATTTGACAAGCTACAAATGATTCTACAAATTGAGATACATCTTTATACATACCCTTCCATCGGTATTTTTCTTTCAACTTGGAGAAGGTTTCTCACACACCCCTGTGTCTAGCCCATAGACTCTCATGAAACTCTTGCATGAGCTTTAGTTGAGTCTCTTTTTTACATATAACCCTTTCTGGCATAACATCCTTTTGTTTAGGATGCTTCCACAAGAAACAATCTCTCAAAAAGTACCCATATTCTTTCATGTGTATCCTCTTGAATTCTTCTTGAGACCAATCATCCTGTTTTGTTAGAGTACTCAACTAGATTTCAATAAGGAGCCAATTACCTTCATAAAGCTCTTTCAAGAACAATTTAAGTGGGTTAGACATGTAGAAAATCCTCATACCTTGCCCTTGATAGCATTTCTGCCACTATATTGTTTTTACATGCAATGTCCTAAAATTCAAGATTTAAGGACTCAATGTAGGAAATCCACCGCAACATAGCAATGTCTGGCATTTATCAGCTTGTAATCATACCAAGAAGTGGTAGACAATCCATTTCTACAACCACACATGCATCAATTAGGTACTATTTTCCATTTTTAAAGGCTGTAACCATATCCCATAACTGTCTCTTTATCTGTGGATAGGGTCTTTGGAGAGCACTTAGTACCTTTGCTTCAAATCTCACCACGTACTTGTATCCTTCTTCATCATCTTGCCCTATGGTCTATCCAATTCGTGTAGAACTGGTGTCTACCGTTGCAACCACTTGCCTTTTAAACTCATAGTCTACCTTTCTCAAAGTTGGTGCCAAAAAGAGCTACTCCTTTAGCTTTTTCATGGCTTTTACATGTGCATCTATCCATATATACTTTTGATTCTTTCTAAGCGATTGATAAAGAGGATCAACTATATGTGCATAATGTGGAATCCAAATAACATAAAATACACATGCTCCCAGAAACCTTCTCAGCTCAATGATGCTAGTGCATGTTTCTTTCATTCTTTGGATGACATCTACATTTGTTTGGCAAGGTTTTCTATGATATGGCATACACATGTACCCCACAATGAGCACTTGACACCAAACATAGACTTTTTCCCTAACAAAGTAAGACTCACTTCTTCCAACCTGGACAAAATTTTATCACAATCATTTATGTATTTGTCACAAACTTGTGGCACCCCCTGAGATCCAAAGCTTCATCATTCTCACCTTCTTCACATCCTTTGATAGGCAAATCGTCAACAAAATGCATTGTGATTTGAGGAATAAAGTCACATAAGACCTTATTCATCCCATTCATCATATGTGCAACCATGTTGGTTGCTCCCTATGACAAGGTACACATTCTTACCAAACCTAAAGGTGTCAAGTCTTTGCTTTCAATTGAAAGATGAAATTGATCCCCATACCCTGAATAGAGGTCCCCCATTGAGTAGATTTCCCTCCCTGCAAACGCCTCTATAAACTCATCCACAATTAGACCTGTACTTACATTCCTAATTGATGAAAGGATCAAAATGGGGATTTTGGAGCCTTCTTGTGCTCCATACTCAAATAGATGGTTCACTGGTTGCATATCTTGGATGAAGCATAGAGCACCATTCTTCTTTGGAATTATGAACCATCTATTTGAGTATGGAGCACAAGAAGGCTAAAAAATCCCCATTTTGATATTTTCATTCAATGCTCTACTAACTTTGGCAAATGAGCCTTTGGAACTAGAATAGGTCATATATTCCAAGGTACATGAGGTATTATAAAAATTACCATAGGAGCTACAATAGAAGGATACACAAATCCTATCTCATGTGGCTCAAATGCAAAAGCCTTACCATGCTTTGAAAGAATTTCTTTGAAGCACTTTGTTTCCTTCTGTGTTAGAAACTCCTCGCAACCAATCTGCAACTCTTGAAAAGAATCCTTTGTAAAGGTGTGCCCAATACTTTTAGGATTCATCAAACTTGGTTGCAATGAAGCCTGTTCAATCTTTTTCCTACTGTCAGGTGGTAAGGATGAAGCTACTAGTTTCACCTTCTTTGTTATACTCTTGTATTTATTTTCAACATGGACCTCTCGGCCAAGTGTTTTCTTGAAAATTTGGTTTTCTTTAAAGGCTTCTATGACTTGATACATTTCCATAGAGCATACTTCCACAACTTCATTCTCAAGATGCAAACTAGACTGCATTATAGCATCAAGATCACCCATAGTATCTACAAAAGAAACTTGCTCACACAAACCCAAAACATTTTCAGTAGGCTCTAACAACCCACTCTCATGCCTTTTTGTACATTGTGTACATAATGCTTCTCACACCTCTATAAAACTTCAACTTTTGTAAAACATAATGATCTATTCCTTGTTACCAAGGAGCTCGTAGGAAAAGTTTCACCTATTTTTGGATCAAGCAAGAACTTTTTTCTTTATGTACCACTACAATCCCACTTTACAATGGTACTTGGCCAAAACCCATCATTTCCCTATGATCATGAAACTATTTACTCACCTTTGGTAGAGAATGATCTTTGAGGTTGTCACGATTTCTTTCATGGTTTACACAATTTGTGAGAAATTGAACAACACATTTACCATCTTTACTTCGTATCCTGGCATAAGCTAAATCATTATCCATTAATTTTGTTTCCATTTGAACTCCCACAATGTAGGGTTGCCCAATGATAAGATGATAGGAAGACGTGTCCTGTATAAATAAATTTTGTTCAACCTTTGCATCACCTATTTTCACCTTTACACTTGGACATGCTGCATACAATTCACATGATGAATTGTTGCCCACTTTGACCATCCAACCATGTTCTATTTACATTTGTTGTAGAGACTTTTTGACATTATATTTATTTCAAACCCATGGTCAATTCAGGCAACAAATGGTTCTTCAAGATCACCTACCTTGACCAATGTCTTTGTAGTAGCTCGCGCCCAGTGGCTTCTAGAATAATGGCTCTTAGGAATGCCTTGAGCTTCTTCCCAATCATCACAACAAAATTCACGTGTCTTACCTTCTAAGAAGATCAGTAGAATCATACCATAGCTTCATCCCCTTCTTTAGCTTGAACTTGTACTCCTTGTGTCTTCTCAGTATCGCCTTCATCTTGTGGGCGAATAGCGTCTCCAAGTGTTTGCCTCTTTCTCTTGATGATTTCAATAATTTCTTCATGGAACTCATGATTGGCTATGCCAAGAACCTCTCCCAAAGTAAACTCAGCTTTGCTCTTCAAAATCCTCTCCTCTAGCACTTTCTTCAAGTTTGTAGCAAGCTCAATGTCAGATTGTATTTTATAAGCTCGTCCCTTTGGCTTACCTTTTGTTGGCTCCTTCTTCTTCCTTGTTGTAGACTCCTTCATGGTCCTTTCTCGTGAAGGTGTCTCTTGTGTTGGTGGTGCTTACGGAGGTGTTGCATCATTCCTTGAAAAACTTCTTGCAGCTCTTTTTGAAGGACCTTCATCACCATTTTCACGCCTTCACTTTTACTCCATAATGGCTTCATGGTTTTAGCAGCTTGTAATGTAGGCATGCACGCACATTGAGTCAACTGGATCACTCCATCCTATTTTTAGACATATGAAATCACCCTCTCCATGAAGAATCTATTTTGAAATCTTTTCTTTTTTAGCTAATTCCATGACATTTGGCCAAATTCTACCATGGTGATCACTCATCTCTTCATCACTAAGATGATCAATTTTTACTCCATAAGTAGCTACCTCTATTGAAGACGTGGTATGGTTAGTTTCCTGTAAGGACATGGGTCCTATGGGCAAGGCCACCGGCACGACCGGACAGTATGTACGCTAGGGAGAGGCTATAAGATAGCACGGTTGGGTGGAGACTAGCACACGCATTACCACCGCCCTTTCATTGGTATCCGAGCTATTTTTGGGAGGAGGCAAAAAGCGAGTTGCATGTGCGTGCGACGTTCTACTTCTCTCCCACGTTCCGCAGACAGCGACGTCTCTGTTGTGCAACAAAAGAAGACAGGCACACTTATATGTGCAGCGCATGGACAAACAGCGACAGCCCCATCTACGCCCTCCACAGCGCGATCAAGGCGGACGACCAAGGCAAACTAGACCGGAAACTCGACGGCACCGAGGCTTCGAAGGCTTCCGTTGGAGCCATTGGCTGCACACATAGGAAGGCCCGTTTAACCCTTGCATAAGGAGGGTTGAACCCACCCCATGAGGGTAAGAGGCCAACACTTTACGATCAAGATAATGACCCTGTTGTGTATAACAAGGAAATATAGCCTACTTGTGTTGAAAGGAAAACTAGAAGGAAAGGGAAAGCTTCAAACTTCAAGGAAGTAGCTTCACCCTTCTTTTTCACTTCTCGGAGGAAGGCAAGTTTTCTTGCAAAATTTCTTTTTTCCTCAAGGAGGCAGCTTCAAAGTGAACAAAAGCCTTCATAAAAAAGACGGGTTTTTTTGAAGAATCAAGAAAGGTGTTCTTACAACGAACAACAAGTGAAATGCTCAAATTCTCGCAAAGCAAAGTTCGCGTGCAATGCAAATCATGGAGCATACAAAACACAAAGACTTCAATTTGACAAGGTACAAGTTTTCGTTTTTTCTCTCTCTTTACATTAGTGTGTGTTTACCATGGCCAGTGAGGATATGCCACCTACACACACGTTTGATTTTGAGCACGAGATCAAAATCAGGGCACCCCGAGTGCGGCTGACACTAATATGCATGATGACGATGATCTAGGAGATCATGGCCTTGTAGATATGGCTGGTTTCAAGACTTTGGAAAATCACCAAAGCGTACTTGAACGCAAACTCTCTGCACTTAATGCAAATGTTACCAATCTTACGGAGTTACTTGCGAAATTTATGAATTCACAGACGACTCAAGGAGCCACAAGTGGCACGGCTCAAGGGAACCGAGCTCGCACGACTCAAGGAGTCCAAGAGACAAATGCTGCAGAAGATATAGAAGGTAGCAATGCATTACTTAAGAATTTCACAGGGAAGAGCGTGATCGCAACAAGGATGCGGTCATTACGTTCTTACACAAATGGAGTGATGTTCATCGATTGAGACACACCCCGGATATAAAGACGGCTGTGGAAGCGATTCTTTATCTTAAAGGCAAGGCCTATAAGTGGTGGATGACATTTCCAATAGATGCTCATCCTCCATCTTGGGCTGCATTTCAAGCTTCTTCCTCCAAAGAGTTTTTGGACTCCAATAAAGAAGATAAGAATTGGTTAGCATGGAATGCATGCCGCATGTATGGCCTCTCTCTCTCACAGTACCTTTCAAAGTATCAAGAAATCATATTAAAACTAGAAGGTTTAGATGAATTCCAAAAGATATGGGGTTTTAATAGGGGTCTTGACAAAGACTATCATCTTCATGTCAAGACCCAACATCCAAAAACTTTGGAAGAAGCCATCAGTCACACCCGAAGATATGATGATGACCAAGAGAGGAAAGGATATGTTCCCTACACTAAGACTAATTTTGCTAAGAGCAATGTGGCTAAGAGCCAATGGCGAGGTAGATCTCCCACACGTTCCAAGAGGAATAAGAGACAATCTACCTCTCCACGCCCACAAGAGGCTAAGAATCCTAAGCACTCATGAGATACTCTATGTGGGTCTCTCAGCACTTGCGATTTTGAGCATGAGAAGAAACATAATTTGTGTTTTAGATGTATTTTAGACCAACATAACAAGAAAGATTTTCCTCTTTTGCAAGGCAAAGAAAAGGCCATGCACACGGTGCAACGCCTCACATTAGATTCATCTCCTAAATATTGTGTTGTAGAGGTTCTTCATATGGAAGAAAAGCACAAGTGTTGTGTGCCTACTTCAATGTGGCAGCCCACCTTTGGTCCCCATGATGTGATGTGCATGCATGGCACTATTAACGGACAACGTGTTCGTCTTTTACTAGATGATGGTGCAACTCATAACTTCTTCAACTTTAAAAGCTAGTCAAGAAATTGAAGCTTACACAGACTCCCTGCTCTCACAAGTATGTGGTGGAGCAGATGTCTGGGAATGATAAAGAAGTATGGGACACGGTAGTTCAAGGGGTTGAGCCTATTATTCAAGATCATACGATGACCCTTGACTTCCAAGTTATGAACATGGACTGTGTTGATATAGTTTTAGGACGGGAGTGGCTACATGGTTTGGGAAACACATTGCACATGAGTTATGAACACAACTCCTTATCCTTTATGGCCAATGATAAACATGTACTTTTGCTTGATGAGAAAAATATACCATCTGCACCTCTTATATGTACAGCCGAGCTTTCTATTTTGCAGAAAGCAGATTTAATAGATGAAGTCTTTTTGTGTTACTGCTTGTCTCCAAGTCTTGTGAATTCTCAAGAGCAAAGTGCAGTGAATTCTAGTAATGGTATGCAAAGTGCAATGAATTCTATTGATAAACAAAGTGTTAACAAATCTAAGGAGCGAAGTGCTCTCAATTTTAATTCTATAGAGCAACGTGTAACTATTGTAAAACAAACATTATAGAAATTACAAGATTCTCCATCCCAGCATAACTCTAGTTTACTTTCTCCTTTTGCACGGCAAAAGTTGACTCACTTACGCACGGAGTATAGTGATGTGTCCTCAAGCGATTTACCACCGGGTTTACCCCATACACGTGATGTGTAGCATGGCATAGATGTCTTGCCATGCACTAAACTGGTGAGTAAACCACCTTATCGTATGAGTGCTAAAGAAGCCAAGGAGGTTGAGAGTCAGTTGGCTGACTACCTCGCCCGTGGTTTCATTAGACCTAGCACTTCGCCTTGGGCATCACCAATTCTATTGTTAAAAAAGAAAAATGGTACTATGCGCATGTGCGTAGATTATCGCGGATTAAACGCCATAACCATCAGGATACCACCAGGTGCGTATCCTTTTACAAGATATCTCCAAAATTGCCTTTAGAACACGGTTCAGGCATTTTGAATTTTTGGTTATGCCTTTTGGTCTAACCAATGCTCCAGCTACATTTATGAAACTCATGGATAGTTTCTTACATCCCTATCTTGGAAAATTTGTTGTGGTTTTCTTGGATGACATTCTCATTTACAGTAAGACTGAACATGAACACATAGAACACTTACGATTACTGTTCGAACAGCTACGAGCTCATGTGCTAAATGCTAAGCAAAGCAAGTGTGATTTCTTTAAAACAGAGATACATTACCTCGGTCATGTGATCACATCTAAATTTGAGGAGGTGCAATTATATCATATTCCTAGGAAACAATTGGTGCAGTTTTGTTACAACAAGATCCCTATAGTACCAGGATGCGGCCCATCTACTTTGCTAGTAGGGTCATGAATGCTTTAGAGAGAGGCTACACGGAGGCAGAACTCATGATGCTTTCTCTCATGTTTGCGATAAGGAAGTTTAGATTCTACTTGCTCCCAAAACCTTTTGTAATCCTCACCGCAGAGAATTTGTTCCCTTGGGTGTCATCTCAAATGAATCTTAGTACTAGGATCTCAAAGTGGATTATGGAGTTGCAAGAGTTTCAATACTCTTTCAAGGTAGAAGATAGTGTGCGTGCACAATTGGCAGGGATTCTCACTTATAGGGTGCAAAGGAGATTAAGGTGCATGAAGTAAAGACCCTACCATTTCCACCACCAAAAAGTATTCCTAATGCTTTTACCTTGTTCTTTGATGGAGCTTTTCATCGAGCCACAGGAAAAGCAGGGGGAGGGCTAGTGTTGCTTAACCCAAGTGGAGAGGTGGTCATGAAAGAGAAGTTCAATCTACCAAGTTCAGCTAGCAACAATAAAGCAGAATATGACACACTACTTCATGGTTTAAAAATATGCATTGGCCATGGTATACAACGTCTCATGGTAAAAGGGGGTGCACTTCTCATTGTGAAGCAGATTTTAGGCATCTGGGCATGCAAAACTGAAAGACTAAGGGCCAAACAAAGTTCATACCATCCGTAGGCTATTTAATCAATTTGAGGAGGTGCAATTATATCATATTCCTAGGAAACAAAATGAAGATGCTGATTTACTTGCACAACAAGCCGTTGCATGTGTAAAGAAAGAAGTGCAGGTCATCATGGTGGCGGCTGCTGTGAAGCAACCGATGTACCAGGGATTGGAGTCATTGGCTCCCATCATTGGCTACATTTTGGAGGGTGAGTTTTCACCAGACTTCACAAAAGCTCAGAAGAGGAGACTCATGAAGAAGGCAAGCATGTATCTCTTCCTAGAAGGCTCCCTCTATCAAAGAGGGAAGGATAAAGTGTGCAGAAGAGTATCAACTATCGCGGAAATTCCAGCCATTCTAAAAGGTTTGCATGAAGAGGCATGTGGTGGTCATTTTTTCCAAGAATTAACTGTGAAGAAGATTTTGCTTGCGGGGTATGTTTGGCCAAGTCTGCATGTGGATGTCCAACATTGGTGTAAAAGTTGTTACAATTGTCAGGTAAATGGGAATAGAAGATTGATTTATGGTCCAAGGCAAATCGTGCTTGCAAATGGACCCTTTGAAAAGTGGGGCATTGATGCTATGGGTCCTCTGCCTAGGACAAAAAATGGTAAACTCTACATTCTAGTGGCTGTAGACTATATGACTAGGTGGGTGGAAGCACAAAGTGTGGCAAAGGTAAATGAGAGGACAGTGAGCAAATTCGTCTACACTCACATTTGTTGTAGATTTGGCACACCTTTGGAGATTGTTTCTGATAATGGTCCAGGGTTTAGAAAGGGATTGCTCACAGAAGTCTGTGAAGAACTTCGCATTCTACATCGTCACAGTACACCCTACTATCCCCAATCAAATGGTTTGGTAGAAAAATCTAGTGGTGTCATTACAGGCATCATTAGAAAGATGGTGAAAAACAAGACAAAGTTGTGGGATGACTTCTTGGATGGTGCCTTGTGGGCGTATCGAACCACATATAGGGAAGCCACGGAGTTCACACCATTTCACTTGGTCTATGGTCAAGAGGCTTTACAGCCAATTGAGCTAAACATTCCAACAATGCGACTTCATGGAAAATCGGCACAAGATGATCAAGAAGCATGGATGGATCGACTTCTTACCTTAGCTGAGCTTGAGTGGAAAAGAGAAGCAGCATACGAGTGCTATAAGAGGAAAGCCACACAGACAAAGGAGAAGCTTGACAAGAAACTGAAGGACAAAGGCATCAATGAAGGAGATCTTGTGCTAAGGTATGAAAATCGACTCGATAATCGTTTTGATGCCAAATTTGAAACAAGATGGCAGGGGCCATACATAGTCAAGAAGGCTTTCAATTCAAGTTACTATCAACTTATGGACTTGAATGGGAAAGAGCACTCCAGGAAGGTAAACGGCTATCGCTTGAAGCCTTACTTGAGTCGCCTTCTACCAAAGGATCTACCAGAGCAAAAGGCAACTATCCCATGTAAGTATTGTTCCATGAAGCATGAGTGTAACACAAACCAAAATTCCAAGGGGCCAAACAATGAAGATCTTGTCAAGGACTCTGAAGCACTCTCTTTGGAAAAGATTCTTTATGATGGTACATGAATATACCATCATCCCGGGGGAGGGCTAATGATAGCCGTTTTTCGGCTCTCTGTGATTGCCATAGTGAGTTATCCCCCCCTATCAAATCACTCAAACACTGTGGTTACCCTCACCCTTTCACTGTATATAGGTGCGTGTGAGTTAGGGGACTTTTCCCATATCTCCTTACTGAAATAAAAAACCCTCAATTAGCTAGGCATTGGGCTAGTTGAGCCAAAAAATATAAAATATAAAAAATATAAGTATATTATGGCCCATGCGTATGTAAATATTTCTTTGTATATAGGGCCTAAATAAAAGATTTTTTCATAATTATTTTGGTATTTATTTAAATATTTTTACCTAGGTGTGTGTTATTTATGCTCTGTACATTGCCTCACCATTACCACAATTTTTCTTACCATTTTTCATACTCTTTATTCCATATAGAAATATTTTTATGTAAGCTTCTCTTATATTTGGTGTAACTCCACCCCAACAAAAATCCAAAAAAACTAGTTTTATTTATGTGTATATTTTTTCACTATTGTGATTTTTCCCTTCCTACATCTATTTTTTTTTTTTTTCTAAAAAATTAGAACACCAAAAATATTTATCTTTTTATGGTAGCCTCATAATGAGAGAGATTTCTTTTGACCCCTTTATATTTTTTCCACTTATATTATTTATATTTGACATGTACATATTTTTTAGACCCCTCAATATTTGATTTTCTTAGTTGTACTATTCACTTATATCATGATCTCAACAATATCTTCAATTATAGACCTACCAAATAAGGTCAAGGGTAGGTGGCATGCATACATGCACTATGGAGGGCTCACTCTTGGAGGTATTCAAAAGAATCATCCAAAGAAGGACCCCACAAGGACCTTGTGCAGTGGAAAAGAACGGTCGGTTTTGCTGAATTTTTAAAGTTCCCTTGCTCTCCGAATTTGAAAAGGTGATACAAACAAAAGTTGTAGCTCGTGGACTGAACTTTTGCTCAAATTTTTTCATATTTTTTTGAGCTACGAGCTGTGAGCTATGATTTTATTAGTGGACCCCAGTTTTCCCATGCTATGCAGCCACACTCTCTCTTCCACTTTATCATTTTCCTCTTTCACACACACTTCTCCACTCATCATCCCCACCTCTCTCACCACTCCTCTCTGCACCCTACTCACCTTCTCCTCAACCTTGAAGAATAAGAGAAACCATGGTGAACTCATACCTCCCACACACAATTCCATTCCAAAATTGACCACCTAGTCTCATTTTTCCTCCTCCAAATTACCCATATCTATCAAAAAAACCACAAAATTCAGCCTCTTCTCTTAAAAGACAGCATCATGGTGGTTGATTACTCAGCTTCAATTACCTTGTCTCTCAAGGAAGGTCAAGAGTGGAGAAAAAATGTACCGTCAAAGCCAGTGGACCGTCAACAAGCGTCAAAATTGGCTCTACTCAAGACACTTGGAGCATCAACCTTGTAAGAAATCCACCTTTTCTTACCTCTTAAGATTTTTTCTTCCTTATTCGTATCCTACATGGATACTCCCATTGTAAATATCCAATTCCATTTGTAAATTAATACTAGCTCTACTAACACTAACCCACTATGAAAAGTCCTATCACCTCCATTTCTCTCCTCTCTCTTTCCCCACCAACTTCTTGATAATTCCAAGCAAAAGAAATTAGATAAATTGCTGAAAATCTAACCCAACCATGGTTAGAGGAGTAACCCTAGCCTTCAAAATTGCTATAAAAGGAGGGTGTAGCTAGCACAAAAAGGGGGGAGAAGAAAGAGCACTATGCTATAGCTTGAGAAGCCAAGCTCAACCTTTGAGAAGGAGCTCTTGAGTGGAATCTCATTGGCATTAGGCATATGTATGTGTTGTATTAGGGGTGATTAGCAAGGGAACTCTATGCCATTGTAAGAGAGAGTGATCATTAAATTGAGAGTAGGAAATCTATCATTTCTCCTACTAGAGTAAGCCCAACATTTGCTGAATCAAGGAGGGTGAATTTGGACTAAGCATGGATACCTTGTCTCCCTTCCAACGTGAAGTCATGGACAATAATTATGTGTAAGTGTCTTGGTGTTTTATTTAAGTTCTTGATAGCTTGTCTCCGGGTATTGTTATCAATTTAGCCATAAATCCCACATGTTGTAAGTGGGCGACAGGGTGGAGAGGACTCCCCTGGCCTTAAGACAGTGATTGGGGTGGCTTTTTTCTTGTGATGTGTTGTGGTGTAATTTACTCATGCTATGTTGAACAAATACTAATCTCACTTTGATTGGTCATGACAGATTTGTAAGAAGGCATTAGTGCAACAAGCACCCCCTTCCCCCTTCTCTCTCTTTCTTACATATATATATTTATGTTTGCTTGATCATTAACGGTACACTTCAAAGCAGCCCGAGCACCATCTCTCTCTCTCTCTCTCTCTCTCTCTCTCTCTCTCTCTCTCTCTCTCTCTCTCTCTCTCTCTCTCTCTCGTGTTTTAGTGTGTGAGAGTGTTCCATTGGTGTTAGGGTTAGTGTAAATTCCTTGCTTGTTTGTGGGTTGCTCTAACGATTCTCCTCTTTTGCGTCCTAGTTCGCTCTTAAACTAGGTGGTGCCCCTTGTGTAGTTGGGATTTGGCTGGGGGTTTGTTGTTTTGGTTTGTGTTGTGTTGTGCCCTAGTCCCATTGAGCAGCACGGGAGCCTTGAAGGGTGTCTAGAGGTTTCTCTTCTTGTTGCCCGCCCCGGACCGCTTCAGTAGGTGGCCTTTTACATCCTTTAGAGATTCCACAAGGTAAGTGGGAGAGTATCTCTATGGATTTTGTAGAAGGACTACCTACTACAAATCATGGCCATGATGCCATTTGGGTAATTGTAGACCGTCTCACAAAGATGCGTCCATCATTCCCACTAAGACTACGGTTAAGACACTAGAATTAGCATGTCTATTTATAGAGCATACATATAAACTCTACGGTTTTCCAGGTAGTATCTGTGGCCACTCTCTCAAAGTCCTCCATGAAATATTCCTCCTTTAAAGCTACCTTGAGTTCTTCCCAATTTCTCCCATGCCCATCTTTAATTGCCCTTACATGCTCCCTAATTTTTGGAGCAACAACTAGCTCAAAATTTTGATTCATCTCACCTTTTGACAAGCGATGTAGCTCCATCTCCTTCACATACTTGCACAAGTACTTGGTTACATCTTTGCCATTGAATTGATTCATTATGTTGACAACTGCTTGTATGGCTTTGGTTTTTGAAATATCCTTTCTTTCAGTGGCATGTTGTTGTTGCATGAACATTGAAAATGCTTGAAAGATTTGCATTGTTGTTGGGTCAAAATGCATACCATGTTGCTTCACATAATCACCCATGGTTACTCACAAACTCTCACCCTGACAGCTTCACATCGGGTTCACCAAAATTATATCGAGAAGTTTGCGGTCTTGCCAAGAAAGCACTGGGCCTCTTGCTGTGAGAATTTTTGAGGTAACCCCAAAAACTATATGAGGGCCTTATACCATAGATGCCATGAATTCTATAGTTTGATAGGGAGTGCAATCAAAGAATCTCCCCCTCCTCTCTCTCTCTCTCTCTCTCTCTCTCTCTCTCTCTCTCTCTCTCTCTCACACACACACACACACACACACAAAGAAAGAACAAAAAAGAGAAAATCAAAACAACATATAAATAAAAACATCAAGGCTTTGGTCATATCTTACCATGGGTAGGATGAAAGGATTAGTAAATAAGTTAATGGCATTCAACCTTTGCCGACCAAACAAGCTACAAATTGTTATTTGGAATTGTAATTTTGTGATTACTATGATACATATGTTTTGTCTAGTGATTGGGATTAATTGTGTGTACAATTCTCTTGGTTCATAACAAAATAACTACACTCTCTTTCTCTCTCTCTCTCTCTCTCTCTCTCTCTCTCTCACACACACACACACACACACACACAAAGAAAGAACAAAAAAGAGAAAATCAAAACAACACATAAATAAAAACATCAAGGCTTTGGTCATATCTTATCATGGGTAGGATGAAAGGATTAGTAAATAAGTTAATGGCATTCAACCTTTGCCGACCAAACAAGCTACAAATTGTTATTTGGAATTGTAATTTTGTGCTTACTATGATACATATGTTTTGTCTAGTGATTGGGATTAATTGTGTGTACAAATTCTCTTGGTTCATAACAAAATAACTACACATATATTAAAAAAAAAGTTATAGTAAAGACGGGGTAGTATAATGGGATCCGGCAAACGAAGTATTACATTAAGCCTTTTTGGGCCAAAGAAAAACACTATATGTTGTTGAAAGTGTATTTTACGACTAATCCGTACGTTAATTGTGATAGATTGTACGGAGTGAAAGCG
The DNA here is from genome assembly GCF_014529385.1 of Adiantum capillus-veneris. Taxonomy (NCBI): domain Eukaryota; kingdom Viridiplantae; phylum Streptophyta; class Polypodiopsida; order Polypodiales; family Pteridaceae; genus Adiantum; species Adiantum capillus-veneris. The sequence continues at coordinate 121,158,050 of NC_140934.1, read as the reverse complement.
AAAGAAATTCACATCATGTGGATTATTCATCTAGGATATTTTTAGAAAGTGCAAAAGATAGATGTGAGAGAGGTAAAAAGAAGAGAATTTTCCCTCCCAAGCCCTATTCTTGCCCGTAGGCAATAAGGATACTGCGAGGAGAGATGTATCTATAGCAAGGATAACCTAGAGTTTGTAGAAAGAATGAGTTTCTAAGAGTGAGAGATATTTGTGAGAGTGTGAAGATATGGCTACTCACCTTGTGCATTAGTATAGCTCCCCAAGAAGGTTGATTATAGCTTTGATGGAGTGTTGTAGCTCAAATGCCTTCAACAATTAGGGCACAAGAGAGATGGAGATAGGGATAGAGATAGACGTAGAAATAGAGATAAAGTGGATAATATGTTAGGGAATAGATTAGGAGATAGAGATAGAGGTAAGGATTGGGCTAGTGATGAAAAGAAAAACATCAAGAAACCAACAAACTCACAAATCAAAACACACCTTGTTTGATAAACCCTTCGGGAGCATTATTTACCAATTTAGATGGAGAGAGAAGGAGAGGGAATAATTTTAACCTTGAATGATGCATTTAATCCAAGTCTTTATTTGATTAGAGTTGATCTTAAGGAATGCTTACAAGATTGGCTTGTCTTCCTGAAGGAGAAATTGTATGGCTTAGGTTTATGTTTATGGCTAAGTATAATTAGGCATTAATCCTCTCACTCTCTATTGAATGGTTTTAAAGGAAGAAGAGGTTTCCTTTTATAGAAGAAGGGAACCCCCAAGGGTTACACAAGAAAGAGAGGAGATAGTGTGAGCATGAACTGGCAAAGTTTGAAATGGGTTGTCCCTGCATGATGTGAACAGACTAGGGTCCACCATTTTGAGCATATCTCCTCAACTGTGGTTCCAAATTAAAAAATAAAAATAAGCGAAGAAAATTTAGCTCAAGAGCTATGACCCCCATTTTCTATACGTTTTCAAATTTGAACAAGAACCATGTGTAAAATAGGGTATCTTTTTGGCAGCAAAATTCTACTTGTGGTCCCTTTAGCCTAGACTTTGATTTGATTCCAATGGACACCTCATGCAATATAAAAGCATGACATTTTTCCTTGACAAAGTTTTATAAGAATCCTTGCAATAATGGATTAAAATATATGCATCTTTGAAAATTATGCAAGCTAGTGTCCCATTAAGATTTGATACCTTCCTAGTAGCTATCAAGAAGAAATATAAGAAAAATATAGAAAATATATAAAATATATATATTGGAAATCACATTAGCTATAGGATGAGGGGATAATGAGATAGTAGAAAGAAAGAACCAATGTTTTTTTCCCAAGTTAAAGAGGCGCAGCTATTGACGCTTTCTTCCACAATACTTTCTGATTGTAAAGTAAGAATATGTTACCCTTGAGATAAAAACTAGGATGAGATCCAAAGCTTATTATTATACTTAGATATGTATATGTACATTATGGGAAATATAATTATGCATCTAAAAAGTCACAAAATAAATATCATAGCATTTGTTCCCACTATGAACGTGCCACAATACAACACTGAGTTTCTCAGGCCCGCAATTCCAAGCCACCAGAATGGGCAAAAAGCATCTGGCACCTTACTCCAAGCCGGTGGCCCAAATTTCAATTTGGCATAACTCACTGTCAAAATTTTGATTGGGGAAACATCAATTCCTCCTAACTCCACATAGTCTGTACTACCCTCGAGAACTCCAACATCGTCTAAAAAACTCTGGAATGCTTACTGATGCGATTAGGTGGGCACATAACTAGCCCCCCGAAACTTTCAAATGGCCATAACTTTCTCCCAGTGGAGCTCTGAATGATGATGCAAGAAGATCAACATACTCCACAACTCGGGCTATACACATCTGTCTGCTCACTCCAACTCTAGCTACTTGTCCATACATGCCTTGCCCATTAAGAATCTGCATTGCCTTCTAACTTTGGACTAGCATAACTTTCACACCGTGGCTCCATTTGACAAGCCGTTCAGACAGGCTTTTAGAGCATCTTGAGTACTACATTCTTGGGCCTCGTCCTAGCACCTCAAACACCTAGAATAGACATCCCAATTAGACATTATGGAGCTCCTTTGGACTAAGAAACCACATTCCACATACATTTCAGCTTCACCTTGCTTGCCCAGGCCCTTTATACCCACTTTAGCATTAGGTCCTACCCCTGTAGACATCCATAGCCTTGCATAACATGCTTACTAGCTTGGACCAACTTTGGTTGCACCATCATTGCTCACCCCTTTTGTTGAGCATTCATGTTCAACCAAAATCATATTTACAAAACTTTAAAGTTGTCACACAAAACTGGTAACCAAAAGCACTCACAAACCACAACCATATGTATAGGCTATGTACAAAGCTCATCTTCTCCACATACTGCATACTTCAAGTGGGTGCCCACCCCCTTTGGCTATAATCTAATGCACCTCAGGCACTAGATTCCTCTAAAAATATGGCTTGAGCCGCACTCCATTTACCTTGTGTCTAAGGAGCTTCCCATTTGCTCTCACTAATTGATAGGTCCCATTTGGAAAATTCCTTTGCACTTTGTACGGACATGTTCAATTCTTCTTAAACTTCTTTTCTAACGTAAAATCCAAGTAGCTCTCATAATTCATCACTAGATCCCCTTCTTGTATACCCTTGTCAAGTAGACTTTGGTTAACCTTTGCAACCCGTTTCTCCCGTTGTTTCACATAATAATCCATTACTGCCTCGCTATTCATCTGAAAGGCCTCAAGACCAACAATCTGGTCTTGTAAAACCCCCTATTGGGTGGCCTTGATGCGCCACATACCTTTCAAAGCACCTAGCTACACCTGTAATGGCAGCACTGCTTCCTTGCCATAAACCAACTCGAATGGAGTAAAGTTGGTCGCCACTTTTTAGGATATCTTGTACGCCCACAAACACTTCTCTAGATTAATTTTTCACTATGTTTCTTGTTTGTACACATACTTTATTAGCATCTTGATGATTTGACCATTGGCACCTCTCTACCAAACCATTGCATTGGGGATGATAGGGTGAAGAAAATCAATTTTGGATACCAAGATTCTCTACCAATGTACTATTACCATATACTTGTGGTAGTGATGTGTGTGAATACACTAGGACCGCCGGGGCTTAGTCGCCAACTACTCCAGCACACACCTGCTCACTTTCTCCGATTTCAGTGAGCTTTGGCAAGCGTTCGCAGGTCGACAAATATTTTGGGTGAGCTCGTAGAGAATAGTCTGCTCAGGTTTCTGATTCGGGCTCATTTCGACCTTCGTTTCCACTACAGGCAGTGCTGCACAGGCTATTTTGTCATTTTGTGCAGAGTATTTGTCAGTGTCGTTTTCTGCATAACATGTGCCTTTTAGTCTTCTACGATTTGTGCTATATAGCACGTGTTGTTCCCGCTCCATTTCTCCTATTTGCGGGCAGTTTACACATCAGGTGCATCATTTACCATGGCTGACAACAACACAGATGTCTTCAAGATGTTTGCTTCTGAGGACAGGTTGGATGGGGACAATTACCCTATGTGGGCTTATATGATGCAACACGTTCTTGTGTCAAAGGGCGTCTAGAATATTGTGCAGGGCATTGATGTACGTCTTGGTTCTGAGGATGTAGGCGATGTTGAGGATGTTGCAGGTCTTGTTGCAAGGATGGCTGCTATTAGAGTTGTTTTGCCTATGGCAGAACAAGCTCGTTGGGATGTAAAGGATGCGCATGCTCATTCATTGATTGCGTTGTCTGTGAAGCGCACCATTGTTCCTCACATTTGTTTAGAAAAATCTGCAAAATAGGCTTGGGATATTCTAGCAGGTCTTTATGCAAGCCGCAATGAGGGTAAAATTGCTTTGTTGCGTAAAGAGCTGGAGTCGAAGATTATGCATGAGCAAGATGATATGGACACTTTCCTTGCTATTGTCAAGGATATCAATGAGCAACTTATTTTTGCAGGTGAAGTCATTTCAGACAGTTCCCTTGTGCAGACTGTTCTTGATGCCTTACCAGATTCTTACCAGACTTTTGCTAGTACTTGGAGATTTATGACCCAAAGAAATCCTAAAGTTGTCAAGTTTGATGCATTATGCACATTGCTGTTGCAAGAGTCACTTTCTAGAAAAAACAAGACTAGACAGCGTGCAGTTGAACAGGCTTTTATTGCTTCTCAGAGAAAGGGTGGTAACAGCAATACAACCACTTCTTATGGTTCTGTTGCGAGTGGAAAAAATTTTGTTTCTAATGCTTCTGCAAGCAGCAATTCCTCTGGAAATTTTGGTGATAAGGGCAAAAAGAAAATGCGATTCCATTATTGTAAAGCTAATGATCACTTGATCAAGTCGTGTCCTAAGTTGAAGGCCAAAGAGGCTAAGAAGAAAGAGGGTGGTTCCACTGCAAATGCTGGTTCCACTACAAATGCAGCCATTGTTGAGTCTTCTGTGAAAGGAGATTGTGTTGCTAATGTTGATGCAAAATGGGCTTTTAGCACAGAGTTCACTTACAATCCTAGTGTCCATGATGCATGCTTGTCAGTTGCTGCAGATTCACATGTGTGGTATTTTGACAGTGGTGCTACAAAGCACATTACCTCACATCGTGAATTGTTCACCTCTCTTTAGTCTGTCCCTCATGGGAATTCAGTCACTTGTGCCAACAATGCCTCTTATCCGGTTTAGGGAGTTGGAAAGATTGTGCTTACTGCTGCAAATGGCAGTTCTCTCACATTTGTTGATGCACTTTATGTACCTAGGATCGATAAGAATCTCTTGTCTGCATCCGCACTTGCTAGACATGGACTTGTAGTCAAATTTGTGGACGACAGATGTACAGTTCATGATCTCAATATTGGTGATGAAATTGTTGCACTGGTCTTTTGTGTTGTGGGCTATTTCAGATGCAAAACTTTGGCATGCACATTTTGGTCATTTGAATTTTGGCAGTTTGCTGCGTTTGCAGAAATCCGATATGGTTGCTTCTTTTCCGCCTCTTGAAGCACCTGTCAAACATGTTTGTGAAGGTTGTATTTTGGGTAAGATGCAGTGCTCTAAGTTAGCAAAGGATGGTTCAGTTCGGGCCACATGCAGGTTGCAGCTTGTGCATAGTGATGTTTGTGGGCCCATGCAAACTCCGTCCTTGGGCAATTACCTTTACTTCCTAGCTTTCATTGATGATTTCTCCAGGCATGCATGGGTATTTCCGCTTAAAGCGAAGTGCGAAGTTTTTATGTGCTTCAAACAATTTCTGGCTATGGCTGAAAATGTCTCGAAATGTACTATGGGCACCCTCCGCTCCGATCGAGGGGGGGAGTATATGTCTCATGAATTCAATGCATTTCTGGCTAGTCATGGGATAAAACACCAATGTAAAGTGTCTTATACACCTCAGCAAAATCGTGTTGCTGAGAGGAAATAGGTCACTTATGGAAATGGCACGATGTATGGTCAAAAGTCAAGCTTTGCCGCATTCTTTTTGGCTTGAGGCCATCATGTGTGCCACTTATGTACTAAACAGGTGTCCTACAAAAGCTTTGCAGTCTATTACTCCATATGAAGCATGGCATGATAGAAAGCCTTCTATTGATCACATGCGTGTTTTTGGTTGTTTGGCATATGCTTTGGTGCCACAAACACAGCACAGAAAATTGGATGATAAGTCTGTCAAATGTATTTTTGTTGGTTATAGTGTTGAAATCAAAGGTTACAGGTTGTATCATCCGCAAACAAAACGTATTCTGGTTTCTCGGGATGTAGTGTTTGTGGAAGATTCTGTTCAGCCCTTGTTGTCATGTACTAGAGACAGTAATGTAAGCTCACAGGACATTTATGACACTTTGTTGCCTCTTTTCAGTGGTGGAAATACGAATGTAAGTTCCAATGAGGCAAATGTACAGCCTATGGGGGTTTCTGAAAATGTTACAGATCAGCCTATTACTGATGCAGATGTACATGATGTACTTGATGAGGAAAGGGCTGAAAATGAGCAGGCTAGAGGTATGCCAAAATGGCTAGTGCACACTTTGCGTGACAGTAAATTGGATGCACCTTTGTCTAGTCGTTCAGGCTCTCGCCATGCATCTTATGCATCAGATTGTTATGCTTTGGTTGTGTCTAGCTTACATGATGTTGAGGAGCCTCTGTCTTTTGATGAAGCACAGAATTAAGAAAATTGGATGGCTTCCATGCAATCAGAATATGATGCACTTATAGAAAATGACACATGGACTTTATGTGATTTTCCTCCTGGAAAAAAGGCCATTGGTACGAAGTGGGTTTACAAGTTGAAATGCAAGCCGGATGGTGAGATCGATAGCCATAAGTCTCGACTTGTTGCAGAAGGTTATGCATAGCAAAAAGGCATAGATTATGAAGAGACTTTTTCTCCCACTTGTCGTATGACTACTATACGTTTTCTATATGCATTGGCACCTCATTTTGGTTGGGATGTACATCAATCAGACATTTTTACTGCTTTCTTGAATGGTGACATATTTGAGAAAGTTTATGTAACACAGCCTCGCGGTTTTATCATAAAAGGACAAGAGGACAAAGTGTGCAGATGTAAGAAGGCTTTGTATGGGTTGAAGCAATCTCCTCATGCTTGGTATGAGAAAGCTGACACTCATTTGGTTAAACGAGGCTTTCGTAACAGTCCAACAGAAAGCACATTGTATGTAAAGCGTGAGGGTGATGTACTTCTCATTGTGGTTCTTTATGTTGATGATTTGTTGATCACTAGACCAAATGAGAGACATATTGCTGAATTTAAGGCTGATTTGAATGCTACTTTCAAGATGAAATATTTGGGGTTGTTGCATCATTACTTGGGTATACAGTTTAAGCAGTGTGACGGTGGTATTGCCTTGTGTCAGAAAAGTTACATAGAGACATTGCTATGTAAGTTTGGACTTGAGGATTGCAAACCTATTGCCACTCCCATGGAAATAGGTTTGAAGTTGAGTCTACATGTTGCTGGCGATCCTGCTGATATCACTCTTTACCAAACTTTTGCTGGCTGCCTCATTTATGTATGCAACACGAGGCCGGATATTCAGTTTGCAGTCTCACAGGTCAGCAAATTTATGCATAGCCCAAGGTCTAAGCATTGGCAGGCTGTCAAGAGGATTTTCCGCTACCTTAGTGGCACTTTACATCTTGGCTTGTTTTATCCCAAGGGGGGATCATTGCCTCCAGACTTACATGCTTTTTCGGAACTAGATTGGGCTAGTTGTTTTGGCATGCAAGTGTCCACAAGTGGTTTTTGTTTCATGCTTGGCAGTTCATGTATATGATGGTTGAGCAAGAAGCAACCTACTGTGGCCACTTTGAGTTGTGAGGCTGAGTACAGGGCAGTCTTCACAGCTACGGTTGAGTGTGTATGGCTCAAAAGCCTTATGGCTTATTTGGGTGTTGGATAGGACACTGCCAACACTATCTACACTGACAGTCAGAGTGCATTGGCAGTTGCGAGGAACCCAGTTTTTCATGCTCGCACAAAGCACATTGAGGTGGCTTACCACTATGTCAGGGAGAGACTCTCAGCAAGAGAGATCAGCTTGGCTTATGTGCCAACACAGGACAACCTTGCATATCTTTTCACAAAGGCATTGTCTCGTGAGAAGCTTGAAGCTTTCCGATCATGTCCTCAGGGCATGGCACTTCCTTTTACTCATGTGCCAGCTCTCGTTCACCGCATCACTCCAGGGGGGATTTGTTACCATATACTTGTGGTAGTGATGTGTGTGAACATATCACTACCACAAGGACCGTCGGGGAAATATTTTCCCTCTTTAGGAGGTTTTTTTCCTCGAGCATTGTATATACGCCCATCACTCTAGAGCATTGTATATACGCCCATCACTCTAGGGCTATCTATCTTTCCATTGCACACTAAGTAACAGACTCTCCATTGTGTGCCTTGAGCTTCCTTCGTCTTCTCCAAGCTGTGTGCGTTTCTCTGCAACCCTAATTCTTGTGGTAGTGATGTGTGTGAACACATTATGACTGCCGGGGCATTTTTTCCCTCTTTAGGAGGGCTTTTCCCCCGGAGCATTGTATATACGCCCATCACTCTAGGGCTATCTATCTTTCCATTGCACACTAAGTAACAGACTCTCCATTGTGTGCCTTGAGCTTCCTTCGTCTTCTCCAAGCTGTGTGCATTTCTCTGCAACCCTAATTCCAACATGTACGCATTACTTTTCTTTTGATCCCCTAGACCCTATCAAAAGCGAGCACCCATGGTACTCCAAAACGACAAAAAATATGATCAAATAAACTGGGCCACAACACTGGCATTTACCTCCTTAAGTGCTCTAGCTTCAACCCACCGGGTAAGGTACTCAATGGCTACCATAATATACTTCTTTCCAGTTGTCAACTTAGGGAGGGGACCAATGGCATCTAGTCCCCACTTTTCAAAAGCAGATTGGGCTATAAAAGCTCCCTGTGATTCTAGTATTAGCCTCCTTTCCCCTACGGTTTGACATTCATGGCAAGTTTTGCACCAATAGTGTGCATCACATTGTCGTTCCATGGCACATGAATAATGTGAAAATAAAAATACCTACCTCACTCTTAATGTTTCTGATGTGTGGGACCAAATGCTACATTGTACATAGTGTGATATATGCGAAAACGGATGCCATGGTTGCAAGCGTATGCATACCTTGTCGGGCAGGCACGATGCCAGGGCCGTGGCACTGTTGCATGTTGTACCACATTAAATAATGCCTAATTTGCCTTAGGAATGTATAAATTTCAAGTGTTTTGAAGTGGCGTGCTCGTTTTTCCTAAAAAGTTCAATGCGAACGATCTTGGCAACAAATAGCAGGTTTCGTGCGCGGGCATAAAAGACATGTCCAAAGTGAAGTGAAAAATGAGGATCATAATTAAATTTGAGCTAAAAGGGATTTTTTCCACAAAAATCAGGATTGTTCCCAGCTTCTTGTCTGGGCATTTTACGAACAGAAAGGGCCATTTTTGGGCTAAAAAAGGCTAAAAATGACCATAAAATGGTTAAAAATAGTATAAAATGGTTCAAAATACCACATCCATGATGGTTCCATATTTTTTCAAGCTGAGAGTGAACTTACAGAGACAATAATGAGCTCATTTGGGCATCTAAGCAAGGAGATACATCCACCATTACAATCCAGGGTGCTAGTGCAGTTTCGTGCTGCTTCCACTACGTATTTGAGATTGTGAGGCTACCAATTTGGGTTTCCCCTCCTCAAATAGCTTCTAGGGCTTCTCCAATGAAGTTCTCAAGCTTCCATTAAATGGTCATGATGAATAATCAAAGCGTCAATTTAGGGTTTTTAACAAGTCAAAAGAGCATTGCATCTGTGAAATTGGGAACACACACAAGAGTTTTGAGTTGATCCTTGTTATTTTCCAAAGTTAAGATTTCATGGCTGGAGTGTTGTTCTTTTTTAGCGTGTTTTTAGCTTCAAATATTCTACGACTTTATTTATTTTTCTTGGAATCTTCACAGTCAGAGGCCTGACGCTTTCCTAGCCGCACTGGGCACTTCTTGACACATTTTTGGTGTGAACCCAACGTGAAGTAGGCTAGGGTGAGGGTTCAAAAGCTTCATTGAAGGTCTCAAAGCAAATCTTTAAAGCTATGGAGCAACAGGGGTGTGGCTTGATCTTGTCACAATGCAAATGTTTCAAGCCTTTGTGGTGTTTATGGAGCTTTCCTTAACCAAAGCGCTCCAATGAGTGGTAAAGAAATTGGACCAATTTAAAGGTAAATATGTCACAAAGTATCTTTGTGGTCATGTAAAGGAGATGGAGCTGCATCAAGTGCCCGAAGCAGAGATGGTACAAAGTTTTGAGCTAGTTGTGGCTCCCGAGATTAGAGAGCATGTAAGGGGAATTAGACCTTGGAACGGAGAATTTGTGAGTGATGCTTGGAGTAGGTTTTTGATATCTTCACAAAGTCCCTTGGAACAAAGAAGTTGTAAGTGATGCTTGTTGTAGGTTTCAAACATCTTTACGAAGTCCCTTGGAACATAGAAGTTGTGGTGGTTTTGAGTGATGGTTAGAGTAGGTTGCAGATATTTTCATGAAGTCCCTTGGAATGGAGAACTTGTGGTGGTTTTGAGTGATTCTTGGAGTATGATAGATGGCATTGAGCTTGAGAGGGAGTGTTGAGATGTCAATCCCAACATGCGCTACTCCTAGATGACTATCATCGATAATCACTATCACTAGCATGCCTTAGTGGATACAAATATTTCAAGCAGTGATACTACTTCAATTATGTTACCATATACATGTGGTAGTGATGTGTGTGAATACACTTAGGACCACTGGGGTATTTTTTCCTTCACTAGGAGATTTTTTCCCTCATGCATTGTATATACGCCCATCACTCTAGGGATATCTAATCTTTCTATTGCACACTAAGTAATACTACTCTCTGTTGTGTGCCTTGAGGTTCCTTCATCTTCTCCAAGCTGTGTGTGTTTCCTTGCAACCCTATTTCCAACAATTAGTATCAAAGTAGGTTGCATCCTCTCGGGCATAGTTGCCAACATTGCTAGCACACACCTACTCACTTTCTTGGATTTCAGGGAGCTTTGGTGAGCGTCAATAGGTCAAAAAATACTTTAGGTAAGATCTAGAGCTTGGTTTGCTCAAATATTCCATTTGGACTCCGTTTACACTACAGGTAGTACTGTGCATACATTTTTATCATTTTGTGCAAAAAATTTATTGGTGACATTTTTAGCATAAAAGGTCCTTATAGTCTTCTTTGGGTTGTGCTATATAGAACGGTTAGTCTTGCTTTGTTTCTTCTCTTTCAAGAAGTTTTCACATCAGGTGCAAACATTTAGCATAGCTAACAACAACAAATATGGGTGAAAGCATGTTAACCTGTCATGCTTTTTCATGTCCCGGACAATGCTAACTAGCACAATTTTGACATATGCTAACTAGTACAATAAATTGAGCTACATCTCCAAGATCTATGACATATGATATATCAATAGAAAGCACTTGAAACAAGTAATCCAAATGTACAACCTCCGATAAATTTTGATATTATTTGTAAAATATTTACCGGACGCCCAAATTTTTGAAGATGTGCTAACTTGAAACTGCTAACTAGCACAAAAAGCGCGACAGGTTAACATGCTTTCACCCATATGTGTTAGAGATGTTTGCTATTGTGAGAATAGATAGGGAGAATTACCCAATGTGGGCTTACATGATGCAACATGTTCTTATGTCAAAGGGTGTTTGGAATCTTGTTCAAGGCATTGATGTACATCTTCATTCTGTGGATATAGGCGATGTTGAGGATGTTGCAGGTTTTGGTGGCAGAATTGTTGCTGTTGGAGCTATTTTGTCTACAATCAAGCAGACTCATTGGGATGTAAGAGACGCGTAGGCTCATGCATTAATTGCATCATCTCTGAACTCCTCACATTTTTTTAGCTAAATCTGCAAAACAAGATTTGGATATTCTTGCTGGTCTTTATGCAAGTCGCAATGAGGCTAAAATTGCATTGTTGCGTAAATAGCTTGAGTCAAAGATTATACACGAGGAAGATGAAACAGACACTTTCCTTGCTTGTATCAAGGATATTAATGAGAAACTTATTTCTACAATCGAAGTCATTTTTGACATCTCCCTTGTGCAGAGTGTTCTTCATGCTTTGCCAAATGATTACCAGACTTTTGCTAGTACTTGGAGACTTATGACCCAGGGAAATTGTGAAGTTGTCAAGTTTGATGCATTATGCACATTGCTATTGCAAGGATCAATTTCAAGAAAGAACAGGGCTAAACAACGTGTAGTTGAATAGGATTTTATTACTGCTCAAAAAAAAGTGGTACCAACAATGTATCGACTTATCATGGTTCTTTTGTGAGTGATAAATAAAATTTTCTTAATGCTTTTGTTGGCAGCACTTCATATGGAAATTCTGGTGAAAAGGGAAAAAATAGATGCATTGCCATTATTCTAAAGCTAATGGTCACTTGATCAAACAGTGTCCAAAATTGGAGGCAAAAGAGGCTGAGAAGAAAGAGACTGATTCCAGTACAAATGCAACAATTGTAGAATCTTCTGTGAAAGGAGATTGTGATGCTGATGTAGATGCAGAGTGGGAATTTAGTGCAGAGTGCATTATGATCCTTCTGTCCATGATGCATGTATGTCAATCGCTACAGATGCTCATGTGTGGTACTTTGACAGTGGTGCCACAAAGTATATTACCTCTCATCGTGACTTGTTTAACTCTCTCGAGGATGTCCCTCATGGGAATATAGTCATGTGTGTAAACAATGCCTCTCATTCAATCAAGGGAGTCGAAAAGATTGTGCTGATTGCTGCAAATGGAAGTTCTTTCACACTTGTTGATGCACTATATGTACTTGGGATCAAAAAGAAACTTTTGTCTGTATCTAGACTTGCTAGACTTGGTCTTGTTGTGAGATGTACAATTCATGATCTTAGTTTTGATGATGAGATCGTTGCATCAGGAATTTTATGTCATGGGTTGTATAAGCTCACTTTTATGACAAGTGTGGGAAGAATTTTGCAAATGCAATTGTGGATTCAAAGGCTATTTCATATGCAAAACTTTGGCATGCACATTTTGGGCATCTGAATTTTGCCAGTTTGCTACGTTTGTAGAAATATGATATTTGCCACCTCTTGAAGCACCTGTGAAGGCTGTATTTTGGGTAAGATGAAACATTCAAAGTTTCCAAAGGATTGTTCAGTTAGGGCTACATGCAGGTGGATTTCATTGATAATTACTCCAGACATGTATGGGTGTATTCGTTTAAAGGTAAATTCAAAGTGTTTATGTGCTTCAAGCGATTTTTGGTTATGGCTGAAAATGTCTCTAAATGTACTATGGGCACCCTCCGTTCAGATCGAGTGGGGGAGTATATGTCTCATGAATTTAATGCACTTGTGGCTAGTTGTGGGATAAAACACAAATGTGCAATGCCATACACACCACAACAAAATGGTATTGCTAAGAGGAAAAATAGGTCACTTATGGAAATGACATGAAGGCTATCATGTGTGCCACTTATGTACTTAACATGTGTCCTATGAGAGGTTTGCAGTCCATGACTCCATATGAAGCATGGCATGATAGACAGCCATCTTTTGATCATATATTGATCACATGCGTATTTTTGGTTGTTTGGCTTATGCTTTGGTACCACAAATGCAACGCAAAAAATTGGATGATAAGGCTGTCAAATGCATTTTTGTTGGTTATAGTTCTAAAATCAAAGGTTATAGGTTATATACCATCCGCAAACAAAGAGTATCTTGGTTTCACGAGATGTTGTGTTTGTGCAAGATTTTGTTTAGCCCTTGTTGTCATGTACTAGAGACAATAATGTAAGCTCACAGGACATTTATGACAGTTTGTTGCCTCTTTTTAGTGGTGCAAATTTGAATGTAAATTTTAATGAGGCAAATGTACAGCCTATGAGGGTTTTTGAAAACGTTATAGATCAGCCTATTATTGATGCAGATATACATAAAGGTACTTGATGTGGAAAGGGTTGAGAATGAGCAGCCTAGAGTTATTCCAAAATGGCTGGTGCATACTCTACATGACAGTAAATTGGATGCACCTTTGTCTAGTCGTACTCGTTCAGGTTATGACCATGCATCTTATGCATCTGATTGCTATGCTTTTTTTGTTTATAGTTTATGTGATATTGAGGAACATATGTCTTTTGATGTAGCACAAAATTTAAAAATTGGATAGCTGCCATGCAATTAGAATATGATGCACCTATAGAAAATGACACATGGACTTTATGTGATTTGCCTCTTGGCAAAACATCCATTACTACAAAGCGGGTTTACAAGTTGAAACTAAGTCGGATGGTCAGATTGATCGCTATAAGGCTCGACTTGTTGCAAAGGGTTACACACGGGAGAAAGACATAGATTATAATGAGACTTTTGCTCACACTTGTCGTATGACTACTATGCATTTTCTATGGGCATTGGCAGCTCATTATGGATGGATGTACACCAATTAGACATTGTTACTACTTTCTTGAATGGTGACATAGTTGAGGAAATTTATGTAACGTAGCCTCACAATTTTTTCATTAAAGGGCAGGAAGATAAAGTGTGAAAATGTAAGAAAGATTTGTATGGATTGAATAAATATTTTTGTGCTTGGTATGAGAAAGATGACACTCATTGGGTTAGAAGAGGCTTTTGTAAGAGTCCAACAAAAAGCACTTTGTATGTAAAGCATGAGGGCGATGTACTTCTCATAGATGTTCTGTATGTGGATGATTTGTTGATCACGATTCCAAATGAGTCACATATTGTTGAATTTAAGGCTATTTTGAATGTTACTTTCAAGATGAAAGATTTAGGGTTGTTGCATCATTACTTGGGCATACAATTTAAGCAATGTGATAATGGTATTGCCTTGTGTCTGACAAGTTACATAGAGAAATTGTTATGTAAGTTTGGACTTGAGGATTGCAAACCTATTTCCACTCCAATGGAAATAGATTTGAAATTGAGTGTTCATGATGTTGGTGATCCTATCGATGTCACTCTTTACCAAACTACTATTGGATGCCTTATTTAGGTATGCAACACAAGGCTGAATATTCAGTTTGCAGTCTCACAGGTCATCAAATTTATACATAGCCCAAGGTCTAAGCATTGGCACGTTTTCAAGAAAATCTTTTGCTACTTGAGTGGAATTTTACATCTTGGGTTGTTTTATCGCGAGGGAGGATAACTGCCGCCAGATCTACATGCTTTTTTGGACCTAGATTGATCTAGATGTTCTGGCACGCAAGTGTCCATGAGTGGTTTTTGTTTCATGCTCGACAGTTCATACATATCATGGTTGAGTAAGAAGAAACCTATTGTGGACACTTCCAGTTGTGAGGCTAAGTACACGGCAGTCTTCATAGCTACGGTTAAGTGTGTATGGATTAGACGCCTTATGGCTGATTTGGGTGTTGAACAGGACATTGCCAACATCATCTACACTGACAGTCAGAGCGCATTGACAGTTGTGATGAGGAACCCAATTCTTCAGGCTCGCAAAAAAGCACATTGAGGTTCATTATACCACTATGTCAGGGAGAGGATCTTAGCAGGAGAGATCATATTGGCTTATGTGCCAACATAGGACAACCTTGCAGATATTTTCACAAAGGCATTGTCTCGTGAGAAGCTAGAAGCTTTTTGCAAAGCTTTGGGCTTACTC
This sequence comes from Adiantum capillus-veneris, assembly GCF_014529385.1. Taxonomy (NCBI): domain Eukaryota; kingdom Viridiplantae; phylum Streptophyta; class Polypodiopsida; order Polypodiales; family Pteridaceae; genus Adiantum; species Adiantum capillus-veneris. Next base: position 121,142,791 of record NC_140934.1, on the reverse strand, counting down.
CCCTTTGTGGACTGATTATGTCCTCAAGGCATGGCACTTCCTTAAACTCTATGTGCCAGCTCTTGTTCACAACATGACTCTCAAGGGGGATTTGTTACCATATCCATGTGCTAGTGATGTATATCAACACACTTAGGACTGCTAGGACATTTTTTCCCTCGCTAGGAGGTTTCCCCCCTCGTGCATTGTAGATATGCCCATCACTCTAGGGCTATCGTATCTTTCCGTTGCACACTAAGTAGTACTACTCTCTATTGTGTACCTTGAGTTTCCTTGATCTTATCCAAGCTATGTGTGCTTCCCTGCAACCCTATTTCCAACAAGTCCAACTTGGTCTACTAGCTATTGGAGTAACGACACACTTATCCAACCAAGGAACTCAATAGCGGTTCATACTAGACCATTTTGTATTGGTTTCCCCTTATGTTTTATTATCTCTTTTATGGATTGTAGACTTCTTACCTTGTATTAGTGAGAAGAAAAAAAAATCAACTTCCATATGCGTGTGTGTGTGCGCGCGCGCTTGTGCAAGAGCTCAAGGTATCTTCTTCTCTATCTCTTAGCATGGTCCTAAGTGTGTCCCACACAGATCACTACCATATACATGGTAACAAGTCCCCCCTGAGACATGATCAATTCACAAAGGGAAGCAAGCCCAAACCTTTGTAGAAAGCTTGGAACTCCTTATACGAGGAAATGCCTTTGTGAACAGATTTGTAAGGCTGTCTTGTGCCAACACATAATCCAAGCCGATCTCTTCAGTTGAGAGTCGCTCCCTAACATGGTGATAATGCACCTCCATGTTCTTTGTGCAAGTTTCCTTGCAATAGCCAATGTGCTCTAATTGTCACTATATTTTAGAGTGCTAGCAAACACATATCCAACTCCCAAATCAGCCATAAGGCATTTGAGCCACACACACTCAACCATACTTGTGAAATTTGCCCTATACTCATCATCAAAACTAGAGGTGGCCACAATAGAAACCGCATGCACAATTCTTCTAGCCCGGGGGATTGAACATAGAAAAATCTACTATGCAACATTTGTGCAGGGGAAGGGGATTTTTTTTAAAATTTAGATAAATGTATAAGTTAGGTGTAAGCCCCTGTTAGCTGCAAGCTAACTTGGATACCATATTTTGGAGCTCTCATTGTAAAAACATTATTATATTCATGAATCGGGAATATTATAACTCCTATTTTTCGGATAAACTTTGTAACTGCTGAGCCAGGGCTACAAGCTTCCAAATTGTATCAACCTGTTTTTAGTTAGAGCTCCCAGAATATTAGTTTTGACCACCAAAAACCTTGGCTAAGGTATAAAAGCCAATTTTTGTAAGTTATTATAAAGTTTTGGATAATGAAATACACAGCGTGAGCTAGCGGCGCTCCCTTCTCTCCTTCTCGCGCTTCCTACTCCCTCTCCGGTTGTCATATTGCAGTCCTGTCTGTTGCATTGCAACCGTAGGTAAGAGCTCTATGCATTGACGTAAGCATTTCATGGTATTTCGTATCTTTTGGTATCGCCGACCCGCGGCCTAATTTCATCATAAGTAGAAATGTACACTTCAAAATTAAAAAACTAAGTATAGGTGGGGTATTGGGGCATCATTGCTAAGCATTCAGATGCATTCGGGGTCGAAAACGACCAGGTCAAAAACTCACTACTGTTAATAATCATGATTTTTGCATTTGACCTAAAGTGAGAATTGAGACCGTAAGCATGTGTGCTTAGGTCTTATAAACATTTCCTAGAAGTTTCGTAACGTTTGGATGTCGTTTGATGCTGTAACGGATGTGAATTGTTTGTCGATGAGCGATTGTCTTTTGGTGATTCCAGTCACTTGAGTGTAGCTTGAAATAGATGCGAGTTGTTTGTTGTTTTCCAAGAGATTGACAACCTCTTGTAGCCTCTATGCATTAGTCGAGTCAGCTTCGTCCCATGGATTGACAATTTATTCGTGGTTCTTGCTACATCTGTAATAAGATAGGAGTGAGGTTAGACACCCGTCCCACATTTAGCGCCGTTGCCAAGGATCAACGAGACCTAAACCAGGGAAAAACACAAGCGTCTTGTGAAGTTATCCTTCCTAGAGAAAAAACTTTCTTTTTAAAAACTCATAGCTTAAGATTGTCAGCTTTTGCTGTGTAGAGGCAGCTTGGAAGTAATCATACTTGCTGAGTGCCTTTAGGATTGTAGGATTGTAGGATTAGATTAGGCTTTTGAGAATTATTGATGGACAAGACAAGTCTTTAGATCAAGGCTCAAAAAACCATTAAAAAATAAGAAAACGAGTATTTGTGGACACTTTCCACAACCTCATTTGATGTAGAATCTAGGAGTAGGGTATAATCCGAGGTGGGTTTCAGAACATTGCTCTCTCCGAAAGAATCAATTGTGAGTTGTTATGTGAAGTTACAAAATTTCAGGTGTACAGCTAGAAATAGCACCAGAATACTGTCAACCACACAATCCGACTAGAGAGTATGCTTAGAAGTTGTATGAACCAGTGGGTAAGCTCAAGGACACATTGAGGTAAAAATTTCAAGAGTTTGCAAAAACTCATATTATTTACGTTTTCTTGACATTTTAGGCCAAATTAAGATTTGACTTGACTCAGAGGCTTAAAATAGCTCATGAAAAGACTGTCCAAGAAAAAAGTTCAAAAAAATGTTCATTTTAGGCTTAAAGTAAATAATTGTGATTATCTACGCTCAAAACTGACCAAGGTTGATACCAGAGACTCTATGCATGTGTACAAACAGCTTTTGTAAAAACCCATAGAATTTGGATCACCAAATTGACCAAAAACTGGGTAAAAACTAAAGTCTGTACTGACTTTCAAGAACTTGAGTGTAAATTGGAAAAAAAATTGTTCAAACTCATGAAACTCGATTCATAGGATTATATTGATGTGGTTGACATGTGTACATGCTCAGTTGACAAAAAAGATGCAAAACTTTGCCATAAGTAAATAATCATGACTATTCACATCGCCCCATTTTTTAACTTTTTTGACCAAGTTAGCATACCACTAGCTTTACCATGTTGTAATAAGCCCACAAATCAAATTTGGTAAGATTTGGATAATTGGATTGAAAATTGTAGCCAAATTTGCAAAGTCACTCAGCAGATACAAAACTGATGACCATTTGAACAAAAATTATTCAAACTTGATGAAACTTGACTAGAGAGCTTAAGTTGAGATACTTAACAGATCTGTGTCAAGATTGGGAACAAAATTTGCAAAAAATAGCAGGAGTAAATAATCGCGATTATTAACATCTGCTACAGAAATTGATAACCTTGCACATCTGAGTATACCACAAGGTTAAGCATATCAAGTAGACCACACAAATCAATTTTGGTGAAATTTATTACAAAAGTGAGACTTAAGCTAGAATCTTGAAAACTGAGTCTACGGACACTAAACAATTGATACTTGAATAAATTTTGTTCAAACTTAGTGAAACTTGTCCAGGGACCTTAACAGGTAGTATACTTGGTAAATCAAGCCAAAAAGTGCAAAATTTGAGAAAAGTAAATAATCGTGATTATTTACTACTGCTACACAGAGGCACCAATTTTGACTTTTGAACTTGTACAGTGTTAGACCAACATAATAAAAGGCCACCGGACAATTTTGGGTTCAATTGGATCCAAATTTTGGTACATGTTCACTCAGTTTCCAGGTTGCAGATTAGTCTTTTGGCCTTTTGCAAAAGTTGAATCTGAAAGTCTCAAATGTTGACTCGCTTAACTCGATTTGAAGTGATATACATAGACCAGTCACAATAGTTAGCAAAAAGTGTACAGTCTTTGTGAAAGAATAGCTAACTTGATCAAAATTGATACTGGGATTGGGTTGCAGACAAGGAATTGGAAGCTTGACAGAAGTTGCAATCAAATCAAGTGGAAGAAATTGACAATAGGTCAATCCGACAGTAAGTACTCTATCCAGAGCTTCACAAGTCTTTATGAACCTTAGATCTAGTCGTATACTAGGAAATTAAGGCATATATGGAGAGACCACTAGTAGAGTATCCACCAAAGAGAGTGTTAATCAAGGCGAGCACTTGGGCACCATCCTTGAAGAAGTCTCAGACACTTTTTCAGAATCAACATCTAAAATGTCTTCTTATTCGACTCACTCAGAAACCGGAACGACAGTGCGCTATAAGCATATACTCGCTTTTTATAAGACTAATCGCCATGGAGCTCGGGTTTACCTAGATCCTAATGAAGAGTATGCTATTCGCATTGATGACCATGGTATTGAGTTTGAAGAGGAGATCAGGGTAAACAAATAAGAAAAAATCTACATGGATAGAAACAAAACTCGGTATTTACAAGTTAAAAACTCCGATGTGATAGACAAATGGGGGCTAGAACTAAATACCATAATTCCAGATATGGCAGCAAAAGAAGGACCACCAACTTTAGAATTTGAGGGGTACGATCAAGTTGATTTGAAGCCTTTGAAATGGCTTGGTACGGATAATCCTAGGATCGGAGTCTGTTGTTGGGAGGATAGAAATGTCAAAGATCTTATATGGACTTCGCATGCCAAATCGGGACAGCTAACGCCCATGAAGATCATTTATATCTTCAAAATCAAAGATAAGGGATCAGTAGATCTACCAACCGGCTTGTTTAGGGATTGTTATAACAATAATTTGTTATGATGACTCTTGTGGAGGTGGAACAAACCAAATACCAAGGGTACTCCATAAGGGATTGGATATTGGGCGAAGGACCAGAAACTATTCCAATAGATGAACATCTTTGAGAGATTTTTTGAGAGTAATGTTAAGAAACCAAAAACCACCTCATCACAAAGAAAACCGGGTGACACTAAGGCCACTCCAGGGCTACATGAGTCACTATTTCCAAAAGACTGGTTTGAAGGACTCAGAACAGAACCAACTGCCAAGAGACCGGGGGTTGAACCAAATAGACGTGTCAGACCAACTGATTTTCAGAAATGGGTCAAAAAATACAGTGGACCTAGGTACGACCACTTAGCAAGCTTTAAGCAAGTGCTAAGAGCAAAACGCATATTTGATTTCAAGGGGTTTGGAATGACATTAGAAGGAAAAGCATTGACATGGTTCCAAAACATTCCACCAAGGTCAATCATGGCCTTGAATACATTAGCTCAAGGATTTGTAGCTGCTTGTTCCAAAACGGGGATCAAATACAATACGGTAGCTCAAATCTTTATCTTTAAACAGAAACAAGGTGAGTCTGTTAGGAATTGTGCAACTCGAATGAAGCAATACATTGCAAGATGCCCAGAGCTAGAGATACCTACAGAAGAAAGACTATTATCATTGTTTCTAGAGGGACTGCTAAAGAAGGAACTTCATGCTATACTGTATAGCAAGAAGCATACGACCCTAGAAGAGTGTGTGTCAGATGCTATTGACTTAGGGGACAATTGTGATATTTTCAACGAAGAAGATGTCCCTAAGGATAACCAAAGCAAGAAAACGGCATCCACCAAACCAGCACAAGTGGGAACGACCGCTGCAGTACCGCTTTCAGCCATAGGAGACATGCTCAAAAGGATGAATGACCTGATGAATAACATGCAAAAAACACCTATGAGGGGACCAGGACAAGGGATACCTCAACAGGGACGACCAATTAGGCCGTAGGCATGGTGTGCAATTGAGTATAAATAGACCACCCATGAGACCAATGAGTGCTATTACCAACCAAAGTATGATGGGAATGTTCAATACATGCCAATGAGGCCACAAGGACAACCCATGTACATATATCATCCTAATATGGTCCCAACTCAAAGACCACAGATGGGTATGGAAAGACCTCAACCCATGTTGGGTCAACAACCTCAAGATAATGCAGTGCATGTAAAGTACATGCATCTAGAGGGAGTCATAGAGGAACAAGCACTAGTGCCTGTTACACCCTATGTTGAGCCTAGTCCATCTACAGTAATGGTAGAAGGAGATTAGTATAATTTACATCCACCATCATAATTGGTTGGTATCATGGTAGAGCCATGCCATACAAATGATTGGTATGTGGATAGTGGTTCCACAAATCATATGACTTATCATGAAGAGTGTGAAAAGAAACTTGTAGTTATGGGCGACGAAAGAAGAAGGTAAGAAAGAAAAAGATTGCAAGAAGGGAAAGGGAGGTGTATGCACATGCTTGGCAAGAGCATGTTACACATGGTCATGAAGGTCATTTTTGTAAGCATATCAACCACCACAAAGATAGAATCATATCCAAATGATTTAGAAATTCTTCTAATAAAATCTATGGATGTGCATTCCCATTTCAATTGAGGTGCATCAATTGAATGAATGTTACCAAGATTGTTCAGTTTTAACGCATTGACATTTTAAGTAGTTGGTAACATCACTCAACACATCTCATTTCAATCCTAGCTAAAAGAAACTCTTTCTCAAAGTCGTATAAGTCTTCATGTAACTTGAATGTCTTGCAATAGGGGTATCGGGTGTTTCTTGTAAAATCTGAAGTTTGATACTTTCCTTATCGGGAATACAAAGAAAATTGTTGATCACCATTTTTAGCTTGAAAGCATTTAATTTGAGGTTCCTTTCTCTAAAATTACTCGAGCTCAACAAATATACTGAAGTATTTTGTGTTGTGGTGGGTATCGTCTTATGAACAAGTTCAATCAAAGAGATAGTAGAGGTTGCTATGGCCACTACTATGCTCATCCTACTTAAGGCATCTACTACGAAGTTTTCCTTTCCTGGTGTTTATATTCAATCCCAAACTCATATTTACAAATTAACTCAATCCATCTTTATTGCGTCCTATGTAGATCATATTTAGTGCAAATCTTTTGTATGCAACTCAAACCTTCTTCCAATTAGATAATGTATTATTCACAAGATTTGTAAGCTTTCGGGCTTTCTTCTTGAGACAAAACACCGCCAATTGCTTGTCCAGTTGCATCTATGAAGGCAATGAGTGTCTTTGCAAAATCTAGAAGTCATAAAATAGGGGCCTTTACCAAGCTTTTGAGTTTCTCAAAGCTAACTTGGGCAAGATCAATCCAAGTAAACACGTTTCCCTTCTTGAGAGTGTTGGTCAATGATGATACTATCCTAGCCGCTAACCCGGAATAAAATCACGATACCATCCTATCAATCAAAGAATCCGTGTACTTTCTTTATACATTTAGGAGCAAACCAAGCTAAAATAGCTTCAATTTCACTTGGGTCTATAGAAACACCATCCTTGGAAATAATAAATTTGTTTGCTTAGCATAAAGCTGGTTTTGTCATAGAAGAAATATTGTGCACACATACTGCTCATATTCTTGTTCATGCATAGAGTAAATCAAAATATTATCAAAGACTACAAAAACAAAGTCATCAAGATGTTCTCTAAATATGTCAGGCATAAGTCTGTTGAATATTGCTAGAGCATTGTAAGTCCAAAAGGCATAGCTCATAATTCATAATTTCCAAAATGAGAATTGAATCCTAACTTTGATATATCATCCTCCTTAATTCATATTTGATAATACCCATATCTGAGATCAATATTTGTGAAGCTAGATGCTCTATGTAATTGATCAAGTAACCCATTAATTCTATACGTATTCTTCACCGCCACCTGATTTAATCCATGATATCCATTACAAAGTCATAGAGTACTATCCTTCTTTTGGTTGAGTACTCTAATGGAGAAATGTTATGTTAAATGTAACCATGTCCAAGTAATACAATAAGCCACTCTAGTTTGGGTGGTCCTGGTTTCTTTTTCACAAGCCCTAAGCTTCACAGCATCTCATTCCTCCTATATCCTTTCGGAAGCTAAAGTTCTATTAACTTACCAAAAATACTAACTCTAGAGATGTGCTTGTTTACAAAAGTTAATGAAGCTTGTTTACAATGTAACTGAGCAACATTCCCCTCGACCCAATCCATCCCTAAATTTCCATCATAAACTCCTATGGGAAGAATACCCTAAAATGTGTTAAAGTTTCTTGATATCTAAGGTAACCTTCAAATCACCCATTGAAGTTTGAGATTCAACTATCCTATTAATAGCTAATTCCACAATAAGGCCAATATCAGGGTGTTCATGCATACTAGGATTTCTATTGCATCCAAGAGAGATAAATAAATAATTTAAAATGTTTTCCTTCATACTCTCCTAAAGCTTGAATCACAAAAAAACGTTTATTTTCTCCTTGATATTTAATCGAAGCATGAGCATAGGCATTTGATTTATTTCCACCATCTCTAACATTTTGAGTCATGTTAGCTAGAGCCCTGCCAAGAGGTCATTGATCTTCTCCTAGCAAGGTGGTTGAGTGTTGTTATTTCCATTGTTTTTATTTTGTGGTCCATTTCTTACATAAGTTGGATCGCCTGGCCTAGAATTTCCTTGATTTTGAGATTGCCTCTAGTTCTAAGTTCTAATACAAATGATGTTGTGTTGCACTAGGTTTAGACTGGAAATTCTTGATGTTTCTATTCGATCTTGGAATCTTGTTCTCATCATGTCCTAATTCCATATCATTTGTCTTTAAATGGACAATCTTGGGACTCATGGTCAAGATCAAGAAAAATGAAGCAAAGGTGATCACTTCTAGTGTTCATACGTAACATGCTTTCTCACCTTTGAAAGTTTGAAGGTCTTAACTCACCTTCTAGTCGACATTTCTTGACCTCATGAGTTTCGACAAGTTGTGGTTTTCTTTGTTGCCCATGGATAATTCAATTTCAATTGCCTTACCCGCGTGTTCAACAATTATTCATAAAACCCCTTAGGTGTCAATTTTTCACTAATAAAAGAAACCCTTTTCTTATTCAATCTATTTTTTTTTTCAATATCATTTTCTCAACACCTTTTTGTATGTGAAAATGTGAGAATATATAGAAAAAAATAGTCCCTACTATTGAACCCAAATGACAAGAATTTTTTTATTGTAGTAACCCCCCCGCTCTCCCCCCTCCCCCCCCCCCCCCCCCCCCCCCCCCTCCCGCGCGAGATCATTGTCAATATTATTATGTTATTGAGCGGTTGGAACATTAATATGCGTAGCCATGTCTTTCCCTTTTGGAGGAGAGATTAATTACTACATGATATCAAATTCATACAAATCTTTTTAGCTCAAATTTTTTGTTCCTTTTATTACAAATTCTTCTTGAGATAAAACTTTAAGATTGGAGATTAGAGAGCGAAGAGATAGAGAAAGAGAGTAATAAACTGCATTCAATTCAAAAAGAATAAATGAATAGATTACAAACACTTAAAGAGGGTTTCAAGTTCAAAAATTTCATAACATCGTTTACAAGTGAATCTCACTATTCCTTGATAGCCCTTATCTTATGGCCTTTGTGAATATTGTTGTGGACATTATCTTATGGACTTTGTGAGTATCGCTATGATAGCCTATTATGATTGGTTCAAGAGAGCTTTGGGGTGTTGCAATCATCCTAAAGTGCGATAAGGAGTAATTTATAGGTGCTCCTATGATTATAGAGATAGATTATTACCTTTGCTTGGGATGATTATGAGTTGCTCTACTCCTAATATTGTAGTTCTTTGTAGTGGATTGCTTACTTAAAATCTTTGAATTTGAAATTTCATCATAATAAAAGTAAAGACAATCTTGTTGTTGACATGACATGCTATCGAGGGCTAGGTTACTCACAATTGCATGGAACTTTTAGATAACCTACAATTGAATCACCCTATCACAAACCAATAGTTGAGACATTTCTCTCCTTTGTTTTAGATGCTTCCACCAAAAACCATACTATAAGAAAGACCCATAGGCATTCTTTCGAGACCACTTGAATTCTTATTCTCTCCATCCTTCTTGCTCCTTCAACGTGCTCAAATACCACCCAATCAAGAGCCAATTTTCTTCGTAAATGTCTCTAGAAAATGAACAACTTCCCACATTTTGTATGCAATTGCCAAAATCAAGGATCAATATTAGTGGAAAAGGATGTGGTGCAATTTGTTGAGAAATGTATTCGAATGTAAAACATCAAGATGAATTCCATCCTACACACCCATTAACCATGCATTTCAAGTGGGTTGTTGATTTAATTACCATACCTATAGGTTTAAGGCATACGAGATACATTATGCTTGCCAAGGAGGATTGAACATATCGAGGTGAAGGAAGAGTTTTGAGGACCATAGCTACAAGTGCACCAATGCAAGTTCTTGCTTGATGATGTGATATGCAAATAGAGATGTGTTGGCAAGATTACTACCAATAGGGTGAATTGGATGCCAATGAAGCTAAAGAATTAATTGCTTGTATGGGTATCAAACTAGCCCATTCTATTGCATTTGATCCAAAAGGAACTGGTAAGAACAAAAGGGGACATCCTCCCATCATCAAAGCTTTGGCTAAAGCATACAAAGGTTAAATTCGTGCTTGGTCTTGATTATTGCCTTCTGGTCTACGTGCAAATCACACTATACATAGCATAGTTACAAGTTTTATGGCAACAAAGTTGATGTATTGAAGGTAATTTTTCGAGTGACATACTAACCACATAATACACATTCATGCGTTAAAAGTAGTACAACTTGAAAAACCTGGTCATTACAAGTACTACTACGGCCGGCCGCCGAAGGCGCCGGCCGCTCTCTCTCCCCCTCTCTCCCTCTTTCTCACGTGCAAAGGGGCTTTTTTTAGTTTTGGACTTTAGCCTTCAAGTTGCAGATTGCGACGTGTAAAGGGCTCCCCCTTCCGCCATATTATGTTAGTAGAATCTCTCCTAACAAAAGTAGAAAACAAGGATTTCATTTGCATAACATAATCAACATATTGCATTGGCATTTCAAAACAAAAAATTGAAAAACAAGGTGAAGATTCCCATTGGCAATTTAAAGGAAGATCTATCGACAAACTAAACAAAAAATGAAATCAATTATTCACATTAAAAGGCATGTCCAATCATTATTGGAAATAATAAAATGTCAAATGTTCGCCTACCTCTCCTTCTTTAAAGCTTCTTTTAGCAAAGCCAAAACCTCTCAAGGCTCTTAAATGCAGGGACCCATTAAGATATTAAACGGAGGGAATCACAAAAATGTGTATTGCCTTTCTCTTTTCTCCTCTATGGCGTGTTTGGACATGCTAAAAAGGAAAGGAAAAGGACTCAAGGAGGCTTTTAAATGAAAGGGCCCAATTACAACCTAAAATACCAAAGAAGAATTCAATCATACATTGCTTCACAGGCAAAATTCATATGTAGACCTAGCTCCCTTGTTCATTAGGGCTTGATCTAGAGAGCAAAAAACTACAGATTGTACCCATCTAAAAGTAGAGGGAGAGTCATTTGGTAGCCCTTGACATCACTATAGAATACAGAAATACAAGCTCCCCATTGTAAGATCACTGCTAAGAAGAAGTTACCGACAGCTATATTCTCCTATTTGAACTCCAAGCAGCAACTAAATGTGGGAGAAATTCACTACAAGTTAATATATGCACCTGTGCCATAGCCATGTTATACACCAAAGAGAGTGGCTTTTACCCTCACCTCACGTTCTCTCGCCACACGTAGATTTGGCCACCGGCCGTACATCCTGCAAGAATGCCACGCCTCATCGGATGTGCGGCCAATCGACAAGGAATCGATGTCATTAGAGGGCTGCTCAGCCAATGGCATTCAGCCTCATATTTTGTGGATATTAGGTCAATGGTTCTCTTCATGTTACCCACATAAATGTATTCATCATCCCAACCCCATATGGCCCTGCATACACACCACTTATATATTGAGTGACCAGAAACCTCTGAAACAAGAAATTTAGTCTATTGCAAGATGGCAAGACCTACTACCTGAATGTTGAAATCCATCTATTGTTCATGTTGGGATGTTGTACATATGTTGGGTTCTGTACAGAGGGCCATTTCATTATGGCAATAGTATTGTCATAACTGCAAAAACAGAAAATCAAAAATTCTGAGTGAAATCTCTCTCTCTCTCTCTCTCTCTCTCTCTCTCTCTCTCTCTCTCTCTCAAACCCAGCTACCCTGGTTCAAAACTTGTAGGCAACAAACACAATGATTTCCTCGAGAAAGTGACACATACAGAAATCAAACATTCCCCATGCATTTGATTCAACCCAATGAGCCCCCGCCCTTGCCCCATTTCTCTTCTCTCACTCTCTCATTAAAGTGACCTCCTCACATTAAACTACCTAGATCTTGCAAGGGTGATCAGTTACAAGATGGAAACCTGCAAGTGGCAATGCTATTTCCAGATGGAGAAAATTGAGCTGAATGTACTGCCTTTTGATGCTGAATCTGTCCTAGCATATCTTGATTCCTTTTCATCTTCCTGACATCCCATACACAGACATTCGTGTCTGTCGAAGATGAGACCATGAGCCAAGGAGACTGCATGCTCATATCAATGGTGTTGATCCTCCTCTGATGAATCTGCCCACAAGAAACAGGCACCTTCTCTCTGGTATCGAGCATCTTCAAAAACCCAAGGCCTTCACCTACATAGCTGCAATGAGGGCTGCCAGGGACTGAACATATTGCTGAGAGAACCTCATCATCCTCTAGTGTGAACATCAAATCAAACATGGAAGTATCTACATCAAGCCTCTTCACAGTTCCATCGTAACTGCAAGTTAAGACCTGGTGAAGACAGCAAGCTTGGTAGCATTAGATCTAGGAATTAATACCACGGCTTAAAACAGAGCATATGGCAAGTCTCTTCCAGAGTGTGGAAGTATCAATAACAAGTCTTAGCTTAGAAACAGTATCAATATCAAGTCTTAGCTTGGAAACAATTAAGGCACTTGAACAAACGACAGAAAGACAAGATCAAACCTTTGACGCGCTACACGGTTGCACTGCTATTCCTGAAATAGGCGACGTGTGTGGTTGGTACAAATGCACTCCATCACCATCACCGTCGTCGTCGTCCCATTCCACATCCCAAAACCCAAGATGCCCTCCCTTGTCACCAGCAACTACCAAAAGCTTATCATTCACAGGGAGAAACGCGACACTCATAATCCTCTCTGGAACTACCCTCGCTATGTCACTTGTCTGCAATGTAAATTCCCTTGGGTCCGTGCTGCCCTCCTGCAAATTTCTTCTCTTAGAGGGGGACAATTGCGACAAAGGAATGTGCTCATCCAGCTCCTGAAGCCGACTTATGAATCTCTCTGTAGACGAACCTTGAATACACACGGATGCGAGAGGGACAGGCCTTCTAGTGTTATCCAAAGTCGGAACTTTCTTGAGTGGCTCGGGAGTTGGGGGACTCTCTAATTTCTGTGCATCCTCACTAGTCCAAGAAATTCGAGAGCTCCGCAATCTCCTTGTGACTACTGGTTCTTCTCTCTCTCTCTGCCGCTTGTCTGCACTTCTCTTGTAGCCTTTCACTTCAGCTCTCCTGCCGTGGCAAGAAACAGATGAAGCTATTGACGAGCAAGATAACCAAGTGTTCGATCACATATATGCACAATCACGTGTGTGTGTGTGTGTGTGTGTGTGTGTGTGTGTGTGTGTGTGTGTGAGAGAGAGAGAGAGAGAGAGAGAGAGAGAGCACGCACTTGCTAACGGCATACTGAATATCTGCCTTAGCACTCTGAATGCCGAGAGCAGCAATCATGGCCTGGTTTCTCTTCACATTCTCGAGCCTCTGTTTCTCGTACTCTGTCAGAGCGACGGGAGAAGGGTCCCCTGCAGTAGAGGAGGAAGCCATGGCTACTCGCAACAAGCAAACAGACTAAAATGGAAGAAAATATCGGCTTTATTTTGTTGAGCCGGGACTTGGCGGGAACGTGAGCTGGTCCATTTCTCACCGCTCATCTCTATGCACACAAAATCACAAGGTGAACAATATTTATCAAAACTTGACGGGATGAAAAAGAAACAAAATGTTTTTCTTAAGTGATAAAGAGACAGTTAGAGCTCTTTATACTCTAAACTAACTTAATAATAGCTTAATAAGACAGAAGGGGGAGCCCTTTACAGGTGTCGAAATCTGTGACATGCAGGTTAAACTCCAAAGCTGAGAGAAGCCCTTGTGCACGCAAGAGAGAAAAAGAGAGAGAGCAATCGAAGACGGCCGGCCGTACTAGTGTCATGGATGTGTAGCTTGACGTCCATTGATCTCATTGGTCTCTACTACATAATTATCTTTAATTATCAACTATAGGCATAATTACGCTTGCCATCACTTGTATTATGCAAGAGCACATTTGTAATGCCTCTTTAAATTTGTATGTAATGCTTTCAACAGAACTACCCCTCTCGAGCCTACTGCGTTGGTACAACTTGTACATTCCTTCTAGATGCAGGCTTAGGTACTTACATCTAGAGAAAGAGACTCATATGTATTTTTTGAAAACCTCTTTCCCGTAGCTCTCTTGGCATAGACCAGCGTCAATGCAATTCAACAAACATTCCAACTAGGAATACATTCAATGACGCAACATGCATTCAAGAGCCAAGCATAGCTAATTGCATTCAGAGGGATGCCATCACTTTGAATTCACCAAAAACAACCTAGCACTTCTACGCCCCACCCTAGGTGACATACCTTGCGATCAATCCATTCCTAGTATGAGAAATTAAATGATGTGCATATGGTAGGCATATGGTATATGGGTAGCGATTGTTGGTGCTTGATCCTACTCAAGGGATGCTACCTACTTGGCAGGATTGCGCACACATGAAACAATGCCACCACCAACATCATCATAACAATGCAAAAATTATTAATGCACATGCATTTAGTCAAAAATGATTTTTCCGATTACGTTTTAAGAAAAGACCATTTTAGCATTCCATCACATATAATTTCTCCCATTAACTAATAAGAAAAGATCAGATTTGCAATTTGTGTAAACCAAAGCATTGCCAATATTAACACCCTCCATATGTTCATCCATGTCATTTTCTCGTATTATGCCACAAGGTTTACTTCCGATATAACAAACATAGAGCGTTTTTGTCCTCGCTAGGAGGTGGCTGTGGGTTGCTTTTAAGGAAGGAAAACATCCCACAAAGGTTGCAACATCTTATCAGCCTCAAATTCTTCATGCATAGTTGAAGAGATGGTGAGAATAAGTAACTGCACAGAATGGGCCGCTTCTAACTACAGGTAGCGTTGGGCTATTCCTAAGGAAGGAGGGGAGAGTCTAGGGTCAGTCTAGGGTCAAAGACGGGATCCTCAAGCTCCTAATAGCACAGTTTGCAAGGCTAGCATTTGAGCCACATGATTTTGATACCTATGTCCATGGTAAAATAAAAATTCCGACTTTATGCCTCGCTACGTGTGCCTTGCGTTAGTTAAAGACCATGTTCTCCCCCCCCCCCCTCTCAACGTTCATGAAAAGCATGAGAGAGAGAGAGAGAGAGAGAGATTCTACATTTGAGGATGCACGTAGCATGGAAAAAGATATAATTTTTGAGTCTATGTAGACCTTCTTAGCTGAGCCAGCATCCGTCCTCAACACATCTCTATCCTCATCACAAATTGCAGCCTCCATAGCCCCACCCCATCCTATCCCAAAGCACTATAAAGCTTTTCGTCAATGGGTTGTAGTTCATCTCTCTGATCTCATGGAAGCTCGCAAGCGACCTCATGTGGTCTAAGCCCAATCAATATATTGCACTCATCATAAGAACATAAAACATCTCTCTCAACTCGTGTCCCAATTATATCAATTAGTAGTGAGGTAGAGTAGCCCTACACATTAATATTTTTTCGCCCATCGACGGACTAATTTGACTATCTACAGAGGAGGATGCTCATGACACTACGTTTTGTGTCCATGATCTGTGC
The DNA here is from genome assembly GCF_014529385.1 of Adiantum capillus-veneris. Lineage (NCBI taxonomy): Eukaryota > Viridiplantae > Streptophyta > Polypodiopsida > Polypodiales > Pteridaceae > Adiantum > Adiantum capillus-veneris. Next base: position 121,126,976 of record NC_140934.1, on the reverse strand, counting down.
AAATCGACGACGACAGATCAACTTTGGGGAGAGAGAGAGAGAGAGAGAGAGAGAGAGAGAGAGAGAGAGAGAGAGAGCAAGCAGACCACAAGCAAGAAGCATGAGCATCATCTAAAATCTACTGACGCATTAGCCTTACTTGACGCAGTGTGAGTGTGTGAGTGTGTGTGTGTGTGTGTGTGTGTGTGAGAGAGAGAGAGAGAGAGAGAGAGAGATACTTGATGAGGCCTCTTCTTGCTTCCTCAATCACGTCGTGCAAATGTTACAGACGCTCGCTATTCTCACGTCGATGAAGGTTCCAAAAATTGTGTTTTTTAAAGTTATAATAGCTACAAAAAATTTACGTGTTGAATGTTCTATTCATCCCTCCATTGGATACGTGGCACTTTCCACGAACTTCTCTCTCCATTATTATAGTTGGACGTTGTTAAGCAAAAGAAAATGTGGGACACCTCTATAACTTTATAGCCCAAGAGAGTTAAAACTTCAACCTCAGCACCAAAAAGTATACCAAAACCACTCTTAGTAAACCCCAACCAAAAGGCTTATGCTCCCTCGAGAATTCACAAGCACATGCCCACCCATAGCACAAAGGAGCAAAACCCTATCAAAGCACGGATTTCTAGCACATGTGGATCAATGCATATGAAGACAAGGGCCTCCCCTTTCACAATTAAACATCACAACCCCACAACTTCAACCTCAATTCCACAATTCATAGATACATGCCCTCCCAATCTGTCTACACACAATTTGCCACTAGGCTGCCATAGTGGCATAACCCTGTAGAGAATTAGTCGTAACATGAAGAGCACAACTCCAATTGGGGCACTTTAAAGCTTGGAAGAAATCTTGAAAAATGAATGGCAAGAAAGCTGAAGATGACCAAAATTGAATCTACATGCCGCTACATACAAAATTGACTCGAGCAGAGAGTTGTCTCGATACGACTACACGTAGAGAAGGCAAGGCAAGGACAAAAACTGCATCAAAAACCATCAAGGAGGCACAACGAGATAAAACCTGCAAATTTTGGGACTTTGTCTAAACTTGTAAAACCCTGGGAGTGCCCCACCTCGATCCTCCGCCCAACCTCCCTTTCTAGGCCTTGCCCCTAGGATCCCATCTCCATTAGCAGCCGACCCTTGGACTGGTCCTTGACCTCCAAGGTGGACCTTGGCTTGACATTAATCCCCCCTTGGAGAAGCGTTTTCATCTTCGAAAACACAAGTGATAGTATCTTTGTAAGAACACTGATGTTTTTCTTATTGGCATCCCTTACACTGGCCAATTGTCCTGATGACTGATACTTGGTGCAATAAGGAGGCTCAATGAATCCAAGAGCAACATCTTGATTGTCAACATTGTTGTCCTTTTGCAACCACTTGTATCTAAATGGTAACTCAATTTATAATTCACTTGAGTACTTTAAAGGAGTTACCACAACTAAAAGGTGTCTAAAGACATAACTAGTTTTCGGACTTTCTGAAGATACTGGAAAAATGCAAGAAAACCTTGGTGCAACTTTCCATGACGTTGTGAGCCAAGTTTCCAACTCGCGTGAGTATCTTGAAAAGCTTATAGCTACCGAGGGACAGTAGGGAGTGTCCTCATGTCAGACTCCTGAACATTTTGGAACACACAAAACTACATGTTCACCCCTAAGGAAGGTTACATGCCAACATGCTTTGTCAGCACACTTACTAAGTCCTTGACTTATGAAACTATTGAATCGGTATCCAACCCCACCACAACAGGTGTTCAAAGTTGAAAACCTAAGCAAATTTTAGAATTTTCTCAAAATGATGTGCTCTTACATGACCTTGTCATGTGGCTAAAGAGCAAGCTTGATGAAATCCTTCTCGCTCAAACATTTGTTGTACAGAACTTAAGCAAACGTAATTGGAATGGAAAAGATACCAAAAAAAACATATACCGACAATGAGGTGAAAAATTACCTGATACTTTCTCGGAAGTCAGGTATATCCCTCAACCTGTAAGCGTACCTTATCAAAAAAAAAAGACTTGCTAATCACTAAAATTAGAGATTAGTGAAGATAAAGAAATGAAACTTGTAACCCTGGGTGTTGCGGTGGCAATCCAAACCCCTGGCTATAGCTTGCAAAACCAACCCCCTTGGTGAAAGGGTGGAAAGAACCTTTGACTATCCCTTGGCAGATAGTATTTCTAGAAAAACAAAGTGTGATGGTGTCCAAAAATGACCATCAACACGTATTGTGTGATGTAGGAAACACATATGTGGTCATACCATAAAATTGTTCTCCTATATGCACGCCTAGTGCTATAGAGAAAAAGGGAGATTCACGCAGGATGAAACCCCTAGCTCGTCTCTATATGCACGCCTAGTGCTATAGAGAAAAAGGGAGATTCACGCAGGATGAAACCCCTAGACAACCATGTTGTCGGAACTGTTTGCTGCATCTATACGCTATGTTATAGATCAGCCTATGCGAGTGTAAGTTCATAAAAAACTCAACTCAATCGTCACACCAAAACATGTAGTGCTTACAAAATACCCGAAAACATATGTAATGGCAAGACTCTTGCTTGGCCATTAACATCGATGTGGAGTCCACGGGGTAGATCTGTGCAGGCTGGAGGACAATTAATCAAGGAATGCCAATAGTTGGGTCTTACCCGAGATCTAACAATGACTCGTAGCCAGCGTGTGTGACTCCTAGCCCTTTGGCAACTAGTGTTCAATCGACGAACCGATGAAGACTAACTTGGATGGCGTCTTGCCCAAGTTCTAGCTGAGAGTTAGAGCCACTTGGCTCAGGCTGCATTACCTTGTATGTGAGCGTGACTCTACCATGGTGACTTAAATATGGCACTTTGTCTGTGAATAAACATAAATAAACAGTGTGTGTGTGTAGACAGCAATAACTGACCAAGTCCTTGACAGGGTAGGCAGCGTTATAGCTGAAGCATAAACAATACTGATGTAAAATTTTATCTACCTCACTGGCATGCCATGCATGCAGAGGTAGTGCCCTTGGCAATAATGACGGCCCTACAGATGGAGCCAATAACATAAGTGCCTTGCACAAATAGGTATGGATACATCACAAGTCGTCGTTGTCATACATGAATTGTGAGCCTATATCCTTACTTTGCCAAATTCTTGAGCATGTGTGCCAATGCCCTTGAGTTGAAGGGAATGACAGATCTTAGCACGGGTTAGAAGCCTTGCTCATCACAAATGCCATCAAAGCAATTTGCTTTGTATAGTAGGCAATCTGTGCCAAATTACAAGTTAAAATAGAGAAAAATAAGAAAACTTGAAATTGGCCAACCTGGTTGCCTTGCTGTGGCCAGGTTACTGATAATTCACTCGAATTTGGCTCATAGCCAAATGCACTGCTCGAGTGAGTTAGCGTATGTATCATATACACCCTAGTGTGATTGAAAAAAAATCAGCAAACATCTTGGTTAGTTTCTCCAAGTTCGTCTCCTAATAACATATTCCAAACTGTAGAAACTGCGATGCCAAATGCCAAAAGGGAAGCCATGCTTCACATAAGGTATGGAGCCTTGCTCCGCTGTTGGAGGATCATAATCTAGGTTGATTGCATCGATGGCAAACAACGGGCCGAGGAGCTCTCTCCTAGCATTGCTTCCCAACATCAGGAAAGAATAAGTAGTGATTGGCCTTGCCGAGGACCGTAATCTTACAAATCACCGGCCATGCATGACTTGCTTTTACATGCCGAAGTGTGGAATAAACTGTGGTTGTGTAGCCCAACCAGATGATGTTGGCTACACGAGCTTTGCACATGAGCACCCTGTACAGAGCCTTGCTCCCTCACAATATGAATGATAGGTCATCACTCGTCGGCCTTGCCGAATTCCTTTCCCCTACAAGGCACATGCCTTGCCTGTACATGCTTACATAACCTATGTACCTAGGGCATATGAAGACTGCTCCAATCTAATGAATGATGCATGTCGATATACCCATATGTTATTGTGTGTTCATGTTGAAGCACGAAACAAAATTGGAAGAAACTTGATTGCGTCGATCCACCACCTCGTCTATTAGACGTCATATTGAAAGCACATAATTTCAACAATCCATATCTAGTGCAACCATAGAAACAAAGCGTACCTGGATTTTAACCATTAATAGTGTCAAACTCGTATCGGGTAATTTGTCGTCACATTTGCTTGGAGCCTTGCTCCTCGCTACATGATGCACTTGCACTTTGTGCCGCTTCCAAAGGCAACAAGGAGTTGATTGACATCACTTGAGAGATTATGAAGCCGTGCTTCCATAATCAACCTTTTTGATTTATTACTATGCAAAAAAAAAAAAGACATCTCTGTGTTGCTTGCATGGCATTGGATGTAGCATTGCATGAACCCGTTTGCCAATCCAATTACTTTGATGGCATTTTCGGCATCCCAACTTGCCATAGAACGTTGATTTTTCCGTAGCGATGCAAATTCTTGCATATAAGTGTTTGAAATAGAGTACATCCTGCATGCGGATGGTGTATCAAGGCATGGATGGTCCATGCATAACGGCGACTAGATGGCTTTTGCCCATGCCTTACTCCGACTGTGGAACAAACCCCTTGTGTGGTGCGGGTGCCCAAGTTGGGGCGCCCATTGGTGTGTAAAGGGGGAAAAAAAAAAAACAAAAACAACCTCCTGCAGAGCAGCGATGGCAGTGGCCACCAAATAGCGCAGGGAATCAAGAGAGGAGAACTCTCTGCATGTGTACCTACTCACTGCCGTCCTTTAACGGGAGTTGCTCCCTTTTGGCTCGCGCACCCGACGAGCTCTTCCATGTGATGTCTGGTGCAATTCGCCGAATTGGCTTGCATGTGTACTAGACTCATTTCCCATGGCCCTCCTCCCAATTCGACTCTGCAGGGGTAGCGTTCCGCCATAGCCTCTTTCCCTTGATCGACTTTGCATGCTCCATGCACCTTCTCGCCTTGCACGCTTACTTGCATGCTGCTCGTCTAGCCCCTTCCTCCTTCCCCAAGGCAAGAGAAGAAGTGAGAGCCACAATACGCTTAGAATAGAGATAGCGGAAGCCATGATTCCTACAGAGAGAGAGAGAGAGAGAGAGAGAGAGAGAGAGAGAGAGAGAGAGAGAGAGAGAGAGGGTTGCCATGCTTTGCCATGCTTTCTCTCCCCTGAGCTCCGATACCAGTGTAAAACCCTGGGACTGCCCCACCTCGATCCTCCGCCCAACCTCCCTTTATAGGCCTTGCCCCTAGGATTCCATCTCCATTAGCAGCCGGCCCTTGGCCCGGTCCTTGACCTCCAGGGTGGCCCTTGACATAACTGTTCTGAATTTGTACGCGATTTTTAGTTATATACAAGTCTCACTTCAAAAAACTCACTAACGGGCACATATAGTAACCCGACAGCTGGTACTATACTAGTGACTTTCCCTGCATGTACATGTGCTTGCTAAAGCAAGATTTAAAAACCCACAAAACGAAAGCTCACACACCCTTTTGACATCGGCGTCATGTCCATATGTACAAATTTACAAAAACGGGGTGTCGAAAATGCGCCCAACATAGCTTGCCACACCCCAGCCTGCTAGATCATTCATGATCAAAAACACAAAAGAGATATGTAAACCGCATTAAGGAGTCTTCATTTCATCCTCATAGTTAGCCACATGATCAAAAATTTTGTCAAAAGAAGTCTCATCCTCGATTACAGTCATCAACCTTGCAATATACGTCTTCAACCTGTAGCCATTTACACGTGCTTTGTGTGACATACCATCCAAGTCAACAAGCTGATATGTGCCATTTGGAAACCTCTTTAAGACCAAGAAAGGAAATTTCCATTTGATTTGAAACTTCTTTTGAAAAGTGTTATCCAGCTTACTATTGCAACGAAGCACGAGTCCTACCGTATGGTGAGCGAATATTTTCGAGCAAGGAGAAAATCGAGCGAGCAATGAGAGAGAGAGAGAGAGAGAGAGAGAGAGAGAGATGTGTCTAGTTGGATGAGTGGATACCGCTTGATTTTGAATTTCTACTTTTAAGGATAAGTAAGTGGATACCAAGACTCTCTGCCTCAACAATATTTCTTGCCTCACATATCAACTCAAAAGTTCATGCATTGCAAAGTAAAAGAATTGCAATTTTGGGTCAGTTATAATGGTGGAAATCACCCTCCAATTTTTTCATCCATAATACTAGAGAAGCTTTTTGTAATCATTCTTCACCAAGAAATAGTCCTATTATTAGCATCCAAGTTATAAATTATGTTTTTGGCCAAGGCTTGCCATGGAGGTTTATACATGAGCTTAAACTCCAATACTTTTTTAGCATCAATCCATATTGGATTTAAGTTGACCATTAACTTATTTAAGCCAACATGAAAGTGATCTATTTGATTAAACTACAACTTTTTTCAGATCTTAAACCCGGAATATTGTTAGGCATGCAACAACCTACATGCCCATATGAATTGCATAACCCCAAAAAAAAAAAATCTCTTTCTATTACTTGTAGGTATGCATGCCAACACGGATGGGTACATGCAATGAAGGTGGAAAAAAGGGAAATTCCATAAGGACTAGCATTGGTTTTTGGGTGAAGAGGATTTGGCAACATGGATGGCTACATGAAATTCTTTGTGAAAAAAGCATGCCATACGAGGTCAAGTTAAGTCATTAAAATTAGGTTTAATTTGTAGCTTTTGGTGTGTCAATCGATTAATATCCCTCTATTGCTATTTATTTAGTGTAAGTGCTCGCAATGATGCTTGCAATGGTTGTGTCTCTAGCCATCAACTAAGTTGACATTGTGGGGTACAAATAAAGTCTTAGTAAGCAAGTACATTAGAATAGCAACAAAACATCTATCATCATTCAAATGATGTGAATGAAAGATTGTGGGTTGTATCACATATATCTGCTCCTTGGACATGTCCAATTTTACGTTTGTGCACAACTTGTGGCAAGAAGCTACATTGCAAGAGACTTCTGTTGTTCAAGGCAACCTCCCCAAGAAGAAAAGGACATTCCTTTTATTAGAGGCAAGAACGACACTTAAATGTCTTGAACTTGAGATTATGAGGAGGCATCGTGAACACTTTATAGTCAGATGAGACCTTCATTTTCTTCGGCTCACTGTCTATGTGTGTTAGCAAGGGTGTTCAACTTGCCTTGTCAGAGTACCCACATGTGACAAGAAAATTAGTTGGTACATAATTGAAGTTTCTGTAGCCATTTGTGCCGGCGTGGATGGCTACATGCAAGTTTCTAATGAAAATCTTCACCTATGAGTTTCTAAAGGTAGCTAGCGGGGGTGTTTCATTTTCCTTGTATGAGCACCACATGTAACAAGGGAATTATTTGGTGCATAATGGAATTGCCTATAGCCATCCGCACCAGCGTGGAATGGAAATCTTTACCCGTCACTCCTGCAAACATTGGCACGATCGTTCAAAAAATGAAGGGAAAATTACTAAAATACCCCTCTAATTTGTGGAAATTCCCAAAATAACCCTCAAATTTCAAAAATTCCCAAGATACCCTTGCATCTATTTTAGTTGGATTGTTCACGATTTCCTAATCTTTATTCTTTTTTGACAATGGAGATCCATTTTTACTACTTAGCATGTAATTTGTCACAAATTACCTCCCAAAAAAAGACAATTATGTCTAAAAATAATGAAGCAATTCATCTCCAAAGCCTACATAACTAGCTCAAATTCTAGTTTAAGTATCTTGTATTGATAGACAATCAAAGGCTTCTTATGAAAATCTACAGGTAGGGAGGCGGGGCGTACCCTTGGGCCACAAGTAGTCGGAGAATTGGAAGGCGTCGCGCGGGGTCTGCAGCTTGGTGGAGGCGAACGTATTCCTCCACACACCGCCTACCCCCACCTGAGCTTCCAACACCACACACTCCACGCCATGCTACAGCAGGTGCTTGTAGGCGCAAAGGCCCGTGACCCCGGCCCCCACTATGCACACGCTAGTATATTGGGAATTTTTTACATTTGAAAGGTATTTTGAGAAGTTCCACAAATTAGAGGGGTATTTTGGTAATTTTCCCAAAAATGAACTGCCTGTAGCCATCCACGCCGGCGTGGATGGCTACAGGCAGTTTCAAGTCAGTGTTTCTTGCCTAATCGCATGCTACAGCTCAACGACGAAAGGCTAGGGTGATTGGCAATCCAAATACCGACAGAGAGCTCAGAAGTTTCTACTTCAACCCCAACATTCCATAGCCGAGCTCCATGCGCTGGGGCGGGTCAACTGAGGATGAGCGTCTGTAATCCCTGCTTGTTGCCACCCGCGCCGGGCCGCCGCCCATTCTGTGCACTCATCTAATGCAAATGTCCTTCCTTGGACGAGTAAGAGTGCTTCAGCGGCTAGCTCCAGTTCTCTCTTTACAACAACTTGCTGTGAGTGAGTCCGCTTCCCTCCATGGCAACGGCAAAGAAAAGGAAATGACTGCGCCAGCTAAAATATTGTCTGCACGGCCCGCAAAGCCAGAACCGCTACCACCCTACGTTGCTACGTACATAACAAAAATTAGCATTCTAACACTCACAATTCACTCACTCTCCCTCTGTGTCCAATTTTTGATGCTATGTCTCACACGCTTCCATAGCCCTTTCAAGTTTCCATGCCCACGGTTCACCATCGTGAAAGCCTGAAAGTTGGCACTTGAGAGCGCTGACGGTAGCCCAATGGCTTTGATCCTGTTTCCTCCTTTCTAGGAAAAACAATGTATAAAATCTTGAGCTCTGCTGTACTCTGCTCAAGGGTCAACTTTGTAGGCTGCCTATGTGAAGGTGGCCCCTCTATCTTGATGCGCACAAGGCTCCGGTGTTCGGGAAATATCATTTTCACAAACATACAAAAATCCCTCCAAGACAAATTTGAACCGGAAATTTTACAGTACTAGCCAATATTTTTGCAAAATTACACTATTTTCCATGTATTTTAAGCGGAATTTTCTCCTTCTTGCCCTCCCCTCAACCGGCTACCTTGATTTTGCAACCGGCTCAAGGCCAAGCTGAGGCACACTTTTCCCGAACACTGGCACAAGCTCACAAAAAGTGGCAAGCTGTCATTGTCAAGCACTCTCTATTGATAGAATCAAAGCCAAGGCCTAAGTATGTGCCCATTCAAAGAGAGGGGATCCTACCTTGCCCACCTGCAGAGTTCGAAAATGGCATGTCCTAATTGCGGCAAAGCCTCGTAGTTGGATGGTCGTGCAGGATTGACGTGGCTTGAAATGCCAGGAATGTCACTGACAAAGGAGTAGGAGCCCGCAACAGAGGCATTGCAGCAAATCTAGTAGCTTCCATGGCACCGATAGCAAAGGCAACTAGGGCTCTGCCCCCACTTGATGTTGATATTTCATTCAAATTTAGAGCTTGAGCGGCTTGTCGATCAATGCCACCATATATAAATTCCATCGTTCGGCCCCTCGCTCCCAAAATCAATCTGATATGCAGTTGTCAAAGATTGGCAAGCGATCGAGCCTTGTTTTTTCCCATAATTTCCGTGTTCTCTCTATAGTTTGCCGACTCTCTTGCCTTACGATATGTCTACACCTGATCTTGATCTTGAGTTTGAGCTCTTGTCACTTGATCTCCCATCACCCTCACTTTAAGAATTGGCTCAAAGAGTAATATAGCGAAAAGGAAGTGACGCGAAAGAGTGCTTCATAATCACTACATGATTCCAAATCTGATGTATCCATAATCCTATGGTCGCTTGCATTTGTAGTAGATGAGTTGGCTAAACCATTCAAGTCCTCCATGGACGCACTAGTAGGGGAGCCTTTTCCTGCATGATCAGTAGCCAGAGATGTTTTGCTTTCAATCCTAGTAACCAAAGGTGTTTTGTCATTTCGAGGTCTCTGCCAGTGATCATTAGCCCTACGAGATTCTTCTTGAAAGGGTACAACTTCTGTAGCTTCATAAAACCTACTAGGAGGCATGGTTGAATGGTACCTCATCAATACTCTAGCAGCAGAACTTGGAAGGCCGACACTATCAGGAGTCCCTCGTTAAATGTTCACTGAAGAGTACAAAGGTGGATAAGGTCAGGTTTCTAGCTTCCTTTGCAAATCTGAGAGAGAGAGAGAGAGAGAGAGAGAGAGAGAGAGAGAGAGAGAGAGAGAGAGAGAGAGAGAGAGAGAGAGAGAGAGAGAGACTGTGGCGAATAGTGAGTGTCACCTCGGGTGAAGTCCATGGTTTCTCTCAAGCTGCAAAAATGCCTGGTAGCCAGCATTCTCAAATGTGCGATGGCCCAATCCCAATGAGGTAAATGAGATTTCCATGGCCAATTCACTTTCAGTATGGCAAGACATCACCAAGATCATCAAAGAAGGTTTTGTAATTTGGAAGATAACCAATATTTACTATAAGCCAAGGATGAAGTGTGGTTCCATCCAAGGTCTTGTGGCTGAGATGCATGTGTATTCTGCATTGACTTCTTTGTGGAGAGTATCCACACTTCAAAGGCTAAAAAGGCACGCAAGAATACATTTTCAAATCAATTTGAATCTCAGAGAGCCCAAGGAAAGTCTATTTGTTAGAGAAAGGGTGCAAGAAGGGAAGAGCTATTGGTGTTGAAGCTGCTCTAGTTATAGTCGCGTTCAGCAAGACCACAAAGATATCCAAGAACTAAGCGATATTTTTTAGGACTTAAATTTTGTAGGGATTTTACATTCATACTCACGTGTGTCTATCATCAATGCAAATAACAATTGAGTCTTTGACTACGAGAGAGAGAGAGAGAGAGAGAGAGAGAGAGAGAGAGAGAGAGAGAGAGAGAAGAAGAAGAAGAGAATTTTAACATCAACATCAACACCATGCCAACATCAACATACTTACACTATTAACCCCTTCCTTACTTTGATGAGGATGGTTGCAAGGAACTTTTAGCATATATGGACCAAGCAAAGATGAGAAGGTAGTGGCAACTAGATGCTATCACCTATATTATGCACACAGTTGACCTCCATGTGGCGGTCGATGTAGGGAAATGTGATTTTAGTTATTATGCTTGAACACGACATGAAGCACTACTTCCCTTTGTAATTAATGCTAGGCATTATCACCTTAGTTATCATTTATGAATAACTAGGTGATCTCACTTGACCAACACCTAAACAACCACCGCCAAAAAAGACTTCCATTAACCCAAAGAAAAATGAAGGTTGTGTGCACAAGTTTTGTATGGGTTGTATGGAAGGGCGCTCCACCGTGACGCATCACTATGTGCCACCTATGGACTTTGGAATTTCCCCTTGAGAGTCATCTACTAACTCTCTCTTTACAAAAGTTTTGCTTTAAGTGCTCACAAGCTTTCTTCCTTAGCTTCTCTATAATAGACACTAGTACCTTATGTCCCTCTCCAACTTTTGCAAGAAAATAGATTTCCATGGATATGCATATCCCTATCTTTAGTCCTCTTCCTAGCCATGAGGTTATGTTGATGTTAGAATGTAGAATGTTTGAGATCAAGGTTTTTCTTTGAAAGAGAATTTTGAGCCTATGGGAGACCATGTATATTTGCGTCCATTGACATTTTGGAAGTAGAAGTGACGTTTGGAGGCCGTAACCATAGATGATGGAGAAGATGCATATGTGAAGTTGAAAATCGTAAAAATGTACTTTTGAATATGCTTTCTTGCTTGATCATGAGTTGCATCAATTTTACAACATGGATATGTTCAAGGTGCTTTGCTAGATGTCGCTCGATTTTGTATTAGCTCGAAAACACTTGCTCGGAGTTTGGGATTCCTCCGAAGCACCATGTCACCCTTCTTGATGTCTTTGTCCTTCACCTTCTCATTTGCCTTTGCTTGATTGTTCTTCGAGACTTGCTCATAATGCTCAAAATCTAGCAACTTATCTAATTTTACACATTGCAAATATAAAATCCTCTCCTTGAGTGCATCATTAGGCTCTTCTTCAAGCTTTAGCATCAGCTTTAAAGCTGGTATCTCCACCTCAATAGGAAGTAAAGCCTCTTGCCAAAAACTAGATGGAAGGGAGAGAAACCAGTACCTGATTTGATGGCAATCTTGTAAGCCCATATAGCACAAGGTAGCTGTAAATCCCAAGTCTTCACATTATTTCTTGCCATCTTTGTAAGCATCCTTATGAGTTCTCCATTAAATCTTTCATTTATTCCATTGCATTGGGGGTAATATGGAGTAGCAAACCTGCGATGCACATGAAGCTTCTCACATAGATAATCCACCAGCTCTCCCTTGAAACTTGGACCCTTGTCAGAAAGTAACTCTAATGGCATGCCAAATTCACCGACCAAGCAATGGCCTTGCTGCAACTATGGGATCTCCGAGTTGTTCTACAACCCACAAGAATCGCTTTCGACGCAGATATCATACTTCTCTTGGTCAGACTGATTGTCAGAGCTCAAAGAGCTAGTTGTATCTTCACACTGCCATTCCTCTCTTGCAGTGCTTCCACTCCTTCCATCAACTCTCAGTTCATTAGCCATTCCTTGTACCGCAGCCAGCAAGGTCTTAGGTATGCCTAGTATTGACTGATTTTTATTAGTTTATTGGGCTGGTGTCTTCTGAATGACTCGGGCTTCAGAACTTTCTGGCTACTATGGCAGCTTCGTGGCTACATCCTCCGTGATTTTAGCCGCTAGTTCTCTCTGCTGTTGCCATTCATCTACCACCTTCTCTTTCCCCTTGGCCTTCCAAATTTCTCTTTGTTGAGCCCATTTGCTGCTGGTAGTATTGACTGGTGTTTCTGAAGTATCTCGAATTTCTTCAATCACTACACCCTTGCTTCTTGTGACTACCCGTACTGGGACTAGATCTGGTGCCTTAGCCTCATTAGTAGTAGTTGCAGGTGCGTCTGGGCATTGGGCTGCAAAATGGCTGTACTTCCTACAAGTGTAGCAATTCATGCTCCTATTTTGGAAGTTGCCACGTCCTCTGCCTCAGCCCATACCTATTTGGAATCGGCCATGTCCCTGACCAGTACCACTGGTACTTGGTCTCTCCTCTTGAGATACTTTGGTGGGTTCTACCTTCACTGGTTCAACATAGGCAACCACTGATAGGTCTTTGCCCTTCTTAAAGAGATGAATCTTGATTCCACAATTGTTCCATAGATGACCAAAAGCCTTACAGTAGGTACATTGTGGACATTCGTTGGAGATATGGTCCTTGGATTTGCATTTTGAACACCAAGTCTCCATCTTTCGAATTGGCTGTCTTGTGTGGCTAATCTCGGCAATCTGTCTAGCCATTTCTTCAATTTTCTTGATCCAGGATCCCTTCTTTGACTTCTCCTTGGATCGTTCATTAGATCTGCTTTCAAAGCTGCTGGACACCTCACTGGAATCAGAACTCTCAGTAGAAGAGCTACTGCTACTGGACCTTCTCTTTTTGTGGCTCTTTTCCTTCTTGGCATGCTGTTCCAGCTTCAGTGCCCATTGGACCAGATCATTGAATTTCTTGGTAGGAGCTGGTACCTCTTGCTCCCTAAGATTTTTGCTTCTGAAACCATTCAGAAACCATTCCCTCAACCTCTTCTTAGATGGAGGTTCCTATAACTGCCTGGCTAGCTCCTTGATCTTTTCCACATAACTTCAGACTGATAGATTCCGCTGCTTGATCTTATCCAATTCACAGAGGATATCTTCATCCCCTCTGTTGTCTGAATATTCCAGTCTGAAGGCTTTAAGCAATTTGTTGTATGATCTGAGCTGACAGGCGGGGTAATGGTAATACCATTTCCTCGCTGCCTCCTTCAAGGTTTGCGGGAAGTATTCCCCCCAATCATCTTCATCAATATTTTTCAGTTTAGCATACTACTCAAAAGCCTGTATGTGAACGTCTGGATCATCCTTCTTACCTCCCTTGAATATTGGAAAAGAAATTTTCAGGGAAGCTGTATAATCATTCTGATTACCACTGATCCTTCCGCTTCTCTTCTTGGATTCAGAACGGTGCTTGGAAGTCTTCTTGCGATTGTCAGTGTCAGCATCCCAATCAATCTCTGTCTCTGTCTCGGTGTCAGTGTCCTCTTTGGCCTATCTGCTAGAAGTGCGGTGACTGCCTTTACCTCTCTTGGTACCCTCATCCCCTTGCCGGGACCGAGAACTCTTGGCTTTCCGTGCTTCCCTTTTTGCCCGTCGGCGTCGAGAATGACTGGAATGTTGTGAGTCCTGCACCTCATCAGCCTGACTATGCTCCTCCTGAGCCTCGTGTCAGTCATCTTCTCTTGCTTAGGGTCAGACTCCCTTCTTGACTCCTCAGGAATAGGATCAACACGAATGGTCGATTTCCGGCCAAGACTGGATTTCGGTGCCATTGCTGAAAACTTCCAACTGGGAGAAGAGTCTTTTAGTCAACGAGCTTCAGCTCGAGCCACCGTGATCGCCAAAATGGAATTGAAGCTGATCTCTTGAGACAGCTAACTCCAGTGTTAGAAGATTTCAACTACTAGTGTTAGAAGATTTCAGACAGTAGACTGGACAAAAATCAGAAACTGAACTGGAATTTGCATACTGGAATAAGAATCAGACTATGCAGCACTGAGAGTAATATTCAGATTCAGATTCAGAGTACTGGACACAAAGTAAGTGTGACTGGAATATCTGCCATGATTGGGATTACAAATAAAAGATTACAGTGAGTATGATATGATTTACGGAGAGAGTACAGCCGACAACAACTGCCAATGATTGACAACTCAATTACAAATGTCGCCAAAATGCTAACCCAAATGCCAACAATTGCCAACCCGATTACAATGTAATGGGCCCTATTTATACACCTTGGGTTTACCATAGTAATTATCGTAGTAATTACTAACTAATTTGCTGCCCGTCTCATAAGAGAACGTTCCCACTTAGTGAAACTATCCAGCCGTCTACATAGTGGATTACTTCGGTGATAGAACCAGGCCGTTGGGAGTTGACATACTCGGACATTTCTTTAGATAATCCCACGCAAAATTCTTGCTTTTGCTCGGCAAAGTCTATCTTTTGGAAGACAATAGCCTTGAGATGTAAATCCCAAAACTTGTCCACATATTTGTGAATAGACTCATGTGAGAGAAGCTTCAAACTACTGCGCCATTCGGTAAGTACTGTGCGCGTATGTCGCACGTGTCAATGCAAGGAACTTGCCGATACACCGTGTGCGAGCCACAAATGGCTCCAAGCACACAACAAGCCTAAACTGGTAAGCTCAAATAAGGCGATGGTGTGTCACTCACCGCTCTACGCTTGCTTCGTGGAGGATTCCTCGCCGCGAAGAAGAAGGAGATGCCGCTATGCCACGCTCAACCGCTTCACCGCCGTCGTGCCTTCATAATGCTCGATCGCCCACACACTCCCTCTCTCTCCCTCTCTCACTCTCTCTTTCTCACACACACACAAAGAGATTAAGAAGAAGAAGATGGAGATGGAGCAAGAGCACTCTTCTATTACACAAATGAGAGAATAAGTGAATTTTAGGTTTAGTTGACTTTTATATGAGCTCACCCCATTCACACTTGGGCGCCCATGCTTAGCCAACTAATCCCTTGAATGTTCCAGTTAGAGTGCGCCTCTCATCGGGCGATCACTCTTACCCTTTTCCTATTGGACCGACAAGCCCGGTACCTGACTCTACCAAATAAATAATACAATGTCCGCCGTAGGTTAGAACGTCCGTCGTAGGTTATAAGGTGTCCGTGAGCCATGAGGGTTAACATGCCCCCCTTCCTGATGTAGATTCCGTCCTCGGAAGCTATTGAGTTGAAGCTCGTTCGTCGAGGTGGAAGAGCATTTGAGATGAATGTCCTTAGCCTTCTTCAGTCACTACAAAATCAAAAAACATTGGCACAGTAATTGCATTCTCATAAGCAATTAAAAAGCATATGCAGTTTTAGGCAGACAAATTGATTGGTAACAGAATTTCAAACAATTTGTCAGCAATAAACATTAAATTGCAATATAATAAAATGCATAAACAGTTGTAAAGGTAAAAAATTAAACTAGTCTGGGGTCGCTAATTTAACGGTTGAAAGGCACTAGAGATCGACTATTAATACCATGGGTAAGCTTCTTAATTTTCCCTGGTCAATTAAGTTGTTTAATCGCGAGAGCCAAGTATTTCATGTTCGAGGGCTGACTAGAGGCTATACCTAGAAGACCTTGTAGGTAAGCTACGATAAAAGGAATTTCTCATGAAATCATCGCCTGACTGATTACCTTTTCTTTGACCCCCCAAAGTCTTTTCACAGTGATTCAATTTTGATGTGTGTGCTTATTTTGTATGCCTTGGGTTTTTTGTTTTTCAAGGAAAAGCACCCACACTGGGAACCTCTAGGGCTCTAGTACCATAGGCGATACATGTGAGTGAAGTACCCAATCAAGCTGAGATTTCTCTTCCAGCTTAAGATTTTACAATGTGGCACTTTGATTTTTTGTTTGTTAATTTCCAACATTTTAATTTTGTAACTTTGGGGGGTCATATAACACTGTTACCCTCCCCAGGCTCATCATATTAGTAAACTCCCTTTATAATACTTAAGCTAAAGGTCAATAGGGTCAAGTCCACTAGAAAGCCCTAGTACATTTCACCCAATGCTGCCTAAATCGGATTAAGAACCTAAGTAGCCATTGATTATTAGGAAGGCATTCCCCATGGTATTGAGAGAAGATCTCTAACACCTAACTTGGTCAAACTAGCTTAGTCGGACTGCTTGATTTTTAAACCTAGACAAGTGCTTATGACAAAAAATTACATTGAATTAAATGTTTGTTACTAAGCAAATGTGCTGGATATTATGCTACCAATCACAATCAAAGCAGACAATCATGGATGCAAAAAAGATAAGGGGCAATGCTAATGGATAAGAAACACCTGTTTGTGTCGATGGTCGCGCTTGATTTGAAGTGTGAATGAGAGAAAGATCCCATGAAGGTCCAAATCCTAACAACAGCAACACGTTCCTGTACACACAAGGAATACGTCTAGGAGGCACATCAGTGGGAAAAAAGAACTTTGCTAATCACTCAACTCTAAAACAGAAACACTCCTATTGTATTAATCCTACCTACCCTCCATCACTCGAGTGATGGGATCAAAGGTGTTTTATGGCATAGGTTTCTGTTTCAGTGTACCGGATATGAATGTGTAGGTCCGAGTCAATGTTTTGACTTTTATTGTGCTGAGAGACGGAAGTGAAAAATAGACCCGGTGGCCTCTACACCAAGACTATGCACAATGGCCTCATCATGGGGGATACACAATAGGATGAGGGGGCACCACCTAGCAAGATATGGGGCTAGGACGCATACATATACACAATGAAGCATGCCATGGAAAACAATTTCAAGATCCACGCCCAAATGTGGAATGGGGTGGTCGGAGAATAAGGTGAGAGGAGTGGTGAATGAGTGAGAATGGGCTTGCTACTCGTGCATGTTAGTAAGGAAGATAATGAGGTAGGGGAAACTTGCGAGTATGCTCACTTATCATACAAGAGGTGGCGAATCCGCACACCTCAAGATGGAAGTAGCAAGATGATAGGAATATGAGAGGGAGAGAGAGAGTGTGTGTGTGTATGGTGGCGAATCCGCACACCTTTACATAAGCAGAAAAAAAAAGGCAAGGAACAAGCAGATACCATACTCACAATGAGATGTATCCAAAGCGACACAAAGTATGGCACCAAGATGGAGTGTGTTGATTGCTTGCAAAAGATGAATACAATAGGTAGCGTATGGCAGGAAAATGAGAAGGGGACAAGATCGTAGGAGGCATAATGGAGAGATGGGAGTTGATGGCGAGGAATATCATGAGTGTGTCCACCCTTCTTCTCGAAATTGTGCCTTCAACCCTTAATTACAAGTGGTGTGGAGGTGTGGTGCTCATCATTTGTGCATGGTGATGGTGTTGTGATTATGTGATTAGGGTTCATGCTACAAGCATGTAGCACAAGAGTGTGTATGGATAGGTGTGTGTGTGTGTGTGTGCTCTCATGGCCTCCTTATATAGGGAAGGAGGGAAGGTTTTAGCAATATTTCTAATTGAGGTGAGTGCCCCACTCTAGTGACTAGGAAAATGGGGTGCATGTGACTATGGCTCCCATCTTGTCTCCTCATTATTTAAAATACCAGAGTCAATAGAGAGAGAAGAAGAGAGAATGTGGGTAGGATGTAGAGGATAGGAGATATTTACAATAGTCTAGCTTTGGCTAAACATAAGCTTATTAGGGAGAAAAGAGAGAGGGAAGAAATTTACAAGAGAGGTTTTCGAAGGTGGATAGTTGTTGATGAGGATGGATCTTCCAAAAATGGTGATAAAATCACTCTAAACTTACCAAGACCTCATTAAAAGAGCCTTTTCTCTTGTAATCATGCTTGAAGACTTGTAGAACCATAGCCATTCTAGAGGGAAGAAAATTGGGGATGGCTTGTGTCACCATTACACAAGAAAACTGGGGTCCACTACAAAAAACATATCTCCGTGTTCATAACTACAAAAATTCTGAAAAAAATTGAGCTAAAAGTTGAGATCACGAGCTACATCTTTCATGTTGAACGCTCCATCAGATTCGGGGTTCTTCTTTACTTAAAAAATTCAGCCAAATAATGTATTATTTGTGGCTGCAAAAGTCTTTTGGTGGTCCCCTTTGAGTGGACTTCTCTCTTGCGTTCAAGTGTAAGCTCCTTCATGTGTATGAAAACATGACCTAGAGTTTTGAAAAGATTGGAAATCATCTAGATGGAGGTATTATTGAAATTTGAAAGTGGGGTTGAGGTTTGAAAATGAAAACTAGTGAATAAAATATTTAGTAGGGTGGAATAATATACATACATGAAAAATATATTTGAAAATAATAAAATATATAATGTAATTTAGAATATATATATTTAATATTTAAGGTCAAAAGAGAGATCAACAAAGAAAGCTTACTTATTTATGCTACATCGTGATTGATTAGCATAAGTCTTATTTATTTAATAAAAGCTAAAACGTTTGTGAAAAAGGAAGAAAAAATAAAAAGTAACTTATATAATAGGAAATATTTTGGTAAAAGGGCAAAGATATATGGGGGGGTTCCCATGCATGGAAAAGCTTGCCTCATTAGCCCTCCCCCGAAGGCTAGAGGCATTCATGTCTCTAGCTCTGTTTCTTCTTCCGCTTAGCTGTAGGATCCGATATCGAGTTGCCTTCTGAACTAGCCATTCCATTTGGCCATTGGTGAGATTTCTGGGATATTCATGAATCTGTAACAGGTCCGAGTGATAGCTTGTTCCTTGGAATAGTGTCGGTTGATTAAAGGGGAAGCCCATGGCTTCCAGAACTTTGTGCCAATGTCCTCCAGGATCCCAAGTGAAAAATAGGATCATTGTCTACAGTGTCCGAACAATAAAATTTGCATGCCAAATTGGACCAAATTTGTAACCACCAGTAGCGAGAGGGGAAATGAGCATCTTGGCTCCTGCAAAGACAGAACTAAAAATTATGATTCCCAAGAGTGTGCCAAGAATCCACCATATATGGCCGCCTTGTTGGTGTGGTGAGCTCTAGTTGTTTTCAGAATCCTGCTTACTACCATGATTGGAAAAAACTGCAAGCATATCATGCTTCTTTTGGGTGTGCTGAAACATGTCAACTTCCTTTACTGATGCTAATAGCAAGCCACCTACCTTGCGGCTTAAGTACAAGCGTAATCCACTTACCTTTCTCCAAAGAGAGGATGCACTATTTGTAAAAAATTGTACCAAATTGCGAAGGAGGTCTTCATTCTTGCATTCTATCAGGTTTTTGTCTATCCATGGCTCCTTTGCTCTTATCTCCATGCTGATCTTCTCTCTATATGTTATAGCGGTTAGACATAGCCATAGGTCTGATGCATCCCATGCAAACACAATGATGCGTTGTGGAGGAGTTTGGAACATCCTTAAAAGGTTGGCAACATATTGATCATCAAACTTACTATGAACATCCTCACATATACTGGAGGCATTACCCATCTCCAAGTTTATAACACCCTTCAGTAGACTAGAGGCATTACCCATCTCTAAGTCTATAACACTACACAATAAAGTCTTGCTCGGCTGCCAAGCCTCTGGAGAAATATCCAAATCCAAACCTTCAGTCATACTTACCTCTTCGTTATGGTCCTCAAGTGAAACTGCCTTGATGCAAGATTCTTTTAGCTTGCTACACTGTCCTGGGTCCATGTTGGTGCACAGGCCTCCGTTTTCAAAGCCCTCCCCTTTGCTTGATATGTTGTCCACCTTCTGCAAATCCTTGCTAGCAGGCTGGTCTTCCTCTTCTCTTGTATCTTTCATGCCCTTTACATTTCTCTTTCTCTGACGAGGCCTAATCAACACTTTACACCTTCTTACCCTTACTGCCCAATGCTGTCGATTGATCGCTTTGGTGCCTATTTCATTCAAGGTTAAAGATGTACTCACATTTGTAACACAATTTTCTTGACTTACCTCCCCCACCTGGGTAGCATCTTTTGATTCTTTAACCTCTTGTTCCACTGCTTCAGTTCTTTGAATAAACTTCTCGCTTGATCCTTCTTTGGTTACCTTCATCTTGACCTCTTCTGCAAGACCAATGATACTTGGTGTGCGGGTACCAATTGATGGTGGGCGCAGGATGATTGTAAGTGGTGATTGTGGCGGACGTAGAATTTGTGTTGGTGGGGCTGGTGCTCGGGGTGGGGGTGTTCTTTCTCTAGGGGGTGACAATTGGTTCCTCCTACCTCCTCTATTATAGTTTTGTCGTGGTTTGGGACAATAGTACATACCGTGACCGTCTTCTCCGCAGTTGTAGCAGTGATACTCTCTGTTTTGTCCTCGTGCTCTTCCAGGGTCTTGATCTCTTTCTTGACTCCTCCCTTGCTGTATTAAGTGGACAGACAAACTTTGCAGTTGGTCAGTAATATGGGCCAACATATCTTGTTGGTCATCTCTTACCCCAAGAGCCGGTGGTGGTGGTGGAATGGTGGTTGTCATAGTTGTTGGTCGACGCGATGTTCCTGATTCTATTGACTCGGTTTCTTTGGATTTCATTCGCAGCTTCTTGTCCTTAAGGCGAGCAATCTCAACGGCTAACTCGTACGTAGCCGGGAATCTACCTTTCACCTTCTCCTTGAGAAACGGCCATAAGCCATGCATGAACCGTTCTTTTTTTAGGAAATCAGGTGCCCCCTCATCCTCTCTTAGCGATGCAACCCATCGCCCCCATAAATCTACAAACTTTGACTTATATGATGCGTATTCCAGCATACTGCCCTGCTTCAACTCTGTCAACAATTGCCATAGCTTCTCTGATGTTGTGCCCTCTCCAAAACACTTGACAAAGGTTGCTCTTAATAAGTCCCACTGTTCCTTGGTTTCTTGTGCCAAGGCATTGTACCATGATCTTGCCTCCACCTTCATTAGAAGTGGGAAGATGCGCAAGTGCGAAGCATCATCATCTCTCGTAGAGATGACACATGCTATTTCCAAGTTGTCTAGAAAGTCTGCAGCATCCTCACCCACCTTACCAGTAAAGGTTGGAAATGCTACACTTGCCATTGTGAGAGTGAGAAAATTAACTCGACTTAGAAATCTTTATAAAAAAAATTTAAAAAAATAGAGATTCAATACATGGGTGCTCGATAGATGGAAAACATACTATACAAGGATGAAAATAACTACATCAAAAGACACTTCATGATTAATCATAGGGAGGATAAAGGGTAGAGAAGAGGTGTTTATCTCTTGCAGTCGTTCTATACCAAACATGGTTGTAATGATCTGCTGATAAAACATCTTGCGGTCCAAGATTACTTTGATTGATTGAATTCGTTGTGGTGCATAAGTTTGGTTGTAATGATCTGCTGATAAAACATCTTGCGGTCCAAGATTACTTTGATTGATTGAATTCGTTGTGGTGCATAAGTTTGGTTCCTTGCAAAAGGCTGATGCGCTGGGTCCATCACATGATAATTCGGAAAGGCTCTCTCCTTGGTGGTGGAAGGTTATAGTCGGAGGTGTAGAGCTCTTGGTAGTCGAGGTCAAATTTATAGTACCACATGACAAGGTTGTCTTTGTCTTCTAGCTCTAGGAGTGCCCCTCTAGCAAGCTCTTGGAAAAGCTTGAACTCTCTCTCTTTGAGCAACTTCACTTTCCTGCAAGATAGAGTGCCATCTAGTGTATACACAGGTGTGATGAGGTAGGTGGTGAGTCTTACCACTTGTATTAATCCACGTTGGATGGATACATAACAAGCTGTAAAGTCGTCATCATAGCCTTGATTCACAAGCAACACCCCTTGAAGGTGGAGGGTCTTGTCTTTCCGCCAAGCAAAACCTGTGTCAAAGAGCTTGTCAATGACAAGCTCCGCCACTTCACTCGGTAGACGACGTAGAATCCATGCTGCTGTTTCTAGTTCCTGGCTCATGAGATGAGAGTGAGGTATAGAAAGACTTTGGAGGATTTACCCTTTTGTTTTGGAGACGGGGTGATTGTCGGCGCTGGAAAACCCTTGAATCTTTTGGTGCAAGGGAGAGGGAGGGACCACGCATTCGTAGTAGCTTCCTCAAGTTGTGAAGGCTTGTTGTGGATGTAGGTGGAATAGGTGGCAAAGATGGGGACGTAGATGTAGAGAAGCCTGGTGCTACTTGAAAGCCTACCATGGTGAGAACGCCTGTGCGGATGTCGAGGGAGAAAATGATGGCCTTTTCTTCACTTTGGGTTGCACTCATGTCGAAGGTGCGGTTTTTGGCTACAATGTGAGCATGATGCAGCTTGTGCCTTGCTTTTACGCTTGCGGGGATGATGAGAAATGTAAACAATCTGAGTAGGGAAAGAGGGTCTTACCACTTATTCTATGCTAACAATACAACACCCTGGCAAGAGTGTCTTGATGACTTGTGTCAAACCTGCTTGAAGCTCCTCCTCTTCAGTGGTCCAATTAGAGAATTCAAGAATCTACTCATCCATGAAGAGAAGTAAACATGTCAGCCTTGTAAGCTGAAGGTTTCAAGAGCCTTCCTCAGTGGGGGCATCAAATGAGAGGCGGAAGTGAAAAATAGACCCGGTGGCCTCTACACCAAGACTATGCACAATGGCCTCATCATGGGGGATACACAATAGGATGAAGGGGCACCACCTAGCAAGATATGGGGCTAGGACGCATACATATACACAATGAAGCATGCCATGGAAAACAATTTCAAGATCCACGCCCAAATGTGGAATGGGGTGGTCGGAGAATAAGGTGAGAGGAGTGGTGAATGAGTGAGAATGGGCTTGCTACTCGTGCATGTTAGTAAGGAAGATAATGAGGTAGGGGAAACTTGCGAGTATGCTCACTTATCATACAAGAGGTGGCGAATCCGCACACCTCAAGATGGAAGTAGCAAGATGATAGGAATATGAGAGGGAGAGAGAGAGTGTGTGTGTGTATGGTGGCGAATCCGCACACCTTTACATAAGCAGAAAAAAAAAGGCAAGGAACAAGCATATACCATACTCACAATGAGATGTATCCAAAGCGACACAAAGTATGGCACCAAGATGGAGTGTGTTGATTGCTTGCAAAAGATGAATACAATAGGTAACGTATGGCAGGAAAATGAGAAGGGGACAAGATCGTAGGAGGCATAATGGAGAGATGGGAGTTGATGGCGAGGAATATCATGAGTGTGTCCACCCTTCTTCTTCTCGAAATTGTGCCTTCAACCCTTAATTACAAGTGGTGTGGAGGTGTGGTGCTCATCTTTTGTGCATGGTGATGGTGTTGTGATTATGTGATTAGGGTTCATGCTACAAGCATGTAGCACAAGAGTGTGTATGGATAGGTGTGTATGTGTGTGTGTGTGTGTGTGTGTGTGTGAGTGCTCTCATGGCCTCCTTATATAGGGAAGGAGGGAAGGTTTTAGCAATATTTCCAATTGAGGTGAGTGTCCCACTCTGGTGACTAGGAAAATGGGGTGACTGTAATCTCGATCTTCCTAGGTGCTGATTCTAGATCCCTTTGGGTATCTTCTACCAAACTCCTTAATTGCTTGACTCGCTCAATCTCCTTTGTAGGGTTTGGGTAAGTTCCTATCTTCTTTTTGGATCCTGGCCATTGTGGCTCGTGAATATCTTCCTTGTTGGTTTCTATGTTAGTGGTCGTTTTGGTCTCCATGGTTTCACCTGAATCAGAATCTTCTTCAACGTCGTTTATATATACGGGGTCGTCACCAGTCCCTATGTTGGTCTTTGAACCGGGGTCTGACTTCGCTGCTTCGTGCGATCTCTTTCTTCGTGTTTTCTTCTTTTTCTGAGATTGGGCAATTGATGTCGTGTCTCTTTCCTCAACAATATAATTTTGTTTTTGGAGCATCGATTGTGTGAGTACATTTGCTGGTACCACATGTGTACTTTGTGATGGCTCCTCCGTAACTTCAATCAAGTTTAATGGTGTGATCTTTGGTGCATTTGGATTATTTGGACATTGGGCAATCAAATGATCTATGCCACATCGATTACACATGAGTATCGGCATTGTAGATGTGTTCACTTGATTGGTTTGCATTAGTGTGGCATTCTTTTGTAGCCTAATAGGACACTCGGTTACACGATGTGGACCTCCACACTCATAGCATTGAAGAGGTGGTCTCTTAGCAGTGTAGTTGATATTTTGGCCTCTTGCCGCATGAGCAGATACTTGATATACATGTTTGACTTGTCCCCAATAGTCCTCCATGTAGTATTGTGGACTTTCTTCAAGCACATCCATCCCATAGGCAATATTAGGATCTATATCTTCCTCATAGCCTTCCAAACAAGAAATAGACGACTCACAACCCACTTGATTCACAGAAGTGATTCTCGGATGTGGTGGTTGCGGTCCTACCACTGGAAGTGGTAAGGGTGTTTTTTGAACAACATTTTGGGCCCTAGGGACCATATGTTGTGATGTTTGTTCAAGAGGTGGGGCCGGCATCAATGCAGGCACTCGAGGTGTGTCTGTCCATGCTAAGGTTGGTCTATTGGCCATCGCACGCTTAAATACTATGCAATCCTTAGCTTGATGACCATACCTTCCACATGCATTGCAGTTCCCATTGAATTTTACTCTAAAAGTAGGGCATTCACTGGTACTATGCGGTCCATAGCATATTGAGCACCATTGCTGCTCCCTTCTTGGATACATATGATTGTTTTGCGGAGCACGATTTTCTCTAAGACTCTCTTGAATAGCCTTGGTGAGATCTGCTAAAGTCATCTCAGATATCTTTGGCTCCTTAGCAATAGGTTTTAGGGTCATTGGCTGATGCCCTGATGCTTGCGAGCTAATAGATTTAGGCTCAACAGACACTCTTTCTCCTTGAATCATTAAATTATCCTCCAATTGGATCGCATTGGTGGTGACTGCTTCCCAAGTGGTGATACCTCTAATGACTAGGCCATTGTAGATATCCTCATGTCGTAATCCCCTAATGAATCTATCAAGCAATTGGTTATTGTTGAAGCGCTCATTTGGATTACAACGAGAATTCAAATGCTTCAAGCAACTTATAAAGTCTCTCACCGACTCTCCTTCCTCTCGTTGGGCTTTCTGAAGCTGAGAGGCTACACCCCAAAGCACTCCCTCTCGTATGTATTCTTTTAAGAACAATCTCCTAAGAGTAGGGTAAATAGTTTTTTCTTCCACCCTTAGGGTTTTATACCAATCCCCAGCCTTTCCACTTAAGGTTAGGCTTAAAGCATTGCTCTTATGTAGGTCATTGTGTTCTCCTAGAGAATCGCATATTTGTTCAAACACTTCGATATGCTTTCTCACATCCCTGTCTCCACTAAATTTTTGTGTGAGCTTGGCTATTTGTACTGCCTTACTTCTAGGCTCTCTATCAGGAGCGTTACGCATATTCTCAGCAATAGATCGACCTATAGCTTGAGAAAATGTTGCCAAGTCACCTAAGTGAGCAGGCACCGTGGGTGAAGGTGCTCCAGAGACTACATGTGGAGTAGCTATTGGCATTGGGCTTGGCGCATAGGAAGCCCTTGGGTTCCACGTTGGGTATGATGTTGTGCCATGTGGTGGTCCATAGTTCATATGGGTGGCCCTAGGCGTAGCAGACGTCGGATGTGACATGCTAATGCTAGCCGGTATAGTCCCATGGAAATAAGAACTTGTGTATTGTGGTTGTGGAGCATAGGTAGTTGAAACAATGGGAGGGGTAGGGACTACATGAGTACGTGGACCCATAGGTGCATACGATTGGTTCGCACTTGTAGGTACTATTGCAGGCATTGAGCTACCATGTAGCGGTGCTTTACTAACAAACGAGGTCCATGGCGTGTTTCTTGGCATGCCCATCATTGGGGTAGGCATGGTAGCCGTGGTGTCATCAACAGAAAGATGAGCTAGACTTGGAAAAGTAAAGCTATCACTTGTGGGCTCAAATTGCATTGAGACCCCTGGCGAAACAACATATGGGGGATCGATGGGACTCACTGGGGGAGTCTCCATTTGTGATAGAGTGGGTTGTTTCCCTTTGCCCGTGTCTAAAAATCGCATAGGACCCGTCAAAGGTATGTTTATTCCTCGATTTTGCCTCTCGGACTGGATAATCCTATGGATGGCATTGCAGATCATGTGTTGCTATCCCTCTAGTCTAGTGGCACTAGATGTGGATTGTATAACTTCTAACCAACCCACATGGTATGTGTAGCCCATGTATAGGTTGGTCAAAGTCTCCGTGTGTAGGTCATATTCCCAATTTTCATTGAGAAATACCCCGTCCAAACTTGGTGTACTAAAGGGTTGGCGTGAGGTGGATGCAATGTTGCTTTCCGTGTTTTGACTTTTAGTCACCACTACCTTAGAGGCGACTTTGGAAGGTGGTAGCTCGGTAGGTCCCTCATTAAATGAGGTGGGTAGAATGTCCACGTGGACACTCTGAGGGAGTGTGGGGTCTACAGGAGATGTGAATGGTGATTCTACTTCCCCACCCCTTTCGTTTACTTCACTAGCCGTAGGTTCAGAGCGCGTAGCTCTACTAAAAGTTTCCATCAAATGGCTAAAAACACTAGTTCCAGGTTGTTGGGCCTAGCTAGGCACGGTTTCATTTGTTCCCCCAGGGCTTTGTGTAAGATGCTCTTCCATAATATCGTAGTCAGAGGAAGAGTCGCTAGCCGTTATATTTGGGTCTTGGGTTGCAATACCTTGGGTCCCCGCCGAGGGCGTAGACCCTAGCGTGGAAGGATAGTGAGTACCCCCGTAAATCAAAGCTCTAGTTAGTTTTTCGGACTCTAGCACACGATCAGAGCGTAGATACATGTGCTTTGGGTGCCCTACAAGTGTCGGCAAGTACCCTCAAAGGTTACTTGCTTTGTTTTGTGGGTGTTTTGTACCCCGTTTTCTACTTGATTTTTTCTTGTTTTTGATGTTTTTTTGAATGTTCTTTTAATGTTTGATTTTTTTGATTGAAGTGTGTGATAGCTCGAAACGAGCGTATCACTTAAAGGGTCGCTGTGTGCTTTACATCACAATTTTTGGGCATCTGACGTTCCGTTGGTCCTCAAAAATACGTGTGATACTAAAATTCGTTTTTTTAAAAGGCGACTGAGGCCTAGGCCTGAGCGTGAGCTTGGGCTTGGGTCTGGGCTTAGGTCTGGGAGATATTCCCGATCCCGGTCCTACCTTTAATTTTTTTTTTATTTTTAATGTTTTTAATTTTTTTTTAAAAAAAGGATAAGGTCGCCGCGGCCTGCGCGAGAGCACACACACACTCTATCTACCTACTTCTAACTAATATACCTACTCTTACACACTAACACACTCTATTAACTCTCACTAATCTACTTCCTACTTACTGTACACAGAAAACTAACTACCTTAATACACAGAGAATAAACACAGAACCTTTGAAATCTGTATTAACAAAGAAAACTAACTACCTTAATACACAAAGAATAAACGCAGAACCTTTGAAAACTCCATTAACAAAAAAAAACACACAGTATAACACCAAATCCCTCTTCTCAACACACACACACACACACACACTCCTTCCTTACCTTTCCTACAATAGAAATTGCACCACGGAGAAGCGCAGAGTGCTACTCGAGCTTCATGTATGGCATTCCCCGACAGCGGCGCCAAAAATGTGCGCGTATGTCGCACGTGTCAATGCAAGGAACTTGCCGATACACCGTGTGCGAGCCACAAATGGCTCCAAGCACACAACAAGCCTAAACTAGTAAGCTCAAAGAAGGCGATGGTGTGTCACTCACCGCTCTACGCTTGCTTCGTGGAGGATTCCTCGCCGCGAAGAAGAAGGAGACGCCGCTACGCCGCGCTTCACCGCTTCACCGCCGTCGTGCCTTCGTAATGCTCGATCGCCCACACACTCCCTCTCTCTCCCTCTCTCACTCTCTCTTTCTCTCTCACACACACAAAGAGATGAAGAAGAAGAAGATGGAGATGGAGATGCAGCAAGAGCACTCTTCTATTGCACAAATGAGAGAATAAGTGAATTTTAGGTTTAGTTGACTTTTATATGAGCTCACCCCATTCACACTTGGGCGCCCATGCTTAGCCAACTAATCCCTTGAATGTTCCAGTTAGAGTGCGCCTCTCATCCGGCGATCACTCTTACCCTTTTCCTATTGGACCGACAAGCCCGGTACCTGACTCTACCAAATAAATAATACAATGTCCGCCGTAGGTTAGAACGTCTGTCATAGGTGATAAGGTGTCCGTGAGCCGTGAGGGTTAACAAGTACTTTGTCCTTTGCATCGCTTGCAAGGAATTGCTTCATGATGGAAACTCGTAGAGTTTTCCATGTCTTTAGGGCTTCGGCGTTGCCACGAAGGCTAGCCCACCATTGACGAGCATATTTTTGGAAATGCATAGCTACATGTGTAGCTTGGAGGATTCCGTGAAGCCCTCGTCTCCAAAGGCCACATCAAATTGTTGGATGAACGCCAATACTTTGTCAGTGGCACCAAATGTGCCATCATAGGTGAGAAAAGAGATACTCTTTCCTCCCTCTTTGTACTTCTTGAGCTTTTGTGATCTTCGCAATGCAGGGTATGATTTGTGATGTACTCCCCTCTTGTATTCTCTAGGAGAATAGCCATAGCTTTCATCGGAAGAGGAGGAAGGTGAAGAAGAAGGAGAAGAGGGTGACCTCTTTCTTGGCCTTTTCTTTCTTTGTTTCCTCTTTCCCTTTTTGGAGTGACAAGGAGAAGGACTATAGGTTGATCGTTTCCTCTTGGGAGGAGTTGGCGATAGTCTGGACCGCCATCTTCATGGAGCCACATCTTTAGAGGAACTTAGGGCTTCACTTCTTTCTCGTTCTTTGGATTCCTCTTCTCTTATATGGGAGAGAGTCTTCTTTTGGGGGTCTCATCAAGAGGCCTCCTAAGCTCTCTAACCTCTTGAAGAGAAAAAGAAATCCCATAAGCACGAAGTTGTTGGGTAACTACGGCTTACAAAGTAGGGTTAGCTTAATGCAACGTAGTAACAAGATAATTGATAAACATGGGGGCATCATTATCAGCACCTTCATGTGCAAAATCAAAGTTTTCAATGTTTATTCTAATCTCTTGGTCATTGTCAGCCATGCTAATTATACGTATGTGTTTAGTTAGTGTATTCTTTGGCAATTCAAAACCTTAGTTGCTACTCCTCTTAGCCTTTGAAAATAAGCACTTAAGTATCTACACCCACGGCTCGAATTGGTTAATTATAGAGAGTAGTGGGTTGGGTCTAACATAGCAGAACTACTGAGGAATAGCTGCTTTTGAACTTATTATGGCTCAATAATGGTAAAGTCGTAGGCAAGTCTATCCGTGGGCAAGTCTAAAAAGACCCCATTATTAAGACCAAAGCTCCCGAGGTGTGCACCATATCCAACATAGTGGGCTCAACAAAACCGATAATAGATCCCAATCCCACTTATCCTAATATAATTAATAAAATCAACCATTAATAGCCTATTAAGGACCTCTCTTGTTAAGCAAGAAAAGAGAAATCAAATGCTCTGATACCAATGTAATGTAAATGGCCTATGAACTTTGAGAATAGCGCAATTAAGAGAATTAGAGCGAGTATTTTTGTGAGATTACTTTGAGAACATAGAGGGTGAACTTAATTGATGGTAGCAACATAGAACAGTACTTAATTAACTTGGCATGAACAATACTTTTGCAAGAGAGAGAGAGCATTAGAGAACATGAAAATAGTTGAGGATCGGATTTACTTGGAGCCGCCCCCCCCTCCAAAAGGCATTTGTATTATAGATTCTCCCATCAAGAGAGACTTGTTACAATACAATCTTTGTGTTCCTTGTGACCTTGGTGATGCTATAAAGATGGAAAGCTTCATGCATCACGAGCATAACATAAAATTTGCAAAAAGCATTAACTATCCCAAGCCTCAGTCCCAAGGCCTCAAACACCTTCGAAGGTGGAGAGAGCTAGCGTGGAATGAGGGAAGGGAAGAGGAAGAAGAATCATTCAAAGGAGAAAGAAATAGTTCCTCACTTATCATCACTCTTCTTGCTTAGCATAGCCTAATATCATAGTAATGAAGATGAAGAAGATGGCAAGTTTAAGGATTGAAGCATGGCTCTTGGTTGCATTTGCATTCCATAGCCAAGAGTGTTGGTGTAGGCTCTCCACTTCTCAACAAACTTGGAGAAGGAGATGGAGCTCTTGCACTTTGCACTCCACACAATAAGAGAATGTGTGTGTGTGTGTGTGTGTGGGAGAGTATACCCCCCTCTCATATTTGGTCCACCACATCTCTCTCTCTCTCTCTCTCTCTCTTGTATTATTTTATCATTTTATTTACACATGTGTCCTCTTTTTTCTCTTTGAGAGAAAGAACTTAATTATTTATTTTCATGTATCTAAATTCTCATTGGACCCCTTTAAAACTTATCCAATAGCATTCAAGCACATCATGAGGGCCACATGTGGAGGATCATTTGAACATGTGTCTTTTATGCTTATTAAGTCATTTGGTTGAATTGAATACTTCAAGGACTTAGTCAATTAAGGAAGCATGTGTCTTTTATGCTTCTTAAGTCATTTGTTTTGAATTGAATACTTCAAGCTTTAGTCAATCAAGCATAGAACTTTCATGCCTTTTGAGAATTTATCTTTGAATTTAACATTTCAAAAACCTTAGTTGTTTAAGCATAAAAATCACCTCAAGCTTTGGACAAGGTTCCCACAACGACTTTAAGCATCTTAGCACCTCATGCTTGAGTAGGATTCCCACCTAGAGGTTAGCCCTAGCTTGCATAAGATCAAAGGACTTTTTAACAATAACTTTTGGAGGGCTTTAATGAAGCTAACCCTAAGGTCTTTTAAGCTCCACTAGATGCACGTTCCTCTTTGATAGACTACCTCCGTTTGGACCCCCTTTTGTGATGTAACCATCTCTTAGTCCCTTGGTGAGGTAAATCTAAAAACACTTATTGGACATTGCTCTTTGGTAGACCGTCTCCTTTTGGTCCGCTATTGAGATGCAACAATTTCTCCTTTTGGTCCCTTGTTGAGATAGGTCTAGAAACACATATACATATCCTAACTCTTGTTCGTCTTTTATCTTTCCATATTAAGTGATCAGTTTAATATAAAAAAATCATTCGATAAAGTTAGATATTATATTTTATGACACCCATGATCACACACCATCTACAAAAATAGCACCAATTATTTAGTATTAGAGTTATTTAATGTCAATGCTTTCTAATTTCCACCTTAATGTTTCACACATCCATGTGGAAAATTTTGGTAGTGGCATTCACAATGGTAAAAATTTCTTTTCTTTTTATAACGAGAGTGAGAGAAAGAAAGAGGGGAGTGTATATGGTTTGAAATGTCGTTTCTTAGATTGCTCTTATATTAGGGTATCTCCAACATATCAACCCTTGACTATATTAGTCTCAACATGGGTTGTTTGTCCATGTTGACGTGTTGCATTTATACTGTAGCCTTCAAAACACATCGATTTGAAGAGAAGTCTCAACTTTAGGTTTGGTGGAGCCAATCCTAAAGCTTCCTATCCTACCTACATCACACTTGGCATGCGTGTCAATTAAAGCATTGTGCAACACAGAACAACATTTTTCAACAACCCTTGGCTAACAATCTCATCAGTTCCTCTTACCCATGTTGGCAGTATGCATAATGTCACATCAGTGTGCAAAATAAGTTTTCCATAAATCTTGTAAAACCTAAAATTATAGAGGTAAATTGATTGTATTGGAAGGTTTTTACACCAAGTTTCTCTCAATTTTATAGATTTTCTCACCTTCGATTCAAAATATATAGTAAATTTAATAATTGAAAGTGCAGTAAGTCTAGGTTGATTTTGAGTATTGGCACCCACATCCCTGCAAGATGCAAACAAAGGCAATCACGCATGGAGGGAGTCCTTGACTTGGTGCACACATCGTCAACCAAGCAGGCATGACATGATTTTTCCATGATTGAACAATTCATCGTGACTTTGTTTGCCCGTGTCAACATCTTGCATTTCATGCTTTCAAAATGTGTGCATTATTCATCAAAGTTGGAGAAAGGCCATGGTTTGAAAGCAATTAAGAGCTTCGTAGCCTTGCACGAAAAAGAGCATTATGCTCATTGGAGCTTTGGTCACCATGTGTGCAAAGTGGAGGTGAGTTAAATGTAGTCACATGAGCTTGGTAGGTGGCATCATGCAAACAATTACAAATGATATTCTTAGCTATCAAAAAACAATGTCACATTTGGTAATGATTTGTTTAACATGCGTGCCGCTTTTTGTGGCAAAAGCAATAGAAGTTCTTGGAGAGCTTTATGGTTGCAATGTCCTAGGAGGCTTGGATTACTCGTATCTTAGGGTATGCCCAACATGGGAAATTGTTTGATTGACATGCATACCAAGGGTAGTGTACTTCAAAGAGCACTACAAGTTTTTGGAAAGATTTGATGTCATTTTCTAGGTTGTGTGTATCATAAGGTATGTCCAACACGGTTAGGGCTAGGAAGCTCTCATCTAATTTTTTCCAATCACTTGAAGTTTTGGACAAATTCTCACAATAATTCCCACACTGTGACTTAACTCAACATCATGAGCTTTTGTGAGAGAGGCACCACATACCTAGCTAGGTACGATTGGGGGCAGGGGACCCCCGGCCCCCCCATGCCCCCAATCGTACCTAGCTACGTATGTGGTGCCTCTCGAGCAGAAGCTAATGACGTTATGCATTGTATAAAAAACATTGAAAAAGACTCCATTTTCCTACATGAGAATATGTCTAAATCTTCTTGTGAATAGTCATCAAGGTAAGGGGACGCATGGGCTTTATTAGGTGCCCACTATCCTTACAGAGTGTGAAGGGGGGCGGGGGGCACAGGCTTTACATTCCGTGATGATTGAGAGAGGCGCAGCGATGGCGGGGGAGGAGTGGCGGCAGCACGATGTGCTTCCGCGCGAAGCAAAAGCGGGCGGTGGATGGCAGAAGGGATGGTGATCGAGACCAAGGAACCCAAGGCGTGCACCGTCTTTTGGTGCTCCTCGTGGCCGGACCCGCCCAACACCTGGCCGCCCGACAACTTCGCCTGGGATCACTGCCCGCCCGTCTCCCTTTTCGACCCCGCCCTGGTCCCCACTAACCTCGTCATCAAGGTGGCGGCCTCCCGCTCCACGCCCCTCGCCTCCGCCTTTGTGTCCGTTCACACCTCCTTCTTGCCCCCCCTCCTCCTCGCCTACTTCGGCCACTCCTTCACCAAGCCTCCCTCCCCCTACACCCAACTGCCCCCCCTCTTCTTCTCCTCCCTCCTTTCCCTCCTCACGTGGTCCTACACCTTCAAACTAAAGGTTTCTCGCTTAGAGACCCACACCCACATATGTTGCATCGATGACCTTGTCGTCGTGCACGACATCGCCTCCTTAACTAATCTTCGATCTATCCTATGTGCCCTCAAAACCGATCCCTTCCCTTCCCTCATTCAAAGATTCAAGAATTTCCACGCTAGTAGCACATATACCGATCGGAGGCATGCTAGCCTACTCCATGGTTTTGAACTTGCCCCTAGTGACATGAGCAACTTCCATACGTTTTTCTTCGACACAATTCATATGCCTTGGAGAACCAAGTTCTTGCAAGATGGTCTCCTCATTGTGGACTCAAGTGCCATGTTTATCCTAGATGTGACTACAATTATAGTTCCAAGAGGGGACCGAACGGAACGCCAAATGCGTTCATACTGCCTGCTTGTGCCCAAAATAAAAAGTTCCTTAGCCATCTATTATCTTCTATATCATTGTCAGTTCCTCACATTAGATGCTAGAGCTCACAATCAACAGATTGCTTTAATACATTCTCTTCACGGTATTGATGTACAAGAGATTTTCTCCATAGTATTTATACGCTCGAGTTATGGCAGGCCTTCAACCAAGGACATGGACTTTATAAGATTGTTCGTCGCAGGTAACATCTTGGATAACCTTTCCCTTACCATTGAAGATAAGGGAGAGATGCTCAAGTTCTCAGGAGATTTTGACAATATCCTGAAATATTTATTGTTCCTAATGGGGAGCGCGAAGTCATTGAAAGAAATACGCGCAACTCTAATGATACGACGATTAAAATTTGGTCATTGTACTCGGCTTTTTGCCAGCCCCAACATTGACGTATATTATTTTGATTCGGCTAGGCACATTATTACCATCCAAGATAATTTATGTAAGCTCGTGTCTGTTATCGTTGATTTAAGTGATCTGGAACTTTTGTTCCATATGCCAAATAGGGAAATACAGCCAAGGATAGTAGAAATCAGTTTAGACTAATTTCTATGGCCAATGTAGGTAAGTAGTAGGATAAAAATGTAGGTAAGTAGTAGGATAACAGTCCTTGAACTTCCAAAATTTTGAAATTGAAGGGTTTATTTGGGTGGGCCGCCACTTTAGACCACTTTAGACCAGAGAGAGAAGAGGTAAGCAACGCTTCCTAAGAATATCTTTTCTAACTTGAAACTTAAAGAGACAATTCTTAACACTCTCCAAGTTTTTATGTCAAAATTTGAAGGATTTGTCCACTTTTTACACTACAACTATAAATATGCTGGCTTTTCGTAAACTATGGAGGTAACAACTTCACTTTAACAAGGTGGAAAGCTACAGAGAATGGAAGAAACAAGAAGGCACCACAAGTTGAAAGGGCTACGGAGCCAGGAGTTAGCAAAGGTCTAAAAGTAGGTAAACTTGAGGCTATGAAATCATGCTACAATAATCATTTCTAGATTTTTTAAAGATTTGTAGCTAAACCAAAAACTTAATCTCGTCTAGCTTCCAAACGATTTATTCAGCACCATCTTCGAGCTCTCTTAATCGCTCTAGAAAAAAGCATGTATTGATGGTACCAAAAAGTGGTGTCTCTTAACAATCCTTTGATAGCAATTTACAAACCCCATTTTCAAGTAATACATGAGTGCATTATATATCAATGGATATATTTTCAAAAGTAGAATCTAAAACTATAAGTTCCTGCAAGTTTTTTTTTTTTTTTTGGTGAAATTGTTACTACTCTCCAATTTTTTATCAATGCAAAAAGTGCTAAAACTGTTACCACTTATACATGCTTTCATCACTCTTCAAATGGTATGTGTTTAAGATTTTGTCTATGAATATGCTGGTACTAGCTCTAAGGTTTAGAAAAGACCTCTTTGCTTAAACTATGCGGTTTTTGTAAACGTTCTACGCTATTCATTACTTTCTTTGTAGTTCAATGCTATTGGTAGTTATTGGAAAAAAAAAGAAGAAAATGATACAACGCATACATGGTAAAATATATGCATTCCTTCCGAGCAATAGAGGTTCTATTTTCTATATCATTCTCAATGTGATATTTTCCATAATGCAAATTAGAGATAATGTGAAGCAATACTTAGTGTTCATTTAAATATTTGTTATTTTTATCTAAATGTGGCTTTAATCTTGTCCTTTCAATTTTTTTGAAAGTATTTATAAAAATTATGGAAAACATCAAAAGAGGAGAATACTTGGAGATTCTCATTCTCTCTCTCTCTCTCTCTCTCTCTCGTGTGAGTGCGCATGCAGTGTATGAAAAATACGAGTCCTTGTGAGGAAGGAGATGGGTGCACACAGTGTTGGTGGAACTCGACATGAGGATTAATATCTCACTACTCCTTATTGATACATATTACTAAAGAATAGGTTAGGTTAGTACAATCATTGTGATGGGTGTCTGACCAATTGACTGAACCCTAACAATCTTCCACTCGAAGGACAATGTGGCCTAAGTGACCTATGTATGTACAACTTGTACAATCAGGAAGCATTCAAGCGGTTCACTATACACACATCATCTCCATGCAATGTACAAACCGCGGTGAGGGTAGGCTCTTAGTGAGAGCATCTACACGGTTGACATTCTTATGAGCCTTGACTAGCTCAATGCGCTTGCTAGCTAAGACGCCACGTATCACATATGGACTTCTATATGTTTTTATTTGGAGTGAAACACGGGGTTCTTCGCTAATGTGATCATACTTGGATTATTAGAATGCAACACTAGAGTTTGAGTAATCCCAAGATCTCCCACAAGGCGAGCTAACCACACAGCTTCCTTGCTAGCATTAAAAAATTCCACTTTCTATATGGTGCAAGAGAATCACACAACCTATAAAGTGCATGAAACACTACCTAGATCAACATAATGTCAATCGAGGACACAGATGACACGATAGGCACACGGAGGCAATCTCTTTAGCTTGTCCGTTTGAGATCATCCCACACATACAACACTCTGGAAGGTCAACTAAACTACAATTAGGAATCTTACAACTCTCAACTACACCACCCAACATACCAGATCATACCAGAATTGTACAATACTTAAGGAACACCATCTCCTCACTAGGATTCACGTGTTCCAAAGCCTCTACACTCAAAACCCATCTATGGAAAATGCGTATGAAGACAAAGCAAAAGTTTAGAAGTTCTCGAAATTGAAATCTATGAGTACCTATGTGTAGCTTATGTCGCCACGACTCTAATGACTACTTGCACACAGAAGACAAACATTGTTTGATATACTTACGGCCGTAAATAGCTCATAGATGCGTGAGCGTACGTGCTCTGTTCCATGTGGAATGCTTGGCATTGATGCGTAGCTCTCTCTGAGCCTCTTGCTGATGATGTAGTTGGTTCTCCAATGTGATGCACGAGCTATGAGCAGCGCCAGGATGAAGCTCACACTCTCTCTCTTTCTCTCTCACACAAAGTCAACGACAGCTTAAAACTTAGATTATGATAAAAGTTCTCCTTACAAAATGACCTAGGTACCTTATAAACTAAGGCTAGGTTAAACCTAAAATAGAGTTCAAGGGGTAAAATGACTTTGTATATACAATTTGGAAGTGCCATTGCACCCCGGCTTCTGCAACTAGACTAACTACTCATTACAAATGATGTTTTTAAACATAATCCGCAACATTTCATAACTCTCATCTATAGAGCTTTGTTGAGTTACGTCGTACTATTGATCCACGGTTCAACACTCCCCCCTCCAAATTCATGTCGTCCCTGACAAGGCTTGGTTGTCAATGTTGGTGCATTCTTTGTTGTCGTTTTGCTTTATTGTGCTCCACTGCTTGTACTGTTGTGAAATCACAGCAAGAACTATGATCCATGAAAATCATAATTGATGAAGAACGTTATGTGCTTCACATACAAGCCCCAAGATGCGACATATGTTGTTGTCTTTATAGGGCTACTGCCAGATCTAAATTGAGAAAGAATCCAATCTCTCTCAGCTTGACTCTTATCATCATAGATAGAGAAAGCTCCATCCATCGCTTGCTCCAATAAATGTGTCAATTTGGAGTATTTCTCATTCTCAGAAAAAACTTTCACAATCTGTAGAATTGAATGCTTGGATTTCAGATCTTGCAAGCCAATGAAAACATTGTAAGGATTCTGTTGAAATTGTCTGGCTAAACCTTCAACTTCTGTAGGCGAAGTTGCACTTACTCCAATTCAAAGTATGTCTATCACACCGAATCTGGGAGATCATTTTTTTTTATTTGAGGTTCAAAACCCATGTCGATCCACCACCTCAAGGACAAGATATGTAGCCCTACAAAGGTTGGTTTTTTGTCTACCATTTGTGTTTGCTCTTCTTCGTTGATGACTCCTTTGGTCCTACATCAAGGTGATCAAAGTCGCATTTGCCACTGTTAGCTTTTGTATGCTTTGTAAATCATTATACTACTTCTACTTGATACATGACTTAATTAAAGCCTGACAAACCCCAGTTAATTCCCCAAGATAGTAACTTGCTTCAAAAGGGTCTTATTCGACATCATTCGTGATAGATGACCATCTATAAGCTATTATTGTCCATTTGTCCCCAAACCTCATATATATGATGTACAGGGTATGTAGGTGGCTATCATCGCTTCAGCTTTGAAAAAATTGCATCTTTGTCTAGCTAGGGTTTTATTATTATTTAAAAAAAAAAACCCCTTAGTTTGTATTCTCTATTTGTAGCCTCCTGACGAAGTTTAGACTGATTTGGAGTTGCATTTGGCTTTACAAGATAACTTTTTGGATTTCAATCTCGAGAATGGCTGATGGGTATCACTGCTACCTTCTGGCTGCCAATCACATGTAGAACCAATGATGATGACCAGAATTTGGCTTGATCCGTGATTGTCGTGCATACATCTATCATGATAGATGATTGAACTGTCATTTTTTCCTCCCCTCTTTTTTTTGTTAGTACTTTTAGTCCCCTTTGTTTGTTAGGATTCATTAAGTCACATACAAGATAGAATATTTACAGTATAAAGATCTACTTCCTGTATACGGCCTTGCAATTGCATGAAGTGTCTGATAGGCAACTATACACATCACCAACTTTCTTGGTTCTTGTATGCCATCCCGGAGTTTTATGACCATTCTCAGTCATTTTTAGCCTCATATTATTGTTGAAGATTGATCAGCATTCTTTTCTTACCTCTGACATGACTGCCTTGTGCATATGGCTTTTGAGACATACCTCGTGAAATTTCATCATTTTTTCCTACCTTCTTCTCTTTGTACTGCTCGGGCATCTCTTCAACAGTTTTTCATCTGGATTATGTATTTTTCGGTTTTTTATAGAAACTATCAAAAATAACAAAATAAAACCAAAAATCATCTCAACAAGAAGAAATCATTCGAATACAATACTAAAGACTATGTACACTGTACACATGTCCCTAGGGGCTCATATATGGCTTTTGTCCTCGTACTCCTCTTGTAATGCTATTATGAGGGTATATACTTTGAATTTTGTCCAAAAAAAATGATCACCATCAAACGCAAAAATTCAATGCATGTCATAAAACATTGCTCTCTTATATTCATAATATTAGGTCTGCATTTGAGATGCCTACCCCCTCTCCTTGAGGATAGGGTAACACCCAAGGTATGTGTTGTGCTTGGGCAATTAAAAATTGTGCCTATGTAGGCCTTGTAATGTAGCCCTATTATGCATACACAATCAATGCATGGAAAAGATTTATGATGTGCAAGATGTGGGTATAAGCAATTTTCTTATTGGCATTTGTTGGTGAGGCTTCCTATTCTAAGCAATGTGATAGTCTTTGAGTCGTTTTCTTGATTGAAGGTTGTAGAGAGATTTTTTGAAGGCTTACTTATCTATTTGATGCTTCTTTGGAATCCATTTTAGCCTTGTTGTTGGTTGTCATATTTGGCATTGTCAACATTGGATTGTGGCTTAAAGTGAGCGACTTACTCTCGTCTAACTGTACTCTAACCCTATGAGTAATTGAAAGAATTCAAGCAGCGATGTAGTGACAATAGTTTTATTGGTTTCATTTGGGACCCACTTCTTTGTGATTATTGGATTTTTTGTTGATGATGCTCGTTTGGGAACCCATACTTGCCCCTGCTTTGTTTGTGTTTGAGGAGACTTCTTTGGGATCCACCTTGTCTTGGTGTGAGTCTTCAGCGGTCTTTGCTTTAGCCCTTGTACGCTTGGTTGAGGACGGGATTCAGACTTTGGCAGTTGATAGTTGATAGTTTAACCGTTTTCGAATCCAAATAAACTTATGACCTCTTTGTGTTTGAATCAACTTTTGAAACCCAAATCTGATTTAGAGACAGCTTGCAACCTTGTGATTTTATTAGCCATTCTTACATGCTTCAACTATTTTCATTTTCGTGTTGAATCTTGTGGTTTTTTATCATAGATTTTCATCTTCTTGATCCATACATGTTTTTGGCCAAGCTGGCTCTTTGGTATCCAATTTTGTTAAAATTTATGGCTTTGACTTGTTGCTCTTTTTCTTTTGGCCTTCCTTGATTATAATCGAAGCTGCTAGTGATCGTGATGACCTGAGTTTCTGGTAGGGGATGTCATAAGACTCATCATTGTTTGTTGGCTGAGTCTTTTCTTCATGTATAAGAGCCACACATGAGGATGCTTGTTCCAATTGCGTTTCCACCAAGGATTTTGGAATCCACTTTTTATGCACTTTATTTTTGTAGCGGTGACATTGGTTCCTAGATCTGTGATCTCGATAATCATAAGACTGTGCATTAGTTAAGGTTTTGTTCATTTCACTTGCTGGGTTGTTTGGATTTCTGTTGTCGACATCGTCTTGAAGCTCCAAGTGTGCTATGGAGTCATAAAACTTGTCTTCTTCTTTGTCTTTTTTTTTTGGGATCACACTCATTGCAAAATAAGAAACGACATCATAGCCATCTTTATCAAAAAAATTTGTTGTCTGAGCATCTTGAATAGCACACACATCTAGAGTAGCCAAGATGTGTTCCCATTCGAGTGGCTCTAATACTTCCTTAGGAAAGGGTTCTGGGATATAATCCTTATCTTTGATTGCCCTTTCTAGGATACATTCCTCTATCTTTAAACTTTCGCATTGTGAATCTCCACACATCCACAATTCTTTTGGCATACACAACCATGTTGGAAGTTCTAATCCTACTATTGTAGCAGAATCAAACTCTTCTACAGGGGTTTGGTTCACGTCCTTGTAACTATGCTCCTTAAGATTTATTCTCGTAGTGGTTTCCATATGTCTTAGGTAGATATGGTCATAGCCCAATCTTGGACCATTTTCAATTGCCTCATGAATGGTCTTCGTAGAATGATATCATAGTTGTTCTTCTGCAATCATATGGGCCTTTTCATGTGTTTGTCTACAAGCTACAGTTTCATCATGGAGTAGCCAAGATGTGTCCCCATTCGAGTGGCTCTAATGCTTCCTTTTAGGAAAGGGTTCTAGGATTTAATCCTTATCTTTGATATCCCTTTCTAGGATACATTCCTTTGTCTTTAAACTTTCACATTGTGACTCTCCACACATCCACAATTCTTTAGGCATACACAACCATGCTAGAGATTATGATCCTGCCATTGTAGCAGAATCAAACTCTTCTACAGGGGTTCGGTTCATGTCCCTGTAATTATGCTCCTTAAGATTTATTCTTGTAGCGGTTTCCATATGTATGAGGTAGATGCGGCCATAGCCCCAGTCTTGGACCATTTTCAATTGCCTCATGAATGGTTTTCCTAGAATGATATCATAGTTGTTCTTCTGCAATACTATGGGCGTTTTTGCGTGTCTGTCTACAAGCTACAATTTCATCCTGGTAGCCCTCATTGCTTGTTTTTCCCATTTTTCCATATCTCTTTTGTTGTGATGGAAACACCGGCTGCACTGTCAAGGATTGCCATGGTTTTTACACACCTAGAATTCCAAAAGAAGAGTGGTGTTCCCATCTTCTCCCTCATAGTCCTCGCTGAAATTGTTTAAGGGGACTGACCTAGTGTTGAGCTGAGGCATTTCAAGCTCTTTGATCCCTTCCTCACTTTGAGTCATTGGTTTTTTAACACCAAATTTCTCTAGGAATTTTCCCAAAGCAATCCACATATTTAGTCATATTCTGAGCAACTTGGCTAATGTTATCGTACAGGTGACCGATGTCGACAAAATGTCTATCAATCCTTTTGAATCGAAGACCTTGTTGGAAGACAGTCTCTGTGATGGGATTGCAATAACATTGGACTTGGCCTTGTGCTCTCCTGTATAGGACGATAGTGTTCTTAGCAAATGGGGTTGAGTGTCCATAGACTCTATAGATCCTTTTTCTCCCCAATACAATTGCACTTCTAGATTCATTTGAGATCTCGTCTCAAATTCCTCTATTGGTGGAAGTGATACTCCTCTCTCATCATCGGTCTCGTTTATTCCTCTATTGGTGGAAGAGATACTCCTCTCTCATCACCGGTCTGGTTTACTTGTCTACTTAAATCACTGGCTTCGTTGGCCTCTCTTACTTGTTTCCACAATTCATCAAGAACATCTATTTCTTTACAACTCTTAGGTATATCTATGTGAGATCCCTTGAAAGAGTTATCCGTGGCATTCAACACTATCCTTGGTTCTATTGGTGGTTCCTTGAGCTTTCTTCTTGGGTTTGACTTCAAAATCCTATGGATATTTCATGTAGACATCATCATCAAGATCCCCATGAAGAATGATGTCTTCACATTCATCTGGACCAATTCCATGTCCTCAATGTATACTAGTACAAGCACAAGATGCAATGCAGTCATCTTGACCATTGGAGAAATGATTTCATTGAAATCCATGGCTTTCTTTTGCTTGAAACCCATAGAGACCAATCTAACCTTGTAATTAGGCTCGGGGTCATGTGCTGTGTACTTCTACTTGTACAATCATTTGCAAGGCAAGGCTTATTTGCCCTTTGGAAACTTTTTGAATCCCCAAGTCTCATTTTCCATAATCGAGTTATACTCTAACTGCATTGCCTACTTCCACTTCATGCTATCTTCCATCTGAACAACCTCTTGGTAACAAGTAGTCTCTCCACACTCAGTGAGCAATAAATAGTCTAATATTGGCTAAAACGACTTAGGGGCATGAGTTACACATGTAGATCTCCTCACTGCCTAACTGTTGGACTCTGCTCTCTCTGGAGCACTACTAGCAATATGTACATCGCTAGTAGACTGAGTTGTTTGTGTAACTAGACTTGAGGCAACATCCTCGAATCTCACTCTCTGATATTTATCCTCTTTTACATCATTAAAGATCAGTCTTGAGGTGAGAATAACTCTCCAAGATTCTGGGTGATAGAGGCAATAACTCTTCTCTCCATCTACACCATAGCCAATGATGTGTGACTTGGGGTCCAACGTCTTCCTAAGCTCTTTAGGCACATGTAAGAATGCCTCACATCCAAACACACATAATCTATCATAATTATGCTTCTTGTATGTCCACATCTCTTGCATAATCTTGTAGTTCAATGATGTATTAGGAAAACCATTGATTATATGTACCATTTGTTGGAATTGGGAAACGGAAGCGTGCTCTACCCTAAGGATCATTAGTGAGCTAGGCTATGATGAATGAAGCCTTAATCTCACCATGGTGTGAGGGTAGGGTTAGAGCAATGAAAATTAGGGCTAGAGTTAAGTCAAAGTCAAAAGATTAAAGCAAGAGAGTATAGACACAATGATTAAAACTCAAAGTGCAAAGATTGAATAGAAAATAGCGTCTAAAG
Organism: Adiantum capillus-veneris; assembly: GCF_014529385.1. NCBI lineage: Eukaryota > Viridiplantae > Streptophyta > Polypodiopsida > Polypodiales > Pteridaceae > Adiantum > Adiantum capillus-veneris. The sequence goes on along the minus strand of NC_140934.1, from coordinate 121,083,362 downwards.
CAGGCTTGGTGCTTTACAATCATTGGCGAAAGAGGTTGCACCCTCTTGCTATTGGACCATGTCATCATTTATCTTTCTTAGGTGGCTAGAGGGCTTTCCCATATGGGCCACAAGTTGGTCATCATAATAGCCTCTCCCTAAAACTCTTGAGGTAAATTTTCCATAGATATCATGGAAATGACCCTCTCTTGAATAGTCCTAATCGTGGGCTCAACAACTCCATTATGAGCAAGTGTGTATGGCATAGTAAATTTCCTCCTATTGCTTGTTTTTCTACAAAAGCCCATACATTGAGATAATACATATTCTCCCCCATTGTCATTATGCAAGGCCTTCAACTTCTTGCCTGATTGATATTCTACCATAGATAGGAACTTCTAGAAGACACTAGACTTCGTCTTTTCTCTTCAATGGGTAGACCCACGCCTTTCAAGTATAGTTATCTATGAAAGTTGAGAAATATAATGTCCCCCCTAGAGACTTATGTGACATAGGACCACATAGATCACTATGCACTAAATCTAGAGGATTCCCTGACTTTAAATCTAATGGTGATGAGGAAAGCCTAGTGTGTTTCCAGTATATGCAATGCTCACACAAACTAAAATCAAAATATTTTAACACAGGGATATAAACAAAATGCTATAACCATTTCATTCCCTTTTGACTTGTATGACCAAACTGGATATGCCACAACACAGTGGAAGGCAGCTCCGCTACATGGATAGAGCTCTTTCATAGAGAGATATAGAAGGAAAAAAATGAGCTAGGATTTTGCCTTTGAGCGTGACCAAGTCACCTTTTTTTATCTTCTAGGAACCAATGCCAAACACTATAGTGTATCCAAGATCTTCAAGTTGTCTTGCCAAAACAAACCTCTTAGTTAGCTTTGGCACATGTCTAACACCTCGCAACATGAATTTGGTGTCGTTGCACATACACTTTTTTACATATCCAACACTACATATCTCAAGCTGATAAGAATCACACAGCTTAATTGAACCATGTATAGAAGCAAAATTGAAGAACCACTCCTTGTGAGGAGTAACATGATAAATTGCACCTCAATCAATAATCCAATTCTATGCATAATATTTGTCAAGGAGCTAACAACACCTTTACAATCAAATCAAAAGTGAATAGTACATCTGACGGATGGAGCACGTCAGGAACAACATCAGCATGTAGACTCAGTGACATTAAGCTTCTTTATCTTCACACTTCTCTTAAGAGGTGTAGAACTTACAACAATGGCTTTACCCTTCTCTCTTTGTTGCAACAAATGGAAACCTTTCTGCATGTGTTCTTTATTGTGACAATGGTGGCATTAAATGTTCCTCGTGTCACATCCATAGCTCTTGCTATGTGCATTCTTGCAATCCTAAGAAAATACGTATTGCAACTATGATCTCTCTACCTTTAATTGTTCCTCTTGCTACTTGCACTTTCCATATATGCATCACCACCATGACCACTCGTATGAAGAGATTGACGTAAAATCTCTTCCATGAGCAAAGCACTGGTTTTCCCTTAGAGGCGGATTTACTAATGGCAGTATCAAACGTGTCCCATGATGCAAGCAATGAACATAGCAAGAAAATGGCTCTCATTTAATGATCAAAATTAAGACCCTTTGATGTTAGTTGAGGAAACACACTGCTCAACTCGTTCAAGTGTGAAATTACACCACTACATTCTTTCATGTAAAGACACAAAAGCTTCTTCATCTGAAAGACTTTGTTCCATGCACTGTTTACATCCCATGCTAAGCATAAAGATTTGCACAATTCTTTAGCATGGGTTTAGCCATAATCATTAAAAATATAGACTCACCAAGATGAAACCTAATAGTTTCCACCGCACGAGCAAGAAGTTCCTCCCACTGATCATCAGTGCAAAAACCCTCTCCGCGCTCTTTCAATAGCACTACAAGTCCCTTGTTGATTAGCGCATCAAGCATTTTTTGCTTCCATATAGTGAATTCTGTGTCATAAAATATCTTAATGTAATAATATTCTTTCTCAAAAGATCTAGCCATACTGAAAAGAGCTAACTGCAAGAGAGTGAGACTAGGAATTATGGAAAAAAATTTGGAAAACATTTGTCATAATGTCCTCTATATAGAGATCAAAATCTCAAGCAAAAGCCAACTTGGCATCAAAGTTTTAGAATTAGGGTTGTAGGAAAACACACACAGCATGGAGAAGACAAATGTGCAATGGAAAGATAAGATAGCCCTAGAGTGATGGGCGTATATACAATGCACAGGGGGGAAAACCTCGTAGTGAGGGAAAAAATGCCTCTGCAGTCCTAAGGGTATTCACACACATCACAACCACATGTATATGGTAAGAAATCCCCCCTGGGAGTGATGCAGGGAACGAGAGCTGGCACATAGAGTATAGGGAAGTTCCAGGCCCTGAGGACATAGTCAGTCCACAAAGGGGAGTAAGTCCAAAGCTTTGCGAAAAGCTTCAAACTTCTCACAAGACAATGCCTTTGTGAAAAGATTTGCAAGGTTGTCTAGTGTTGGCAAATAAGCCAAGTTGATCTCTCATGCTGAGAGCCTCTCCCTGACATAGTGGTAATGCAACTCAATGTGCTTTGTGAAAATATGAAAAACGAAGCTCCTCGCAATTTCCAATGCACTCTGACTATCAATGTAGATAGTGTTGGCAGTGTCATGTCCAACACCCAAATCAGCCATAAGGTGTCTGAGACATACATAGTCAACTGTAGCTGTGAAGACTACCCTGTACTCAGCCTCACAATTGGAAATGTCCATGGTAGGTTGCTTCTTGCTCAATCATGATATGCATGAGCTGCCATGCATTAAACAAAAACCACTTGTGGACACTCGTGTGTCAAAACAACCAGCCCAATCTGAGTCCAAAAAAGAATGTAAATCTGGCGGCAAAAATGATTCCCCCTTGGGATAAAACAAGCCAAGATGTAAAGTTCCACTCAAGTAGCAAAAAATCCTCTAGACAATGTGCCAATGCTTAGACCGTGGGTTGTGCATGAATCTGGTGACCTATGAGACTGCAAATTGAATATCCAGCCTCGTGTGGCATAGATAAATAAGGCATCCAACAATAGTTTGGTAAAGAATGACATCAACAGGATCGCCAGCATCATGAAGACTCAATTTCAAATGTGCTTTCATGGGAGTGGCAAAAGGTTTGCAATCCTCAAGTCCAAACTTACATAGCAATGTCTCTATGTAACGTTTTTGACACAAGGCAATACCACCATCACAATGCTTAAACTGTATACCCAAGTAATGATACAACATCCCCAAGTATTTCATTTTGAAAGTGGCATTCAAATCAGCCTTAAATTCAGCAAGATGTCTCTCATTTGGTCCAGTGATCAACAAATCATCCACATAGAGAACCACAATGTGAAGTACATCACCCTCGTGATTTACATACAATGTGTTTCCTGTTGGATTGTTAGAAAAGCCTTGTTTGACCAAATGAGTGTCAGCTTTCTCATACCAAGCACGAGGAAATTGCTTCAAACCATACAAATATTTTTTATACATGCACACTTTATCATCTTGTCCTTTCCTGATAAAACCACGAGGCTGCGTTACATAAACTTCCTCAAATATGTCATCATTCAAGAAAGAAGTAACAATGTCTGACTGGTGTACATCTCAACCAAAATGAGCTTCAAATGCACATAGAAAATGCACAGTAGTCATACAACAAGTGGGAGAAAAATTCTCTTCATAATCTATGCCTTTTTAATGTGCATAACCCTTTGCAACAAGTCGACTCTTATAGGGATCAATCTCACCATCTGGCTTGCATTTCAACTTGTAAACCCACTTTGTACCAATGGCCTTTTTTCCAAGAGGCAAATCACATAAATTCCATGTGTCATTTTCTATAAGTGCATCATATTCAAATTGCATGGAAGCCATCCATTTTTTTGAATTTTGTGCTTCATCAAAAGACAGAGGTTCCTCAACATCATGTGAGCTAGACACAACCAAAGCATAACAATCTGATGCATAAGATGCATGGTGGGAACCTAAACGAATACGACTAGACAAAGGTGCATCCAATTTATTGTCATGTAAAGTATGCACCAACCATTTTGGCACACCTCTAGCATGCTCATTCTTAGCCCTTTCCTCATCAAGTACATCATGTACATCTGCATCAATAATAGGCTGATCTGTAGCATTTTCTTAGCCCTTTCCTCATCAAGTACATCATGTACATCTGCATCAACAATAGGTTGATCTGTAACATTTTCATAAAACCCATAGGCTGTACATTTGCCTAATAGGAAATTACATTCAAACTTCCACCCCTAAAAAGAGGCAACTGTTGGGGTATAAAACCCAATGTGGTCGCCCAGGTAAGTGGGCGGGCCGCCAGGTATGTACACATATTCTTTTGTAAAAACCTAATAAGAACTCACTATGCTCTACACATTATAGTAGAGCGAGTTCACCATATCGTCGTGCTCTTCTTCTCGCACTCTCTCTCGCGTCGCAGTTCCGCTCGTACTCCTTCAACTGGTATCAGAGCTCAGATCAAGGCTCGGGGCAGCACTGCAGGAGGCTAGAGTCACCAGCTCAGATTGGAGTGAAATTCGACAGGCGAAGACACGGCCCCAAATATGAGGTCATCTCGGCCACCGTTGTCAGAATTTCATTCTGAGGTCATCTCGGCCACCGTTCGGCTTCGACAAAGGTCTGCGCAGGCCATTTTCGACTACGTGGTCTCAGCGGGTACAGATCCGACTCTGCAAATTTGGGGTTTTTCGGCCTACGACTGCAGGTGCTGAGGATATCGACACTCCCAGCGTGTTGATTTGTGGCTGTCTACACATCGAAGGACGGCTCACAGTTCTTGGAGGCGTGTCACATACGACACGGTCACATCTACACACAGACTTTAGGCGACATCCACTAGTTCATCAGGTTGATACTGGTTCAGAGGTCAGTTTACAGGGGAAACTCTGCCGAATTTTTCCCAGAAAAGTAAACTACTGTGAAGCATAGCTATGGCTGGATCACAAGACACCGCTCTTTACAATATCAAGAAGCTGGATGGAACCAATTTCCCATTGTGGAAGAAGCAGATTTGGCACGTGTTGGTACAAAAGAAGCAGATAAAACCTATAAAGCTCAAGGGGATAAAACCAGAAGATATGGACGAAGATGAATGGAGCGAAATGGATGAATTGGCACTTTCTACCATTATGCTGACTTTGGCAGAAAGCGTTTACTTCAATGTAGCAGACGAGATGTCGGCTTATCAAGCATGGTTAAAGCTGAGTGATCTTTATGAGAAGCAGAGTGCAGCTTCACAGGTATACTGGCTTAAGAAGCTTGTTGACTTGAAGATGAAAGAAGGGACACCTATGTCCAATCATCTGAATGAATTCAACACAATCTATAGTCAGTTGTCAGCTCAAGGTGTCAAGTTTGATGAACCTGTTAGAGCTATGTTCCTGTTGATCACATTGCCGGAAAGTTGGGACACTTTTCGCATAGCTTTGAGTAATTCTGCACCTCCAGATGGTTTGAACATAGTAGGTGTAGAAGGAAGTCTGCTTACTGAAGAAACCAATAGAAAGACAATGGACAAAGGCAAAGGAACAGCCTTAGTTGTCAGGGGAAGGACCAAAGAAAAGTACAAAGGTGGAAAGAGGAATTAGTCTCGTCGCAAGTCCCGCAGTGCTAAAGGCAAGAGTGACATAGAATGCTACCATTGTGGCAAGAAGGGTCACATGAAAAGAGACTGCAGAGAATGGAAAGCAGAAAAAGGCAAAGAGAAAGCTGAAGACCATGGTGAGAAGAACAAGTCCTCAGTGAAGATTCAAGAAATAAATGTGACAAACACTGTTGCAGAGGATGACAATCTAGTGTCAGGAGACATCTACTTCTTGAAGAATACAATGGACTCAGCTCTTCTTACAGCATCTGATGGAAATGCACTGAGTGACTGGATTATAGACTCAGGGGCATCACGTCATGTGTCTCCAAACAAGGAGTGGTTTACTTCTTATGTGACCACTAAAGATCATGTTCAGCTAGGCAATGGGCAAACATGTGAGATCTTAGGTGTTGGAGATGTTCAATTGAAGTTTCAGAATGGCTCTTCTTTCACGCTGAAGAATGTGAGACATGTTCCCGCAATTACAAAGAGCTTGATCAGCACAGGTTTACTTGATGATGCTGGCTACGTCCCCATTTTTGGACAGAACATGTGGAAGATATCCAAGGGTTCTATGACAGTAGCACATGGAGTAAAGTCCGGAGGACTTTACATGATTTATGCATCAAATGTCTCTAAAATGTAATCAATGTAACTGAGCAGCCGAACGTTTCTTTGTGGCATAGCCGGTTAGGACATATGTCCAAGAAGGGAATGGAAATCTTGTCTTGTTCTGGTTATTTGCCTGGATTTTCATTTAATGATTTTGAATTCTGTGAACATTGTCTGTATGGTAAGCAAACATAGCAGCCACATAAGCATAGAAGCAGTAGAAGAGATGCACAGTTGGCACTTGTTCATAGTGATTTGTGTGGACCTATGCCTAACCTATCTCTAGGGGGAGCTTCTTACTTTATGACATTTATAGATGATTACTCGAGGAAAGTATGGGTTTAGTTTCTCAAGCACAAGGATGAAGCGTTTAGTGTTTTCAAAACGTTTGTGACACTTGTGGAGAATCAGAGTGGCAAGAAGCTTAAATGCTTACGCACTGACAATGGTGGAGAGTATGTTTCAAAGGCCTTTCAGGACTTTTGTGAGTCAAAAGGTATAAAACGTGAACTTACTGCTCCTTACAATCCTCCTCAAAATGGTGTTGCTGAGAGGATGAATAGGACCATACAAGAGAAGGTCAGAAGTATGTTGTCTAATGCACAGCTGCCAAATGGGTTTTGGGCTGAAGCTGTATCAACAGCTGTTCATCTTGTAAATAGATCTCCTAGCAAGGTTTTGCAGAAGGATTCAGTGCTAGAGATGGTATGGTCAGGCAAAATGCCCTCATACAAGCATCTCAGAGTCTTTGGCTGTGAGGCATATACTCACGTTCCAAAGGAATTTAGGAACAAACTTGAGCCAAAGAGTAGAAAGTGCATCTTTCTAGGCTATGGTAATTCTGGTGAGATGGGGTACAGACTTTGGGATCCCGAATCCAGAAAGATTGTCCGCAGCAATGATGTTCACTTTAATGAATCCAAATATCATTCTAAACCAGAGAGGGTTGAGGAGATTAGAAGAGTTGTCTTCCAAGAAGATGGACCTGCAGGTGCAAGACAAAATGTCACGGCTCAAGAGGAGCAAGGACAGGATAGATTGGAACCACACGTTGTGGCTGAGCCTGAGCCACCTATTATGCGTAGATCTGGACGTGTCACGCGACCTCCTGATAGGTTTGTTCCATCTATGAACTATGTCATGTTGACTGATTGCAATGAGCCTTCATGTTACAAGGAAGTAGTGCAAATGAAGGACTCCGGGAATTGGCAATTGGCCATGCAGTCAGAGATGACAGCTCTGCATAAAAACCAGACATGGAAGCTAGTTAAATTACCACGGGGCAAAAAGGCTCTACCCTGTAAATGGGTTTACAGGTATAAGATCACCGCTCATGATAGTCAGCCAAAGTACAAAGCAAGGCTTGTTGCCAAGGGCTTTAAGCAAGAACAAGGCATTGACTTTGATGAAGTCTTCTCTCTGGTGGTCAAAATGACTACATTGAGATGCTTTCTTGCATTGGTTGCCATATTAGATTTGGTGTTGCACCAAATGGATGTCAAGACAGCGTTCTTGCATGGTGATTTAGATGTGGAAATTTACATGCAGCAGCCAGAAGGGTTTGTTGAGAAAGGCAAGGAAGATTGGGTATGCCAGTTGTTAAAGAGTCTTTATGGCTTAAAACAATCACCGAGGGCATGGTACCATAAATTCCACAAGTTTATGCTTTCTCAAGGCTACAAACGTAGTGAGTTCGATCACTGTCTATATACAAAGAAGGCTAAGGATGGTAGTTGGCTGATCCTTATTTTGTATGTGGATGACATGTTGATTGCTGGCAAGCACTTGGAAGAAATTTCAGCTTTGAAGTCAAAGATGGCAAAATCGTTTGACATGAAAGACATGGGTGAGGCAAGTCATATACTTGGTATGCGCATTGAGAGAGACAGATCAAAGAAGTTGATTTGGTTATCTCAAACAGAGTATATTGACAAGGTTTTGCAATGTTTCAATATGGAGAAGGGAAAGGCATTGAGTGTTCCATTGCCACCATATGTGAAACTTAGCAAACAAGATTGTCCTGTGTCTGAGGAAGAACAGGCTGAAATGGATAAGATTCCATATGCGTCTGCAGTGGGTAGTTTGATGTATGCAATGATTGCTACTCGCCCAGACATTGCATTTGAAGTGGGAGTAGTAAGTCGATACATGTCAAACCCAGGCAAGAAACATTGGGAGGCAGTGAAAGGAATATTGAGATACCTGAAAGCTACAAAGAGTATGCGTATATGCTATGGGAGTCAGGGGCTAAGTGTAAAGGGTTTTACAGACTCAGATTATGCAGGTGACTTAGACAACCGAAGGTCTACGTCAGGGTATGTCTTTACATTGGCTGGTGGAGCAGTATCATGGCGTTCTAGATTACAAGATTGTGTTACTCAGTCTACTACAGAGGCTGAATATGTTGCAGCATCAGAGGCATGCAAAGAATCAATTTGGCTTAATCGACTAGTAACAGATTTGGGAATCAAAGAAGAGATGCCTGTGTTATATTGTGATAGTCAAAGTGCTATACAATTGGCTCGCAATCCAGTTTATCACTCAAAGACAAAGCATGTGGATGTGAAGTATCATTTCATCAGGGAAATGCTCGAGGATAAGCAAGTTCAGCTTGTCAAAGTTCACACCACAGAAAATCCTGCTGATCTACTTACAAAAGGACTTCCCTCAGAGAGCTTTGCGCATTTTCTCAAGCAGTTAGGTGTAGGGTAGTACATCACTTCTCTACATCTCTTGTATATTATCTTGTATAGGAGCTTCTCTCACACTTAAAGTACCACATTGGACTTTAAGTGGGAGGTTGTTGGGGTATAAAGCCCAATGTGGTCGCCCAGGTATGTGGGCGGGCCGCCAGGTATGTACACATATTCTTTTGTAAAAACCTAATAAGAACTCACTATGCTCTACACATTACAGTAGAGCGAGTTCACCATATCGTCATGCTCTTCTTCTCGCACTCTCTCTCACGTCGCACTTTCGCTCGTACTCCTTCATCAACAAAGTATCATAAATTCCCTTTGAGCTTACATTATTGTCTCTAGTACATGACAATAAGTGTTGAATAGAATCTTCCACCAACACAACATCTCCTGAGACCAATATACACTTTGTTTGCGGATGATACAACCTATAACCTTTGCTTTCAGTACTATGACCAACAAAAATACATTTGACAGCCTTATCATCTAGATTTTTGCGCTGTGTTTGTGGCACCAAAGCATAGCCAATAGCCAATCCATGCATGTGCTCAATAGAAGGCTTTTTATCATGCCATGCTTCATATGGATCAAAGACTAAAAAGCTTTTGTAGGACACCTATTTAGTACATAAAAGATTTTTCTTGATCCCATGTACATGCAATGCATCACAAGTGCGAAAGAACTGCCATTTGCAGCAGTAAGCACAATCTTTACAACTCCTTGAACTGGATAAGAGGCATTGTTGGCACAAGTGATTGAACTACCATGAGGGATAGACTCAAGAGAGGTGAACAAATCATGATGTGAGGTAATGTGCTTTGTACCACCATTGTCAAAATACCACACATGTGAATTTGCAGCAACTTACATGCATGCATCATCTACAACAGGATCATAAGTACACTTTACACTAAAAGCTCATTTTGTATCAATATCAGCATCACAATCTCCTTTCACAGAAGACTCAACAATAGCTACATTTGTAGTGGAACCATCATTTGTAGTGAAACCAGCCTCTTTTGCCTTCAACATAGGACATTGCTTGATCACGTGATCATTAGCTTTACAATAATGGCAACACATCTTCTTTTTGCTCTTATCGCCAGAATTTCTAGATGAATTGTTGCCAAAAAAAAGCGTTAGGAACATGTGATTTGCCACTCGTAGAAGAACCATGAGAAGTGGCTACATTGCTGTTACCACCTTTTCTTCGAGCAACAATAAAGGCATGTTCAACTGCATGCTCTGTAGTCATGTTTTTTTTGGAAAGTGACTCTTGCAATAGCAATGTGCATAATGCATCAAACTTTATAGCTTCTAGATTTCATTGGGTTATTAGTCTCCAAGTACTAGTAAAAGTCTTGTAAGATTCTGGCAAGGCATCAAGAACAATTTACACAAGGGAACTGTTTGAAATGACTTCACCTGCAGAAATAAGTTGCTCATTGATATCCTTGACACTAGCAAGGAAAGTTTCCACGTCATCTTCCTCATGCATAATCTTCAACTCCAGCTCTTGACGCATCAATGCAATTTTTGCATTATACGTCGACTTGCATAAAGACCAACTAGAATATCCCAACCCTATTTTGTAGATTTTGCTGAAGGAATGTGGGGAGTAATAGTGCACTTCACAATGCAATCAGTGCATGAGCTTGTGCATCTTCTACATCCCAATAAGCTTGCTCAGTCGTAGGCATAACAACTCTAGCAGCAGCAATCCTGCCACCAAAACCTGCAACATCCTCAACATTGCCTACATCCTCAGAACCAAGACAGACATCAATGCCCTACACAATGTTCCAAATGCCCTTTGACACAAGGACATGGTGCATCATGTAAGCCATATAGGGTAATTGTCCCCATCCAACCTATCCTCAACATTGCTTACATCCTCAAAACCAAGACATACATCAATGCCCTACACAATGTTCCAAATGCCCTTTGACACAAGGACATGGTGCATCATGTAAGCCATATAGGGTAATTGTCCCCATCCAACCTATCCTCAATAGCAAACATCTTGAACACGTTTGTGTTGTTGTCAGCCATGGCGAATGATGCAGTGGATGTGAAAACTGCCTGAAAAGAGGAGAAACAGAGTGGGAACAACACGTGCTATATAACACAACCCATAGAAGACTATAAGGGACCCGTTATATAAAAAATGACACTGAAAGAAATTTTGCACAAAATGACAGAATTGCCTGCCGCTTGTAGTAGAAATGGAGGCCAAAATGAGCCCAAACAAAAAACTGAGCAGTCTGAGATCCAACAGCACACCTAAAATATTTGTCAATATGCAAAGCTCACATAAATTGGATAAAGTGAGCAGGCATGTGTTGGAGCTGCTGGCGACTAAGCTCAGGAGGATGCAACCTATTTTGGTACTAATTTTTGAAATTAGGGTTGTAGGAAAACACATACATCTTGGAGAAGACGAAGGAATCTCAAGGCACACAATAGACAGTGTATTATTTAGTGTGCAATGGAAAGAGAAGATAGCCCTAGATTGATGGGCATATATATACACAATGCATGGGGGAAATAACCTCCTAGTAGTGAGGGAAAAAATGCCATGATGGTCCTAAGTGTTGATGGCCAGTTTTTGAAACAGCGGCCGTGAGAACCAAGCCCACTCGGGGGGGGAGCTTAATAATAAGCAACGAAGAAAAAAAAGTTTTTTTTTAAAAGATAAATATGCCGCCGTCACCCCTCCCGTACTCATGCACGCCCATAGTGGGCCGCCCCTCCCTTGGCACCACCCTCCCCCTCTCCTCCATTATTCCCCCTCTCCCTCCTTCATTATCACATGCAGCCGGAAACCCTCTCTCTCCCTTTCGTTTGTCAACCCACAGAGGACCGCCATGCATGGGACAACTCTCTCTCTCTCTCTCTCCTTCTCATCCATTATTCAACTAATCTCTCTCTCTCTCTCTCTCTCTCTCTCTCTCTCTCACACACACACACACACACACACACTTAAAGAATATCTTTTCTAACTTGAAACTTAAAGACACACTTCTTAACACTCTCCAAGTTTTTAGGTCAAAATTTGAAGGATTTGTCCACTTTTTACACTACAATTGTAAATATGCTGGCTTTTCATAAACAATGGAGGTAACAACTTTACTTTAACAAGGTGGAAAGCTAGAGAGAATGGAACTTAGAGAGAGAAACAAGAAGGACTACGGAGCCAGGAGTTAGCAAAGGTCTAAAAGTTGGAAAACTCGAGGCTATGAAATCATGCTACAATAATCATTTCTAGATTTTTTAAAGATTTGTAGCTAGACCAAAAACTTAATCTCTTCCAAACAATTTATTCAACACCATATTCGAGCTCTCTTAATCGCTCTAGAAAAAAGCATGTATTGATGGTACCAAAAAGTGGTGTCTCTTAACAATCCTTTGATAGCAATTTACAAACCCCATTTTCAAGTAATACATAAGTGCATTATATATCAATGGATAGATTTTCAATATCTAAGGTTTAGAAAAGACCTCTTTGCTTAAACTATGCGGTTTTTGTAAACGTTCTACGCTATTCATTACTTTCTTTGTAGTTCAATGCTATTGGTAGTTATTGGGAAAAAAAAAATGATACAACGCATACATGGTAAAATATATGCATTCCTTCCATGCAATAGAGGTTCTATTTTCTATATCATTCTCAATGTGATATTTTCCATAATGCAAATTAGAGATAAGGTGAAGCAATACTTAGTGTTCATTTAAATATTTGTTATTTTTATCTAAATGTGGCTTTAATCTTTCATTTTTTAATACAAGATCGTGCTTCAATATTTTTGAAAGTATTTATAAAAAATTGGAAAACATCAAAAGAGGAGAATACTTGGAGATTCTATCTCTCTCTCTCTCTCTCTCTCTCTCTCTCTCGTGTGAGTGCGCATGCAGTGTATGCAAAATACAAGTCCCTATGAGGAAGGAGATGGGTGCACACAGTGTTGGTGGAACTCGACATGAGGATTAATATATCACTACTCCTTATTGATATATATTACTAAAGAATAGGTTAGGTTAGTACAATCATTGTGATGGGTGTCCGACCAATTGACTAAACCCTAACAATCTCCCACTCGAAGGCCAACGTGGCCTAAGTGACCTATGTATGTACAATTGTACAATCAGGAAGCATTCAAGCGGTTCACGCTACACACATCATCTCCATGCAATGTACAAACTGCGGTAAGGGTAGGCTCTTCGTGAGAGCATCTACACGGTTCACATTCGTACGAGCCTTGACTAGCTCAATGTGCTTGCTAGCTAATACGTCATGTATCACATATGGACTTCTATGTGTTTTTATTTGGAGTGAACACGCAGTTCTTCGCTAATGTGATCATACTTTGATTATCACAATGCAACACTAGAGTTTGAGTAATGCCAAGATCTCCCACGAGGGGAGCTAACCACACAGCTTCCTTGCTAGCATTAAAAACTTCCACATTCTCTATGGTGCCGGAGAGAATCACACAACCTATAAAGTGCATGCAGCACTACCTAGATCAACATAATGTCAATCGAGGACAGAGATGACACGATAGGTGCACGGAGGCAATCTCTTTAGCTTGTCCGTTTGAGATCATTCCACACTTACAACACTCTGGAAGGTCAACTAAACCACAATTAGGAATTTCACAGCTCTGAACTACAACAACAAACCCACATAAACACAAACAGAATGAAACTCACCAAATCATACCAGAATTGTACAATTCTTAAGGAACACCATCCCCTCACTAGGATACACGTGTTCCAAAGCCTCTACACTCAAAACCCATCTATGGAAAATGCGTATGAAGACAAAGCCAAAGTTTAGAAGCTCTCAAAATTGAAATCTATGAGTACCTATGTGTAGCTTATGTCGCCACGACTCTAATGACTACTTGCACACAGAAGACAAACATTGTTTGATATACTTACGGCCGTAAATAGCTCATAGATGCGTGAGCGTACGTGCTCTGTTCCACATGGAATGCTTGGCGTTGATGCGTAGCTCTCTCTGAGCCTTTTGCTGATGATGCAGTTGGTTCACCAATGTGATGCACGAGCTATGAGCAGCACTAGGATGAAGCTCACACTCTCTCTCTTTCTCTCTCACACAAAGTCAACGACAGCTTAAAACTTAGATCATGATAAAATTTCTCCTTACAAAATGACCTAGGTACCTTATAAACTAAGGCTAGGTTAAACCTAAAATAGAGTTCAAGGGGTAAAATGGCTTTGTATATACAATTTGGAAGTGCCATTGCACCCCGGCTTTTGCAACTAGACTAACTACTCATTACAAATGATGTTTTTAAACATAATCCGCAACATTTCATAACTCTCATCTATAGAGCTTTGTTGAGTTACCTCGTACTATTGATCCACGGTTCAACACTCCCCCCTCCAAATTCATGTCATCCCTGACAAGGCTTGGTTGTCAATGTCGGTGCCTTCTTTGTTGTCGTTTTTCTTTCTTGTGCTCCATTGCTTGTACTGTTGTAGAATCACAGCAAGAACTATGATCCATGAAAATCATAATTCATGAAGAACGTTATGTGCTTCACATCCAAGCCCCAAGATGCGACATATGTTGTTGTCTTTATAGGGCTACTGCCAGATCTAAATTGAGAAAGAATCCAATCTCGCCCAGCTTGACTCTTATCATCATAGATAGAGAAAGCTCCATCCATCACTTGCTCCAATAAATCTGTCAATTTGGAGTATTTCTCATTCTCAAAAAAACTTCTACAATCTATAGAATTGAATGATTGGATTTCAGATGTTGCGAGCCAATGACAACTTTGTAAGGATTCTGTAGAAATTGTCTGGCTAAACCTTCAACTTATTTAGGCCAAGTTGCACTCCAATACAAAGTATGTCTGTCATGCGGAGTCTGGGAGATAATTTTTTTGATTTGTTCAAAACCCATGTCCAACATTCGATCCACCTCATCAAGGACAAGATATGTAGCCCTACAAAGGTCGGTTTTATATCTACCATTTGTGTTTGCTCTTCTTTGTTGATGACTCCTTTGGTCCTGCATCAAGGTGCTCAAAGTCTCATTTGCCACTGTTAGCTCTTTTGTATGCTTTGTAAATCATTATACTACTTCTACTTGATACATGACTTAATTAAAGCATGACAAACCCCATTTAATTCCCCAAGTTAGTAACTTGCTTCAAAAGGGACTTATCTGACATCATTCGTGATAGATGACCATCTATGAGCTATCGTTGTCCATTTGTCCCCAAAGCTCATATACATGATGTACAGGGTATGTAGGTGGCTATCATCGCTTCAGCTTTGAAAAAATTGCATCTTTGTCTAGCTAGGGTTTTATTATTATTATTTAAAAAAAAAACCTTAGCTTGTATTCTCTATTTGTAGCCTCCTGACAAAGTTTAGATTAATTTGGAGTTGCATTTGGCATTACAAGCTAACTTTTTGGATTTCAATGTCGAGAATGGCCGACCGATGGGTATCTCTGCCACCTTCTGGCTGCCAATCACATGTAGAACCAATGATGATGACCAAAATTTGGCTTGATCCATGGTTGTCGTGCATACATCTATCACGATAGATGACTGAACTATCATTTTTGCCTCCCCTCTTTTTTTTTGTTAGTACTTTTAGTCCCTTTTGTTTGTTAGGCTTCATTAAGTCACATACAAGATAGAAGATTTACAATATAAAGGTCTACTTCCTATATACGGCCTTGCAGTTGCATGAAGTGTCTGATAGGCAACTATACACTTGATGGGTGCTTTACTTTAGTCGCATCACCAATTTTCTTTGTCCTTGTATGCCATCCCGGAGTTTTATGACCATTCTCAGTCATTTTTGGCCTCATATTATTGTTGAAGATTGATCAACATTCTTTTCTTACCTTTGACATTATTGCCTTGTGCATATGGCTTTTGAGACATACCTCGTGAAATTTCATCATTTTTCTCTACCTTCTTCTCTTTGTACTGCTCGGGCATCTCTTCAACAGTTTTTCATCTGGATTATGGATTTTTTTGTTTTTTTATAGAAAATATTAAAAATAACAAAATAAAACAAAAAATCATCTCAACAAAAAGCAAAATCATTTGAATAGAATTCTAAAGACTATGCACATTGTACACATGTCCCTAGGGGCTCATATATGGCTTTTGTCCCCGTACTCCTCTTGTAACGCTATTATGAGGGCATATACTTTGAATTTTGTCCAAAAAAAAAAATCACCATCAAATGCAAAAATTCAATGCAGCTCACAAAACATTGCCCTCTAATATTCATAATATTAGGTCCGCATTTGAGATGCCTACCCCCTCTCCTATTTGGAGTTCTCCTTGACGATAGGGTAACGCCCAAGGTATGTGTTATGCTTGGGCAATTAAAAATTGTGCCTATGTAGGCCTTGTAATGTAGCCCTACTATGCATACACAGTCAATGCATGGAAAAGATTTATGATGTGCAAGATGTGGGTATAAGCAATTTGCTTATTGGCATTTGTTGGTGAGGCTTCCTATTCTAAGAAATGTGATGGTCTTTGAGTCGTTTTCTTGATTGAAGGTTGTAGAGAGATTTTTTGAAGGCTTCCTTATCTGTTTGATGCTTCTTTGGAATCCATTTTAGCCTTGTTGTTAGTTGTCGTATTTGGCATTGTCAGCATTGGATTGTGGATTAAAGTGAGCGACTTACTCTCGTCTAACTATACTCTAACCATATGAGGAATTGAGAGAATTCAAGCAGCGATGTAGTGACAATAGTTTTATTGGTTTCATTTGGGACCCACTTCTTTGTGATTATTGGATTTTTTGTTGATGATGCTCGTTTGGGAACCCATACTTGCCCCTGCTTTGTTTGTGTTTGAGGAGACTTCTTTGGGATCCACCTTGTCTTTGTGTGAGTCTTCAGTGGTCTTTGCTTTAGCCCTTGTACGCTTGGTTGAGGACGGGATTCAGACTTTGGGAGTTGATACTTTAACCGTTTTCGAATCCAAATAAACTTCTGATGTCTTTGTGTTTGAATCAACTTCTTTGGAACCGAAATCTAATTTGGAGATAGCTTGCGACCTTGTGATTTTATTAGCCATTCTTGCATCCTTCAATTGTTTTCATTTTCGTGTTGGATCTTGTGGTTTTTTATCATAGATTTTCATCTTCTTGATCGATACCTGTTTTTGGCCAAGCTGGCTCTTTGGTATCCAATTTTGTTGAAATTTTTGGCTTTGACTTGTTGCTCTTTTCTTTTGGCCTTCCTTGATTATAATCGAAGCTGCTAGTGATCGTGATGACTTGAGTTTCTGGTAGGGGATGTCATAAGAATCATCATTGTTTGTTGGCTAAGTATTTTCTTCATGTTTTAGAGCCACGTATGAGGATGCTTGTTCCAGTTGCGTTTCCACCGAAGATTTCGGAATCCATTTCTGATGCACTGGTTCTTGGATCTGTGATCTGGGTAATCATAAGACTCTACATTAGTTAAGGTTTTGTTCATTTCACTTGCTGGGTTGTTCGGATTTCTGTTGTCGGTATAGTCTTGAAGCTCCAAGTATTTTACAGAGTCATAAAACTTGTCTTCTTCTTTGTCTTTGTTTTATAGATCACACTCATCGCAAAATAAGGAGCGACATCATACCATCTTTATCACAAAATTTCATTGTCTGACCGTCTTGAATAGCGCACACATCCAGAGTAGCCAAGATGTGTTTCCATTCGAGTTGCTCTAATGATTCCTTAGGAAAGGGTTCTGGGATATAATCCTTATCTTTAATTACCCTTTCTAGGCTACATTTCTCTGTCTTTAAACTTTTGCATTGCGAATCTCCACACATCCACAATTATTTTGGCATACACAACCATGCTGGAAGTTCTCATCCTGCTATTGTAGCAAAATCAAACTCTTCTACAGGGGTTCGGTTCACGTCCTTGTAAATATGGTCCTTAAGATTTATTCTCGTAGTGGTTTCCATATGTCTTAGGTAGATATGGTGATAGCCCCAATCTTGGACCATTTTCAATTGCCTCATGAATGGTCTTCCTAGAATAATATCATAGTTGTTCTTCTGCAATCCTATGGGCCTTTTCATGTGTCTTTCTACAAGCTGCAGTTTCATCCTGGAGTAGCCAAGATGTCTACAAGCTACAATTTCATCCTGGTAGCCCTCATTGCTTGTTTTTCCCATTTTTCCATATCTCTTTTGTTGTGATGGAAACACCGGCTTCACTGTCAAGGATTGCCATGGTTTTTACACACCTAGAATTCCAAAAGAAGAGTGGTGTTCCCATCTTCTCCCTCATAGTCCTCGCTGAAATTGTTTAAGGGGACTGACCTAGTGTTGAGCTGAGGCATTTCAAGCTCTTTGATCCCTTCCTCACTTTGAGTCATTGGTTTTTTAACACCAAATTTCTCTAGGCATTTTCCCAAAGCAATCCACATATTTAGTCATATTCTGAGCAACTTGGCTAATGTTATCGTACAGGTGACCGATGTCGACAAAATGTCTATCAATCCTTTTGAATCGATGACCTTGTTGGAAGACAGTCTCTGTGATGGGATTGCAATAACATTGGACTTGGCCTTGTGCTCTCCTGTATAGGACGATAGTGTTCTTAGCAAATGGGGTTGAGTGTCCATAGACTCTATAGATCCTTTTTCTCCCCAATACAATTGCACTTCTAGATTCATTTGAGATCTCGTCTCGAATTCCTCTATTGGTGGAAGTGATACTCCTCTCTCATCATCGGTCTCGTTTATTCCTCTATTGGTGGAAGAGATACTCCTCTCTCATCACCGGTCTGGTTTACTTGTCTGCTTAGATCACTGGCTTCATTGGCCTCTCTTACTTGTTTCCACAATTCATCAAGAACATCTATTTCTTTACAACTCTTAGGTATATCTATGTGAGATCCCTTGAAAGAGTTATACGTGGCATTCAACACTATCCTTGGTTCTATTGGTGGTTCCTTGAGCTTTCTTCTTGGGTTTGACTTCAAAATCCTATGGATATTTCATGTAGACATCATCATCAAGATCCCCATGAAGAATGATGTCTTCACATTCATCTGGACCAATTCCATGTCCTCAATGTCTACTAGTACAAGCACAAGATGCAATGCAGTCATCTTGACCATTGGAGAAATGATTTCATTGAAATCCATGGCTTTCTTTTGCTTGAAAACCTTAGAGACCAATCTAACCTTGTAATTAGGCTCGGGGTCATGTGCTGTGTACTTCTACTTGTACAACCATTTTCAAGGCAAGGCTTATTTGCCCTTTGGAAACTTTTTGAATCCCCAAGTCTCATTTTCCATAATCGAGTTATACTCCGACTGCATTGCCTACTTCCACTTCATGCTATCTTCCATCTGAACAACGTCTTGGTAACAAGTAGTCTCTCCACACTCAGTGAGCAATAAATAGTCTAATATTGGCTAAAACCACTTAGGGGCATGAGATACATGTGTAGATCTCCTCCCTGCCTAACTGTTGGACTTTGCTCTCTCTCTGGAGCACTAGTAGCAGTATGTACATCGCTAGTAGACTGAGTTGTTTGTGTAACTAGACTTGAGGCAACATCCTCAAATCTCACTCTCTAATATTCATCCTCTTTCACATCATTAGAGATTATTCTTGAGGTGAGAATAACTCTTCAAGATTCTGGGTGATAGAGGCAATAACTCTTCTCTCCATCTACACCATAGCCAATGATGTGTGACTTGTGGTCCAACTTCTTTCTAAGCTCTTTAGGCACATGTAGGAGTGCCTCACATCCAAACACACATAATCTATCATAGTTATGCTTCTTGCATGTCCACATCTCTTGCAAAATCTTGTAGTTCAATGATGTATTAGGCAAACCATTGATTATATGTACCATTTGTTGGAATTGGGAAACGGAAGCGTGCTCTACCCTAAGGATCATTAGTGAGCTAGGCTATGAGGAATGAAGCCTTAATCTCACCATGGTGTTAGGGTTAGGGTTAGAGTTAAGTCAAAGTCAAAAGATTAAAGGAAGAGAGCATAGACACAATGATTAAAACTCAAAGTGCAAATGATTGATTAGAAAATAGCCTCTAAAGCAGGCTTGGTGCTTTACAATCATTGGCTAAAGAGGTTGCACCTTCTGCTATTGGACCATGTCATCATTTATCTTTCTTAGGTGGCTAGAGGGCTTTCCCATATGGGCCACAAGTTGGTCATCATAATAGCCTCTCCCTAAAACTCTTGAGGTGTGCGCGTCTTCCGCACGTGTCGGAGCTAGGGACTTTCCGAGCACCGTATGCGAGCCACGAAGGCTGCAAGCACACAACTAGCAGGCCTAGCAAGCTCAGAGAGAACAGGGGTGTGTCACTCACCTCCCTGCGCTTGTCGCCATGAAGGATTCCTCGCCGCGAAGAAGAGGGAGACGCCGTCGTACTGCGCTCAACCGCCTCGCCCACCGCAGGTGCCGTCGCAATGCTCGATCACACACACACTCTCTCCCTCAAGCGCGCGCGCACACACACACACACACACACACACACGTGTCAGCACACAATGGAGATGGGGATGGAGATAGAGAAAGAGCACTTCTCTATTGCACCTTGAGAGAATGGGTCAATTTTAGGTTTAGGTGACTTTAATATGAGCTCGCCCCATTCACATTTGGGCACCCATGCTTAGCCAACTAACCCTTGCGTGTTCCAGTTAGAGTGTGCCTCTCATCGGCGATCACTCTACCCTTTTCCTATTGGACCAACAAGCCCGGTGCCTGACTCTACTAAATAAATAATACGGCGTCCGTCGTAGGCGATAGGGTGTCCGCGAGCCACGAGGGTTAACATGCCCCCCTTCCTGATGTAGATTCCGTCCTCGGAAGCTATTGAGTTGAAGCTTGTTATGTCCATGTTGTAGAGCATATGGATTTGAATCTGCAAGGCAAAGTCACTGTTTCACCAAAGCGGAATTATATGGCCATAAATCATGAGGGGAATGTAAAGTACATGTGGAAATGAGTAAATGCAAGATTTATGAAATGTTAGACTGCCATTAAGGACAAATAAATCGCACTTTGAGTAAATTAATTAATCAAGATTTTTGGGCTTATGGTTGAGTCTATCAATTAGTTAGCTTTTACTAAGGTTAAAACAACTACTCTAGTACTAGCTAAGCTAAGAAGATTATCTAAATGAAAGATTCCCTAATTGTGCTTTTCAGCTTTGATTAGCCAACTAGCTCTCACAACTGCAAACAAAAGCTTGAAATGTTAACTGTAAGCGTGATGGAAGTCTTTTAAATGTCATTCATTTTTTTCTTTTTTTCTTTTTTACTTTGGTTCACAATCATTTGACGTGTGTGCTTATTTTGTCTGTCCGGGGCTTTTTGCTTCTCAAAGAAAAGCGCCCACACTGGGAACCTCTAGGGCTCTAGTACCATAGACAATACATGTGAGTGAAGTACCAAATCAAGCCAGGATTTCTCTTCCAGCATTAGATTTTTCATTTGTGGCACTTATGTTTTTTTCTTCCATTTCCTTTGTATTCTCACTAATGTTTTTGTTGTTTAAGTGAGCAAGCTTCTCTATGCCTTAAACATTCCTAAGGTCTCAAATACTCAGATAATTTTATCAGCTAGGCCTAGTGGTCAAGTGAATGAGTTAACCTAAAGTCACGGTCTCCTAATCTCAAGGCTCATCCATAAGATTAAACTCTAGTTCCATCAACTTAAGCAAAGACAAATTTATACATCTAGAATGGCAGATAACAAACATAACTATTGCACTCAAACAAACCATGAAAAATCATTATTAGCAATTATACATATCCACCAACATGAATCATGGAAAGTAGTACACCTGGAGATATGGAGTTGCTCATTTCGTCGAAGCAGATGTCCTCAGCCATGTGGATGGAAATCCATATAAGTCCTACCTAACACATACAAAAAACAAGCACTATACCTCTAGGAGGCATGTCAGTGTGAAAAAATTAAAACTCCTAGAAAACAAACTCAAAACACAATCCAGACCCCTAACCTACCTATCTGTCATCCCTTTTAAAATCAAGGAAAGAGGATATTATATAAACCGGGTGGCCACCCTCAGGCTAGGCCTCTATCCTCATCATCTAGATAAACGAAATCATTTTCCGTGAGGCCATAGTCTTCCTCAGTCTCTATTATTTCTTCTTCATCATCCTCTTGCGCAAGCGTGTTAATCAAGAACCTCGCAATGCATGGATACTCATCTTGTGCAAAAGAATAAGCATGTGCCACCGGAGAAACATTCGCTACTGGGTAGGGATCACTAGTTATCCATAGACGTATCAGCCATTCGAACTCCTCAAAATTTTTCTCACGCGCAAGTCTCTCTACCAAATCCCATTCGCAAGAAAGTACAGGGTAGCAGATGTGAAACACTTGAGAAAAAGAAAAAGGGTACCTTTCATCAAAAATAGAAGCGCATGCCTCTGGTGAACTAGCCATCTCTGAGAATACAGATAGATTTGTTAGGTCTTTAAAACATGAGTTGTTTTTGTGTGCTTCTTGATGTGACATGGTGAATTTATACTTATGTGTAGGATCTGATAGGGTGCTCTCTCGTTGCTAGTCGCTCTTGCTCTTTTACTTTTTTTTTTTTGCTAGAACTAGTATAAGGCTTTATATATACATTCCCTAGGATTGGAGATTGAGAGGTCAGGGAGGAAGGTTGAGAGGAAAGCAAGTGAATGATGGATGTCAGCAAACACTCCCCCCTTCCTTGGGTAGATCATACATTTTGAAATGATGTCGTCACCTTTTGAAACCAATTGTTCCAAGTTGTTACGGTTGAAGGCTTTAACCAATAATTTTCGATCGCCCTATGAGTTTCATCTAGTTGCAAGGGTGGTAAGGTACTCTCCCATGATTTTATTTGCAACATTGTTGTAGGTGGTGAACCTACAACGGGAGGTGCAAACTCTTTCTTGCTTGTATGGATATGTACAATGGTAGGTGGAGGTTGTGTCAAAGCTTCTATTTCTGTATAGGAACTACATGAAGAGCAAGAAGCTTCATTTGCTTTCCCCGTTCCTGAGCTAGGTGGAACAAATCGTTCTTTCTTTGGTACCCAAACTAGCTCTGGAGCAGGTGTGTCGCATTCCGTGATTTTTTCCTTTCCACGACCTTCAATTTGTTTTGGAGCCACAGGATTGATCTCACATGGGCCCGATGACAAGTAAGAGCACAATTTACATTTTGGCACCCAGATTTGATCATTTCCTTCATAGTAGCCTTGGGCCTCCAATAGTTTTTTAGGAATCCAACGCAACATTTCTTTACATTTCTTGGGGCGAATGGGACGTCTCTTATCAGGCTGCTGTCTTTTAGCATTGGCTATGGTTGCTAAAGAAGCTTTAGGGACCCACATGTATGTTTTCTTTGTTATATTGGGATGGGTCTTGTGTGTCTCAAGCTTTATTTCAGCTACATCAGTTGAAGCTCTAGAGACTTGGGCTATGGGGACATATGGTTCAACCTCTTGGACATGCAATGTTTTGGGTTTTATTTCCTTAAGAGGCAATATCTCAGGGACTATGGCTTGCGTGGCAGGGCTAAGAGTTGGTTTTTGCGTTGTGACACCCCCAGTCCCCCAATCAATAGTGCATTTGGTGGTTATTATCCACGTGCGTCCTAGGTTTATATTACCCTCCATAGTTCCAATCGGCATGACCAAAAAGTCTTGAGCTACAACCCCATTGTCAAAACTGACAAAAGTGTGTCAGATTCCAAAAACCGTAGTTTTTTTCTTGTTGATACCCTTGACTTGGATAATACTCTCAGATAGAGGTGGCTTCCCTAACTGACACCACACCCCATATGATAGCAGATTATATTTAGCACCCGTATCCAATAAGGCGTTATATAGCACTTTTCCATAGGCACTATTTAACTCAATAGGGTATCGTAAAGGCGTGTTAGAGTCCAACCAATCATCCTCTGTTTCAACGTGGAATGCATGTGTAACTCCAAGGTTAGCCTCTCGGTGGCATCTTATGCGTTGTTGGCGCTCTTTCGCCTCAACTTGAGCTTGTATCTTTTTCAATTCTGTTTGAGCCTTGGTTGTCTTTTTCGTATGGATGGCACGTAGCTCCTCTTGGCTTAAAGGATCATAGTATCTTTTAAATTTGCTCCCATGAGGAATCTAATGGTTTCAACTCCATCAAGAGTCTCCACACGAATGGTTCCTTGTGGGGTGATCTCACATACTCTATATGGTCCTTTTCCCGCATATTTCAACTTTTCCTTTTCGTTACGCACTCCATACATAAGGACTTTATCACCAACATTGATATCTTTGTTCTTTAGAGGACGGTCAAACCATTTCTTCCTCCTATCTTTCTCCACAAGTGCATTTTGCACAGCTAATTACCTCTCTTCATCTAGCCTTTCAAGGATATATAATCGCTCAACCAAGGGGTTACCATCCCAACCTTCTTGAGAAGCTACTCGAAGACTAGGAATGACAAACTCCCATGGCATAACCGCTTCTTGGCCATACACCATCTTGAATGGTGTGCAGTTAATGGCAACTTTATACGCAGTACGATAAGCCCATAGAGCTGATGTAAGCTTTAAATCCCAATCTGTGCGATGAGCTTCTACCGTTTTGGTTAAGATAGAGATTAAGGTCTTATTGGTGCTCTCAGCCTGGCCATTTGCTTGCGGATAATAAGGTGTAGACTTATGGTGAGCTATCATGAAGTTAGGAGTGAGTTCTTTGATTACTCCATTTATAAAATGAGTACCATTGTCACTCACAATCTCAAAGGGACAACCAAATCTTGTAATGATGTTCTCAAAGAGAAACTTGGCAGTTGACATCGCATCAGCCTTTCGTGTTGCCCTGGCTTCCGCCCACTTTGTTACATAGTCAGTGGCAACGACAATATATCGAGATTGAGTGCTACGAGCTATAGGACTAATTGGGCCTACAAAGTCCAAACCCCATTTTTCAAATGGTTGAGTCACTTTAACAGGATGTAAGGGCATCCTATCCTTTCGTTGAGTGATTTTGTAACGTTGGCATTCATCACATCCTTTTGCAAAAAGTGATGCATCCTTAAATAAGGTTGGCCACCAATAGCCTGATTGCAACACCTTTCTAGCTGTTAGTCCCCCCGAGAAATGTCCTCCGGCTATACCCATGTGGGCTTCTTGAAGTATGTACAAATACTCATCCTCACGGGCACAACGTCTCAGAATATCGTCCTTCCCTAGCCTGTAGAGAGTTCCTGCAATGAGAGAGTAAGGTTCACATTCTTTTAACAGTTTTCGAGCTATGTCCTTACGAAGCTCTTTGGGTGGAAAACCATTAATTAGAAAGTTCGCAATCTTCTCACTCCATTCAGGTATGGTTTCAACTAGGAATAGAGAAGTATCGGGTAATTCATCATCGACTCCAATAGGGGCTTCACCATTGGGTATGCGAGACAAATGATCCACCATGACATGTCTTTTACCAGGTCTCACCACAATGGTAAAATCAAACTCAAGGAGAATTAGCAACTATCGTGTAATTCTTCCCGTGGAACAAGGTTTATTTACGAGATACAACAACGCTTGATGATCAACATAGAAAACAAACTTGTTGGCCAGAAGGTAGTAGCAAAATTTCTTCACTGCATAAATCATACCTAACCCTTGTCGCTATGTAGTGGTGTAGTTTCTCTCGGCATCATTCAATTGACGACTTGCAAAGCTGATGGGGTAGTCCAATTTATGTTCTCCTCATTGAGCTAGAACACACCCAATAGCAAAGTTTGATGCATCAATACGCACATGGAAAATTACATTCCAATCGAGCACTCGTAGAATAGGAGCGCTAGTCAAGGTCTTTTTCAATGACTCATAAGCATAGTCACGCTCCACAGTCCAGTGGAACTCAATAAGAAGCTTGTACAAAGGACGAGCTATCTCGGCAAAGTTTAAAATAAACCGTCGGTAATAACCAACATGGCCCATGAATCTTTGAACTCCCTTATAGTTTGTAGGTGGTGGCAATTCAGCAATGGCTTTAATTTTGCTCTCATCTGTGGAAATCCCATTTTGGACACTATATGCCCTAAAATGACTCCATGTTTAATCCAAAATTGGCATTTGAAAGGATTCAAGGAGATGTGATAGAATCTTCACTTCTCAACCACTTTTCGTAAGCATGATAGATGTTCTTTCCAAGGGGAATAAACAAAAAGATCATATAAGAAAGCTTCGCAAAACTCCCTCAAATATTCTCTAAAAGCAGTGTTTATTAATATTTGAAAGGTAGCAAGGGCATTGGTTAAGCCAAAGGCCATAACACGGAATGCAAACACTCCAAATTCGGTTATAAAGGCTGTTTTAGCTTGGTCCTCTAGCGCAATTGTGATTTGATTGTAGCTAGAGTACCCATCTAAAAAGCTATAAGCTTCCTTCCCTACAACTCTTTCAAGCACATGTTCCGAATATGGCAAGGGGTAATGGTCCCTCCTAGTGGCGGCATTGACCTTCTTGAGATCTACGCACACTCTGAGTTTCCCATTCTTTTTTGGCACAATCACTATTGGAGACACCCATTCTGAGTGCTCAATAGGGTATATGAATCCGTATTCCACAAGCTTTTCAATCTCTTCTTGAACGATCTTTGCATATTTAGGATTCATTGGGTAGGGTCGTTGCTGAACTGGTTTAGCCATGCTATTCATGAGGATTGTGTGTTGCACCACGGAAGGTGGAACACCTTTCATATCATGATATGTCCAAGCAATATATCCTTGAATTCCTTGAGAAGTTCTTTAAGTACACGCTCCTCAGTCGTTGTCAGATCTTGGGCAATGAAGACAGGTTTAGACTCTTCTCCTAGGTTTGCTAACTCTATTTCCTTAACTATCGCTGGACCATCATAGACTCCATTGCTCCCATCGATAGGTTTTCTTTGAGCCTTTGTATACACAACCTTACGTTCCTCTGTGGTATAGGATTTGAAATGTTCAGGTGCAGGGTGTAAGTCTGTGGGGTCCTGTTGTTCTGTGGACTGTGATTTAACTTCTGATTCCTTTTGTTGTTGAGCTAACTCTCAATTTTGTAGTCTCCTTACGGTACGGCTCAACCTTGGCTTCTCTGTAGCCTCTAGTTGTGCGATGTCAATGGGTTGTGGACTACACCACATAATGCTTTGAAGGTATTCACCCAAGTTATCTACCAACTTTCGATGAGCATCACATGCCCCTATATAATTAAGCCATTCTACGGTAGATTTCTTTTCATTGATTCTAGCACGCACATTTGCTCGATATCTTCGCCTCTTATATCTCTTACTCTTCTTGTTTAATTCTAGATTACGGTCAATTTCTAGTGAAGACTAACTAGATGAATCACTACTTGTGTCTTCTGCTTCCTTGGATAGATTATCATCTAGGTTACCACTGGGCCCTGAATGGTTTGTCCCCACACTTGCACTAAGATTTAACTCAGATTTATCGTCCTCATAGTCAATTTCAACTGATGATTCTGACCCCAAATCATGTGGGCTATAGTCTTGTGAGGCGCTACTGGTTTCAATGCTAGTCAAACTTTCATCTTGTAGATCGTCAGAAGCTATATGCATTGCTTCTAGCATGTTTAAGGGTACAAGTGGTGGTATTTCATCCCCCTCAGGTGTTACCCAGGTCGTCCCCCTATTTCCCCAAGTGTTTATGGTTTCTGCTAGGTGGACCCAATCCACATTGTCCGACTCAGTCATCCCAGGTAGTACATCCATATAAGGAGAATCTTCCCCAACATCAGTGTCCGCTTTACACGTGTAACAATACTGCAATGGGGCCGAGTGAACTGTGGTGTCAGATCTATGATCAATTATAAACCTGTTTCCTAGAGGATGTGCTCGACCCATCGCAAGATCCACTCGAATGACAGAATCTTGGAACTGCAAGTAGACATGGTTTTTAGACCAGTCATGCACCATTTTTGCTTCCCTCATGAAAGGACGTCCTAAGATCATCTCCGATGCCATAGTGTGTTTGGAGAAATCCATAACAATAAAGGTAATCCTTATTTTATGTCCAAAGACCTTGATCTTGAGATCTTCTAGCATCCCAATAGGTTAAACAATAGACCCATTGGCCATCTTCACTATTATGGTTGTGGTCACAAGGTGAGGTCTTCCCATAGTTTCCCAGCAATTTTTAGTCACAATGCTAACCCCATCGCCACCATCAAGGATTCCCTTCACAGTTAATCCCTTAGTAGTGATTGGTATGGTCGCATTGGATTCATCACCCTCAAAGTATTGTCCCAACTTGTTAACAGGTATTTCTATAACAAGGTTCTCATCTAGGTTGGGTTGTGGATCTAAGTGTTCCTCCTCTATTGGCATCTTCCCAGCTCCATCCATCTGTGAAAATTGTGGTAGCCCAAAATTTAGTTATCCATTGAGAAAGGCTCGAAGAGCTGAGACTAGCTCGGGGTCTTTATATAGTTTGGACATGATGGTGGTTCTAACCTCTGAAGACATGAAATCCATCAATTTGGCAATGTTTAACGGAACCTTTTGGCCTTGAGTCCCTTGACGTGAAGAAGATGGGATCTCCATTTCTTCGATAGGATCAGGTAGTCCCTCTGTAAACATTCTTTCCATCAAGAAGTGAGTACACCCACTTTCCCATGACTTTAAGTCACTTTCTTCTTGGATGACACTAGGTATGTCCAAGGGTCTATGGACTTGGTGAGGTTTTTGTTGCGTAGGGAACACGGTGTCTGTAATCTGGATCTTCCTAGGTGCTGGTTCTAGATCCCTTTGGGTATCTTCTACCAAACTCCTTAATTGCTTGACTGGCTCAATCTCCTCTGTAGGGTTTGGGTAAGTTCCTATCTTCTTTTTGGATCCTAGCCATTGTGGCTCATGAAGATCTTCCTTGTTGCTTTCTATGTTAGTGGTCATTTTGGTCTCCATGGTTTCACCTGAATCAGAATCTTCTTCAACGTCGTTCATATATACAAGGTCTTCACTAGTCCCTATGTTGGTCTGTGAACTAGGGTCTGACTTCGCTGCTTTTTGCGATCTCTTTCTTCGTGTTTTCTTCTTTTATTGAGATTGGGCAATTGATGCGGTGTCTCTTTCCTCAAGAATATAATTTTGTTTTTGAAGCATCGATCGTGTGAGTACGTTTACTGGTACCACAAGTGTACTTGGTGATGGCTCCTCGGTAACCTCAATCAAGTTTAATGGCGTGATCTTCGGTGCATTTGGATTATTTGGACATTGGGCAATCAAATGATCTATGCCACATCAATTACACATGAGTGTTGGCATTGTAGATGTGCTCGCTTGATTGGTTTGCATTAGTGTGGCGTTCTTTTGTAGCCTAATAGGACACTCAGCTACACGATGTGGACCTCCACACTCATAGCATTGAAGTGGTGGTCTCTTAGCAGTGTAGTTGATATTTTGGCCTCTTGCCGCAACAGCAACTACTTGATATACAGGTTTGACTTGTCCCCAATAGTCCTCCATGTAGTATTGTGGACTTTCTTCAAGCACATCCATCCTATAGGCAATATTAGGATCTATATCTTCCTCGCAGCCTTCCAAACAAGCAATAGATGACTCACAACCCACTTGATTCACAGAAGTGATTCTCGGATGTGGTGGTTGCGGTCCTAGCACTGGAGGTGGTAAGGGTGTTGTTTGGACAACATTTTGGGCCCTAGGGACCATGTGTTGTGCTGTTTGTTCAAGAGGTGGGGTCGGCATCAATGCAGGCACTCGAGGTGTGTCTGTCCATGCTAAGGTTGGTCTATTGGCCATCGCACGCTTAAATACTATGCAATCCTTAGCTTGATGACCATACCTTCCACAGGCATTGCAATTCCCAGTGAATTTTACTCTAAAAGTAGGGCACTCACTGGTACTATGTGGTCCATAGCATACTGAGCACCATTGTTGCTCCCTTCTTGGATACATATGATTATTTTGCGGAGCACGATTGTCTCTAAGACTCTCTTGAATAGCCTTGGTGAGATCTGCTAAAGTCATCTCAGATATCTTTGGCTCCTTAGTAATAGGCTTTAGGGTCATTGGCTGATGCCCTGATGCTTGCGAGCTAATAGATTTAGGCTCAACAGACACTCTTTCTCCTTGAATCATTAAATTATCCTCCAATTGGATCGCATTGGTGGTGACTGCTTCCCAAGTGGTGATACCTCTAATGACTAGACCATTGTAGATATCCTCATGTCGTAATCCCCTGATGAATCTATCAAGCAATTGGTTATTGTTGAAACACTCATTTGGATTACAACGAGAATTCAAATGCTTCAAGCGACTTATAAAGTCTCTCACCGACCCTCCTTCCTCTCGTTGGGCTTTCTGGAGCTGAGAGGCTACACCCCAAAGCACTCCCTCTCGTATGTATTCTTTTAAGAACAATCTCCTAAGAGTAGGGTAAATCGTTTTTTCTTCCACCCTTAGGGTTCTATACCAATCCCCAGCCTTTCCACTTAAGGTTAGGCTTAAAGCATTGCTCTTATGTAGGTCATTGTGTTCTCCTAGAGAATCGCATATTTGTTCAAACACTTCGATATGATTTCTCACATCCCCGTCACCATTAAATTTTTGTGTGAGCTTGGCTATTTGTACTGCCTTACTTCTAGGCTCTCTATCAGGCGTGTTACGCATATTCTCAGCAATAGATCGACCAATATCTTGAGCAAATGTTGCCAAGTCACCTAAGTGAGCAAGCACCGTGGGTGAAGGCGCGCCAGAGACTACATGTGGAGTAGGTATTGGCATTGGGCTTGGCACATAGGAAGCCCTTGGGTTCCACATTGGGTACGATGTTGTGCCATGTGGTGGTCCATAGTTCATATGAGTGGCCCTAGGCATAGGAGACGTCGGATGTGACATGCTAATGCTAGCCGGTATAGTCCCATGGAAATAAGAACTTGTGTATTGTGGTTGTGGAGCATAGGTAGTTGAAACAATGGGAGGGGTAGGGACTACATGAGTACGTGGACCCATAGGTGCATACGATTGGTAGGCACTTGTAGGTACTATTGCAGGCATTGAGCTACCATGTAGCGGTGCTTTGCTAACAAACGAGGTCCATGGTGTGTTTCTTGGCATGCCCATCATTGGGGTAGGCATGGCATCCGTGGTGTCATCCAGGGAATGATGAGCTAGACTTGGAAAAGTAAAGGTATCACTTATGGGCTCAGATTGCATTGAGACCCCTTGCGAAACAACATACGAGGGATCGATGGGACTCACTGGGGGAGTCTCCATTTGTGATAGAGTGGGTTGTTTCCCTTTGCCCGTGTCTAAAAATCTCATAGGACCCGTCGAAGGTATGTTCATTCCTTGATTTTGCCTCTCGGAATGGATAATCCTATGGATGACATTGCAGATCATGTGTTGTTGTTCCTCTAGACTAGTGGCACTAGATGTGGATTGTACAACTTCTAACCAACCCACATTGTATGTATAGCCCATGTATAGGTCGGTCAAAGTCTCCGTGTGTAGGTCATATTCCCAATTTTCATTGAGAAATACCCCGTCCAAACTTGGTGTACTGGAGGGTTGCCGTGAGGTGGATGCAATGTTGCTTCCCGTGTTTTGACTTTTAGTCACCGCTACCTTAGAGGCGACTTTGGAAGGTGGTAGCTCGGTAGGGCCCTCATTAAATGAGGTAGGTAGAATGTCAACGTGGACACTCTGAGGGAGTGTGGGGTCTACAGGAGATGTGAATGGTGATTCTACTTCCCCACCCCTTCGTTTTCTTCACTAGCCGTAGATTCAGAGCGCGTAGCTCTACTAAAAGTTTCCATCAAACGGCTAAAAACACTAGTTCCTGGTTGTTGGGCCCAGCTAGGTACAGTTTCAGTTGTTTCCCCGGGGCTTTGTGTAAGATTCTCTTCCATACTATCGTACTCAGAGGAAGAGTCGCTAGCCGCTATATTTGGGCCATACTACTGCACACTGAAATGAACTAAGTGCGGATAACAGGATCGTGCAAACCAGATCTGAGCTGTTCCGACTGTGCAGAACACAAACTGAACTAGATGTACCGAAAATGAAATGAATTAACTGTGTTGAACCGAACTGTAAGCAGCAATCGAAATGTGCAAACTTGCTGTGAGCTCAAACAGAACTGTGTCAGCTGTAGCAGAACTGTAATAGACTGTGCAAATAAACAGACCTTTCGTACTCTAACCCACAACACAAAACTCTTGCAAATCTACACCAGATCTGCACACACAGTCACCAGGCTTCTCTTTCTTCCTTCCTACTTAAGCTTAGTGACTCCACGGGGCAGCACAGAGTGCTTCTCGGAGCTTTGTGCAAGGCAACTCCCCGGCAGCGGCGCCAAAAGTGTCGGAGCTAGGGACTTGCCGAGCACCGTATGCGAGCCACGAAGGCTGCAAGCACACAACTAGCAGGCCTAGCAAGCTCACAGAGAACAGGGGTGTGTCACTCACCTCCCTGCGCTTGTCGCCGTGAAGGATTCCTCGCCGCGAAGAAGAGGGAGCTGCCGTCGTACTGCGCTCAACCGCCTCGCCGCCGCAGGTGCCGTTGCAATGCTCGATCACACACACACTCTCTCCCTCTCTCCCTCAAGAACACACACACACACCTGTCACTCAGCACACAATGGAGATGGGGATGGAGATAGGGCAAGAGCACTTCTCTATTGCACCCTGAGAGAATGGGTCAATTTTAGGTTTAGGTGACTTTCATATGAGCTTACCCCATTCACATTTGGGCGCCCATGCTTAGCCAACTAACCCTTGCGTGTTCTAGTTAGAGTGCGCCTCTCATCGGTGATCACTCTACCCTTTTCCTATTGGACCGACAAGCCCGGTGCCTGACTCTACTAAATAAATAATACGGCGTCCGTCGTAGGCGATAGGGTGTCCGTGAGCCACGAGGGTTAACATGAGGTAAATTTTCCATATGGAAATGACCCTCTCTTGAATAGTCATATTCATGGGCTCAATAACTCCATTATGAGCAAGTGTGTACGGCATAGTAAATTTCCTCCTATTGCTTGGTTTTCTACAAAAGCCCGTACATTGAGATAATACGTATTCTCCCCATTGTCATTATGCAAGGCCTTCAACTTCTTGCCTGATTGATATTCTACCATAGCTAGTAACTTCTAGAAGACACTAGAGTTTGTATTTTCTCTTCAATGGGTAGACCCACGCCTTTCAAGTATAGTTATCTATGAAAGTCAAGAAATATAATGCTCCCCCTAGAGACTTATGTGACATAGGACCACATAGATCACTATGCACTAAATCTAGAGGATTCCCTGACTTTCAATCTAATGGTGGTGAGGAAAGCCTAGTGTGTTTCTAGTATATGCAATGTTCACACAAACTAAAATCAAAATATTTTAACACAGGGATATAAACAAAATGCTATAACCATTTCATTCCCTTTTGACTTGTATGACCAAACCGGATATGCCACAACACAGTGGAAGGCATCTCGGCTACATGGATAGAGCTCTTTCATAGAGAGATATAGAAGGAATAAAATGAGCTAGGATTTTGCCTTTGAGCATGACCAAGTTACCTTTTTTGATCTTCTAGGAACCAATGCCAAACACTATAGTGTATCCAAGATCATCAAGTTGTCTTGCCAAAACAAAGCTCTTAGTTAGCTTTGGCACATGTCTAACACCTTGCAACATGAATTTGGTGTCGTTGCACATACACAGTTTCACATATCCAACACTACATATCTCAAGCTGATACGAATCACCCAGCTTAACTGAACCATGCATAGAAGCATAACTGAAGAACCACTCCTTGTGAGGAGTAACATGATAAATTGCACCTCAATCAATAATCCAATTCTATGCATAATATTTGTCAACAAGCTAACAACACCTTTACAATCAAATCAAAAATGAATAGTACATTTGACGGATGGAGCACGTCAGGAAAAACACCAACATGTAGACTCAATGACATTAAGCTTCTTTATCTTCACACTTCTCTTAAGAGGTGTAGAACTTACAACAACGGCTTTACCCTTCTCTCTTTGTTGCAACAAATGGAAACCTTTCTGCATGTGTTCTTTATTGTGACAATGGTGGCATTAAATGTTCCTCGTGTCACATCCATAGCTCTTGCTATGTGCATTCTTGCAATCCTAAGAAAATACGTATTGCAACTATGATCTCTCTACCTTTAATTGTTCCTCTTGCTACTTGCACTTTCCATATATGCATCACCACCATGACCACTCATATGAAGAGATTGACGTAAAATCTCTTCCATGAGCAAAGCACTGGTTTTCCCTTAGAGGCGGATTTACTAATGGCAATATCAAACGTGTCCCATGATGCAAGCAATGAACATAGCAAGAAAATGGCTCTCATTTAATGATCAAAATTAAGACCCTTTGATGTTAGTTGAGTAAACACACTGTTGAACTCGTTCAAGTGTGAAATTACACCGCTACGTTCTTTCATGTAAAGACACAAAAGCTTCTTCATCCAAAAGACTTTGTTCGATACACTCTTTACATCCCATGCTAAGTATAAAGATTTGCACAATTCTTTAGCATGGGTTTAACCATAATCATTAGAAATATAGACTCACCAAGATGAAACCTAATAGTTTCCACGGCACGAGCACCAAGTTCCTCCCATTGATCATCAATGTAAAAACCCTCTTCGTGCTCTTTCAATAGCACTACAAGTCCGTTGTTGATTAGCGCATCAAGCATTTTTTGCTTCCATATAGTGAATTTTGTGTCATAAAATATCTTAATGTAATAATCTTCTTTCTCAAAAGATCTAGCCATACTGACAAGAGCTAACTGCAAGAGAGTGAGACTAGGAATTATGGAAAACAAATTGGAAAACATTTGTCATAATGTCTATATAGATATCAAAATCTCAAGCAAAAGTGAACTTGGCATCAAAGTGTTAGAATTAGCCTCGGGTAGAAGATCTAATTGATAAACTACAAGGCTCTACCTACTTCAATAGGATTGACCTTAAAAGTGACTATCATCAAATAAGGATAGTGGATGAAGATATTATAAAGACCGCGTTTCGTAGAACGTTTGGTCTTTATGAATATCTAGTCATGCCTTTTGGCTTGACTAATGCACTAGCCACGTCAATCGTCTAATAGAGAAAATCTTTAGACCCTACCGCAAATCACTAGAGTGTTCTTTGATGATATCATCATCTACTCCAAGTCCTTGGAGAAACACAAGCAACATCTCCAAGTGATTTTTCAAGCATTGAGGGATAACAAGCTTTTCCTCAACCAAAAGAAAAGAGAATTTTTCCATTAAGAGATTCAATACTTAGGTCATATTATCTCTCAAGATGGTATCCGGATAGATCCATCAAAGTTAGAGGTAATAAAAGTATGGCCTAATCCAAGGAATCTACATGCGCTAAGAAGATTTATTCATATGTGTGCATACTATAGACGCTTCATAGCTAAATTTTCTCAAAGAGCAGGACCATTACATGACTTAACAATAGAAGAACATTAAGTATTCATGAACTACTAAGGAGAAAAATTCTTTTGACATGCTCAAAGAGAAACTTACCTCCCAACCAGTCCTCATGCTTTCGGATCTCTCAAAGCCATTTGAGGTCCAATGTGATGCTTGTGGTGATTGCTTTGGAGTAGTCTTGCTTCAAGAAGGGCATGCCATAGCATATGAGAGTCGAAGGCTCAATACAAATGAACGTGTCTTAGGCATTTATGAGAAAGAGATTTTAGATGTTCTACATGTCCTAAACACATGAAAGCACTATTTATTGGGGACTCCATTTATTCTACGAATCGGCCACCAAAGTCTCAAGTACTGCATGACGCAAACAAAGCTTTTTGACAAACAAATGAGGTGAGCAAATTTTCTTACGCAATTTAATTTCCATATTTCTCACATTGCTGGTAAGCACAATCAAGTGGCCGATGCACTTTCAGGACGACCAAAAGTTAATGCGGTGTATATAGCTACTCATAATGATCTATCTTCTATGATAGATGAGTATTCTACTGACCCTGACTATAGAGACATAATGTTATCCCTTGCTTTGGGGAAGAAAGAGGAACCATTCACCTTGCAAGATGGTTATCTTCTCCATGGAAATAGGCTACGTGTTACGCACTCCCTTCGTGAGAAAGTTTGGTATGAATCCCATGCTCCTCCCTATGCGGGGTATAGAGACATTCAACCTACTCTCAGAGGACTAGAGAGATATTTCTATTGGTCTACCATGAAAGTGGACATACAAGAATATGTTTCAAAATGTGTGGTATGCCAAAAGACCAAGTATGATAGAGGGAAGCAACTAGATTACTCCACCCATTGCCTATCCCAAATTCACCATGGGAGAGTATATCCATGGATTTTATCTTTGGATTACCCAAGTCTATCCATGGGACTACGGGAATATGAACAATAGTCGACAGGGTTAGCAAGCAAGCACACTTTATTCCTATTAAAAAGACTATTAAGGCACACCAAATGGCAAATCTCTTCATATCACAAATTTTCAAACACCACGGATTGCCAACATCCATCGTGTCAGATAGAGATCCTAGAATGACCAGTAATTTCTGGAAAGGTCTCTTTGAAAATCTAGGAACAAGATTGAATTTCTTTTCGGCCTATCAGCCACAAACGGATGGCCAAAGTGAGATAGCCAATCTTACGATACTCGATCTACTAAAGACTTATGTTATCGTAGTAGATCAACGCTCACAATGGAAAAAGTACTTACCTCTTGTAGACTATTCGTACAATAATATTGTAAATACTTCTACGGGAAAATCCCCTTTTGAAATAATTGAGGGAAGACCTAAAAGTCCCTTGCTACTCAAAGTACAATGGGGAAGATCTTCGCTGCCGATGAGTATAGCCGTGACCTACAAAAATCTTTTCAAAAGATTAAGGAGGCTATATGCATCTCTCAACAAAGGAAAAAAGCTGCTGCTGACAAGCACAGAAGGGCCTTAAACATTCAAAGAAAACGATTGGGTCATACTTAAGTTTCCTAAGGCTCGATTGAGGCGAACGACGACGGGTAAAAATCCTACGGGCCATCAAAAGTATTATGCTAAATTAGCAAAAAGTTACTATGGTCCTTTTCAAATTTTGAAGTGAATCAATGAGATGTCTTATCGACTCAAGTTTCCCAACCATTGGCTCATACACAATGCTTTTTATGTGAGCCTACTTAAGCCCTACAAGGAGAGCCACCAAGTGAACCAATTATTGAAGACCCTCTTGAAATTGGAGACCAAGAAGAGGTGCTACAACCCGAAACTATCCTTCGTTATGAAGACAAGGTACTACAATATGGTAAGATTATCCGACGGTATCTTATTAAGTTCAAAAATTATCCTTTTGAAGATGCTAGATGGATGCAAGGAATACAGCTTAAGGATAGTATGAACCTTGTCAATGCTTACAATGCTACATTAGAGTAAGCAAATGTACAAATTTCTTTTAAATGACCAATGTTTTTGTCTTATAAGAGTGGTTCTCTTTTTATTGTGCACAAATTTAAATAGTATGCATGCTTAGAATCATGTTTGTGATGACGACGTCTCTCAAACACCAAGTAGAGTTTGTCACTCTACTTTGGGAGAATAAAATGGACTAAGGAGTAGACATGCTTGCGGTAGCTATGTCTCCCAAGCACCAAATGGATTAGTCATCCTTCTTGGAAAGATGTTGTAGGGTAAAAAGCGATCCTCTACCCACTAAGAAAGATTGATTAATGACTAAGGCTTTATCTCTTGTATCTCATAGTCGAGGACGACTATGATTTCAAGAGAGAGGTAATGTCATAAAATCTAATATCTAGCCAACCCAAATGATTTTCTCATATTAAACTGATCATTTAATGTGGGAGAATAAAGGGGAACAAGGGTTAGAATATAGCCATGTGCTTATAGATCTATCTCAACACGGGGCCAATGGTAAAGGGTTCCAAATGAGAAATGGTCTGTCAAAGAGCAAGGCTAACCAATGGAGCTTAAAAGAACTTAGGGTTAGCTTCATTAAAGACCTCCAAAGGTTAGTGTAAAAGTCCTTTGACCTTAGGTAAGCTACGACTGAGCTTGAGGTGGGAACCCGGTCCAAGCTTAAGCTGCTTGAGGTGCATGTCGTGCTTGATGGCTAAGGTGCTTGAGGTGCTTCTCGTGCTTGATGACTAAGGTGCTTGAGGTGCTTGCCAACTAGGGAGCTTGAGGTGCTTGCCGACTAGGGAGCTTGAGGTGCTTGTGGGAACACTACCCAAGATTGAGGTGCTTTGTCATGCTTGCTGACTAAGGTGCTTGGGGGTAGGGTGTGCAAAAGTCAACAACTATCCCTACAAGGAGGGGGCGAGCCCTACAAGAGGGGGGTAGAGAGAGAATACAAACACCCTCACTACAAGGTAAGCTTGGTTCAAAGAAAGTATATAGGACACTTGTCAAGTTCCTCCTCATGTTGCCCTCATGGTGTGCCTAAAGTCTATTGGTTGGCCTTCCAAGGTGTCCAATGATAATTTAGTGGATTTAATTAATTGTTTTTACATTTATCAAGTCCTCTCTCAAAGGGGAAAGGGGGACACTTGTCCCAAGGCTACCCTTGCTTGATATTCCTCTACATGTGATTGGCTAGGCCCGGAGAGGTCCAATGATCTCCAATCATGAGCTACAAGGGGGGGTTGACCAAAACAAGCTAGGGGGTTTCTTGAGGGGTATACTCTCCCACACACGCTCTCATGGTGTGAAGTACAAAGTGCAAGAGCTCGATCTCCTTCTCCAAGCAAGTAGAGAGGTTGAGAGCCTATACCAACACTCCTGGTTATGGAATGCAAATCCAACCAAGAACCATTCTTCAATGCTTAAGCTTGCCATCTTCTCCATCTTCATTACTATGCTATTATGTATGCTAGCAAGAAGAGTGATGATAAGTGAGGAATTTCTTCTTTCTCCTATGGAATGTTTCTTCTTCCTCTTCCCTACCCTCATTCGCTGCTAGCTCTCTCCACCTTCGAAGGTGTTTGAGGCCTTGGGACCGAGGCTTGGGAAATTTAATGCTTTCCACGAAATTTATGCTATGCTCATGATGCATGAAGCTTTCCATCTTCATTGCATCACCTAGGTCACAAGGAACACAAAGATTGTATTGTACCAAGTCTCTCTTGATGGGAGAAACTATAATACAAATGCCTATTGGAGGGGGGACCGGCTCCACATAAATCCGGTCCTCAATTGTTGTCATGTTCTCTAAACTCTCTCTCTTGCAAAAGTATTGTCCATGCCAAGTTAACTAAATGCTATGTTTATGTTGCCTACCATCAATTAAGCTCACCCTCTATGCTCACAAAGTAATTCTACAAAAGTACTTTCTCTAATTTCCGCTACTCTCAAAGTTCATAGGCCAATTCCATTACATGCTTCCATCAAAGTTGGATAAGTCAAAAAAGTATGCCTTCCTATGACATGCCAAAGTTTCTACAAATAGGCATGCTTCCATCAGAGTTGGAGAAGTAAAAAAAGGATGCTTTCCTACGCCGTGCCAAAAGGTATGTTCTACATGGTGATGCCTTATGTATGAAGGGGGTTGATCTTGTGGTGAGAAAAGTGCCTTAAAAAGAGGAAATTTACATAATTTAGAGGATAATCATGAGGGTTCTTGTGGTGGTCACTTTGCTTCAAGGATCACTTTGCATAAAGTCTTGCAGGAAGGGTATGTGTAGCCAAGCATTCAACGTGATGTTCATCATTGGTGCAAGTCTTGTAAAAAGTGCCAAAGAATGGCAAATAGGGTTCTCAAAGCAAAAATTAGAGGCACCATTGTGGCTTACGATGTGTTTGAGAGGTGGGGTAATGATGCAATAGGTCCTCTACCTATGACAACTAGAGGAAAATGCTACATACTCAATGCTATTGACTATGTATCTAGATGTGGGCTGAAGCCAAAGGATGTTTCTCAATTTGTACGGAATGATGGGAAGGCTTGCCTTTGCAGCAGTAACTATGGCTTGGGATTCCTCAAGAGACTCCTGCATCTTGTCTGAGCGTTTCCTTCTACCCATACACTGTGAAGACGATGAAACAGGCGAAGGAGAAGAAGACTTACTTGATGCGTCAAAGGCGTACCCTTGTGTCACTGGCAAATCTAGTTGACACTCAACCGTTTCTTCAGAGGACGGGGTCTGCAGCTGTAGCGAAGAAACCTCGGAGCTTGGCAATGGCGAATGAATAATGGGAGGAAAGCGTCGCGCAGGGGATTTGTGAGAAAAAATGCCGACTCTCCTGACTGTTATACGTGTTCGAAATGCAAATCCAAGGACCATATCTCCAACGAATGTCCACAATGTACCTACTGTAAGGCTTTTGGTCATCTATGGAACAATTTTGGCATCAGGATTCATCACTTTAAGAAGGGAAGAGACCTGTCAGTGGTCACCCATACTGAACCAGTGAAGGTAGAACCCGCCAAAGTATCTCAAGAGGAGAGACCAGGTACCAGTGTTACTGGTCAGGGACGTGGCCGATTCCAAATAGGTATGGGCTGAGGCAGAGGACGTGGCAACTTCCAGAATAGGAGCATGAATTACGGACATTTTGCAGCCCAATGCCCAAACGCACCTGCAACTATTACTACTGAGGCTAAGGCACCAGAGCCAGTGGGCCCAGTGCGGGTAGTCACAAGAAGCAAGGGTGTAGTGATTGAAGAAATTTCAGATACTTCAGAAACACCAGTCAATACTACCAACAACAAGTGGGCTCAACGAAGAGAAATTTGGAAGGCCAAGGGGAAAGAGAAGGTGGTAGATGAATGGCAAGATCAGAGAGAACTAGCGGCTAAAATCACAGAGGATTTAGCCAAGAAGCTGCAAGAGCAGCCAAAAAGTTCTGAAGCCCGAGTCATTCAGAAGATACTAACCCAATCAACTGATAAAAATCAGTCAATACCAGGCATACCTGAGACCTTGCTGGCTGCGGTACAAGGAATGGCTGATGAACTGAGAGTTGATGGAAGGAGTGGCAGCACTGCAAGAGAGGAATGGCAGTGTGAAGATACAACTAGCTCTTCGAGATCTGACAAACATCAGTCTGACCAAGAGAAGGAAAAAATCCATTTTAAAATTTGTGATAGAATTCAGAAGCTGACTGTAGAGCTAGAGGATATCAGAAAAACCTTGCCTGAAGTGGCAAACTTCATCAGACAGTGCAGGAAAGCTGAGGCGGAGGCCAGAACAGTGGACCTGATGGTCATCCAAGATGATGAAGTTCCGCTCATCCAGGTGGACTACAAGGTGCGGAAGCAATGGGAACCTCTTTCAAGTGTTATTTTGGATGGAGGAGCAGGAGTAAATGTAATGGGAGTTCATCTCCAACAGAGAATGGGTATCACGAATCTAAAGCCATCACCATTTAAAGTGTGAATGGTAGATCACAGAGTGGTACAAGCTACGGGAATGATTGAAAATATGCAGATAAGAGTGGGCAGAAAAAAAATTAAAACTAGTTTCTTAGTTCTGGATGTGCAAGGGGCATATGGGATGTTGTTAGGGCGCCCATGGTTGAGAACAGCACATGCTGTTCATGACTATGAAAACCAAACATTAACCATAGAAGGGGCCAGCAGAATTCAGATCCAAACGAACAATACTAGGAGCTAGAGAAAATAACTGAGGCCGAAGGAGTTATGTAAGAAGTACAAAGCCAAGAAGATCGAGCGAATGTTAGTAGCCTTGAACATATTCCCTTTAGCAGAGATTGACTTGAATGCAGTTCTACTGCATAAAGCAGGCTGACAAGCAGAAAAAGCAATTTCCAGAGCAGTTTACTGAAATCAACACAGAGGAAAGAACAGTTCAGTTAACTGGGAGGTTGGTGGAATCAGTTGATACTGGTATGGTAGAGGAGCCAATACGTTCTGAAAAACACACAGTGGATCAGAATGCTGATTCAGAAATGAATGGACCATCCTGGGATTATGCTAAAGAGTCGACTAAACGAAAAGGAGGTGGGCCTAATTGGTTGCTTCCAGATGACCAAGAAGTGGAAGAATGGAACCTAGGATCGGAGGATAGTCCTAGGATGATCAAGGTCAACAAGCATCTCAACACGGTAATGAAGGAAAAGGCACGCAGGATGTTCCAGAACTACAAAGACGTGTTTGCCTGGGAACACAAAGACTTGAAGGGAGTGGATCCTGAAGTATGTCACCACCGAATACCGTTGAAGCTAGATGCTAGGCCAGTACGACTGCAAAGATACCGAATGAACCCCAACTATGCTAAGAAGGTCAAAGAGGAGATTGATAATCTTCTCAAGGCTGGCTTCATCACAGAGGTGGCCAGTAGCGATTGGCTATTTCCCATAGTTGTCGTTCCCAAGAAAAATGGGAAATTGAGAGTTTGTGTCTACTATAGGAAACTAAACGCCCAAACTATCAAAGATCCATTTCCATTGCCTTTTACTAACATGTTACTTGACGAGATCGCAGGATATGAAATGTATAGCTTTATGGATGGTTACAGTGGCTATAACCAGACAGATTGCTCCTGAAGATAGAGCGAAGACCACTTTCATCACCGAGTGGGGAGCTTTCATGTATCTGGTGATGCCTTTCGGCCTGTGCAATGCACCAGCTACCTTTCAGCGGTGTATGATGGACATGTTTAACAAATTCCTTCATCGGTTCCTCGCCATTTTTATGGATGACTTTATTGTATATTCAGATGAGGAACAACACCTACTATTCCTAGAAATGGTTTTCAAACGCTGTCAGGAGAAGCGGATTTGTTTGAATCCATTTAAATCCATTTTCTTAGTCTGGAAGGGACAACTATTGGGACATGTGGTTTCCCGAAATGGAATAGAAATGGCCAATGACAAAATTCAGTGTGTTCAGCAAGCTAAAGCACCTAGAAATGCTTCAGAGTTGAGCTCTTTCTTGGGATATGTGAACTTCTATAGAAGGTTTGTACATAAGTTTGCTTCCCAAGTAGTACCATTATATGAGCGGAGAGCTTCCAGAATCTGAAAAAGGCCATTATCAGTAAACCAGTCCTTAGGCAACCGAACTGGGATGTTATTTTCCATGTACATGTAGATGCTTCGGGATTGGCAATGGGGGCGATATTGGCTCAGCCAAATGGAAGGACTGATTATCCGGTTTATTTTGCCGGTCGCAAATTCAGTCAGGCTGAACAAGACTATAGAACTACTGAGTGAAAAGCCCTTGGAATGGTTTTCAGCGCTACAAAATTCAGGCATTACATGTTGGGAAAGTTGTTCCATTTTTATGTGGACCATCAGGCTCTTCTGTTTTTTATTAATAAAGTCATTATTCAAGGCAAGCTGATATGATGGATGATGTTCCTAATGGAGTTTGAATTCAGAATCTTTCATAAGCTTGGAAAGAATCACTGTGGAGCTGATTTTCTGTCAAGGAGCACAGAAGGT
This sequence comes from Adiantum capillus-veneris, assembly GCF_014529385.1. NCBI lineage: Eukaryota > Viridiplantae > Streptophyta > Polypodiopsida > Polypodiales > Pteridaceae > Adiantum > Adiantum capillus-veneris. The sequence goes on along the minus strand of NC_140934.1, from coordinate 121,039,917 downwards.
TATTCTGAATTACCCTTGCGAGATAAACCAGTGAACGCCGACTTATTCCAGCTAGAGGCAGGAGAATCAGTTGATCCAGAATGGTATGATGTTTATCAGTTTCTTTCTCAAGTTGCTTTTCCAGAGGACTGGAAGCAGAACCAGAAGAAAGCTTTGGTCATCAAAACCTTGAAGTTTACTATCATTGGAGGGTCACTCTATCAATTGGGTGTTGATGGTATACTTCGGCGTTGTGTGCCTATGGAAGGAAGAATGCAAGTGATTTCAGAAGCACATAATGGTGAATCCGGTGGACATTTTTCCAATGAAGTAACCTACAAGAAGATTCTGCAAGCTGGTTTGTGGTGGCAAACACTAATTGCTGATGTTAGAAGTTTTTGTAAAACTTGTGACGTATGCCAAAGAATGGGTCGACCAACAGCTGCAGATATGACTCCTTTAACGCCACCACAACCACTGGGCGTGTTCTTGAAATGGGGATTAGATTTTATGGGACCCTTTAAGAAGGTTACCCCCAGGAAGAACAAGTACATAGTAATGGCTACTTGTTATGTAACTAAGTGGGTTGAAGCTAAGGCTCTTCCTGACAACACAGCCAAGTCAACTGCAAGGTTTCTATTTGAGAATATTGTCTGCCGATATGGATGTCCAGTAGAGATTGTGTCAGATCAAGGAACACATTTTATCAATGACACCATGGAAATTCTATTGGATATGCTTTCAGTCAAGCATCGGAAATCTACTCCTTATTATCCCAGATGCAATGGACAGGCTGAAAGTAGCAACAAGACAATCAAGACTATTCTCACTAAGGTGGTGCAAAAGAAACCAGACCAATGGGATTTGAAACTCCAGACTGCTCTATGGGCGTATAGGACAGCTTACAAGGTCACTACTGGGATGACACCATTCAGAATGGTGTATGGCACTGAAGCAGTGGTTCCTATGGAGTTTGTTATCCCAAGTCTGAGAATGGCTGTGAAGTATGGCTTAGACTTCAACCACAATCTGAAAAAGCACCTAGATGAATTGATGCAATTAGATGAACTCAGGCAATGGGCTATGCTGGAACAAGAAATTGTTCAACAATGAAGGAAGCACTGGCATGATCGCTGAATTAAGGTTCGGGAATTTCAGAAAGGAGATTTGGTGCTTCTCTATCAGTCTAGACTGGGTCCGAAGAAGCCAAACCTGAAGATTGCTTGGGCGGGACCATTTGAGGTAGACTGGGTCTTCTCCAATGGTACAATCAGACTGAAAGATTTATTTGGATTATTGTTGCCAGGAGTATACAATGGTGCAAAGATCAAGCTTTACTATTCAGAAGCTAGAGATACTGAGCAAGAACAAGGTACTAAGGAATTGGGAACTGCAGATCAAGAGATACCAGAATCGGATATTTTTGGGCTTTTTCATGTGCGACCAGTTCCAATTTCAGAGCCAGTACCTGTAGAACCAAATCTGACCGATCTTAAAATGAGTACCAGTGTGATCAAACCAGACTGGAAACCAGTCCAGTATCAGTGGGAACACACTTTTCAAATTTTAAGCGCCCAACAGTCAGATGGCACGCCAGTAGTAATCATTTCAAGGATGGGTAGTAGTCTTGTCCAATGCATGTCTGGCATGAGAGCAGTGATGCACACAAGTCTAGGAGCGGCGAGTGGTGGAGCTTTTATGGCGCGAACACATATAACAGTCAGGAGAGTCACCATTTTTCCTCACACATCCCCTGCACGACGCTTTCCTCCCGTTATTCATTCGCCATCGCCAAGCTCCGAGGTTTCTTCTCAACAGAAGAAGACCTCGTCCTCTGAAGACACGGTTGAGTGTCAACTAGCTTTGCCAGCGACACCAGGGTACGACTTTGACGCATCAAGTAAGTCTTCTTCTCCTTCTCCTGTTTCATCGTCTTCACAGTGTATGGGTAGAAGGAAACGCTCAGACAAGATGCAGGAGTCTCTTGAGGAAACCCAAGCCATAGTTACTGCTGCAAAGGCAAGCCTTCCCATCATTCTGTATAGTAATATTCAGTGCTATGTATTCACCGACCAAGCAATGGCCTTGCTGCAACTATGGGATCTCCGAGCTGTTCTGCAAGCCACAAGAATCGCTTTTGACGCAGATATCATAAAGCAGGTTCTTCATTCTTTCGACGCTGAAGATGGAAGTGCCATGGTGAATGGTAAAAAGGTTTCGGTTACACCAGAGGCCATAGCTTTTGCATTCGATATGCCCAATGAACCTAAACCATCTGTGGCAACCCCACAACAGATAAGTATAGTCCTGAAGGAGGATGAAGCGGCTAAGCGTAAGCGCAAGGCCAGTGGTCAAGGTATTCCAGTAGCAGGACTGGAAGCTTCTACTGCTTACAGGTTTGTGGCTGAAGCAGTAAGCCTTAAAAATAATCCAACATATGTATCTGAGAAAGTCTTTGCTATGCTGTTGGCCAAGACATTGGATCCAAAGGTTTCTATTAACCTTTGTCAAATCCTGTCACACAATGTGCTCCAGCAAACTACCAAGTTAAAATCCCAGAATGTTTTTAAAGCTTGGTATGTTTGGTAATTTTGTATTGGGCCATTGCTGCAAATTCTCATGAACAGGTAAAAAAGGCTTGGAGTGAGAAGCCGGTTTCAGAGCCCAAGAACATTGATCTGTCCTCAGACGATGAAGCAACGGACAGTCAGACCACTTCAACTGATCCGAAAAGGAAAGCCACTGAAGAACAGGCTGGCAGTTCAAAGAAGCCAAATACTACACTGACGAGGAGCAGTGCGTTTCTGAAGCAGATTGAGAGCCAGGTCAGGACTATGAATACTGAAAAGGCTATAGTGAGCCAAACTGAGAAGCAACCTACTCAGAATACTATGCCTAACCAGTCAGTAGGACATAGTGCACTCGTTACTGGTTCTGGCAAAGATCAGGCAAACTTCTGAGAAAGTAGCAGAGCAGTTGGTGGACGACAAAGGCAAAGGCCTACATCACACTGATTATGCAGCCCTACCTTATATGGCTTCAGTGACAGTATATGAGCCTACGGATTCTGACCCCGCATTCTGACCCAGCTATAGTAAAGGACGGATGTTCAGTCCTCATCCAGTCTTCTTGGAATACTATTGTCAACTGTATGGGACAAATGATGGATGCTGTGGGGTCAGAAGACGAACTGAAAAAGGCTAAAGATGATTTGAAGGAAGCTGAAGACCAGATTCAGAAGCTCAAGATAGCACGAGATGAGCAGAATATGCAACATAGGGTACTTGAAGCTCATTCAGATAGGGTTATTGAGCTATTAAATAAGAAGCTAGCTAAGGTGGAATCTGAGATGGTGGTCATCAAGGGGCAAAGGAATGAAGCGCTGAGAGCTGCAGAACGGGCTGAAACAATGCTGAAAATGAAGAGAGTTGAATTCAACTCCTTGTTTATTTGCCACACAGCTCTGAAGGCATCTCGCACTGACAGATACATTTATAATAGCCTTTCTGAAATTCTAAATCCAGCAGGCAACGCCGTCTTTGATCTGGAAAATTTGAAGTCTTTGATGGAAAGTATGCAGAGTGATTTGCAGGACAAAGTGGCTGAGTATAATAATTCTCTGATGAATCAAGCAATACTGGATTATATGGAGCAACAGAATTCCTTGGATGAAGCACAAGAGACAAGGAAGAAGAAGATAAGGAGGAAGGAGCTGATAAGGACGAGGATGACCAAGAAGAAGGGCATACAAATGATGATGATGATGATGCCCCACCGCCATCTCCACCTCCAGGACCTGGTACTAGTGGTACAGGGCCAACTGAAGGAGGTCAGTCATAGCCAAACCATCCAAGCCAGAATGAGGGCCAGTAGGAAGGCCATAATGAAGGGCACTAGTCGGGTAATCAGCAGTCTGAAGAACAGCAGCCCAACAGCAGCCCAGTCACACTGGGAATCAGCCAGCTAATCAGTCCCAGCTTAGTAGGGAGGCTAAGGGAAAAAACAAAGTGCAGGATGAGGGACCATCTATTGATCATCAGCATTCTTTGTAGCTTATTACCTTGAACAAGCAATTGAGACATCAGCAGGCTTCCATAACCAGACAATATTTGGAGGATGATGATCTCCTGTCTGATTTGGAACGGTTTCAGAGGCTGTATGTTGGAGCCAGGGAAATGGTGGAGCATTGGAAATCAGCGGCTTTTCATGATCAAGAAACTTATCGTTTACCTGCACATCCCAGCACAGTCCAGCTGTTGGAAAGGATTCCTAAATGGATAATCACTGCTGAAGACAGAGTGACCAACCCACACTTGCAAAGACAGTCTACTGCAGATTTTCGCTCTCTTGCCCTTGAATTAGAACTTCTGCTGGGAAACAAACCAACTTACAAATGTATGAAGGATGTTAGGGAACAGTTGAAGGAGGTTTTGGTGCAGATGCAAAATGTTGAACAGTTGAAGGAGTTTTTGGTGCAGATGCAAACTGTTGAAGGAGTCTTGGATCAGAGAGTAAGGGCCATTCTTGAGGATCAAACTGTAAGGTCTCCAACCCTCCGACACCAAAAGCGGGATGGTCCCATTGACAGGTCTCTAGGCCTACTAAAGTCAAAGTCTTTAACCAAAAACAAATTCCAGGGAATTCACCCTTACCATTGGCAATGGTTTGGGTTTATAGCCCTAGAAGAGACCTAGTCCTGTCTCGCAGTGGAAACGGGACCCTATAAAAAAATTCCGGCCCTAATCTTCATCCTTTAGATTAAGGTTTCCTTAGCCAACGCTTTTTTCCCTCTAGCATATGTGAGGGCACAGCCGCCGCTGGTGGATTCCTCGTCCAAGTGGGAGAAGTTTCTAGACATTTTAGTGTGCGGGAATGGATAGTTACCTGACTAATCAGGTCCACCCATCCATGATTGACAACCTTAGTCAATCCCCACTTACCACCCCGCACACACACATGATTCTATTGTTGTTTAAATACTACCACATTCTTTCCACAATTAAAATAATGATTCCTTTTTAACTTTCAAACTGCATTTCCGTAAGACAACCTTTGAAAACAGTATTGAAGACATTCTTTCAGAAAACAGACATCTTTAAACTTAAGACAAGGTACTGTCATTTTAAAGTATCACTGACCAGTACTAACTTGTCTCAAGACCACCTATACAGGGGTGAAAAACGGCACCCATTCCTTATTTATATAACCGGGGTGAAAAAAGTCTTCACCCAAAGTCCGGGCGCCCATACGTCAAAACCAGTTGCCCATACAACCGGGCAGTTCCTCTAGGATAAACTTAAAAGTACTATCCATAAATATAAACAAGCACGGGGTAAAGACTCCACACGTGCCGAGGTAACCGACTCCTCCATGATGGTATCTCCATCATTACTCATTACCTAGAGTAAAATATTTCCAAGGAATCAGAGGTGTCTTGAGACAAGCTGTCTTAAGGATGGTCAAACATTTCTTTCCTATTTCAACCAGTCATAACCCAATCAGTCCTTTCCTAATTACAATCATTGATCGTGGGTTTCGTGGAAGTTACCTTCCATTTACAGCCAGTTTTTTCCTTCCTAACCTTACGTATGCAATGCTTAACTTAAAATGAACTCTAAAAGCTATGAATGGCATAATAGAAATCCACCTGGGACTGCTCGTCCATCTGCTGTGGGGCAGGTGCCCGTAGACTCTCCTCTGTTGGCCTATGGCTAGGCCCTGCTTCATGGTCATTAGTTGCTTTGTTGCGTTTGTTACTAACATCTTCTTCTTCAGTCAAAGGATTCCCCCTGGTTCTCTTGGGAGCCATTTTGGCAGCCTTATAAAAAGACTTAATCCATTAGAGGATTAATTGAATAACATTTATTTTCCTTGCTTACCCAAAAATAAGGATTTTTGGAATAATTAGGGATCCTTAATAGTCGTTTTGATAGGTTACTCATCCCATAATCTAATTAGGCTATAAGTACTTTTTTCCCATCCTTTAATAAGGATTTTGGACCTTGGTTAATTCTTTGACAATTAGGTAATTCATTTCTTAATTTTTCTTGTCCATTAAATACAAAAATTAGTTACTTTTGACCAAAATGTGTACCTAAACTATTTATCTAAGGTTAGGATACTTATCATAGATTCCCCAAGGTATATTCCTTCTTTGTTATTGATATCAAAGATTTTCTATTTACTTTACTATATTTCCCTTTTTATTTTTCCCAAAAATTAAAGTAATTTTACTGGGATATATAGTTAAACTAATTTTCTAATGGTATCCTAGTCACCACGGGTTCCCTGAGGTCTAATAAACCTCTGATAAATATCTCAATTCAATTTAAATCTATTTGTTCATTTCCCCTATTTACTTTGTCTAAAAAAACAGTGTTTTTCTACTAAAATAATTATCTAGATTAATTATATGAGATTCCCTTAATTATCACGGTTTCCTTAGTACCTAATTAACCATTTATAATTAAATCACAGCATTTGAATTCCATTTACTAATTTCCCCTATATATATTTCTCTAAAAAATGGGTATTTAGCTAAAGTAATTAGCTAGATTAATTTTATGAGCTTCTCCTAATTATCACAAGTTTTTAAACACCTAATTAACCATTGATAATTATATCAGAGCATTTGAATTCCATTTACTAATTTCCCCTATTTAAATTTCTCAAAAAACAAGGTATTTTAGCTAAAGTAATTAGCTAGATTAATTTTTTTACCTTCTCCTAATTATCACAGGTTCTTGAACACCTAATTAACCACTGATAATTATATCACAGCATTTGAATTCCATTTACTAATTTCCCCTATTTAAATTTCTTAAAAAACAGGGTATTTTAGCTAAAGTAATTATCTAGATTAATTTTTTGAGCTTATCCTAATTATCACGGGTTTTTGAACACCTAATTACCCACTGATAATTATATCGGAGCATTTGAATTCCATTTACTAATTTCCCCTATTTAAATTTCTCAAAAAATAGAGTATTTTAGTTTAAGTAATTAGCTAGATTAATTTTCTGAGCTTTTCCTAATTTTTACGGGTTTTTAAACATCTAATTAACCACTGACAATTATATCATAGCATTTAAATTCCATTTACTAATTTCCCCTATTTAAACTTCTTTAAAAATAGGGTATTTTAGCTAAAGTAATTAGCTAGATTGATTTTTTGAGCTTCTACTAATTATCACGGGTTCTTGAATACCTAATTAACTACTTATAATTATATCACAGCATTTGAATTCCATTTACTAATTTCCCCTATTAATATTGCTAAAAAAACAGAGTAATTATGCCTAATTAATTAGGAAAACTTCTCAAAAAATTATAGGATAATTTTCCTAGATTAATAATTGTCTAATGCATCTCTGACAATTACTTCAACTTAATCTAATCTTAATTCACATAGTTACCATTAATTCTTGGTTAATTTGACTAATTTTAACCCTAATATGATAGGATAATTAATTATCTTGGTATTACTAAGCTTAATTATAATAATCAGCAGAGATTAATTAATTAAGAGAGGTTTGGGGAGCATACATAGGCCTAATCTTTGATTTATTAACAAATCTCTTAATCTAACCTTGCTAATTAAGAAGGATTAGGTTAATTACCATTAGGGTTAATCAATTAGAGATTAAACTCTAATGATTTCTGCATAGTGTTCTCCCTAGATGAGAGAGAAAGTCTCAAGGCTCCGAGTCTAAGAAAAAATTGAAGAGAAAGGTCCTTTTTATAGCTTTTTCTAGCATCTGGCAGATTTTGGCAGTTTTCCCCAGTCCAAGCAGCCCCCTAGCTTGTATTTTGCGCCATTTTCAGCCATCACTATTCCTGGCAAGTTTCCCCAGCTTCCACACTCACCCCATACCGTCCAGAATTTGCCTAGTTGATTTTTGTAGATCTCTAATGATGAAAATTGGAATTTTCTATCTAACTCTAGAACCTTAGTGTAAAGAAGTCTTTGCTAATGATTAATAATGGAACCATCCAATTTTTGTTATTAATTGAATTTCTTATTGTAATTTTCCAAGACCCATAAATGTTCCCGTTTTTATCGGAATCAGATTCTAAAAATTTCTAAACATAGTAAAGCTCTGCTTATGATTCCAAAAATACCAAAATTAGTAGTGTTTGGAGTCCTGCAATAGTGTTTTCTATTAAGTTTTGCAAGCTAAGTACAATCTTTAAGGTTTCGGAAACTGGAAACCTTACACAAACAGCCACTAGTAAAGGGCCTCAGACTAGAATGTCAGTCGGAGCACAGGCAACTGCTCTCCGCAAATTGTTCCAGCTAGTGAGAATCACCAGAAAGATGATGCAGCAAGAGAACCAGGTTGTTCTCAATTTTTTAGAATTTGTGCCTGATTCTCCAGTTCTCTTGTATGCCTTTCCAGCAAGAGAGACGGAGCTGCCTAGATTTTTTCCAGCACTTTATCCTCAACATCCAGAACCAGTTGATCGCCTTACATACTTCAAGATTATTGAGATGAGCTTCAGGATTGGTATGAGCGATCAACTGTGGAATGGAAGACTTGGCAAACGCTGTTCAATGATGCTCTCCAACTCAATGATATTCAGGCACTGAAAGAGGAGATGCACAGGATCAAGATGTGTATGGGTCAGTGGAAGATTCAGATCAGGGGCCTGACCAAGATTACTAATCAGCTTCTGCTGCAACTTACTGTCGAATCTTCTAAATTGCCTGAAAAGGATATTGCAGCTAAGGCGGGCCTGGCACCACAGTATAGGGAGATGGCTGAGATTCTTTTCGAAGCTCTGGTCAAAACTAATCTGCCTCTTCCAGAAGGATGGATCCATACTACTTCGCATTATCACAAGCTGGCCAGAACCATGATCACCAAAGGCAGGTGTACACTCTATGATCCTAACACCAAAACCTATCATTCCCTCATGCCTTATGAAGTAGAGATGACCACAGAAAGGCGGGATCAGCTTGAACAGGAGGCCATTTATCGATTGATTCAGAAGGAGAATGCTGGTACTGGGACTTCTCAGACGCCATCCAGGTCAAAGGGCAAACGGAAGATGGTTCAATGGAAGGATACTCGGTAGTTCCATCTCAGAATTTAGTGGCGAATTTTCTTCCTCAACTGGAAGGTAGACGATGAGAGCTCTACCTTGGCCTTGTCAGCTGCCTCTCGCAATCTTTGTATGGCCACTCTGTCAGTGGTCAAGTTCGATCCCCAACATCAGAACCAGACGGTGGATTTTTCAATCTCACATCAGAATCAAACAGCGGAATTTTTCAGAAATTATGGAATCTTGCCAAAATTCAAGAAAGAAGGGAAGGATGTAGACGGCTGGATAGTTTCACTAAGTGGGAACGTTCTCTTATGAGACAGGCAGCAAATTAGTTAGTAATTACTACGGTAATTACTATGGTAAACCCAAGGTGTATAAATAGGGCCCATTACATTGTAATCGGGTTGGCAATTGTTGGCATTTGGGTTAGCATTTTGGCGACATTTGTACTTGAGTTGTCAATCATTGGCAGTTGTTGTCGGCTGTACTCTCTCTGTAAATCATATCATACTCACTGTAATCTTTTATCTGTAATCCCAATCATGGCAGATATTCCAATCACACTTACTTTGTGTCCAGTACTCTGAATCTGAATCTGAATATTATTCTCAATGCATAGTCTGATTCTTATTCCAGTATCCAAATTCCAGTTCAGTTTCTGATTTTTGTCCAGTCTACTGTCTGAAATCCTCTAACACTACTAGCTGAAATCTTCTAACACTGGAATTAGTTGTCTCAAGAGATCAGCTCCAATTCCACACTAGACCATGGTTGCTTTGCACATCAATTTCCAACAAGGGGCTAGAGGAAATGTCAAACCCATGGAAAACAAAGACAAAAATGATGCAAAGGGGAAAACTAATGCCCAAATTCTTCCCAAGGCACTTCCTACAACAACAACAATAGATCCAAGGAGAAGGGATTTACAAACGTAAAAACAAACTCTCTCATGAAGCTTGAAGCTTTTTTCAAGGACCATAAGTGTTTTAAGTATGGGGAGCACGGACATGGTTATCGTTCTTGCCCCAAAAGAAATGTACTCAATGACACTCCTAGAGCTTCCATGGTTGAAGCTCCACAAGAGGATATTCATTGCAAAGGCTCATACCTCTCCTGTGCTTGGGGAAAAGTAAGGGAGCATGATGCCTTCATTTTGTTTGACCCCAGCTCTACTCACAACTTCATATCAACGGAGTTGGCCACCAAGTTGGGCATTCAAGCTTTTCAGATGGGAGATATAGTAACTACTGACACAGCTTTCAAGGGATAGCAAGCCTCCGTAACTCCCTTGATTGGGAAGTTGAGGCTTCATGTCCAAAGCTACGTCGACAAAGAAGACTTTTTTTTATCTCTCCTCTCCAACATGAGGATGTTATCCTAGGGACACCATGGTTCAACCGCATGGCTGCCAACATGAAGTTCCCTAAAAGGAGAATCTATTTCACCTATAGGGAAAAGAGCATGTACATAGATTTTAATGACTCGGGGAACACCATATCCCTGGTAAATATGCTTGCTTTTGATAAGTCAATGAAAAGCTCTATTTTTGCATATATGATTTTTGTTAGAGAATCTGTAAATGATTCTAATGTTTTCACAAGTAGCAATAAAGGGAATAAAGAGGAATTAGAGTTGTCTAATATCCTAAATAGGTTCCAAGATGTTTTCATTGATGACATCCTTTGTGAGCTACTCCAAAAAGAGGGGATGATGACCATGCAATAGAGCTTCTACTAGAAAGCTCACCGCCTAATAAACCTCCTTACTGAGTTTCACAAGCTCAACAAGAGGAGATCATGAGGCAAGTGCATGAATTGGTGGAAAACGGGATGGTGAGGCCCAGCTCCTCTCCATTCTGTTCACCAATAAAGATTCAATATTTAGGTCACATTATCTCTCAAGATGGTATACGTATGAATCCATCAAAGTTGGAGGTAATAAAAGCATAGCCTAATCCAGGGAGTCTACATGAGCTAAGAAGCTTTATTGGTATGTGTGCATAGTATAGATGATTCATAGAAAAAATTTCTCAAATAGCAGGACCATTGCATGACTTAATAAAGAAGAATGTTAAGTACTCATGGACTACTAAAGAACAAAATGCTTTTGACAAGCTCAAAGAGAAGCTTACCTCCCAACTAGTCCTTATGCTTCCTGATCTTTTAAATCCATTTGAGGTCTAATGTGATGCTTGTGGTGGTTTCCTTGGAGTAGTATTGCTTCAAGAAGGGCATGCCATAGCATATGAGAGCCGAAGGCTTTATACAGATGAACGGGTCTTGGGCATTTATGAGAACGAGCTTTCAGTTGTTCTACATGTCCTAGACACATGGAAGCACTATTTATTGGTAACTCCATTCATCCTAGGAATGGATCACAAGGCCTCAAGAACTTCATTGGTGACTCCATTCATCCTAGGAATGGATCACAAAGAACTATTTATTGGTGACTCCATTCATCCTAGGAATGGATCACAAAGCCTCAAGAACTTCATGACACAAACCAAGCTTTCCAACAAACAAATGAGGTGGGCAAATTTTCTTTCGCAATTTAAATTTCATATTGCTCACATTGCTGGCAAGCACAATCAAGTGGTCAATGCACTTTCACAACGGCCAAGGGTAAATATTGTGTCTATAGAAACTCACAAATGATCTATCTTTTATGATAAATGAGTATGCTACTGACCAAGACTTTATGTAGGTAATTACAGCCTCTGCATTAGGGAAGAAAAAAAGAACAATTCACCTTGGAGGATGGTTATCTTCCAAACAGCAATAGGCTATGTGTGACTCACCAATACACTAAGAAAGTCATGTATAAATCCCATGCTTCTCATTATGCGGGGAAAAGAGGGATTCTATAATCTACTCTTTGAGGTGTAGAAATGTATTTCTATTGGTCTACCATGAAAAGTAAACATACAAGAGTATGTTTCAAAATGCGTGGTATACCAAAATTGAAATTTGATCGAGGGAAGCAACTTGGATTGTTTCAGTCGGTCGACAGGCTTAGCAAGAAAATACACTCTATGCCTTTCAGAAAGACTATTAAGGCACATCGAATGGCAATCCTCTTTAGATCTCAATTTTCAAGTATCAGGGCTTGGCAACATCCATAGTGTCAGACAAAGATCCTAGAATGACCAGTAATTTCTAGAAGGGTCTCTTTGAGAATCTAGGAAGTAGATTAAATTTCTCTTTCGTCCTATCATCCACAAACGGATGACCAAAGTGAAATAACTAATCTAATAATCCTTGAATGTACTAAAAGACTATGTCATGGAAGTAGATCAACGTTCTAAATAAGAGAAGTACCTACCTCTTATGCATACAATGACATTGCACATACTTCTATGGGGAAAGCACCTTTCGAGGTTAAAGAGGGAAGATCCAAAAGTCCCTTACTACTTAAAGTATATGGGAAGATCTTTGCTCTGCTGATGAATATAGCCGAAACTTAGAAGAATCTTTTGCAATGATTATAGAGGTTATATCCATCTCAAAGCAAAGGCAAAAAGGGTTGTTGCTAATAAGCACAAAAGAGCCTTAGCCTTTAAGTAAAATGATTGGGTCTTGCTAAATTTTCTCAAGGCTTGTCTAAGGCGTACTATGGACAAGAATCCTATGAGCCACAAAGAGTATTATGCTAAATTTTCTCAAGGCTTGTCTAAGGCGTACTATGGACAAGAATCCTATGAGCCACAAAGAGTATTATGCTAAACTAGCAAAAAGATACTATGGTCCTTTCTTTTAAAATTATTAAGCCAATCAAAAAGATGGCTTATTAGTTAAAGTTGCCCAACCATTGGCTCATTCACAATGCTAACCATGTGAGCCTACTCACATTGGCTCATTCACAATGCTAACCATGTGAGCCTACTCAAGCCTTACAAAGGAGAGCCACCAAAAGAACCAATAATGGAGGACCCGGTAGAGATCGAAGATCAATAAGAGGTGTTGCAACTTGAATTGATTCTTCGACACGAAGACAAAGTACTAAGAAACAGTAAGATTATCCAATGATAACTGTTAAATTCAAGAATTATCCTTTTAAAGATGCTAGATGGATGCAAGGAACCTAGTTTAAGGATAATATGAACCTTGTCAATGCTTACAATGCTACACTAGAGTAAGAAAATGAAAATGCATTTTCAATGAACAACGTTTTTGTCTTATAAGACTCGTTCTCTTTCTTTTATTGTGCACAAAATTTAAGAAGTATAGGATCATGTTTGTGGTGACGACATCTCCCAAACACCAAGTAGAACTTGTCACTCTACTTTGAAAGTATGATATGGACTAAAGAGCAGACATGCTTGTGGCAGCTAAGTCTCTCGAGCACCAAATGGATTAGTCATCCATTTTGAAATGATATCATAGGGTAAAAAGGAATCTTCCACCCACTAAGAAACATGGACTAATGACTAGGCTTAATCTTCTCTACCTCATAGTAGAGGACGACTATGATTTCAAGAGACAGGTAATGTCATAAAATATAATATCTAACTTTACCAAATGATTTTCTCATATTAAACTGATCACTTAATATGGGAAGATAAAAGGGGAACAAGAGTTAGGATATATATATGTACTTCTAGACCTATCTCAACAGGGGACCAAAAGGAGAAATGGTTGCATCTCAATAGAGGTCCAAAAGGAGACGGTCTACCAAAGAGAAATGTGCAATAAGTGCTTCTAGATTTACCTCAGCAAGGGACCAAGAGGAGAGATGGTCACATCTCAAAAGGGGGTCCAAACAGAGGTAGTCTATCAAAGAGCAACTTGCATCTAATGGAGCCTAAAAGACCTTAGGGTTAGCTTCATTAAAGACCTCCAAAACTTAGTGTTAAAAAGTCCTTTGACCTTACGCAAGCTAGGGCTAACCTCGAGGTGGGAATCATACCCAAGCATGAGGTGCTAAGATGCTTAAAGTGGTTGTGGGAACCTTGCCCAAAGCTTGGGGTGATTTTTATGCTTAAATGACTAAGATTTTTGAAATGTTAAATTCAAAGATAAATTCTCAAGAGGCATGAACGTTCCATGTTTGATTGACTAAGGCCTGAAGTATTCAATTCAAACAAATGACTTAAGAAGCATAAAAGACACATGCTTGCTTGATTGATTAAGTCCTTGAAGTATTCAATTCAACCAAATGACTTAATAAGCATAAAAGACACATGTTCAAATGATCCTCCACATGTGGCCCTCATGATATGCTTGAATGCTATTGGATAGGTTTTAAAGGGATCCAAGGAGAATTTAGATACATAAAAATAAATAATTAAGTTCTTTCTCTCAAAGAGGAAAAAGAGGACACATGTCCAATTGAAATAATAAAATTATACGAGAGAGAGAGAGAGAGGTGGACCAAGCATGAGAGGGGGGTATACTCTCCTACACACACACACACACATACACACATTCTCTCATTGTGTGGAGTGCAAAGTGCAAGAGCTCCATCTCCTTCTCCAAGTTTGTTGAGAAGTGGAGAGCCTACACCAACACTCTTGGCTATGGAATGAAAATCCAACCAAGAGCCATGCTTCAATGCTTAAGCTTGCCATCTTCTTCATCTTCATTACTATGCTATTATGCTATGCTAAGCAAGAAGAGTGATGATAAGTGAGGAACTATTTCTTTCTCCTATGAATGATTCTTCTTCCTCTTCCCTACCCTCATTCCCCGCTAGTTCTCTCCACCTTCGAAGCTGTTTGAGGCCTTGGAACTGGGGCTTGGGATAGTTAATGTTTTTTCCAAATTTATGTTATGCTCACAATGTGTTAACCCTCACGGCACACGGACACCCATCACCTACGACGGACGCGTATTATGTATGATTTAGAGTCAGGTACCGGGCTTGTCGGACCAATAGGGAAAGGTAGAGTGATCGCCGATGAGAGGCGCACTTTAACTTGGACATTCAAGGGATTAGTTGGTTAAGCATGGGCGCCCAAGTGTGAATGGGGTGAGCTCCTATAAAAGCCAACTAAACCTAATTTTTACTCATTCTCTCATTTGTGCAATTGAAGAGTGCTCTTGCTCCATCTCCATCTTCTTCTTCTTCACCTCCTTGTGTGTGTGTGTGTGAGAGAGAGAGAGAGAGGGAGAGTGTGTGTGCGATCGAGCATTACGAAGGCACGACGGCGGCGAAGCGGTTGAGCGCGGCACGACTGCAGCTTCTTCTTCATCGCGGCGAGGAATCCACCACGAAGGCGAGCGTAGAGCGGTGAGTGACACACCCTTTGTTTTCTTGAGCTTGCTAGTTTAGGCTTGTTGTGTGCTTGGAGCCGTTTGTGGCTCGCATACGGTGTATTGGCAAGTCCCTTGCTTCGACAGTGCGGCAAGGAGCGCACATTTTTGGCGCCGCTGCCGGGGATATGCCCTACACTAAGCTCGGTTAGCACTTCACGCTTCCTTGTGGTGCAATTTCTATCATAGGAAAGGCAGGGAAGGGGTGTGTGGAGATATCTGTTTTTTTGCGTTTTCTGCAATTGCTGTCAAATTTCAATTTCTGCTATTGTCTGCGTTTTTCAATTTCTGCAGTTTCAAGTTCGGCGTTTTCAATTTCTGTCAAGTTCTGCAATTTCTGCGTTTTTTCTGTCAGTTTCTGCATTTTCAGCAATTTCTGTGCATTTTCGGAAATTAAAAACGCGAGCGAGTGGGCGGCGAAATTTTTCGAAAATAAAAAACGTGACTCTTAAAACGGACGGGTTGGTTTGTATAAAAGATAGATCGGGATCGGGATCATTTTCCCAAGCCCAAGCCCAAGCCCAAGCCCAAGCCCAAGCCCAAGCCCAGGCCCAGGCCTCAGTCCTCAGTCTTATGATATATACTAGACTCACTCTTATATATATACCCTACTCCCTCAAGAGAGAATGAGAGCATGTGGGACAAGTCCTCCACTCTCCTCCTTTCTCTTCCCACTTGCACCCTTAGACTTTCTAGTTTGGGCCTAGTTCCCTACTGGAAATTGACAGTTTTAGGGATTTCGAGGGCATAGAGTGACCAAACGGAGGGCTGTAAAGCACGGCACGACCCTCTGACCGATACGCTCGTTTCGAGCTATCACACGGCCCATTCCACGACACGCTCTAAAAAATCTAGCAAAAAAACAAACAAAAAACACGCTAAAAACTAGTCACAAGGCCTCCTAGAGCAGCTTTTTGACACCTTAGGGTATCAAAAGCACATGCACTTACGCTCTGGGCGGGTGCTAGAACACAAGCATATTGAGGGTACCTCTGTTCATACGGACACCCATTACCCATCCACGATAAGCTCTATACCCTCAGCGGGGACACAAGGTAGCACCACCCAAGACCCTAAAATAGCCGCTAGTGATTCCTCCTCCGACTCAGAAATCATGGAAGCATACCCTAACCAAAACACTGAGAGAGAAGGCCATGCACCTCCCGAAGCTCCACAGCCTAGTACTAGTATGTTTAGCCGTTTCATGGAAACATTAGGTAGAGCTACTCGCTCGGAACCTGATGCAAATGAAGCACACGAAGGGGGTGGGGAAGTGGACTCTCCTTTCACATCGCACGTAGACCCCACACCCCCAAAGAGTGTCCATGTGGATATCCTGCCAACTTCTTACCAAGAAGGCCCTGTTGAGCTGCCTCCTTCAGAAGTTCCCTCTAGAGTACCGTTGGTGGCAAGTAAAACCACGGGGAGCAACATTGCTTCTACCTCACAAGAAACCGTTAACACGTCGACTCTAGAAGGATTGTTCATTAATGATCATTGGACATACGACCTCCACACTGAGGTGTTGACGGATCTACACTCTGGCCACGCCTACCATGTAGGATGGATAGAGATTGTACAATCCACCTCTAGTGCCACGAGCATCGAAGATCAACAGAAAATGATCTGTAATGTTATCCATGGCATTATTCAATTAGAAAGGCAAAACCGAGGGGTAAATATACTCTCAACTGGCCCCATGAGATTTCTGGATACGAGCAAGGCTCAACAGCCTACTCTATCTCAAATGGAGACTCCTCTAATGAGCCCCATGGACCCATCTTACGTCATTTCACCTGGGGTCTCTATGCAATCTGAGCCTCCGAGCGAAAACTTTAGCTTCCCTAACTTGGGTCAACCCTCTATTAAGGAAAACACAGTGCTCACTCCAGGGATAAGCCTGACAGAGAATGTACCGATGACATCTACGGTTAGCGCAGTGCCACTACCTAGTGTCGTAGTACCTAATATGGGGCCTCGACCATATGTGCCTCTAGCCCCTTATGCACACATGGCCCCCACACCTCCAATTGTACCACTTGCTTATGCTCCTCGAGTGCCGCTCCCTAGCCCTTATCCAAGTGGACCTATGCCCGGTTATGTTCCATATCCTGCATCATCCACACATATGCCAAGACCGGTACCCGTTCCTCTCCCACATATGATTCCAAGAGTACCTCCACCGGCCCTGCCTCCTCACATAGGTGACTTGGCAGCGTTTGCTCAAACCATAGGTCGATCTATCGCGGAAAATATGCGTCATGCTTTCTGATAGAGAGCCTAGAAGTAAGGCAGTACAAATTGCCAAACCTCACGCAAAATTCAATGGGGACGAAGATGCTAGGAAAACACATTGAAGTGTTTGAACAAGTATGTGATTCCTTAGGGGAACGCAACGAACTACATAAGTGCAATGCCTTAAGCTTGACATTAAGTGGAAGGCTGGAGATTGGTATAGGACCCTAAGGGTGGACGAGAAAACAATCTACCCTACCCTTCGAAGGTTGTTTCTAAAAGAGTACATACGAGAAGGTGTGCTTTGGGGTGTAGCATCTCAGCTACAGAGGCCGAACATAAGGAAGGAGAGTCAGTAAGGACTTCATTAGTCGTCTAAAGCACTTAAACTCTCGCTGCCCTGTAAATGAGCGCTTCAACAATAACCAACTGCTTGATCGATTCATTCGAGGGTTGAGGAATGAAGGAATCTATAATGGACTAGTGATTAGAGGTATCACAACCTGGGAAGATGTCACTGCCAATGCAATCCAATTAGAGGACAACTTGATGATAGCAGGCATGAGGGTGTCTACTGACACGAGATCCACTAGCTCACAAGCCATTGAGTATGAACCCATGACTGCAAAGCCCATTGCCAATGAGCCAAAGGTATTTGAGACATTCTTGACAGACCTCACCAAGGCAATCCAAGAGTCTCTTAAGGATAATCGACCCCCTCAAAATAGTCACATGTATCCAAGAAGGGAGCAACAATGGTGTTCCATTTGCTTAGGTCCACATAGCACTAGTGAGTGCCCTACGTTTAGAGTAAAATTTAATGGAACTTGCAACGCATGTGGTAGGTATGGTCACCAAGCTAAGGATTGTTTAATGATCAAACGTATGATGGCAAATAGACCACCTGTAGCCTACACGGATGCGCCTCGAGCTCCTGTATTGATGCCTGCTCCACCTGTTGAGCAACTACCGCAACACATGGTCCCTAGATCTCAAAATGTTGTACAAGCTACACCGTTACCACCTCCTGTGCTAGGACCGCAGCCCCCGCATCCAAGAGTCGCCCCTATGAACCAAGTGGGTTGCGAGCCATCAAACGCTTATGCAGATGGTTGTGAGAGGAAATAGACACTAGTATTGCCTACGGACTTGATACATTGGAAGAGTGTCCTATATACTACATGGAAGATTGTTGGGGACAAGTCAAGCCGGTTTATCAAGCTGCTGCTCTCGCATCCAGAGGTCAAAATATCAACACCCAGGCTAGGAGGCCACCTCTTCAATGCTACGAGTGTGGTGGACCACATCGAGTAGCGGAATGCCCTATTAGGCTGCAAAAGAATGCTGCACAGATGCAAGTGAATCAAGGGAGCACGTCTGCAATGCCAATACTCACATGTAATCGTTGTGGCATAGATCACTTGATTGCCCAATGCCCTATAACCCAAATGCGCCTAAAATCACACCCCTGAATTTGGTCGAAATTGCTAGTGTGACGTCACCAATACCACCCGTCGCACCCGCTTGTGCGATTACACGGTCCATGCTTCAAGGGCCAAGACATATCCTCGAAGAGAGAGATACCGCGTCAATTATCCAAGCAAAGAAAAAGAAGACACGAAGGAAGAAGTCGCAGAATACGGAAAATTCAAAGCCAAGTTCCAAAACAAACATAGGAACAGGAGATGACCCCGTGTATATGAATGACCTCGAAGATGATTCAGATTCAGTCGAGACAATGGAGACTAGAACCAATACCACAAAGGGAAAGACCGACAAAGAAAACCGTAACATGGAACCAAATGAAAACCGAATGAGAGAAAACCATAAAGAGCCTCTGAAAACACCACAAGTGTTTCCAAATCCAATCCAAGACCCCCAAGATAAACCGCAGGGGCAAAAAGGGAAGAATCGTAAAAGAAGATTGGGACGTACCCAAACCCAGTAGATGAGATTAAGCAGGTGAAACATCTAAGAGGTTTAGTGGAGGAGACTCAAAGGAAACTAGAACCAGAACCCATGCATGTAAAAATTCATGACACAGTGTTTCCCACGCAAGTTCATCCACCCCACATGAACCATAGACCGTTAGCCATATCTAGTATCATCCAAGAAGGGAGTGAGGACAGGACATCAGAAAGTGAGCATACACCCTTCTTGTTGGAAAGGATGTTTAACGAAGGAATACCTGATCCCATTGAGGAATATGAGATTCCATCCTCACCAGTTCCTAGTCAAGGACCTACACCCTGCAAAACGCCAATGAATGTTGCCAAACTAGTGGACTTCATGTCTTCTGAGGTCCGAACCACGATCATAGCAAAGCTGTATGGAGATCCTGAGTTATTCCTTGCACTTCGAGCATTCCTTAACGGAGAGCTACGAACGGGATTACCGCAGTTTGCGCAACCAAATAGGCCTGACTCGATTATGATTGATGAGGAAAATCATGTGCAATCACTTGACTTAGATGGACACGAGTCTGTGATTGAGGTACCCATTAACGAATTAGGGCAGTATTTTGAAGGCGACGAGTCTAATGCGACCCTACCCATCACTACCAAGGGATTAACTATAAAGGGAATTCTTGATGGTGGTGCGGGAGTTAGCATCGTTACAAAAGATTGTTGGGAATCCATGGGAAAACCCCGCCTCAGTGTTACTAACATTGTGGTAAAGATGGCAAATGGTACCATAGCCAAACCTATGGGGATGCTCAAGGATCTTAAGATCAAAGTTCTAGGATACAAGGTGCGACATACGTTCATTGTAATGGATTTCTCTAAACACCTTATGTCATATGAAATGATTTTAGGACGACCATTCATGAGGGAAGCACAAATGGTTCACGATTGGTCTAAAAATCATGTCTATTTGCAATTCCAAGACTCTGTCCTTAGAGTGGATTTGGTGACTGGTAAGGTACACCCCTTAGGGAGTAAAACCATTATTGATCATCGCTCTGACACCACAGTTCACTCGGCCCCACTACAATATTGTTACACTTGTAAGAAGGATACAGACATTGGCCAAGATTCTCCTTACATGGATGTGTTACCGGGTATGACGGAATCAGACAATGTGGATTGGGTACACCTAGCTGCAACCATAGATACCTGGGGAAATAGAGGAACCACTTGGGTCACACCAGAGGGGGAAGAGGTACCACAAATTGCACCTCTGAACATGATAAGTGCCATACATGCATCTTCTAAGGGCAAGGCAATTGTGGACCAATCTGACAGTGACACTGATAGCTCAATAGAAGACTTTGACCAACACGACTTGGACACTGACTCCCAGAGTGAAACGGATTCTGAATCTCATGAATTAGAGAGTGGAGCAAGTTCACAGTCAAAACATTCGGAAGGATCGAGCACATCAACCGATGATAGCTCCTCCGAGAGTGAAGAGGACACCAACGAGGACTCCTTTAGTGAGCCAGATCTAAATGCAAATCAAAAGCAGGTCTCAAATAAGAAAAAGAAAAACCTTAAGAGGCGTCGATATCGAGCCAATGTACGTGCTAGGATAAACAAGAAGAGATCCTCAGCAGAATGGCTCAGTTATATAGGAGCATGCGATGCTCATCGAAAATTGGTAGACAATTGGGGTGAATATCTCCAAAATGTTATGTGGTGTAGACCACGACCCCATGACATAGCCCAATTAGAGATCATAGACAAGCCAAAGTTGAGCCGCACTGCAAGGAGGCGTCAAAACCAAGAGTTAGCTCGACAACACAAGAAAGCAGAAATGGAAGCACAAACCAACGCACAACCAGAATCCACAGACTTGCATCCTGCACCAGAACATTTCAAATCTTACACCACAGGGGAAGCAAAGGTTGTGTACACAAAAGCCCAAAGAATACCTATCGATGGGAATAATGGAATCTATGATGGTCCGGCAATAGTTAAAGAAATAGAATTAGCTGACCCCGGTGAAGAATCAAAACCTGTTTTTATTGCCCAAGACCTCACAGAAGTTGAAGAGGCGGTCCTCAAAGAGCTTCTCAAGGAATTCAAGGACGTATTCGCTTGGACATACCATGATATGAAAGGTGTTCCGCCTTCTGTGGTCCAACATACAATCCCTATGATTAGCACTGCGAAGCCCGTACAACAAAGACCCTACCCGATGAATCCTAAGTACGCAAAGATCATTCAAGAAGAACTAGAAAAGCTTATCAAATGTGGGTTCATATATCCTATTGAACACTCTGAATGGGTGTCGCCAATAGTTATCGTGCCAAAAAAGAATGGGAAACTCAGGGTGTGCGTGGACCTCAAAAAAGTTAATGCAGCTACAAGAAGAGACCATTACCCCCTACCATATTCCGAACATGTACTCGAAAGAGTTGCAGGCAAGGAAGCTTATAGCTTTCTAGATGGGTACTCAGGCTACAACCAAATCACGATAGCGCTAGAGGACCAAGCTAAAACTGCCTTCATCACAGAATTTGGCGTGTTTGCATTTCGTGTGATGGCTTTTGGCTTAACAAATGCCCCTGCTACATTCCAACGATTAATAAACACTGCTTTTAAAGAATATTTGAGAGAGTTTTGTGAAGCTTTCTTAGACGACCTTTGTGTTTACTCTTCTTGGAAAGAACATCTATCATGTTTGCGGAAGGTGTTTGAAAAATGTAGGTTATATCGTATCTCATTGAACCCGTTCAAATGCCAATTTTGGGTCAAGCATGGAGTTATTTTAGGGCATATAGTATCCAAGAATGGTATCTCAACCGATGAGAGCAAAATTAAAGTGATTCTAGAGTTACCACCACCAACCAATTACAAGGGAGTTCAAAGGTTCATGGGACACGTGGGTTATTATCGACGGTTTATTTTATTTTTCGTTGAGATAGCACGTCCTTTGTACAAGCTTCTCATTGAATTTAAATGGACTGAAGAGTGTGACCAGGCCTATGAACAATTGAAGAAAACACTAGCAAGTGCTCCAATTTTAAGGACACCTAACTGGGATGTCATTTTCCATGTGCATATTGATGCATCAAACTTTGCTATTGGGTGTGTTCTCACTCAACCAGGAGAACATAAATTGGACTATCCCATTAGCTTTGCAAGCCGTCAATTGAACGATGCTGAAAGGAACTACACCACTACAGAGCGAGAAGGTTTGGCAATGGTTTATGCAGTAAAGAAATTTCGCTACTACCTTCTGGCAAACAAGTTTGTATTTTATGTGGATCATCAAGCGTTGCTGTATCTCGTAAACAAGCCATGCTCCACAGGAAGAATCACACGATGGTTGTTAATTCTTCTTGAGTTTGATTTCACGATTGTAGTGAGACCCGGTAAAAGGCACGTCATGGCTGATCATTTGTCTCGCATACCCAATGGTGAAGCCCCTACAGGAGTTGATGATGAATTACCCGATACTTCCCTATTCATAGTTGAGACTATGCCTGAATGGAGTGAGAACATTGTTAACTTTTTAGTTAATGGTTTTCCACCCAAGGAACTTCGTAAGGATATCGCTCGAAGGCTAGTAAAAGAATGTGAACCATATTGTTTGATTGCCGGAACCCTGTATAGATTAGGCAAGGACGATATTCTTAGGCGTTGTGCCCGCGAGGATGAATATTTGTATATCTTGCAAGAAGCACATATGGGCATAGCAGGAGGACATTTTTCAGGGGACCTGACTGCTAGAAAGGTGCTGCAATCAGGCTATTGGTGGCCAACTTTATTTAAGGATGCATCACTTTTTACAAAAGGGTGTGATGAGTGCCAACGTTACAAGACCACACAGCGCAAGGACAGAATGCCCTTACATCCTATTAAAGTAACCCAACCATTTGAAAAATGGGGCTTAGACTTTGTAGGTCCAATTAGTCCCGCAGCTCGCAACACTCAATCTCGATATATTCTAGTTGCTACGGACTATGTAACAAAGTGGGCTGAAGCTAAGGCTTCACAAAAAGCTGACGCGAGGACAACAGCTAAGTTTCTTTTTGAGAACATTATCACAAGATTTGGTTGCCCTTTTGAAATTGTTAGTGATAATGGTACCCATTTTATAAATGAGGTAATAAGAGAGCTTACCACGACCTTTATGATATCCCACCATAAGTCTACACCTTATTACCCGCAAGCTAATGGACAAGCCGAGAGCACCAACAAGACTCTAATCTCTATTTTAACCAAGACGGTAGAAGCTCATCGCACTGATTGGGATTTGAAGTTGACATCTGCTCTATGGGCTTATCGTACTGCTTATAAAGTGGCTATTAATTGTACGCCATTCAAAATGGTATACGGCCAAGAAGCAGTTATGCCTTGGGAGTTTGTCATTCCTAGTCTTAGGGTAGCTTCGCAAGAAGGATGGAATGGTAACCCCTTAACTGAGCGTTTGTTTATCTTAGAAAAACTAGACGAAGAGAGACAGTTGGCTGTGCAAAATGCTCTTGTGGAAAAGGATAGGAGAAAGAAGTGGTTTGATCGCCATGTGAAGGACAAGGATATCAAAGTTGGTGATAAAGTCCTTATGTATGGAGTACGTAAAGAGAAGAAAAAGTTGAAATATGCTGGTAAAGGACCATATAGAGTATGTGAAATTACCCCACAAGGTACCCTTCGTGTGGAAACTCTTGATGGAGTTGAAACCATTGGATTCCTCAATGGGAGTAAATTCAAAAGATATTATGATCCTTTAAGCCAAGAAGAACTACGGGCCATTCATCAAAAGAAGGCCGCCAAAGCACAAACCGAGTTAAACAAGATACAAGCTCAAGCTGAGGCTAAGGAGCGACAACAACGTATAAGACAAAAACGAGAGGCTAACCTTGGGGTCACAAATGCATTCCACGTGGAAATCGAAGAGGATGGGTTGGACTCTGACACACCTCTACGATACCCCATTGAGTTAAATAGTGCCTATGGAAAAGTGCTATATAACGCCTTATTGGACACGGGTGCTAAATACAATCTGCTATCCTATGGGGTGTGGTGTCAGTTAGGGAAGCCACCTCTATCTGAGAGTATTATCCAAGTCAAGGGTGTCAACAAGAAAAAAACTGCGGTTTTTGGAATCTGGCACACTTCTGTCAGTTATGACAATGGGGTGGTAGCTCAAGACTTTTTGGTCATGCCTACTGGAACTATGGAGGGTAATATAAACCTAGGCCGCACGTGGATGATAGCCACCAAATGCACTATTGATTGGGGGACTGGGGGTGTTACAACGCAAAAACCAACTCTTAGCCCTACCACTCAATCCATAGTCCCTCAGATATTGCCCAAGGAAATAAAACCCAAGACATTGCATGTCCAGGAGGTTGAACCATACGTCCCCATAGCCCAACTCTCTAGAGCTTCAACTAATGTAGTTGAAAGAAAGCTTGAGACACACAAGAACCATCCTAATATAACAGAGAAAACATACAAGTGGGTCCCTAAAACCTCTGTAGTGAGCATGGTTGATGCAAAAAAACGGAAACCTAGCAAGAACCATACCACTCACTCCAAGAAATGTAAAGAAACGCTGCGTTGGATTCCTAAACGACTATTGGAAGCCCAAGGATACTATGAAGGAAATGATCAAATCTGGGTGCCCAAACGTAAAGTGTACTCTTACCTGTCACCTGGCCCATGTAAACCCAATCCTGTGGCTCCAAAACAAATTGAAAATCGCGGAAAGGAAAAAATCATGGAATGTTACACACCCGTTCTAGAGCTAGTTTGGGTACCAAAGAAAGAACGAATTGTTCCACCTAGCTCAGGAAGGGGGGAGTCCCATGAAGATTCTAGCTCCTCATGTAATACATCCATAGAGGTAAAAGATTCTACACAACCTCCATCTATAGTAGTGGACCTCCATGAAGCTACCAAAGAATCCACACCTCCCAGTGTTCAAGAATCACCTGATGAACCACTTCAAGTTCGATTCTGGGAGAGTACCTTGCCACCCTTGCAGCTTGACGAGGCACCTAGGGTAATAGAAAACTACTGGCAAAAATCCTCACCTATTACCAACTGGAACAATTGGTTTCAAAGGGTGACAAACTCATTTCAAACGGTATGATCTACCCAAGGAAGGGGGGAGTGTGTGTGGACATCCATCATTCACTTGCTTCCCTCTCAACCTTTTTCCCTGACCTCTTAATCTCCGATCTTAGGGAATGTATATATATAGCCTTATACTCACAAAAAAAAGAAAAATAGTAAAGAGCAAGAGCGCCTAGCAATGAGAGAGCACCCTATCAGATCTTACATATAAGTCCAAATTCACCGTGTCAAGTCAAGCAACACACAAAAACAACTCTTATGTTTTAAAGGCCTAACCAAATCTATCTGTCTTGTCAGAAATGGCTACTTCACCAGAGGCATGCACTTCTATTTTTGATGAAAGGTACCCCTTGTCTTTTCAACAAGTGTTCTACGTATGCTACCCTATACTTTCTTGCGAATGGGATTTGATAGAGAGCCTTGCATGTGAGAGAAATTTTGAGGAGTTAGAATGGCTGATACGTCTATGGCTAACTAGTGATCCCTACCCAGTGGCGAATGTGTCTCCAATGGCACATGCTTATTCTTTTGCACAAGATGAGTATCCACGCATCACGAGGTTCTTGATTAGCATGCTTGCACAAGAGGATGATGAAGAGGAACTAATAGAGACCGAGGAAGACTATGGCCTCACGGACAACGATTTTATTTATCTAGATGATGAGGATAGAGGCCTAGCCTTAGGGTGGCCACCCGGTTTATATAATATCCTCTTTCCTTGATTCTAAAAGGGGTGACAGATAGGTAGGTTAGGGGTCTAGATTGTGTTTTGAGTTTGTTTTTTAGGAGTTTTAATTTTTCCCACTGATGTGCCTCCTGGAGGTATTCCTTTTGTTTCCTAGTGTGTACAGGAGCGTGTTGCTATTGATAGGATTTGGACCTTCATGGAACCTTTCTCTCGTTCACACTTCAAATCAAGCGCGACCATCAACACAAACAGGTGTTTCTTGTCCATTAGCATTGCCCTTATCTTTTTTGCATCCATGTTTGTCTGCTTTGATTGTGATTGGTAGCATACTATTCAGCGCATTGGCTTAGTATCCAACATTTAATTCAATGCAATCTTTTGTCATAATCACTTGTCTAGGTTTAAAAATCAAGCAGTCCGACTAAGCTAGTTTGACCAAGCTAGGTATTAGAAATCTTCTCTTAATACCATGGGGAATGCCTTCCTAATAAGCAATGGTTACTTAGGTTCTTAATCCGATTTAGGCAGCATTGTATGAAATGTACTAGGGCTTTCTAGTGGGCTTAACCCTATTGACCTTTAGCTTAAGTATTATAAAGGGAGTTTACTAATGTGATGAGCCTGGGGAGGGTAACAGTGTTATATGACCCCCCAAAGTTACAAAATTTAAATGCTGAAAATGAACAAGCAAAAAATCAAAGTGCCACAATGTAAAATTTTAAGCTGGAAGAGAAATCTCAGCTTGATTTGGTACTTCACTCACATGTATTGCCTATGGTACTAGAGCCCTAGAGGTTCCCAGTGTGGGCGCTTTTCCTTGAAAAGCAAAAAACCCAAGGCATAAAAAATAAGCACCCACTTCAAAATTGAATCAGTGTGAAAAGACCTTGGGGGGTCAAAGAAAAAGTAATCAGTCAGGCGATGATTTCATGAGAAATTCCTTTTATGGTAGCTTAACTACAAGGTTTTCTAGATATAGCCTCTAGTCAGCCCTTGAACATGAATACTTGGCTCTCGCGATTAAACAACTTAATTGACCACAGAAAATTAAGAAGCTTACCCATGGTATTAATATTCGATCTCTAGTGCTTTTCGACCGTCGAATTAGCGACCCCAGACTTGTTTAATTTTTTGCCTTTACATCAGTTTATGCATTTGATTACATTGCAATTTAATGTTCATTGCTAACAAATTGTTTGAAATTCTTTTACCAATCAATGTGTCTACCTAAAACTGCATATGCTTTTTAAGAGAATGCAATTACTGTGCCAATGTTGTTTGATTTTGCAGTGACTGAAGAAGGCTAAGGACATTCATCTCAAATGCTCTTCCACCTCGACGAACCAGCTTCAACTCAATAGCTTCCGAGGACGGAATCTACATCAGGAAGGGGGGCATGTTAACCCTCACGGCACACGGACACCCATCACCTACGACGGACGCGTATTATGTATGATTTAGAGTCAGGTACCGGGCTTGTCGGACCAATAGGGAAAGGTAGAGTGATCGCCGATGAGAGGCGCACTTTAACTTGGACATTCAAGGGATTAGTTGGTTAAGCATGGGCGCCCAAGTGTGAATGGGGTGAGCTCCTATAAAAGCCAACTAAACCTAATTTTTACTCATTCTCTCATTTGTGCAATTGAAGAGTGCTCTTGCTCCATCTCCATCTTCTTCTTCTTCACCTCCTTGTGTGTGTGTGTGTGAGAGAGAGAGAGAGAGAGGGAGAGTGTGTGTGCGATCGAGCATTACGAAGGCACGACGGCGGCGAAGCGGTTGAGCGCGGCACGACTGCAGCTTCTTCTTCATCGCGGCGAGGAATCCACCACGAAGGCGAGCGTAGAGCGGTGAGTGACACACCCTTTGTTTTCTTGAGCTTGCTAGTTTAGGCTTGTTGTGTGCTTGGAGCCGTTTGTGGCTCGCATACGGTGTATTGGCAAGTCCCTTGCTTCGACAGTGCGGCAAGGAGCGCACACAATGCATGAAGCTTTCCATCTTTATAGCATCACCAAGGTCACAAGGAACACAAAGATTGTATTGTAACAAGTCTCTCTTGATATGAGAATCTATAATACAAACGCCTTTTGGAGGGGGGACCGGGGACCGGCTCCAAGTAAATCCGGTCCTCAACTATTGTCATTTTCCCTAATACTCTCTCTCTTGCAAAAGTATTCTTCATGCCAAGTTAATTAAGTACTATGATCATGTTGCTACCATCAATTAAGTTCGCCCTCTATTTCTCAAAGTAATCTCACAAAAATGCTCACTCTAATTCTGTTAATTCCGCTATTCTCAAAGTTCATAGGGCATTTACATTACAATGGGGGCTTGCAATGTAGGAGAGGACATATTAATAGCACAATATGAAGTAATTGCGCAGCTTCAACTCGATAGTTATGGACTAGCAAGAGGCTCTTATGGATGCATGCACATGGTCAAAGGTGACCATGCAAAATATTCTTGAGATCATTTGATGTTGTTGTTGCATTGTATAAAATGGTCTATGAGTCGATGAAGTATCATGGCATTGTAAAAATGAAAGTTTTCACCTTATTGATGACTTCTTGATGCTTGGGCACATGTGTTATATGCCCGCCAAGAGACGACACCATGACTTGTGGGCTGGCTAGATGCATTGGAGAAAATGGAGGTGGAAAATAAAAAATGGCTTTTGTAATTTTTTTTAAAGGATCAACTAAAGTCCAGTAAGGATAAGGTGAACATGTAGGGCAAGGCCAATTCATGGTAAGCCCATAGCATGCTTGATGCATGTATGGCGGTGAGCCATATATGTGGTATGGATGGTTTCTAACTTTTGAAGGGATGTTGAGATAAGTTCGAGTGTGGTTGACATTTAAAAAATGGCAAAATCCATGCACAAGGCCAATGTCAACAAACATGTGCAATGAATGTCTTAGGCCCTCCTTTAACATCCCACTTCTTGTATGAGGGTATGTTCTCTAGGTCCCCTTTGACCTTAAGGAGATTAACATTTTGGGACACTATCAAAGGGACCTCACATAACAAATTATCAAGGTCATGCTACAAGAATATTGTGTGTTTTGAATGACATAGTATCTACTTGTAGTCTTGTGATTTCAAACCTCTTCTTGAATGTCCAAAGTGAGGTCATTGTGTTGGACTCAAGCTCTCAATAGTTCTCACATTTGAGAATACATTGTTGGTGGACATAGTGGATTGGTTTCAAACCATCAACATAAAGATAGCGGAGATTTTTTTTCTTGCATACAATGAAAAGTTACAGTTGTTATCAATAACAATGTATATGGTATGTATATGTAGAGATTATGCACCTCACTTGAGCTTATTTGTTTTTAAAAATCCCATGGGAGCCTTGTTGGTGTGTCCCTAGAGCACAAAGGGTTGCTACCTTGCAAAACCCTCACTCGTGGTCTCCACGAGAGTGTGTGGAGGTTCATGATTTATTTTTTTGAGTCAGCTATGGCACTTTATGCCATGAGTTTTTTTTTCATGACACTTTATGAGAACTATGTCAAGTTTGTTCAAAAACTTGTAGCTGCCCTACAGTAGCTAACCAAGGAGAACATATGGGATGAAATGAAAATTTTGAGTTGCAATGTTAGTGAATGTAGAGCTTTGGTTATCTCTATGCCATTGTCTTCTTAAGCTTATTTAGGTTGTTGAATGATTTTTTTAGCTAGAAACCTGGAAAATTATTTGATGGTGCAGGTTGATTTTTTAGGACCACAATGGTCTAGACCATAATCAACCTTGTGTATTTATGCCCGCTCAGAGTTCTCGATGCATTTGTGCCGCCACCATTAAGACCCACACCACGAACTCCACATAGGAGATACAATCATCTTCCCGATGATATACCTAATTTTCTAAATGAAAAGTAAAATACTACTAAGGTATCTCCTCACCCCCAGCCTCCCCCCCCAATCACCTTGCATCTCCTTCACATCATCGGACACCCCTTGCCTCATCCTATGTCCCTCATGCCCTTGCCTCTACTCATGACCATGCATCCTCTGCACTTGCCTCAACTTCTTTGTAGATCAGTCACAAAATCAATGATTTATTGATTTACCAAGACAATGTAATAAGGTCTGCTCTATGTGATCTCTATCCTTGTATATAGCATAGAGTAGAGCAATGAAACACTTAACTCAATGTAGCACTGAAAGAACTATCATTGATATCAACCATGTAAGTGAAATCAATGCCAACAAAGAAATGTTTATAACTAGAAGTCAAAAAATAAATAACAATCATAACTTGTAGCTTGAAATCTTGTAGAGGGAAAAATAAATGCTAATCATAAATTGATTACTGCATAGACATCGTCGTGCAAAGGTCAAAATTGAAAACTTTCTTACTAATGCACCATTGCAAAACTACATTAGAATTAGCCTTGTAGAGCATCTAATAATTAATCAACGGTGTGGAGTGGTAAATGTCATATAGCGAAAGCATAAAAGAGTATGCAAGTAACCTTGGATTCCATTTTGAGAACCCAATGTTTCCAACTAGGTGCTCCCTCTACTTTAGAGGAGCCTCCAACTTGGCTAAATTTCCTTGTAACTTGCGACCACTTGATGCAGCAGTGTTGCTACTAATAATGCAAAAAAAAAAAGGACTAACAACTTGAATCACCTAGAATTATTATTGAGCCTTGAAGCACAATAACCATTCACAATTGCATAATTTCAATAAATAAAAATGAAATTTTAAAAAGTATGTTTACCATGTTTGCAACATTTTGTGGATACTACCTTGGTGATTTTGATTGGTAACTAGTGAAAAAAAAAAAGAGATTCATAAAAGAATCTACTACATGTTAGTGCTTCTATGGGTTTCTCCCACGTGTGCCAAAAACATTTTGAGTTTGAGTGGCATGTAGAACAACTTAAACAAATTCCTGGGGGGGCATTAGCATCACTAACTAAATTATATGCTATCAACACTAGTAAGTAAATTTAATCAGCTTGATTGATTGTGGTTTGTGGCTTGTAAACTTTACATGCCCTAAAAAATCACATGAGATCTAAGCTTTGCTATTCACGAGCAATTATCAGCATGTTGTGCCTGAATTTTTGAGAACTCTTCAAAAAATTGAAAGGTTTAGAATGTTTAAACTCTAAATGTAACATGCTTTATCGGTTGTGGAAATTCCAAAAGAGAGTCCTAAGCTAGGATTCTTGACCATGATTTTGAATCAAAATCTTGGCTCCTTTATGCTTCGTTACTATTATTTCCATGAGTACAAAAAGGAGGTCCAAGCTGAGTCATATTTCATTGAGTTTATTGTGATAATTTCTTGACCTACAAGTTGGAGGTCTCTACAAAAACCACTATCTAAAAGATTGCAAAAGCACATGAGCGCCAGGAGAAATTTCAGGTAGGCTAATAGCTTGGATTGAGGAGCTAATATCTCTCAATAAAACCATCAAAAAAATGGTCACTTCTATGTGTAGAAGAGCCACACCAAAGGGTTCTTGAAGTTATGATTCATAGATGGAGACATGTAGCCCACAAATGACAATAGTGCTAGTCAAGCAGCTACAAACTACACACACGAGCCAAGATACCAAATTGGGAGCTACCTATCAGGAGGTATAGCGAAGATCTAATCATGCAATTTGAAGAAAAATTTTTCTCCATATCATGGAGGATCTACCTACCAAAGGGACTCATCTATGCTAGCCATAAAAGAGTGCAATAGATCATGCCACAAAGTTTGTACAAAGGAACCATTGTACACACTTTTCCACATCGAAATACATGCTTTAGAAAAACTTCCACACAAGAAGACTATATGTCCAACCAAAAGCTATCTTTTGATGTGCAACTTAGATGGAGACTTTGAGTGCAAAAACACCTTTGAAAGGGGTTAAAACCATAGGACTCATGATTCCTGGTGGGAATGCCCTCAAAATGACATCAACCACAAAAGTGCATGTGCAAGGACACCGATAAGAATGCACCAATAGAGAGTCACAACTTGGGTTATGATCCTAGTTGAAATAAGGAAATAGAAGCAGGTAGGTACAAAAAGAAATCACGAGGAAAGAGAAGATGCATAGATCAAATGGGGTAGTATGCTCACACATTCCATGTAAGAGTGGTTATTAGTATGGATAAAATAATGGATGTACACATGGTGGCCACACACACTAGCCTTCAACCCAACAATGCTAGCTAGACACAAAATAGTTATGTAGAGAGATTGCACACAAAGATGGAGACAAAGAAAATAATGCACATAAATTGGGTCCAATCTTCTCCCATGGTTACTAAAGTGAGCTCCTCCCTTGTACATATATCCCTTGTCTTTGGTTTTTTTCATGCTTCACTTCTTAGAACTGGTCTTTATTGAAGCAGGTTTTGCATATCCTCGAGTAATTTTGTCTTTTGACACAGTTGATTGCCCCTACAAGCATCAAATACTCTGTTTTTTCATGAGAGGCATATGTTTTCCTTGTGTATGCTTTTGCTTTCTCAATCATTTTTCATGATACCTTTCATGAGTTTTGGATTTTTGGTGGGAAAATCATAGAAAATTACCTCTTTTTCGTTCAATTTTGTTTCATTTTTTGAGCTACTTGATATCTCATCCTTAGCATCTATCTCTAGAAGAACCTTGTCGCTCAGACCTTTGATTGAAATCTCATCAATTATCCATTTGCACTCAACTATTTTAGGTGTATCTAGGTCTTTAGTCTTTGATCCAAATTCCAAGATAACACTGACCGTCTCAAAGGGTGCTATGTCATAGCCCTCTATGTCATAGAATCTCATTGGGGTTGCTTTATTCATGCATACATCTAGAGTAGCAATATATGATCCCAGCCAAAAGGTTCAAAGAATTCCTCTGGAATATAATCTTTATCCTCCACTAGTCCCTGTAAATAGTAGTCTTCTCTAGCGAGGCTCTGGCATTCAGAAAGGTGTGCTTTGGTATGTGACCATGCAAGTATCTCTGTCTTCTTGACCATTGCTGAGTCAAACTCCTCTACAAGATTTTGACTAACATATCTGTAGTTGTATTCATTGACATTGATCATCTTTGTGCCTTAAGTAGATATATTTGTAGCCCCAATCTTTCACTATCTAAATTTACGCATAAATGGTCTTCCTTAAAGAACATCAAAGTTGTTGCTTTTGCAAAAATCCACTATTAAACAGGTATGCTCATACTCTATTCTGCATGAGGACACTATGATTTGATCCAACATACCCACTGGTCTCACTACGTATCCATCAGCAAGTTGTAGTTTCATTCTTGTTTTTTTGAGAGTTGGTCTCTCCCATTTTTCCCATATCTCTTTTGTGGAAATGGCCACCCCATCCCCACTATCAAGTATAGCAATCATTTTCACCCCTTTATGCTCCTATTGACAAGGTGGTATTCCCTTCTTCTCCTTTGCGATAATCACCCACCTTGTTTATAGGAACTGGTTTCACCTTTGGTTTGTCTTGTGTTGTTTTACCCATGTGTTCATCTAAGGGGATGTCTTGCTGAGGCGTTTTTAGCCCCATTGAGATGTTTAGTTTTTCTGGCTCCATTAGATCCTGAGTTGTCTCTATATGCCGTTTGCACATTTCTAATCTCTGTTTGTCAACTTTAGGATGTGGATATGTCAGCCATGTTTGTTCCAATGTCTTGTTGGTTTTTAGTCTAGTCTTATAAGTCTGTAGTAAAGCCTTTAGAGGTTCTAGAACCTTGTCCACTAAGAATGAACCTCTCGATGATATTTTGGATGACACGGCTCATTCCATTTGATTTTTGTTCTCCATTTCATGTTTTAGTTGCTCTCTGCTTTGTTGCATCTCTATTTCCATGGCATTTTCTCTTTTAACCTCTTTGCTTTCATTTTGTCTTTTTTGGATTTCCACAATTTTCTTTGAGTCCTTATTGATAAACTCTCAGATTTTGTTTGAATTAGCAATTTAATCTCTTCCTCAACAAGCTCAAACACTAAACCCACGTCTAGATGCTTTAGTACTAAAGTGTAAATGGGCTGGATGAATGGAAAATAAGTCTCTAAATACAAATTAGGTCACTCACCACCTAGAGATCATTCCCCAAGAACGGAGCCAATATTCGCGGGTTGCTATAATAGACATCTACAACATAGCTATCTGGCACTAACATAATTTATCAATGCTCAAGGAAGTGACTCAGATGGGGTACGGGGACTCTTTGAGGTTTCAACCCTCAAGACGTGAACCTAGCAAGCAAACACACCAACTCAACAAGTTAACCACCACTCTCTGATTGGAAAATATGTCTATGTCTATCTCACGTCTCTAGGTCATCACGCCATTTTGATGACTAAACACTTAGATTGTCACAAAACTTTAAGGGAAGCTATATTAGGTCTAAGGGACAAGTCTACCAAGTCTGTGGCTATCTAACAAGGTACCAAAATCATGATCCATCATGTACCATGTCATAAAAATTGCAACATAACAGCATAAACAGGTCGCCCTAAGGTCTAATAACACTCTCCTATGGAAAAAATGTTAAAAATTAGTGATTTAAGCACTCAAAATTGCAGATAAGACTCACGAACGTGTAGTTTCAAGCCACATTAGAACTTGAAATGCTTAACCTAAAATGAAAGAGCAAGAGATAAGGAACACAGTGCAATTGTCACAAGTGAATATGGATTATCGAATCATGAGAAAAATAACTTAGAAGTTGGAGTTGAGTAGCCGCTTGACAGTTGTATAGCCAAAGCTCTTCAAAATCCTAAAGATAATATTCAAGGTTATATTAAAACTAAGGTTTTTTACCTTTATACCTAGGGCTTTTTAAAATGGTTAGCGACGGCCGACTAGCTGTGGGCTTTGAGTACATGATGAAATACTATAGCTCAGAGTTTACAATTCTCATATGAAAATTACATATAGGATCTGTTGCAAGGGCTCCCAAAAAAATAGGATGTATTAGATCAAAAATGTTGCTTAAACAAGGTGTGTCCAACTTAGAGAGCATCATCAGCTGCATCCGCCAAACAAATGTACAAAAGGCTCATAGAGACAGCTCAAGCTCTAGTGGAGCCAAAGAAACAAAAAATTCCTAGACAATAAGTATAATCCACAAAGAAGACAGGGATATTGAGCACAAGAAAAATAAAACAAAAATTCAATGGAAATCAAAAACAGGAACACCATTGGAACATAGGACAGTGGCTAATACCACACAAATGACTCAAAGTCACAAATCAATGATACCAATTCCTGAAGTGGAAGAGCCAGCACCACAAGCCTTATGGGAAATGATAAGGAATGAGAAGTATAGTTGTGCAACTTTCAAGTTTGCACCTATCACCGAGATCAATACGGATTATGGATTTTACATAGGAGATATACAATCTCTATATGGTGACAAAGAAATAGAAGCATCTATGGAGAGTAAACCTAAAAACTTTGCCATCTTTTATAGGAGACTATGAAAAAAAAAAGGTGGTTAGGGTAGTTCCCTCACAATGGAAGTCAACTCCAAAGATGATAGAGACTAAGAGCTTGCATGAACTAATGTTTACTTCTATACAATGCATAATAACTCTCTATGAGTTGTTATAGATTAGACCACATCTATGGGAAGAGGTGGGTAAAAACTTAGAGAAGATGGGATTGAGAATTCTTCTTCATGGCATCCCCTTAGATAATCAAATGGGTAAGAAACACAAGACAAACCAAATGCAAAACCAGTACATGTAAACAAGGTGGGTTATTATTGTAAAGTAGAAGAAGAGAATACCACCTTGCTAGTGGAACATAAAGGGATAAAAAATATTGTTATACTTATTGATAGCGAGGCTAGAGTGGCCATTGCCACCAAAGAGATATCAAAGAAACGGAAGACCAGCTCTTAGGAAAATGAGAATAAAATTACAGCTTGCAAATGGTTATGTTGAGAGACAGGTAGGTATGTTGGAACAGATTGTAGTAACCTCTTGTGGGATAGAGTGTGAACATACCTTTGCAATAGTAGAATTTTCCAAGGGCAACAACTTTGATATCATTTTAGGGAGACCATTTATGTGTCCACTTAAAATGGTACAAGATTGGGGCTGCGACCACATCTACTTAAGGCACAAAATTGGTTATGACGAGGATTAGTGTAAAGGACCATAGTTATAGAGATGTATATCTGATTTCTATGGAGGAATTTGACTTAGCAACGGTCAATGAGCAAGAGATACCTGCATGGCTATAGACTATGGCTACATACTAAAGCACATCTTTGGATGTGTAGAGCTTTCGAGTGTTGAGATCTTGGTGAGAGAAGATCCTTGTATCCTAGAGAGACTAGTAAAGGATAAGGACTATATCCCACAAACATTTTGTGAGTAATTGCTTGAGCCTTTTGGTTGGAATCAAATACTAGAAATTCAAGATGTATGTGTAAATGAGGTAAACCCCACAAAATTTTGTGACAAAGAGGGCTATGATATAGCACCCTTCTACTTGGTGAGTGTTATCATGGAGTCAAGGTTAGAGACCAAGCCTTAGATACACTAAAAATTGTTGAGTATAAACATATAGTTGCATTAGGGGTTTGAGCGACAAAAATGAGGAAGAATTCCAGAAATCACAAGATAATGAACTTCTAGAGATAGATTCAGATGATGAGCTAACAAGTAGCTCTAAAAATGAAACAAAACCAAAAGAAAAAGAGGCGATCTTCTACAATTTTTCTAGCCAAAAATCCAAAGGACAAGAAAGGTATAAGGCAAAATGAGTGAAGAAGAAAAGGCAAATAAGATTAAGACATATGTCTCTTATGAGGAATAAGACACAGTATTTGATGCTCATAGGAGCAGCAAATTGTGTCAAGGATAAAATCACAAGGAGATTTGCGAGACCTGCTTCAACAACGATGAAAAAGCCTAAGAAATGAAGCAAGTCAAAAATCAGAGTCAGAACTGAGACGTTATCTATGATGACAAAAATTGACCATAAGAAAGAATGTAAAAATTTGAAACAAACCTCGAAAGAGGTTTAGAAAACTGAGATGGAGAGTGGAGAGGGCTCAGAAATTGATCAATGTGATGTACCCTCTCACTACAAGAGATGTACAATACAAGTTTAAAAGATAGTACTTCAACTCTCAATGTGGGAACTTAAAGAACCAGGGACTACTTATGATGGTCCTAAGAAAGCCACGCACATAGATTTAGCTAAACCAAGAGAGAATCAAAACCTTAAAATATTGCCACTGACCTTATTGAGAAGAAAGAGTAGCTCTTGATAGCCATGCTCAAGGAATATAGCGATGTGTTTGCATGGTCCTACATAGATCTTAAGGGTGTAGGTTCAAACATCTTTCAAAACATGATACCTCTTAAGAGTGATGCAAAACCTTGTAAGCAATGTCCCTATACATATAATGAAACCTTTTCAAAGAAGATCAAGGAGGACATAGACAAGCTTAAAGAAGAAAATTTTATCTATGAGATGGAGCACACATATTGGATTTCACCAATTGTGATAGTACCCAAGAAAAACAAAAAGTTATGAGTATGTGCGAATTTCAAGCAAGTAAATGCAGCTACGATAAGAGATAATTCCCCTATCTATTATAGATCATGTGATAGAGCGAGTTGTAGAAAAGAAAGCTTATAGCTTTCTCAATGGCCTTTCAGACTATAGCCACCTTCCCATAAAGCGAGAGGATCAGCATACAATAGTTTTTGCTACAGAATGGGGCATATTGCTTAAAGAGTAATTCCATTTGGCTTAACAAATGCACCTACCACATTCCAAAGGCTGATGAGCCATGCTTTTAAGGAGTATCCAAGACTATTTTTAGAGATTTACATGGATGACTAATGTGTGCATTCTCTATTGAGGAATGAGCATATAGAACACTTGAAGAAGATCTTTGAACAATATTTCTATGGATCTTGAGAAGATTCAAGTGATTATTGCTCTATGAAGACATGAAAGATTCTAGGGAACTTTGTGTCCAAGAACAGTATTTCCATGGATCTTGAGAAGATTCAAGTGATAATTTCTCTACAAAGACCTACAAAAGTTAGGGAGGTACAAGCCCTTATAGGCAACTACGGATATTATAGACAATTCATATGTATGTATGTAACCTCTCTACTACCTTATCACAAAATGTGAGTGGGCTAATGAACGTGAGGAAGCATTCTAGACATTGATTTTTGCTCCAATTTTGAAGACTCCTAATTGAAAAAATATTTTTCATGTCCACATAGATGCATCGACTTATGCTATAGGATGCTTTCTAGCATAGCTTGGAGAGAACAACATGGACTTCCCAGTAGACATTTGAATATTGTGGAGAGAAATTATACAACCACAGAAAGAGAAGAATTAGGGATGATTTATGATGTGAATAAGTTTAGAAACTATGTTGTAACAGAAAAATTTGTATTCTTTGTGGATCATCAGGACACTATTATACTTGGTGAGCAAATCTTTCAATACAAGGCATATTGTTAGGTGGTTCATTATATTTCTTGAGTTTGATTTCATAGTTGTGGTGAAGAAAGGAACTACTCATCAGAGGAGCATTATAGGTCTTACCATTTGTCTAGGTTGACTCATGGGGAAGCACACATTGGGGTTGATGATTACTTGCCTGATTCATATCTTTTTAACATTGAGATGGTACCAAGGTGGAGTGAACATGTTATACCATTGCTCACCATTGGATCATTACAAATTGAGAGGCATTCATGCATCATTTAGGAAACCAAAACACTTATGCTATTATATGGAAGGCTATATCAGCAAGGAAATGATAACCTATGAATGCTATGTGTAGAACTAAATAAGAGACATGTGTATTTGAGCTAGGCTCATGTACAAAACACAGGGATTAACAATGGGAATACACAAACATCACAGAGATTGATGAGATTAGGCATATATTGGCCTAAAATGTGTAAGATTTCTCATCAAATTTATTCATATAACATTTGTGCAACCAAAGCACCTACAGAACATGTGACATTGTTTATAATCATTGTAGAGCCTAAATGGAGCTCATACATTGTGAATTACCTAGCGGACAAGAACCTTATCAAAAGGGTTGAGCAAAGCAAGGATAAAATCCATTCAAACTAAAATAGAGAATTATGTGTTGATGGAAAATCACCTCTACAGGAGAGAAAAGGATGATCAAGTACAGATGTGTGCCACAGGAGGCAAATACATTCCTATTCTAGAGCAAGCTCATGCTAGACAGATAGGTGACCATTTTTTTGCTGACAAAACTACAAAAGAAATTCTTTTAGTGGAAATTTGGTGTCCTACCTTGTTCATGGATGTTGAAGCTTGCATGAAAAGATGTGGAAAATGCCATTGAACAAAGGTACCAGTGCAAAGAGATGAGATGCCTCTACGACCAATGATTGGAGCAAGAGCATTTTCCAAATGGGGTATAGATTTTGTAGGACCTATAGCACCTCCAACATATCGAACACATGCTCAGAACATCATGGTGGCCACAAATTATTTGACCAAATGGATAGAAACAAAGGTGACAGAAAAGAATGATGTGGGACTAATTTTATAAATGAAGTGCTAGAATTTTTTCTAGATGAATTCATGGTAGTTCATGTCAAAATTAGAACCCTATATCCCTCAAGCTAATGGATAGGTTGAAAGCATAAACAAAATCTTATGCATAGTGCTCACAAAGATAGTAAGTGAATCAAGAGCATATTGGGACCAAAAGCTACATCCAAATTTATGGGCATACAGAGTGTCTTATAAAAGATTAGTTGGAGCAACACCTTTTAATATGGCTTTTGGTCTTAATGCCATACTGCCCATAGATTTTTTTATTTGAATGCTTAGAGTGGCCAAAGGCTTAGATTTCACAGGTCATGAGCTATCTAAGAGATTAAGTATTCTTCAGAAGTATTGGAACAACACCTTCTAATATGGATTTTGGTATTAATGCCATATTGCCCATAGATTTTTTTATTCCAATGCTTAGAGTGGCCACATGCTTAGATTGCACAGGTCATGAGCTATCTAAGAGATTAAGTATTCTTAGATTGCACAGGTTATGAGCTATCTAAGAGATTAAGTATTCTTGAGAAGCTAGATGAGACATGCTTCAGAGCTGCCATGAACACTTATGATCACAAAAGATGTATGAAATAATTTCATGATCAGCATGTGATTAATAAGGAGTTCAAATGGGGAGACTATGTGTTAGTCTACACCTTGAAACAACATTCCACAAAGTTAAAGGAGCAAGGTAATGGCTCATTTATGATTCATTACATATCACCTAATGGAACCAAAAAGCTCGCTACTTAGAGTGAGAAGAGATTCCCAATTGGATCAATGGATGCAGGTTAAAGAAATATCATTTGCCATTAACCACCAAAATGTTGGAGAAGATCCACAAAGCTGCTAAAAGAAAGAAACAAGTCAAGGCTAATAAAGCAAAGGTTCAAGAGGAAGCTACGATGAGTATTTTAAAGCGCAAAGAACGAAGAAACAACTTGCAAATTCAGCCTTATCCAAAAATAACACCTCCTCAAATAGACGTAATTCAGATGGAGCATAATTGGTGTTTGGCCAATGCAACTAACATGCACCCTCCTAGTTGAACACATTACCCCAAGCCACATTTTTTATGTAATAAATCTTTCATTTTTTTAAATCCTCGTAAATGAGCCAATGTATTTGGTCCAAGAAGCTATAAAATTTTGAGATGTAATATTTAATCATGTACTCAAGCCAAAGTAGCCAGCCATTGGCCATTTTGAAAGCCCTAGGTATAAAAGTCAAAAGCCTTAGTTTGAAAAGGAGCATTATCTTCTAGAAAAGAAGAGCTTTTATTGTACGGCTGTCAAGCGGCTACTTTGCTCAAACTTGTAAGCCACTGTTCTCATAATTTGGTAATTCAAACTCAATATAGAGAGTTGCATTGTGTTCCTTGTCTATTGCTCTTTCAATTAAGTGTAAGCATTCCAAGTTCTATTGTGGTTCATGATTACGCATCTATGAGTCTTGCGGCTTCAATTTTGAGTGCTTAAATCATTATTTTTTGACATTTTGACCATATGAGGGTATTCTTAAACCTTAGGATGACCTATCTATGCTATTGTGATGATGTCATTTATGTGACTTGGTACATGATGGATTGTAATTTTTTTACCTTGTCATATGGCCACTAGACTTTGTAGACTTGTCCCCTTAGACCTAATATAGCTTCCCTTAAAGTTTCATGACAATTTGAGTACATTTAGTCATCAAAAAGGGGTGATGACCTAGAGCAGTGAGATAGGACATAGCCAAATTTTTTTATCTGGGAGTGGTGGTTAGCTTTTTGAAGTTGATGTGTTTTCTTGCTAAGTTCACTTCTTGAAGGTTGAAAACCTCACATAGCTTACGTGCCCCATCCGAGTCACTTCCCCGAGTATTGACATTATTATGTTAGTCCTAGATAGGCATGTTATAGATGTCCATCATTGTGATATGCTAACATTGGCGAGTCACTTCCCTGAGTATTGACATTACTATGTTAGTCCGAGATAGCCATGCTACAGATATCCATCATTGCAATCTGCTAACATTGGCACCATTTGCCAAGGAATGATCCTTAGGTGGTAAGTGACCTAGTACGTATTTAGAGTGTTCTTTTCCAAAGATTTGTCATCCATTTTGTTTACACTTTAGCAGTAAAGCAGCTAGACTTGAATTAAGTGCTTGATAGAGTTTAGAGTCGAGAGACTGGCTAGATCTATCCTTGAGGGACAAAGAGAGTAGTGAGTGAAATACCAAAAGCATTTCATTCTTCAAATTTTCTCTATACTTTGAAAGTAATGTTCTAATTTCCATTATGAATTTAATTTACATTGTTTTGTTCAATTTTGTTTCAAGTTTCTTTTTAACACATAGGAGTAGGGTAAGTAGAAAGCATTGCCATCAAATTGCATTAAAATAATCATGGCAAAAAAAGCTAAAACACATATTTAGGCCAAAAAAACCATAATTTTGAAATTTAAGAAATTTGATGGCAGAGACCTAAAAGTTGATCAAAAGTCAAAAAGTTGGTGCCCAAAGGCCTCATAAAACTCACAAGAAGAAATCTAATAAGTTTCAGTAAATTCTTTGGTGGAACATGGATAACAATCCATGTTCCCCATAGATAGGTTAATGCAGAACTAAGACCAACTAATATCTACTAACTTCAGGCAACTGAAACCAAAGTTTGGGATCAAATTGAGACAAAAAACACAATCAAATCAAGGAAATTGGGGAAAATTGTCTAAGGGTAGTCCAATTGACCAAAAATTGGGGTATTTCAACTTTTTGTGGTCCAAAAAACATTTTGGAAAAAGCTTCTAAATAGCAGAGAATATACACGAACAAAATTTCATGTGAAAATGAGGTGGAACATGGATCGCAATTCATGTACCTCATCAAAGATTTTGACTAAAAATTGAACAATGAGTAGCTGAAACTTATAAAAACATATTTTCCAAAGACACATTGGCAAAAATAGTTGAAAAGGTGATCCAAAAGGGGAAAAATTAAAAGATAGTCTAAAATCACTAGAACATAAATGAGATTTCACTTTTGGCTCACCAAGGATGATCCAAGTTCAAAACAATTTTGGCGATAGGCTAAAAATATTATATTCTATTAGCTCACCAAATGCCAAGTCCATAAGTGATGGAACATGGATCGCAATCCATGTCTTCCTTCTAAGATTTTTTGCAAAGGCTTCTCCAGTTCGCAATAGAGACCATTAGAAACAATACTTCCCAAGGCAAGTTCACAAAAAGAATCCAAAATGGTCATCAAAAGGACCAAAAACACTTCAAACTAAAAAACCACAAAGTCAGACCTAGGGTTTACTGACCTAATCAAGTCCAAATCTTACAAAACAATATAGCTAGTTTCAGGGTACCAAGGGCAAGTTGTGTGTAAATTCTCCCCACATTCTGCCACTGAGATACATGGATCATGATCCATGTCCCCCTGTCACAAAGATTGACACCAGCGGGGTACCATAGCTAGATCAATCACAAGAAGCCTATGGTATTTTCAAATTTGAATTTAAACATCATTTGAGGCTTTTGCAAGCTTAAATAGGTTTTGTTCCAAAAGCGCAACTGTTTTGACAATTCAAGAATTGTGACTAACAAAGCGACTATGAGCTCATAGCCATCGAGTGTTTGTTATACAGATTACAAGGGCTAGAGCATTGCAGCTTGAGGTGATTCCAAGTTGATGATTTGGAAGTGGCCAAAGAGATAACAAGTCAGGATTTTGCAAGAATGATTGTTTTTTTATGTCTTTGAGATCATGTAGATTTTACTCGATTAGAAACCCGCAATTGTTACAAATTAACCCACATCTATGGGGAGAAGTAGGCAAAAACTTGGAAAATATGGGGCTGAAAATTCCTCATCAAGACATCCCCTTAAATGAACAAATGGGTAGAACTACAAAAGATAAACCAAAGGTGAAACCAGTACTTGCAAACAAGGTGGGTGATTAGTGTGAAGGGGAACAAGGGAATACCACCTTGCTAATGGAGCACAAAGGGTTTAAGATTATTGTTATATTAGATAGCCGGGCTGGAGTGGCCATTGCCACAAAAGCTATATGGAAAAATTGGAGAAGGCTAGCTCTCAAAAAAACAAGAATGTTACAACTTGTGGACGGTTACATTGAGAGATCATTG
This sequence comes from Adiantum capillus-veneris, assembly GCF_014529385.1. Taxonomy (NCBI): domain Eukaryota; kingdom Viridiplantae; phylum Streptophyta; class Polypodiopsida; order Polypodiales; family Pteridaceae; genus Adiantum; species Adiantum capillus-veneris. Next base: position 120,995,991 of record NC_140934.1, on the reverse strand, counting down.
GGTATGTTGGAGCAGATTATAGTATCCTCATGCAGAATAATAGAGTATGAGCGCACCTTTGCCATAGTGGCTTTTGGCAAGAGCAACAACTTTGATGTCATTTTAGGGAGACCATTCATGTGTCAACTTAAAATGGTACAAGATTGGGGCTACGACCATATCTACTTGTGGCACAAAGAGGTTACAACAAGAATCAGCATGAAAGACCATAGGCTAGAGAGATGCTAATTGAAATCTTGTGAAGTAATTTGACTCAAAAATGGTCAACAAGAAGTAAATACTTGCATTGTTATAGACCCAAAAACATATTTGGATGTGTGGAGATTTTGAATGCAAGATCCTGGCAAGAGAAGACTACATCCTAGAGAGACCAATGGAAGATAAAGAATATATCCCACCGCCATTTCTAGTAAAATTATTCAAACCTTTTGGTTGGAATCAAATACTGGCTACTCTAGACGTATGCATGAATGAAGTAGCCCCAATAAGATTTTTTTATGAAGAGGGCTATGACATAGCACCCTTTCAAATGGTGAGTGTTATCTTGGAATCAGGGTCAAAATTTGAGGACCCAGATACTGAGGGAATGGTAGAGTGCAAACCCATAGTTGACGAGATTTCCATCAAAGATCTGAGAGATTTGAGCGACGAAGGCAAGGAAGAATTCCAAGATTCACGAGATGAGATAGATGTAGAGAATGAGCTATCAAGTAGCTCAAAAAATGAAACAAAGCCAAACAAAAAACAGATGATCTTCTATGATTCTCCCAGCCAAAAATCCAAAAAGACAAGAAAGGTATCATGCAAAATGAGTGAGAAAACAAAAGCACTCTATGCCTCTTATGAAGAAAAAAACATAGTATTTAATGCTTGTTGGAGAAATTGATTATGTCAAGGACAAGGTTACTCAAGGATATAAAAAACCTGCTTCAATAAAGACCAATCCTAAGAAACTAAGCAAGGTAAAAATCAAAGACACAATTGAAACTCGTCTAGCATGACAAACACTGAGCACAAATGGGAGTACTAGAAATTGAATCAAACCTTGAAAGAGGTTTGGAATATTGAAATGGAGATTGAAGAGGACTCAAGCATGGATCAATTTGATGCACTCTCTCACCACAAAAATACATGATACAAGATCAGAAGATTGTCGTTCAAAAAGTCTCACCAATTGTGGTAGTGGATGTGTGGAGCTTCAGAATGTGGAAGCCTTGTGAGGGAAGAGAGTAAGATAGACAGGTCCTTTGAAGATTCGAACTACATACCAGATTCTTTCCCATAAGAATTGATGGAGCCACTAGAGTGGACTCAAATATTGACCACCTTAGATGTGTGTGTCAATGAGGTCACTCCTACTTGCTTCTGTGATGAGAATGGTCTTGACATAAGCCGAATCTTCATGAAAAGGATAGTGACATATCAAAATGAGCAAGAACCTAAAAACGAACCAGCAAAAGAACTCGAGCAGTCGGTACAGTGCCTGAGAATCTAGGATTAAATTTCTCTTCTGGATTTGGACATTGGTGATGATTTAACAACACCTTTGGCTAACTTTACTAAGCATTTCAACATTGAAAAGTTAGACGACAATGATGATTTTTGGGATGCACTAAAACATCTAGACAAAAGTGCGGATGATGAAAAATCTGAGGGCCAAGATAGTAATCCAGAGCCTACAAGTCAAATTCTTTGAGTTCCCAAACCAAAAACCTCGCAGGCAAAGACGCTATCATGACAAACGGGTGAAAAAGGGAATAAGGGACAGTCCTATGCCTGTATTGGAGGGTAAAACTGCTTTTCTTAGATTACTAGGGTCCCATGATTGTATCAAGGATAAGGTATCGAGAAAGAAGAAACCCAACTAGGGTGAGAAGACAACTGAGAAAAAAATTCCAAAAGAAAACTTAGAAGATCCTGAATGGACCAGGGTTGAATGAAAAAAGAAATATAAATAATTGAAAAATACGTCAAAAGAAGTATGGACAACGGAAATGGAAAGTGATGAGGAGAAAGAATCAAAAGCCGATGGCATAAGTGTCCCCACTCACTACAAAAAGTACATAGTTCAAGATCACCGGATGGTTGTTGAGCAACCTATAAGAGAAAGAGTTGAACCAGGAAAATCTTATGATGGACCTAAAGATGAAAAGAAGATAGATCTAGCGGAACCAGGAGAAGAACCTCAGCTAACCTATATAGCAAGAGATCTATCACCAGAAGGAGAAGAGTTGCTCATAAAAACCTTGAAGGAGTATAGGGATGTCTTTGCATGGTATTACAAGGACTAAAAAGGGGTTGATCCTAAAATATGTCAACATTCTATTCCCCTAAAGCCTGATGCTAATTCAAGCAGACAACGTCCTTATACGTACAACAAAACCTTCACACAAAAGATCAAGGAAGAGATAGATAAACTACGTGAAGCAGAATTCATTTACAAGATTGAACGCACAGGGTGGGTGTCACCAATTGTGGTAGTGCCTAAGAAAAATGATAAATTGTGAGTCTGTGTTAACCTCAAAAAGGTGAATGTTGCTACGATTAGGGATCGCTATCCTCTTCTAATCACAGATCATGTACTGGAACAAATAGCTGGAAAGACAGCATTTAGTTTTCTAGATGTCTTTCAGGCTATAACCATCTTAGAATCAAGCTAGAGGACCAATATAATACCGCCTTGCTACAGAGTGGGGAGTATACACATTTTGAGTGATGCCTTTTGGGTTGACGAATGCGCCTGCCACGTTTCAAAGACTAATGTCTCATGCGTTTAAATAATATCTGCAAATATTCTTAGAGATATACATGGATGATTTGCGTATACATTCTCTATTAAGAGAAAATCACATTGATCATCTACAAAAGGTTTTTGAGAAATGCCGCACTTTACAGGATATGTCTATACCCTAAAAAATGCATTTTTATGGTTAGACAAGGGAAAATATTGGGACATATAATGTCAGCTAATGGAATATCTATGGATATGGACAAAATCAAAGTGATTGTTGAGATGCCGCATCCAAGGACAGTTAGACAGGTTCAATATTTTATGGGACATTGTGGATATTATCGAAAGTTTATCTTCATGTATGCCATAATTGTGAAGCCTCTCTACGGATTAATAGTTGTTTTTATCTGAATAGATGAATGCGAAGAATCATTTCAAAAGCTTTAGCAAGCATTGATCATTGCACTTGTACTTAAAGCACCAAATTGAACTAAGATTTTTCATGTGCATGTTGATGCTTCGGCTTTTGCTGTGGGTTGTATATTGGCACAACCAGGGGATGGCAACATAGATTTTCCTATTTTCTATGCCAGTCGCCAGTTAAATATGGCCGAGAACAATTATACGACTACTGAAAGAGAAGGATTAGGAATGATTTATGCTGTGAAGAAATTCAAGCATTATCTTCTTGCTAATCAATTCGTCTTTTTGTGGATCATCAAGCCTTACTTTATCTCGTTAATAAACCATGTAACATCGGAAGAATTGTAAGATGGTTTATAATTTTTCTTGAATTTGATTTCACGATAGTAGTAAAGAAAGGTACTACCCATCAGAGGGCCAATCACCTTTCTAAATTAACAAATGGTGAAGCACCTTTGGGATTTGAAGATGATTTGCCAGATGCATATCTCTTCAACATTGAAATGGTGCCTCGATGGAGTGAAGGGATTATTTCTCTTTTATCTATTGGGAAATCGACTTACAATCAAACTAAAATAGTTGACAAACACACCATAGAGCAAAGCAACCCATTTCAGCTACTTAGCGGAAGGCTATACCACAGAGGTGTAGAGGGAATATTACCTCTATGTATAGAACCCTTTGACATACCAGTGTACTTGAATGAGGCACATGAAAACCTAGGTTGTTCTCATCATGGCAAGACACAAACCTATCAAAACCTATTGAGAATAGGAGTGTATTGGCCAAGTATGAAATTTGACACTCGATTGTACATTCAAAATTGTCAAAGTGTATGGCCAAGCCTCTAGTAGAACATGCAACCTTGTTTTGTATCATTATAGCACTCAAGAGAAGTAGCTATATTATAAGTTTCTTACAACAGATTCCATTTCCAGCGAGAATGTCAAAAACAAGGATTAAAATTATACAGGCGGAGGCTAAGTCTTATCAATTAATTGGTGATCAAATTGTATAGGAAATGCAATGATGATCAGTTACGGCTATGTGCTACCGAAAGAGAATATTTGCCAATATTACAAGAAGCCCATTCAAGATAGGCAAGAGGACATTTTTTGACAAATAGGATAGCTAAGACAATCATGTTCTCCAAAATTTGGTGGCCTACCTTGTTCATGGATATAGACGCTTGTGTTAGGCAATGCGACGAATGCCAACGAACAAAGATTCCAATAAAAAAGGACGAAATGCCACTAAGACCAATGACGGGAACTAGAGCATTTGCCAAGTGGGGTATAGATTTTGTAGGCCCTATTGCACCACCGGCTTATAGAAGTCATGCTGAGTATATCCTAGTCGCTACGGACTATTTGACCACATGGGTAGAAGTAAAAGCTACACTGAGAAATGACTCTAGAACTATTGTGCAAGTTTTGTATGAAAATATCTTTACTCGCTATGGTCTGCCTATTGAAATTGATGCATTTTGTCAATGAAATCGTTGATTATTTGGTGGATGAATTCATGGTGACACATAGAAAATCGGCTCCCTATCACCCACAAGCCAATGGTAAAGCGAAGAGCACCAACAAGATTCTGTGCACGGTTCTTACTAAGATAGTCAATGATAATAGATCCGATTGGGACCAAAAGTTGCACTCTGCCGTTTGGGCCTATAGAGTTGCATATAAACCTGTTTTAGGGACAACACCTTATAACATGGTGTATGGAATTAATGTGATACTTCCCATAGAATTTTCGATTCCCACATTAAGGGTAGCAAGAGTATTGGAGTGGACAGGTCATGAGTGGTCTGAACGGTTGATTGACCTTGAGAAACTCAATGAAACTAGGCTAAGGGCTGTTGTTTGCAGGCATCTACTCCCAGAAAAGACGAATGAAGCAGTTTCATGATAGGCGTGTCAAATCTAAAGACTTTGAAAAAGGAGATTATGTGCTGGTATACACACTTAAACAGAAAACCAAAAGACTAAAAAAGCAAGGAATGGGACCCTTTGTGATTGATTTTATATCACCCAGTGGTGCCATTAAGCTTGCAACATTAGATGGTCAAGAAATGCCAAATTGGATTAGTGGGTGTAGATTAAAGAAGTATTATTTTCTGCTAGCCCAAGAGAGGTTGGAACAAGCACATGCAGTCAGGAACAGACAGGGTTAGGTTTAATGACCATGTGGCCGACCGCCCATCATTAACTACTACTAATCCTAAGTGTACAGCTATACACTTGTGTGAGACATTAACACAAAGTAGAGTGTATATTGTGCCTAAGTGCATAAGATAGAAAAGAAAGAAAGGGGATAGAGTGTGTGTTGGGTCTCCCCCTCCAACCTATGTGTTTGGCTATGGTGGTGTGTGTGCGTATTCATCTTCCTCTTCCACTGTGCTCTTGGCTCCTCTCCTTCATCTGGTATCAGAGCTATTTCATTTCCAAAATCGCTTCCGTGCGTGCGCACTTTCAAGAGTGCAAATAGGGTTCCGACTTTGGCATCAACAAATTCAGCATTTTGAGAACATTTCAAGCAAGTGTCCTAAAGTTTTACCCCCCTTTTGGAGCCATTCGTGCCATCAGAAACCTCATTAAAGCTACGATTTAGGAGCTGCATTTATCAGCTCTCTTTTGGTAGTTTGTCTTGCGAAGCTTCCATAGCCCTTAAAGGTAACATTGTTGCAGTCTCTTCCATCTAGGAGAGCCCACGGCTCATTCGGGAGTGTGTAGCCTCTTTCGAACTGGCGTCATACACACACATAGAGTGGGAGTTTGACGGCATTGTCTTCTTCGACTATAGGTACAGATATAGGTACAGGTATAGGTACATAGAGTGGCTAGGTTAGCTTCCTCTGTGCTTCTCAGCCTCGATTTTGGCTTCCGCTATGGCATTGGCATCGACTCACAGGCTACAAGTTTCAGTGCTTGCGATATTCTGGTTCCAGTGTGGCAGCAGTTTTTTATGCATACATGCACATGTTGGCACTTTTGACAGTGATGAAGCTCTGTTGAGAGCAGTTTGACTCCCCGCAGGGATATTTCTTTGCATGCACATGCCTTGGCACCTATTTGAGTGTCGTGACAGACTTGTACATCTTTGTGGATAATGCCATTGTACGCTTTTGTGGAGCCATCTTTTAGCTAGTACGACAGTCCCGGCCATTTCTAAGACTTGGTCCGGATGATAGCCATTTTTCAGACTTGGCTGTACATTTTGCTGCATAACCTACATTGTTGAGGGTCGATAGAGTGAGGTTTTCATTGAGCTGGGGTATTTTCAAATGTGGAGATACCTTTGGTGATACAGGTAGTTGGAGCACCCCTTATGAGGCCTCGCTATAGGACATGTATAGAGTGGTATAGGTGCTTTTGATTGCCGAGTTGGTGGTCTAGTGTCAGTTATGATAGTGTATGCACCTTAGTTGGTCTCTATACATTGTGCTTTTGAGAGGCATTGCCCTCTTTTATGCTTTGTGAGTGACATACTTGGTCATTTTGTCTCGTATTTTGGTTGACATAGTCCCAAATACAAAGGAGACTCTGCCAAAAACAAAAATCCAAAATCTTTTGGTAGTTTTGTCACCATGTCTACTAGCAAAGACCATGACATTTATGACATAAAAAATTTGATGGCACTAATTTTCAGCTTTGGAAGTTGTCCAAAAGAAGCAAAAGTTCCTATTGCCTATGCAGCTAGAACTGAAGATATGCACATGACTCAGTTTCAGTGGGAGGAGCTTGATGAGCTATGCAGGTCTACAATTAGACTGCACCTTGGTGAGTCGGTGTACTTTTCAGTGTTATAATGCGAGATTGCTCATGCTTTATGGTAGAAATTATGTGACACTTACGAAAAGGATACGGCTAGCAATAAGGTTTTCATGATGCAAAAACTTTTCAACCTTCGTATGGAGTCAGCTAGCGTTGCCAGCCATCTCAACAATTTTGATTCTCTTTTTGCTCAGATTCGTACACGGCGCATGACCATTGATGATGAGATGAAAGCAGTCTTTTTGCTTTGTTCATTGCCACCCTCTTGGGATATTTTTTGCACAGCTGTTAGTAACTCTACTCCTAATGGTACGCTAAAATACGATGATATTACTAGTGCACTTTTGTCAGAGGAGATGCGTCGGAAGACCATGACTAGCTCGCATTATGGCGAAGCTCATTATGTGCAAAGGGATGATAAGAAACAAGGGCCGTTCTTTGCAACGTGAGTCCAAGAAAGACGGCAATAGAGATGCATCAAAGGGTGGATCAAAGTCTTGTGTAGTTGCCGCAATGTTCAATGCCATTATTGTGATAAGTTTGGTCACATAAAGAAGGATTATTATGCTTGGAAGCATGACAAAGAGAAGGGAAAAGATAAAGGCAAAGATCATGATTTTAAAGAGGAGAAACCAAAGAGTACGGTTATGATTGAAGAACTGAACATAGTTCAAGATGACAGTGATGTGCAAGACATTAATATGTTGAGTGAAAATAATGATGTCTTTTCGTATGATGCACAGGAAACTCTATCTTTGCAGAGTTCTATGCCATTTGAACTCCTTGTTAGTGGTGAAGTATCCCATGCATGGATTCTTGATTCGGGTGCTTTGTTGCATGTCACACCCCATAGGCATTGGATTGCTACATACAACAAAACCATTGGCTTTGTTACACTTGGTGACAGTTACTCTTGTGACATTGTTGGCGTAGGTGATATTGCCATGGTTATGGAAAATGGGGTGAAGTTTATCATCCATAATGTGCGCCATGTTCAAGCCTTGACACGCAATCTGATTTTCGTTGGATGTCTTGATGACTTGGGTTACAAAGTCACTTTTCATCAGCAGTCTTGGCATGTTGCGAAGGGTCATCTTATTATAGCACATGGTTCTAAATTTGGTTCACTTTATCCTCTGTATGTATCTAATAAAAACAATGTTTTTTTTGTAACCGAGCTGCCACCCGTTGCTTTGTGGCATAGCCGGTTAGGACATACATCAAAGAAGGGAATGGAGACACTCTCTCGCTTGGGCTACTTACTGTCTTTGTCATTTTTTTATTTTTCCTTTTGTGAGCATTGTCAATATGGAAAGAAAACACAGACACATCCTACACATTCTTTTGACAAAGAAAGAAAACTCTTAGAGCTTGTGCACAATGATTTATGTGGGCCTATGCCTTTTAAATCCCAAGGGGATGTGTCCTATTATGTTACATTCATTGACAGTGCAACACGGCATGTTTGGGTCTACGCCATGAAGTCTAAAGATGAGACCTTTTCTTGCTTCAAGAAGTTCTTATCTATGTTGAAACTCAGTCTGGACATAAGTTGAAAGCTTTGTGCTCAGACAATGGTAGAGAATATGTCTCCAAAGACTTTATAGAATTTTGTTCAAGTAGGGGAATTAAGCATGAGTTTACAGCTCCTTATACCCCTGCACAAAATGGTGTTGCGGAACAAATGAATAGGACCATCCAAGAGCGGATTATGTCTATGCTATCACAGGCTAATTTATCGCAAGTGTTTTGGACTGAAGCATTATACACAACCGTGTACTTGATCAATAGATCACCACATGCTTCATTACAGTTTTGTGTACCTGTGGAGTTATGGTCAATACATAAATTGTCTTATGAAAAACTCCGCACATTTGGCTGTGAAGCATATGCACATGTACCCAAAGAGTTGCATGCTAAGCTAGATCCTCCAGGAAATGCATCTTCATTGGCTATGGTGTAGATGGTCAATTTGGCTATCGTTTATGGGATCCAGAAAGTCTATCGGTGATCTGTAGCAATGATGTTGTCTTTAATGAAACTAAGATGCATAGACAACCAATGAAAGAGGTTGATTTTCGGAAAGTGACGTTTTTCGATGTATCACCTCCTGTCGAGACAGCTCCCGAGCCACTTACTACACAGACTAGTACGAGTTTTGATCAGTCCTGGAGATCTCAAAGAGTCTCACATCCACCAGAACGTTTTGTTCCAAGCATGGATTTTGTTTTGCTGACAGATAGTGGTGAGCCTTCTTGTTACAAAGAGGCTATGCTAGCCAATGATAAGGTTCAGTGGGAAGATGCTATGAAGAGGGAGCTCTCTAGTATTGCAAAGAACAAAACATGGAACTTGTTTCATTGCCAAAAGGTAGAAAAGAATTGCCTTGTAAATGGGTTTACAAGAAAAAGATTGACAATTACAAACCTCGTTTAGTGGCCAAAGGTTTCAAGCAAGAATATGGTGTTGATTTCCAGGAAATCTTTTCTACATTGGTGAAGATGACCAAACTAAGAATGTTGCTTGCTTTGGTTGCCACTGAAGATATGGAGCTTGATCAAATGGATGTCATTACATCTTTCTTACATGGTGATCTTGAGGAAGAGATTTATATGCAGCAACCTGAAGGGTTTTTGCTAAAGGGCAAGGAACATTTGGTCTGTAAGCTTCTGAACAGTCTCTATGTCTTGAAGCAATCATCCAGACAATGGTATCAAAAGTTTGATGCATTTATGCGTTCCCTATGCTATAAGCACAGTAATGAGGATCCATGTCTTTACGTAAAAAGACAACCCAATGAACAGCTTATTATGCTTATCCTTTATGTAGATGACATGCTTATTGCTGGTCATTCCAAGAAGGACATTGTTCACTTGAAAACCAAGCTGAAAAGACAAATTAACATGAAAGATGCGGATGAAGCCAATCACATTTTTGGTATGTGCATTACTCTTGACCATAAGAAGAGGTTGTTATATCTTTCTCAAAAAGAGTATGTGCACAAGGTTCTTGATCATTTCAACATGCAAAAGGGAAAGGCTTTGAGTACTCCATTGCCTATATTTGAAAGTTAGCAAGAACGACTGTCCCAAATATGTTGAGGAAAAAGCTACAATGGCTAAGGTTCCTTATGCTTCAGCTTGTGGTAGTCTCATGTATGCCATGGTGGCTACAAGACCTGACATTGCACATGCAATGGGAGTTATAAAAAAATTTATGGCTAACCCTGGTAAAAAGCAATAGGAAGTTGTCAAGTCAATTTTAAGATACTTGAGTGGCACTGCAGATAGACAGTTATGCTATGGTCGTGGAGAATCATCCATTCAAGGATTTGTAGATAGTGATTATGGAGCCTGTGTTGACATTCATAAATAAACAACAGGTTGGATTTTTACATTTGTTGGTTTTGCTATTTCTTGGATATCCGTTCTTCAAGACTGTACATCCATTTCTACCACAGAGGCAGAGTATGTTGCATTGAGTGAGGCTTGCAAAGAAGCTATTTGGCTTGCTCGCCTAGTGAAAGATCTTGGATTGGAGCAGTGTACACCAGTTCTTCATTGTGATAGTCAGACTGCTATTGCCTTGGCTAACAATCCAATGTTTCATTCTAAAACGAAACACACTGACGCGCGTTATCACTTCAGTTGTGAATGTCTGGCAAACAAGAGCCTTGATCTAGTGAAGATTCCTAAATCAGAGAACGTAGCATATGCACTCACTAATAGTCTCTCCAACCATCACTTTCAACACTGTCGTGAGTTGATGGGCATTGGGTGAAGTGTGGTTCCATTCTTATAATGGTCTCCCAAATTGGCCATCAAGTGAAAGAATGTTAGGTTTAATGGCCATTTGGCCGACCGCCCATCACTAATTGCTACTAACCCTAAGTGTACAACTATACACTTGTGTGAGCCACTAACACAAAGTAGAGTAAGTGCATAAGATAGAGAAAAAAGAAAGGGGGCACACAATGTGTGTCGGCTCTTCCCCTCCAACCTGTGTGTGTGGCTATGGTGGTGTGTGTGTGTGTGTGAGTGTGTGTGCATATTCATCTTCCTCTTCCTCTGCCTAAGTGCATAAGCTAGAGAAAAAGAAAGGGGGCACACAATGTGTGTCAGCTCTTCCCCTCCAACCTATGTGTGTGGCTATAGTGGTGTGTGTGTGTGAGTGTGTGTGCATATTCATCTTCTTCTTCCGCTATGCTCCCAACTCCTCTCCTTTAGGAAAGAGTGGCTAAATGAAAGCATCTTTTGGATGAACATAGACGGACTAAGCATTATAAAAAGAGGTCTAGACAATGTCACTTTACAACCATTGCAGAAGATGATGATAGTCTCGACCCTTATATTCTCACAGAATTGGGGGAAGAAAAACTATCCCTACATGCGCTTGAAAATTCTGGAGCACATTTGACACTATCAAGTGGAATGTCTATAAAAATATGCCTGGTATCATCTTACAACCAACGGCAAAACGCACATTTACAGACTTCAATGGGACTATCAGCACATCCTCAGGCTATGTGGAATTAATGATTTATATCAATGGATCTCTGTGTCCCCACAACTTTTTTCTTTTGCCACCTGACTCTCCAAACAACCAAATCATTTTAGGGACACCTTGGCAATGAACATACAAAGCCAACATTCATTGCACAGAGAATCAAGTCTATTTTACATCAGAACACAGGGTAAGAGCCATTGACTTTGCACCTTGGAGGACACCTTGTACATGTTCATCACAGGCACAACACAACCTTTTGATAAACCAAAAACCAAGTTAGTTGTACAGATAGAAGAGATATCAGCCATCTTCTTGAGATACTCTTTCTCTCTCAAAGTGAGTTGCAATGGTTGAGGAGCTCCTTTGAGTACAAGTCCTCAAAACGCAGTAACCTGTTCTTACACCTCAACCCAATGCTCTAGAAATTGAAAAGCGAGTTCATACATTAGTATCCTCTACAATTCACATCAGAGGCACAAGACCAACCACACAACAAGGTTGGCTACCAAAGATTCAACCCAAATCATCACAAGAAACAAAGCCTAATCCTACGCCATGGAAACCAATACACCACAAGCGTCATACAGTACAGCATATTTGGATTCCTAAGAACACTGCCACTTCAATGAACATTACATATGGGTCCCCACGACCAGGCTACAATCCACCGATCTTACTTAAAAACCAACAGTCTAAAGCAATGTCTCGGCAAAGAAAACCCAAGCCCAACCCACCACCCATCAGCAACAAACACTCCATACTTTACAAATGGCAACCCAAGGTTTTGACCACATCATCAATAGCCACTGACGTACCCACATCTGTTCAAAAAATTGACAAAAGGTATGTGTGGCATCCGAAATGAAAACAACCTCAATTGTTAACGCCACCCATACACAAATCCCCAACTATCCAACAGTGAGACACCATGCTTCAATGCTTCCTTTATGGCATAAGCTCACTTTCACCACAACAACTTATCCTCATCAACAAATTCCCTTAAAGCACCTTGCTTTAAGACCCGCCTCTTGCACAGCATAATTTTTTTACATGCATAACAAGGCCACCGTACAGGGCCATGCATTAGCATGACTTTTGGACCCATGCACACAGCACCCTTGGACACAACTATCGTCCGGGAGGACTCCATCTAGGGAGGGGGGGGGGGGGGGGGGGGGGGGAGGGGAGGCCTTCCAACTGCAAAACCAACAAAGACATCAATAGCATAGGCAAAAGGGCAGTGTTTTTTAAATTTTGGGATATTTTGCGTTTAATTTTTAAAATTTTACCCATTTATATTCTTTCCTGCCTTTAAGAGATGAGAAATATAAGAACAAGGGACAAACTCCAGAAATGAGCCCTTAGGTGTGAGTACAAGTGTACAGATGTAAATAAAACATATCTTTAGTATTTTAGCTAGTTTTTCTTTTTTATCTTGATTTATATTGATTTTCTGAGTGATTTAAAAAAAAAAGGGGGGGGGGGGGGGGGGCATAAGTCACTTTTCTATTTCAGGCTCAGGAGCCCACATCCATAAGCAAAAATAGAGTTCAAATGACCAAGTTATGACCCAAAACGGTTAAAAGCGAAAACCGTCTTTTTTTAACCATAGAGGCCAGTTTGGTAAAAGTGATGGATTTTGGCCATACGATGTCCGTTTCCAGATTTTTTTCGACTCCTTGGTCGTCTAATATATGAGATAGGACTAACTGGGAAGTTATGACAAAAAGTAGTCCGGGAGCCCAAGGTATGTATAGTCAATGGCCCTTCTCATTTCTACTTTGAGAGAGTGAGAGGGAGAGAGCTAGAGCTATTTTGGAGCGCACCTTCGACGATCTGCTACATCCTACACACAACACCATTTGAAGATAGCTATATGAGAGGTATGATCGGCTCCTAGTACTCTACATTTCAATGTGATTGTAGGCAGAAATGGGTGGGTAGAAAGCTAGGTTAGACCTAGGACGGGCAAATCACAAAGTGATTGCCTACACACTCCAAAGTGACCTAACCCTGACCAAAACTTGTAGGCAGGATGCCCATAGGTAGACTAACATAACCCTAACCTCAAAACTCAAAAAAAGGCTCAGGAAAAAGTCACCCAGCAGAAAATCATGATTTTTCCCTTAAGCCGGATGGACCCCAAATTCAATACACGGCTTCATCAACATATTGCCAACAGCTTTTGTTAAGTGGCATCAAGAGTTGACAAGATTTAGGAAATTTTTACTCAAGAAACGTCCAAAGTCCACGCAAAGCGTCATCTTGACCCACGGGGCTCCAAAGCTGTCAGAACAATGCAAGAAGTCACACGGCATGTCTCAAGGACATCCACAACAAGTGGGTAATGATGCATTGCACCAAGCAATAGCCGACATGGCCATTTCAGAGAAAGTGTCACTTTCAAAGTGTAAAATTTTCACAAACTATTTCCAACAGCTCAACTAATGGTATGACCACATCAAAGTCATCCCAAGGAGTACATGGACCTGTATGAATGCTTGCATGTGTGTTTTTAAGTATAATTTATGCTAGTAGGTAAAAAATCATGATTTTATACCTACTACACTATGTAGTAAGGCAAGGTATGTTTTGAAGTGACCAGCATGATCAAGGCCCTAAGAACTTAAACATCCTCCACCAAGTTTCATAGAGATTGGACATCTCTAAGGGGCTGTGGATAGCCTAACAGCCATGTCAGAATTAGAAAAAAGTGGACCAGGATCCCTAGACAAGTTAAAAACCAATGTGACTTAACCAATGGTGTTCTCTAAACATAATGAACCTCCTCACCAAGTACCATCACATTCAGAGTTTAAATATATCCTATTAGAAAAAAATCTCAATTTTTTCCTGACCAAAGAAACCAGGCAAGGGGTGGAAGTTTTCATCTCACCATCAGATTCCCCTAGTCTTAAAAACATTATCTACAAAGTTTGGTGGAAGAAAATTTTGCAGAGATGCTCAAATTATACTATTTTCCAAGTTAGAAACAGAGAAAAAAGGTCAAATACAACTACAACTGTCCATTTTTTGAATGCTCTTAGAACATCGGGGACAACATATACACCAAGTTTGGAAACCAAAAGGCATCATATGTAAGATTTGGATAAAATTATGATTTGTTCCCATCTACTGTAATAAGAAGCAAAAGGAGTTTTTCAGGTGTTCACATATGATCATCATGGTGTAAAAACGATATTCCCAAAGTTTGAAGCAAAACCAAGATCATTCAAGGCCCCCAATGACCACAGACACTCTGTGAGAGACCTGAAAGTGCTCCCATTTTCACACCAAAAGTCCAAGTTCAGCTACAGGGTTCTACATTGTCTTAAAATCATGCCAGGAAGTCTGTGGAGCACATCTATAAAGTTAGATTTGGAAAATCATTAAAAAAATATGAAGAACAAGGACCAGAAGAGCAGTTACAAAGTCAGAATGTGATCCAAAATCTAGTCTATAAGTCCAAACTCTTTAATATTTGGACAAGGTGCCTAAATATCAATATACATCAGGGATGTACAATCACATAAGGGAAAAAGCTACAAAATCACCTAGCTAGGAAAAAATCATGATTTTTTACCTACTTTGCATGAATGAATTTTTTTTCCACATGTGCTTGTTTTGCATGGTTTGTGTGCATGAAAGGAGCCTGTTGAAGTGTTTTTAAAGGTCAACCAAAGTCATTAGAAGCTGCACCAATGCTAGATTTGCTCTGAAAGTCACTAAAAATGCTACTTCTTGTAATTACATCTTTTCAAGATCCACGAAGACTGAGAAAACTCTACCTAAGAGGTTGGGTAAAAAGAGGAAGCTAGACTCAATGCCTCCATATGTCATACTCCGAGAGACGCTCAAGGAAGCATCTACTTTCCTAGACAAAGACATGTTACAAGTAGAAGGCGTAGTCATCTATGAGGGAAGGTATGGGACAAGGCTGGCAACCACATCACAATACATATGATCCATGAGGAGCTCTACAGAATGTTCAATAAAATGGATATAGCCACCACCTTGGAGACATTATATTTACTAAATTATTTCAAGAAGCATCCTTGCAGCATAGATATCAGAAGAGCTCACGAAGTCTTGACCAGCATCAAGGAAGATGCACACAAGAAGATTTAGAAATTTTCTCATGTAAGAAAAGGGAATCTTTTACAGTGTTTTTCATACAATGAACAACATCATGAGCTTCTGCTCGAGAGGCACCGCATACCTAGCTAGGTACGATTGGGGGCAGAGGACCGCCGGCCCCCCCACCGGGCCGGCAGTCCCCTGCCCCCAATCATACCTAGCTAGGTATGCAGTGCCTCCCTCACCGAAGCTCATGATGTTGAGGTAAGATTCACAATGTGGGAATTATTGTGAGAATTTGTCCAAAACTTCTTGTGATGGCACAGCGGAAATCTCAAGCTTGCCAGAATTAGCCGATGAAGAGATAGAAGTAGTCCAAGTGCACATCACCCATGAGATGATTGCTGAGGCACTGGACCTATCCAATGAAGGCACTCAAAGAAAAGATTTGGAAACAGATGTCTTCACCAAAAAAGGTTCAGCAGCAGCTTTTTCAAATCTAGTATGCAAGAAAATAGAGACACCATTCAGATTATTCATGCAGTGTCTAATGTTTGAAGACAAGCGACCAAGCCACTTCACAACCCCCAACCATGCGGTAGCAGTCAGCTATACGTGGGCAACTCAAATTCAAAGACCAGTGACCGCGGATTGCTCACAAAGAAGGGAAACAAGGAGAGCATCAGCTACCTCGAAGCTTCTGAAGTCTTAACCCAGATAGCATACCAAGCCATTGGAATGTCTCACAAGCTCCCTGCAGTTCCTTCTCAGAGAATGAATGGCTTTCCTACAAAGAGGAAGATGAGTTGGAGGTGATTCAAGGAGAGTTCTCGAGGACCCGATGGACCAAACGCAAACTAGAGGAAGAGAAGTAGGATAAGGGAAAGAGGACCATGGATGCCAAACAGCAAGAGAAAGAGGGCATGGCCCAGTGGGAGGCCAGGGCTTGAAAGATTGGCCGAAGCATTTAAAAAACAATGTGTGGATAAAGGAGATTTTGAGGAGAAGTGGTTCCCAGAACACTTAAAGCACGGACTCCAAACAAAAAATCATGTACTTCCAACAATCACAGCTATAGAAGCCCTTGATTGGTTGTATGCAGAGTATGAGCAGGAAAAGGAATTTTAGAGACTGGCTGATGAGCAGGCAAAAAATGCAGAACTCAAATCAGAACATGGGTCTGCAAATGACACTGCAAGTGATAACAGCAAAAGCTCAAAGGAAGAGTCTGACTCCGAATCAGACGGTGAAGAAGATCACAAAGGAGATAATAAGTGAAAAGAGAAAATAGAAAGCAAGGAGACGAAGCAAACACCCTCTCCTCACCACTCCCCATTACCCCCGATTAACCCATCTCCTGAAAGACAACCACAAGAGGGAAGTTTTGAATAACCAGACCTGGAACCTCAGGACATGGAGTTAAACCAAAAAGACAAACAAATACAAGAGGGAAGACAGGTTAGGCTACCGGCTGAGGGTATTAGCACGGCACCACATCAATGGCATGACTGTTACCAGCAATTACAACACCTGACAAGACATTTGTACCATATTGCAGTTCAAGGTCATGCTCATATTGAAAGCTTATGACATGCATAATATGTTGGTAGCTCAGCTAAAAGATTCAATGGTGGAGGCTCATCTAGTTAGGCACCAGCTGGAGAAATTGGATCAGGAAATGACTCAGAGATGAAGTGACGGATGCTAAGGAAGAGAGGAAAAAGAAATACCAAGAGCTCTGCAAAGCCCATAATGTTCATATGGAAGATCTGGATGTTATCTCCACTCAAAATAAATTCATTAATGACTTAGTAGTCGTGAAAGATGAAGTGGAAAACAAGCCAGCAATAGCTGAAGCAGAGTTGGAACACAAAAATGATGAAATTGCATCGCATAAAAGAATGATAGAAACAATCAAAGCCAACCCAAAAGTGGCTGAAATGTCAGAAGGCAAGGCCATCAACCTCTACTGATGTTGAGCAGAGGGTAAAACAGCTAGAGAGAGCTCTACAAGTAGAAGAACTGATGAGGCTAGATGCAATCGCATTTGCCATCACCAGAGAAGAAGAGATGCTAAAAGAAAATGAGGATCTCAAGAATGAGAACGTTTCTCTCAAAGAAGAAATTGAGAAGCTGAAGACCATGATGAATGATCATCAAGAGCAATTATAATTCCGACCATACATCTCTCCACGGCCTCTGATCTACAAACAACAGTAACAGAGGCGGGAGAGAGTTCACAAGTTCCTCAAGGAAATACAACCCCTTCTGTGCCTACAGAATTTGAAAAAATAGAAGACATTGAAGCTAACAATAAGGCTAAGAAGAAAGTTGTAGCAGAATTTGTAGTGGACCGGCAAAGACACTGTGGGAGAACACCCAAATATTGACAGATAAGCTTATTGAAGAGCTCGGGCATAATAGAACTTCTAAAGATGAAATCCATTGGCAAAAAGCCATGGAATGGGAAGTGCGGGTCCTGCACTTAGTCAATATTCAGATTCTTCAACCCGCACAACTCAATGAAGACTGGTATGCACGCCACCTCCCTTTGCCTCTGATAAGGTATGAGTGTCTTTGCAAAAAGGCTGCTATTACCAAAGAGATGGCAGAAGTTCCACCACCAGCATCGACAGAACCTAAGTGGCGGCTAGCATGGCTCAACAATCATCCCCAGTATCATATTCACATGCTGCAAGCACTCTTCAAACTCAGGGATGATGTATGTTTTTGCCCAGTAGCCCATGTCCGTACATGGCAGCAGCATGAAGAGCTCTCAAAGAAACAAAAAAATTGGTTGAATTATCCTTCTCTGCCAAGACCAGATCTCACTGAAAAGACCAATTAGAAATATATGCTTCATGTGCTCAATGAGGCCATTATTTTATTTGAAGGGTTACCAGATCTTTCTTGTCAGATGATGAGGAAGATATGCAGAATGGTGATAGCATGTATCACCATGTACCACCAGCCCCAAGTCTCGAATACACCATGGATGTCTTATCTGGAAGGCAATAGGGGGCTAGAATATGATTTGAGCAAGCATCCAGATGAGAAGATTATCCATGGGTTCTTTGCCAAACTAATGTTTATGCCATCATATTTCTTGAATACGTTTGAGGAGGCATTCTACACAGGTCTCTTCACACTCGGTACAAAGATCTTTGGATCTAAAGTCACGGACCTTAGTACAAGGTTTGTCAGTTACCATGCAATAGAACTGCAACACCAGCTGTTTGCCCAGCTCTCTTCAAGCACAGATAAAGAAGCAGCCAAAGAATACCAACAAGGACTTCAACTACTTGTCTATCGAAAAATGCTTTGACACAGTCATGTAAGGGACGACATGATTTAGGAGAGGGGAGTGTTGAAAGATGCCAACGATTGATGCGGATGTAGCAGATTCAAACCCTACATCCCTAAGTCAAAAGTGTCAAGCTGTTGTAATTTATGATGTATAGAATTTTTCGGATTTAACCCATTAGTTTATTGTCATCTTTTTTCCAAGCGGATTACTGAGCCAAGGACTTCCAAATAGTACTTAACAGAAATACATATCAAATGGTTTAGTTCCCATCATTTTTTGGACCATGTATGCCCCTTGTACATTGAAACCCTTAGCTAGGGTATAAAAGGCACTTTTGTAAGGGTTTTGAGGACAATTCATAATATAGAAGAGTTTTGGGAGCTTATCTCTGTACGTTGTCACTTCTCTCTCTCCCGCCATATTTGTTTGCTTGCACCGCACCGCATGGTGGTCCAATCGTGAAATCAAGAGCACCAGCGTAGCCACAACAAGAGCGTCGCATGGATAGCTACATTGCGAACATAGCATGAACGTCGAGCATCATCGTCTACAACATTCAAGGTGAGTTACCCGTGAACCGAGCATCAAAATTGCATTCCACCACTTGTTGTGGATTCCCCACGGTTAGGAGCACCTTTAGGTTGCATTTGTTTCAGATTTTAGTGACCTGTAAAATCCGGGTCTGCATAAAATAGCGTTAGCTCTTTGCAACCTAGAGCACGAGAGGATTCTTGCTTGCTACAAGCACTTGGGATACAGATCTGCACCAGATTTGACATGTATGATCTACTTACCTTCCTCAACACGTGTATGTAAGCAACAAAGTACAAAAAACACCAAACAATCCACGTCAATCAAAATCAATCTTGAGAATCTGCAATTTTTTCTAAGGCCATTAGAGGGGGTAAACGCACTCCAAATTTAAAAATATTTGGTTAGGTCAACAAGCCAAAAGCTTTCAATCCATGTCAGCACAGTGTGATTTGGTGGTGGAACATGGATCGTGATCCATGTTCCCCAACCTCTAAATTCAAAAAGATTTCTCATGTAACATGCCAAAGACAATACCTACCAACTTCTGTAAAAATAGTGAGAAAAGTTGCTCCAACATGGATCGCGATCCATGTCACCTAACACCTCATAATGGAACCAAGAGTTGTCGACAATTAGATCAAGGCTTGGGAAATCCAATCCTCAAATTTCATACAAAGTGGACACTATCAATCTGAAAATGGTCATTTGCACAAGAAAAGGAAAATTTTGCAAACCCCTCAAAAGGAACATGCCTAGATGCTTCCCCACAAGTCTTATGAGAAATGGGTTCCAAACATGGATCGTGATCCATGGCCCTCAAGTGTAGAATTACCAAAAATTGATCCCCAAGTGTATTGTAGTGTCAGAGGCGCCAAGTAATGAGGAAATTGCAAGATTGGTCAACTCCCAAAAGTTTGCAACTTCAGAGTCTTAAAGTGTTAACAATCAGAGTTTTTGGAACAAGAAGACCTTAAGGTGGAGTTCAAAAATGTTATTGTTCTCAAAGAGTCAAAGTTAACCAAAAATTGCTTAGGCAAAGCGTGAATTTTGACAGCAAAGATAGAAGGACCACAGATTGCAATGGGATTTAAAGGACAAGTATATATGGAAGAGTTGTCTAGCATCCAAGCATCAGAATCACAAAGACTGACACCTATTCACCATAGGAATGCATTAAATTGGGATCCAAAAAACACATATGGTCAAAGCCAGGAAAACATGGCCATAAGGTGGGAAATTGGGTTAACCTGATGGAATTAGATCGAAATTTAACAACATTCCACCAGTGTACTAGGATATGCTATAGGAACATACCCACAAAGTTTTAGTCCAAAATGGATCGTGATTCATGTACCTTTTTTAGATTTATAGACCAAAACCTAGTCCTCATAACCCACATGCCATATAAAGTCCAACCCTAATTTTTCAAGTCATTTGAAAACCAAAATCCTTGTGAGAATCCCAAAATTCTCAAAGTTTGTAGAAAAAAATGTAAAATTCGACTTGATGATCAAACCATAGATCCAAATCACAAAAGTTTGCATCCATAGCATCCCCTGACCATACTCAATTAATTAGTACAAAGATCACTCAAAACTGTGTTCCAACATGGATCGCGATCCATGTACCTCGCTCAGAAATGATGTGAACCAGTTGGTCCTAGTGCATATAGTTATCTTAGAGATACTAGTGAAGTTTTGTCAAATTTGAATCTTTTTTGCTTAAGTTATGCTCATTTTTCAATTTATGGTCAAATTTGTGCTAAAATGACTTTTTTGATAACTTTCTGAATATTTTTTGGACACTAAAAGGCTAAATTTTGTTAACAAGATGCCTCATCAATGTGCACAAAAGGAGTGGGAAGCAGCTCCATACGATATAGTTGGCATCTCATCCAACAAAAAATCCCATGTCACATATGAGAAATCAATACAAATTCCTACGAATATTTTCATCAAAAAGTTCCATGCAGTAGACAGAACCAAGTGAAGGCCACAATCTTTTCCAAGGAGTTGTGGACACTCCACCAAACACCAACACATGTACTAAGCACCCAAACATGGCACGTCAAGTTTGAAAGTGTTGACCAGTCCCCATTGGACCTACCAGGCACATCATCCAAGGAAAGAATGCAAGATCTTGAAGAAGAAAAGTAAACAATGGATGCAAGAGATGAGCTCCTATAATGGATTGCAAACATGCTAGATAGAGAATACAAAGAATATATGCTATATGAGCTTAAAGTTATGCTATATGTTCTATTCATCATGTTTTGGATCATCATGATGAATTCTTTATCTATTCATCATGTTGGATCATCAACAAGGCTAGGAAGGGGGAAGTGTTTGGCCGATCTAGCTGACGGGCACCTCCTAGTTGGACTCATTATCCCAAGACACATTTTTAATGTACTATATCTTATTTATCCGGGAAGCCTTGTAAATCAGCCTATGTATTTGATCCGAGAAGTTGGAAAACTTAAGATGTAATATTTGATCATGTACTCAAAGCCAAAGTGGCCGACCATTGGCCATTTTGAAAGCCCTAGGTATAAAAGTCAAAAGCCTTAGTTTGAAAAGGAGCATTATCTTTTGGAAAAGAAGAGCTTTTGCTATACGACTATCAAGTGGCTACTCTGCTCAAACTTGTAATCCATTTTTCTCATGATTCGGTAACCCAAACTCAATTTTCAGGATTGCATTTTTTTTCCTTGCCTCTTGCTCTTTCAATTAAGTGTAAGTATTTCAAGTTTTGTGTGGTTTGCAACTACACATTTGTGAGTCTTATCTTTAGTTTTGAGCGGTTTAATCACTATTTTTTGACATTTTGACCATAGGAGGGTGTTATTAAACCTTAGTGCGGGCTATTTATGTTGTCCTGTTGAATTTTCCATGACCTAGTACATGATGGATCATGATTTTTGTACCTTTTCACTTTGCCACTTGACTTTGTAGACTTGTCCCCTTAGGCCAAATATAGCTTCATAAAGTTTTGTGACAACTCGAATTTATTTAATCATTGAATGGTGTGATGACCAAGAGCGATGAGATAGGATATAGGTAGATTTTTATATATGGGAGTGGTGGTTAGCTTGACGTTGATGGGTTTGCTTGCTAGGTTCACTTTTTTGAGGATTGACAACCTCAAAGAGTCTCGATGCCCCATCCAATATTGACATTATTTTGTTTGTGACATATAGCTATGATATACATTTCCATCATGACATCTGCTAACAATTTCCTTGGAGACATGGACATACACATCAAAATACAACTTCCAAATATATCTATAGATTGTACACTTGTGGACACAAGAGCAACAGCCAATGTCATCAATTATTCTACATACATGAACATGACAAATGCACCACTATTGATAAATTAAATGTAACGAAAACCGAGGGAAGATTGTGAGCCTAGGCCAAATCAAATTTTCGATCACTATTGACGACCATCAATGCCCACATTAGTTTTATCCATGGTCTATACAGATATCAATGAGGTAGTCATACTAGGTGTGCCTTGGATGCGGACATACAATGTAATGGAATTGGCCTATTTAACTTGAGAGTAGCGGAGATTAATGAGAATACTTTTGAGTAATGTCTTTGTGAGCATAGCGGGTGAACATAATTGAAGATAGCAACATTATCATAGCAATTAGTTAACTTGGCATGAACAATACTTTTGCAAGAGAGAGAATTTAGGGAACATGACAACAGTTGAGGACCGGATTTATGTGGAGCCGGTCCCCCCTCCAATAGGCATTTGTATTATGATTTCTCCCATAAAGAGAGACTTGTTACAATACAATCTTTGTGTTCCTTGTGACCTAGGTGATGCAATGAAGATGGAAATCTTCATGCATCACAAACATAGCATAACATAAACTTGAAGAAATCTTTAACCATGCCAAGCCTCATTCCCAAGACCTCAAACACCTTCGAAGGTGGACAGAGCTAGCAGGGAATGAGGGTAGGGAAGAGTAAGAAGAAACATTTCATAGGAGAAAGAAGTAGTTCCTCACTTATCATACTCTTGTTGCTAGCATACATAATAGCATAGTAATGAAGAAGAAGGAGATGGCAAGCTTAAGCATTGAAGCATGGCTCTTGGTTGGATTTGCACTCCATAGCCAAGAGTGTTGGTGTAGGCTCTCAACCTCTACTTGCTTGGAGAGGGAGCTCTTGCACTTTGCATAGCACACAATGAGAGTGATTATGAGTGTGTGTGGGTGAGTATACCCCCTAAGAAACCCCCTAGCTTGCATGGTCGACCCCCCCTTGTAGCTCATGATGAAAGCTCATTGGACCCCTCCAGGCCTAGCCAATCACAAGTAGGAGCCATTACAAGCAACAAGGGTAGCCTTGGGACAAGTGTCCCCCTTTCCCCTTTGAGAGAGAGGACTTGATAAATGCAAAATCAATCAATTAAATATCCTAAATTATCATTGGACCCCTTGGGTGGCCAACCAATAGGCTTCAGGCACACCATGAGGGCAACATGAGGAGGAACTTGACAAGTGTCCTTGCTGCCTCTTCAAGCTGGGGCTTCCCTTGTGTGTGTGTGTTCTCTCTCATCCCCCCCCACTTGTAGGCTCGCCCCCCTCCTTGTAGGGATCTTTTTGACTTTGGACGAGCAAGCCCCTTAGTCATCAAGCATGACAAAGCACTTGAAGTAGGGGGTGTTCCCACAAGCATCTCAGGCAAGCTTCTCAAGGCACCTCAAGCATCTTAATCATGCAGCAAGTCAAGCACCTCAAGCATGGAGCCAGTCAAGCACCTCAAGCATCTTAATCAAGCACCTCAAGCATGACAAGCACCTCAAGCACGACAAGCACCTCAAGCACGACAAGCACCTCGAGCTTGGGCCGGGATCCCACCTCAAGCTCAGCCCTAGCTTACCTAAGGTGAAAGGACTTTTACACACATTATTGGAGGTCTTCAATGAAGCTAACCCTAAGGTCTTATGCTCCATTTGGTAGCCTTGCTCTTTGATAGACCATCTCTCATTTGGGCCCCTTTACCATTGGCCCCGTGTTGAGATAGATCTATAAGCACATATCTATATCTTAACACTTGTTCCCGTTTATTCTCCCACATTAAGTGATCAATTTAAAACGAGAGAATCATTTGGGTTGGTTAGATATTAGATTTTATGACATTACCTCTCTCTTGAAATCATAGTCGTCCTCGACTATGAGGTAGAAGAGATAAAGCCGTAGTCATCAGTCAATTTTACTTAGCGGGTAGAGGATCCCTTTTTACCCTACGACATCTTTCCAAGATGGATGACTAATCCATTTGGTGCTTGGGAGACATAGCTACCGCAAGCATGTCTACTCTTTAGTCCATTTCATTCTCCCAAAGTAGAGTGACAAATTCTACTTGGTGTTTGAGAGACGTCGTCATCACAAACATGATTGTAAGCATGCATACTAGTTAAATTTGTGGACAATTAAAAAGAGGACTAGTCTTATAAGACAAAAACATGAGTCATTTTAAAAGAAAACTGTTCATTTGCTTACTCTAATGCAGCATTGTAAGCATTGACAAGGTTCATACTATCCTTATGTTGTATTCCTTGCATCCATCTAGCATCTTCAAAAGGATAATTTTTGAACTTAATAAGATACCGTCGGATAATCTTACCATGTCGTAGTACCTTGTCTTCATGCCGAAGAATAGCTTCGGGTTGTAGCACCTCTTCTTGGTCTTCAACTTCGGGAGGGTCTACAATAATTGGTTAAGTTGGTGGCTCTCCTTTATAGGGCTTAAGTAGGCTTACATGAAAGGCATTGTGTATAAGCCAATGGTTGGGCAACTTGAGTTGATAAGCCATCTCATTGATGGGCTTCAAGATTTGGAAAGGACCATAGTATCTTTTTGCTAGTTTAGCATAATACTTTTGATGGCCCGTAGGATTTTTGCCTGTCGTTTGCCGTAATCGAGCCTTAGGAAATTTGAGTAAGACCCAATCATTTTCTTTGAACATTAAAGCTCTTATGTGCTTGTCAGCAGCATCTTTTTGCCTTTGTTGAGAGATGGATATATCCTCCTTAATCTTTTCAAAAGATTCTTGTAGGTCACGGCTATACTCATCGGTGGCGAAGATCTTCCCATGTACTTTGAGCAGCAAGGGACTTTTTGGTCTTTCCTCAATGATCTCAAAAGGTGCTTTCCCCGTAGAAGTATGTACAGTATTATTGTAGGCATACTCTACAAGAGGTAAGTACTTTTCCCATTGTGAGCGTTGATCTACTTCAGTAACATAAGTCTTGAGTAGATCGAGTATCGTAAGATTGGCTATCTCACTTTGGCCATCCGTTTGTGGGTGATAGGCCGAAGAGAAATTCAATCTTGTTCCTAGATTTTCAAAGAGACCTTTCCAGAAATTACTGGTCATTCTAGGATCACTATCTGACACGATGGATGTGGGTAATCCATGGTGCTTGAAAATCTGAGATATGAAGAGAGTTGCCATTTGATGTGCCTTAATAGTCTTTTTCATGGGAATAAAATGTGCTTGCTTGCTAAACCTGTCGACTATTGTCCATATTCATGTATTCCCATGGATAGACTTGGGTAATCCAAAGATGAAATCCATGGATATACTCTCCCATGGTGAATTTGGAATAGGCAATGGCTGGAGTAATCCAGGTTGCTTCCCTCTATCATACTTGGTCTTTTGGCATACTACACATTTTGAAACATACTCTTGTATGTCCACTTTCATTGTAGGCCAATAGAAATACGTCTCTACTCCTCGGAGAGTAGGTTGAATACCTCTATGCCCCACATATGGAGGAGCATGGGATTCATACATAACTTTCTCACGAAGGGAATGGGTAACACATAGCCTATTTTGGTGGAGAAGATAACCATCCTGCAAGGTGAATGGTTCCTCTTTCTTCCCCAAAGCAAGGGCTGACATTACGTCTCTAAAGTCAGGGTCAGTAGCATACTCATCTATCATAAAAGATAGATCATTGTGAGTAGCTATAGACACCGCATTGACCTTTGGTCGTCGTGAAGGTGCATCGTCCACTTGATTGTGCTTACCAGCTATGTGAGCAATATGGAAATTAAACTGCGAAAGAAAATTTGCCCACCTCATTTGTTTGTCGGAGAGCTTGGTTTGCGTCATGAAGTACTTGAGACTTTGGTGGTCGGTTCGTAGGATAAATGGAGTCCCCAACAGATAGTGCTTCCATGTGTCTAGGGCATGTAGAACAGCTAAAAGCTCTTTCTCATAAATGCCCAACACTCGTTCATCAGTATTGAGCCTTCAGCTCTCATATGATATGGCATGCCCTTCTTGTAGCAAAACTGCTCCAAGGCAATCACCACAAGCATCACATTGGACCTCAAATGGCTTTGAGAGATCTGGAAGCACGAGGACTGGTTGGGAAGTAAGCTTCTCTTTGAGCTTTTCAAAAGCATTTTGCAATCCATACATACTTAACGTCCTTCTTAGTTAAGTCGTGTAGTGGTCCTGCTACTTGAGAGAATTTTGTTATGAAGCGTCTATAGTATGCACACATACCAATAAAGCTTCTTAGCTCATGTAGGTTCCTTGGGTTAGGCCATGATTTTATTACCTCTAACTTTGCTGGATCCATACGGATACCATCGTGAGAGATAATATGACCTAGATATTGAATCTCTTGAAGGAAGAATTCAGTTTTCTTTTGGTTGAGAAAAAGTTTGTTCTCCCTCAAGGCTTGAAAAATCACTTGGAGGTGTTGTTTATGTTCCTCCAAAGACTTGGAGTAGATGATGATATCATCAAAGAACACTCTAGTGAATTTGCGATATGGTCTAAAAATTTTCTCCATGAGACGATTGAAAGTAGCTGGTGCATTAGTCAAGCCAAAAGGCATGACTAGATATTCATAAAGACCAAATGTTGTCCGAAACGCGGTCTTTAGGATATCTTCATCCACTATCCTTATTTGATGATAGCCACTCTTAAGGTCAATCCTACTGAAGTAGGTAGAGCCTTGTAGCTTATCAAACAGATCTTCTACCCGAGGCACGGGAAATCTGTTTTTGATAGTGATATGGTTTAGTGCTCGATAGTCCACACACATACGGTATGTACCATCTTTCTTTTGCACTAAAAGGACTGGAGAACAAAAGGGAGAGGAACTAGGCCTCACCATCCCTTTGTCTACCAATTCCTGTACTTGCCTCATAATCTCCTCTTGTTGAGCTTGTGAGACTCGATAAGGAGGTTTGTTAGGCGGTGAGCTTCCTGGAAGGAGCTCAATACGATGGTCATCATCCCCTCGTTTTGGAGGTAGGTCCATAGGGATATCATCGATGAACACATCTTGGAATCCTTTTAGAAAAGTAGACAAGTCTAACTCTTCTTGATTCCTATCATTTACATTTGATGAAACATTATTAGCTTTTTGACATAAATCATGTACGCAGAAACTGAGCTCTTCATTGATTTATCAAAAGAAAGAGGATTTACAAGTGGAATAGTGAGACCATGCTCACTAGCATCTATATACATGTTCTTTACCCTGTAGGTGAAGTAGATTTTCCTTTCAGGGAACTTCATGTTGGCTGCCATGCGATCAAACCATGGCGCCCCTAGGATAACATCCTCATGTTGGAGAGGAGAGATGAAGAAGTCTTCTTTATCGACATAGCTTTGGACATGAAGCCTCAACTTCCCAATCAAGGGAGTAACGGAGGCTTGCTGTCCCTTGAAAGCTGCATGAGCTGTTACTATATCTCCCATCTCAAAAGCTTGAATGCCCAACTTGGTGGCCAACTCCATTGATATGAAGTTTAGAGAAGAGCCAGGGTCAAACAAGATGAAGGCATCATGCTCTCTTACCTTTCCCCAAGCATAGGAAAGTGATGATCCTTTGCAATGAGCATCCTCTTTTGGAGCTTCGATGGTGGAAGCTCTAGGAGTCTCATTGCGAGTATTCTTCTTGGGGCAAGAACGATAGCCATGTCCTTGCTCCCCACACTTGAATCACTTATGGTCCTTGCAAAAAGCTTCAAGCTCTTCAGGAGAGAGTTTGTTTTTAGCTTTGTAAACTCCCTTCTCCTTGGACCGATTGTTGTTGTTGTTGTTGTTGTTGGAAGTGCCTTGGGAATTATTTTGAGCATTGGATTTCCCCTTTGCATCATTTTTATCTTTGTTTTCCATGGGCTTGACATTACGTCTAGCCCCTTGATGGAAATTGATGCGTGAAGCAACCATGGTGTGATGGATTACTTCGGTAATAGTACCAGGCCGTTGAGAGTTGATGTATTCGGCCATCTCTTCATGTAATCCCGCACAGAATTTCTGTCTTTGCTCGGCAAAGTCTATCTTTTGAAAGACAGTAGCTTTCAGATGTAAATCCCAAAACTGGTCTACATACTTGTGGATAGACTCATGAGAGAGAAGCTTCAAGCCGCGCCATTCGGTAAGCACTTTATCCATAGTATCGTTTGGAAGGAATTGCTGCATGATGGAAACTCGTAGAGTTTTCCATGTCCTTGGGGCTTCTCCATTTCCACGAAGGCTAGCCCACCATTGACGAGCTAATTTTTGGAAGTGCATAGCTACATGGCGTAGCTTGGAGGACTCTGTGAAGCCCTCGTCCCCAAAGGCACCATCAAATTGATGTATGAAGGCCAACACTTTGTCAGTAGCACCAAAGGTGCCATCATAGGTGAGAAAAGAGATACTCTTTCCTCCCTCTTGAACTTTTTTAACTTTTGTGACCTTCGCCATGTAGGAAATGATTTGCGATGTCCTCCCCTCTTGTATTCTCTAGGAGAATAGCCATAACTTTCATCGGAAGATGAGGAAGGTAAAGAATAAGGAGAAGAGGGTGACCTCTTCCTAGTCCTTTTCTTCCTTTGTTTCCTCTCTCGCCTTTTAGAGTGATGAGGAGAAGGACTATGGGTTGATCTTTTCCTCTTGGGAGGAGTAGGCGATCGTTTAGACCGCCGTCTTCGTGGAGCCACATCTTTAGAGGAACTTAGACTTTCATTGCTTTCTTTCTCTTTGGATTCCTCCTCTCTAATGGGAGAGAGTCTTCTTTTGGGGGTCTCATCAAGAGGCCTCCTAAGCTCTCTCTCCTCTTGGAGAGGAAGGGGAATTCCATAAGCACGAAGTTGTTGAGTAACTTCGGCTTGCAAAGCACGGTTGCCCATAGCTTGCTGCAACCTAGTGACGAGATAATTCACAAACATGGGAGCATCATCATTAGCACCTTCATGTGCAAAATCAAAGCTATCAATGTTCATTCTACTCTCTTGATTATTGTCAGCCATGTTAACAAAATTTTAGGTATGTTCTTAGTGTATGCTTTGGCAATTCAAAACCTTAGTTGCCACTCCTCTTAGCCTTTGAAAATTGGCGCTTAAGTATCTACACCCACGGCTCAAAGTGGTTAATTATAGAGAGTAGAGGAGTAGGTCTAACATAGCAGAGTTGCCGAGGGCTAGCTCCTTTCGGACTTCTTATGGCTCAATAATGGTAAAGCCGTAGGCAAGTCTAGAAAGACTCCATTATTAAGTCCAAAGCTCCCGAGGTGTGCACCATCCCCCACATAGTGGGCTCAACAAAACCGATAATAGATCCCAGTTCCACTTACCCTATTATAATTAACAACATCAACCATTTATAGGCTACTTAAGGACCTCTCTTCTTAAGCAAGAAAAGAGAAACCAAATTCTCTGATACCAATGTAATGGAATTGGCCTATTTAACTTGAGAGTAGCGGAGATTAATGAGAATACTTTTGAGTAATGTCTTTGTGAGCATAGCGGGTGAACATAATTGAAGATAGCAACATTATCATAGCAATTAGTTAACTTGGCATGAACAATACTTTTGCAAGAGAGAGAATTTGGGGAACATGACAACAGTTGAGGACCGGATTTATGTGGAGTCGGTCCCCCCTCCAATAGGCATTTGTATTATGATTTCTCCCATAAAGAGAGACTTGTTACAATACAATCTTTGTGTTCCTTGTGACCTAGGTGATGCAATGAAGATGGAAATCTTCATGCATCACAAACATAGCATAACATAAACTTGAAGAAATCTTTAACCATGCCAAGCCTCATTCCCAAGACCTCAAACACCTTCGAAGGTGGAGAGAGCTAGCAGGGAATGAGGGTAGGAAAGAGGAAGAAGAAACATTTCATAGGAGAAAGAAGTAGTTCCTCACTTATCATACTCTTGTTGCTAGCATGCATAATAGCATAGTAATGAAGAAGAAGGAGATGGCAAGCTTAAGCATTGAAGCATGGCTCTTGGTTGGATTTGCACTCCATAGCCAAGAGTGTTGGTGTAGGCTCTCAACCTCTACTTGCTTGGAGAGGGAGCTCTTGCACTTTGCATAGCACACAATGAGAGTGATTATGAGTGTGTGTGGGTGAGTATACCCCCTAAGCAACCCCCTAGCTTGCATGGTCGACCCCCCCTTGTAGCTCATGATGAAAGCTCATTGGACCCCTCCAGGCCTAGCCAATCACAAGCAGGAGCCATTACAAGCAACAAGGGTAGCCTTGGGACAAGTGTCCCCCTTTCCCCTTTGAGAGAGAGGACTTGATAAATGCAAAATCAATTAATTAAATATCCTAAATTATCATTGGACCCCTTGGGTGGCCAACCAATAGGCTTCAGGCACACCATGAGGGCAACATGAGGAGGAACTTGACAAGTGTCCTTGCTGCCTCTTCAAGCTGGGGCTTCCCTTGTGTGTGTGTGTTCTCTCTCATCCCCCCCCACTTGTAGGCTCGCCCCCCTCCTTGTAGGGATCTTTTTGACTTTGGATGAGCAAGCCCCTTAGTTATCAAGCATGACAAAGCACTTGAAGTAGGGGGTGTTCCCACAAGCATCTCAGGCAAGCTTCTCAAGGCACCTCAAGCATCTTAATCATGCAGCAAGTCAAGCACCTCAAGCATGGAGCCATTCAAGCACCTCAAGCATCTTAATCAAGCACCTCAAGCATGACAAGCACGACAAGCACCTCAAGCAGGACAAGCACCTGGAGCTTGGGCCGGGTTCCCACCTCAAGCTCAGCCCTAGCTTACCTAAGGTCAAAGGACTTTTACACACATTATTGGAGGTCTTCAATGAAGCTAACCCTAAGGTCTTATGCTCCATTGGGTAGCCTTGCTCTTTGATAGACCATCTCTCATTTGGGCCCCTTTACCATTGGCCCCGTGTTGAGATAGATCTATAAGCACATATCTATATCTTAACACTTGTTCCCGTTTATTCTCCCACATTAAGTGATCAATTTAAAATGAGAGAATCATTTGGGTTGGTTAGATATTAGATTTAATGACATACAAAGCAACTTCGGATTGGCACGAGGATGCATTGGAGTTCATAATTAACTACACCTCTTATTTCAATCCACTAGAAAAAAGTGATCACTTGAGGGAAGTACAACCCATTGTTGCAAAACCACAACAAGTAATGAAACCTACGCATGTACGGCATTTCAACAAAAAATCAACAAGACATGTATGGGTAAAGAAAAAAATCATGGCCATCAAACCTAAGCAGATATGGATACCCAAAGCCACAACTCAAAAAGTGGCAACCAAAACAAAATAGCATAGTTCTCCTACAAAATCTTGACAACTTCAAAGCACTTATACTTGGCAGCGGCAATCAAAACAACAGTCAAAATCTAGAGAAAGCCCACCTAAATATCAATGGATTCTGAAGAACACACTCCACCAAGCCCGACCAATATAAACAACTTGGCAATGGAGATGAAACTATTGACTCGACACCCAGCCCCCAGCTGTCTCCACCAACCACTAAAATCATGACACAAGTCCTTCACAAACCCACAATCAAAGAAAGAGTGTGAAACACTATATTAGGGAATTTGAGACTTTCCAAATGATTTGGGAATTGCCAATATCATTAAGATTTTGCCATAAAAAAAGATCTTAGACCCTTTTTAGAAAATAGAAACCTCCATAAGGTTGTGTTGAGCAAACACTCCAAGCTCCACTCTCAAAATAAGTGCTTAATATTTGACCCGATGGTCAAACTTAGCACCGTATGTCAAAGTGAAACTTGGGAGATTCCCAAATTCTCTAATATTGTGTTGTGACATCTTCAAGAACCGTTATTCAAAAAGCGTAGTATAGATGAAGTCTCTATAGCCAACACCAAGGGGGAAAAAATTCAATACCCACATCTTGCATAGCATAGTGTTTTCCCATGCATTTCTTCCATTCGCATGATAGGGCCACATTACACGTCCTTGCATAGACACTATATTACCACCCATGCACATTTCCCAACCTTTTGTATGGGATGACTCAAACTAGGAAGAGGGGAGTAGCAGCCTATGACTACTGCAACATAAAAATATTTTATGTGTACAGTGTACAAAGTGTGTGTTTTGCTTAACTTTTTGCTTTTTTATTTGGATTTTACCTCTTATAATGCATATCAATGAGCTATATTGATCGAATTTTGGCAATCATGATGCCTACAGTGAGAGCATGTATTATGACTGTGAGAAATAATTTTGGGTAATTTTTTATTGAATAATAATAAATTCAAAAAATCCTTTAATTATTAGTTAGTAGGGATCAAAAATCATTAAAATTACCTAAGGAATCCGAGATCAATTTATGATAGCAAACACCATATCATCAAAGCAAAAGCTTTAAGCATAGCAAGTTTCAAAACATTTGGTGCAAATCAATGTTTTGGCTAACTTACAATTGGTCAAATTTACAAAATTACAGACAAACATTGACAAAATATCCAAATCATGAGCCGCTTGAGCCACAAGTACTATAATATGAGCAATCTAAGTAAAGAAGATAAAAGTACACTTGGGGTTTTAGGTAAGCGAGACACTTATACCCAAGGTAGGTCAATTTAGACCTCATTTATCATTGTGCCATGTGTGTGTGTGTGTGTGTGTGTGTGTGTGTGTGTGTGTGTGTGTGTGTGAGTGAGAGAGAGAGAGAGAGAGAGAGGGAGGGAGGGAGAGAAAGCATTCAACAACCTAGAGCACACATCACGTTTTTGCCTACTATGTGTCATTGAGGACACCACTCTACACATGATTCTACAAGTATTACCTATATACCTTACCCAACATTTCCATATGGTATGCACATCACAAAAAACACTAAAATGACCACAGTAATCAAAATCACAAGCCAATTTCTACAAGATTCAAGGGCTTGATAGGAGGATCACAAGTGATCCAAACTCCAAGAGTTGGGAAAAAAATCAGCATGATGCGTACTCCAAAGGAAGGGTTTTGCCTTGCTTGAGGAGCTCACTTGTGAAATATTTTTGCGTTTGAAAAAAATTTGATGCTCCTAATAGCCTTTGATAGTTTGCAAACATTTGGTTTTGATTCTCATCCATGCAATTGATTCGATGTTTTTTGTGAAGTCAGAGCTACATCATACATTGGTCCATGAGCAGTAAGGAAGCATACCTGTTGAATATGGCGGTGTGTGGTAGTTTTGAGTGCTCACGAGGCAAAAACACAATCATGCAGCTCTAGGTCAAAATGGCTCTCTCTCTCTGTCTCTCTCTCTGTAGCTCTGACTAAAAATGAGCCCTAATTTGCCACATTTTTCCTATATGGAGCCTATATGTACCCGACCTACTCGAAGTGACAAGTGCATACTTAACTTTCTTGTCCCGATTTCCCATAGTATATCACCTGCGAGTCAAATGGTTCATCATTTGGATTCTTTGCCGCTAATTGCCCTTGATTTTGCCATTTTGATCCGTCATATGTTGGCCCAAAATTTGAGTTGTCCCAAATTCTTCCAAACTTGACGTGCTTGAAGCTCTTGTTTTGTTGATCTGGTGTTTGCTTTCATAACTTGATGCCGACTTTCTCGGCTCATTTTTTGATTTTTTATCGTGTTTAGCTTAAAAGTTGAAGAAAATTATTAGAACTTGTTATTATCTGGCCAAAAATTAGCCAAGATTATTCCACACACTCATATGTACATAGTCTCACTCTACGCATCATGTTTGTCAAAAATTGTCGATACGGCTCATTATTATGCCTGATAAGAGATAATAATTGATAAAAAGCAACCAAAAAAGCAAAAAATTGAGCAAAAAAACACGCTTTGTACACTATACACATAAATTCTCGACATCTTGCAGCTTAAGATCTTGCAATAAACTGCTGTCAAAGCTAATGCTACTCCCCCCTTCCCAATCTGAGTCATCCTCCTTGAAGAAGGTTTGTGCTATGTGCATGGGCTCAAACAACGTGTCTATGCAAGGTTGTGTAATGTGGCCCTATTGATAGCCGTTTTTCGGCTTTCCATAATTGCCATAGTAAGCTACCTCACCCTATCAAATCACTCAAACATTTTGGTTATCCCTACCATTTCACTGTACATAGGCGTGTGTGAGTTAGGGGACTTTCCCTATATTTTCTTAAAAACCCTTAATTAGCTAGTCACTGGGCTAGTTGAGCCAAAAAATTTAAAAAAATAAAAATTATAAGTATATTATGGCCCATTTGTGTGTAAATACTTCATTGTATATAGTGCCTAAATAAAAGGATTCTTCATAATTATTTTGGTATTTATTTAAATATTTCTATCTATGGTGTGTTATTTATGCTATGTACATTGACTCACCATTACCATATTTTTTCTTACCATTTTGCATACTCTTTATTCCATATAAAAATAATTTCATGCAAGCTTCTCTTATTTTTTGTGTAACTCCATCCCAACAAAAATCCAAAAAAACTAGTTTTATTTATGTGTATATTTTTTCACTATTGTGATTTTTCCTTCCTACATCTATTCTCTTTTACTCTCATAAAATAGAACACCAAAAATATTCATCTTTTTATGGTAGACTTATAATGAGAGAGATTTATTTTGACCCCTTTATATTTTTTCCACCTATATTATTTATATTTGACATGTACATATTTTTTTAGACCCCTCAATATTTGATTTTCTTAGTTGTACTATTCACTTATATCATGATCTCAACAATATCTTCAATTATAGACCTACCAAATAAGGTCAAGGGTATGTGGCATGCATACATGCACCATAGGGAGCTCACTCTTGGAGGTATTCAAAAGAATCATCCAAAGAAGGACCTCACAAGGACCTTGTGTAGTGGAAAAAACAGTCGGTTTTGCTGAATTTTAAAAGATCACATGCTCCCAGAATTTGAAAAGGTAACACAAACAAAAGTTGTAGCTCGTGAGCTGAACTTTCACCAAAAAAAAATTCATATTTTTTTGAGCTACGAGCTGTGAGCTATGATTTTATTGGTGGACCCCAGTTTGCTCATGCTATGCAGCCACACTCCCTCTTCCACTTTATCATTTTCCTCTTTCACACACACTCCTCCCTCTCCTTTCCACTCCCAAACCTGCAACTCCCATGTCCTAATTCACCCTCTTCACCATTGCCACATCTCTCACACCTCCATAGCCTTCATCATCCTCCATTTCTACACCCTATGTGTCCCCCTTTCTCTCTACATATATGTCCATATTACCATACTCTCTTCAGCTTTGTAAAGAAATTCAAAAAATCAGCAAAAATCCAAGGATAACCTCTGCAAATGAAGGCTTTTATCATGAATTTTCCAAGGTTTGAAGATAACATAGCTTCATCGACACGCGTTACTTCGCCATGCTGACCGCTTCTTCTACCGGTGCTGTAAAGAGGTGAATGTCAACTTCTCCAAAGTTTCAACCTCTCTTTACAAGCTCATCCCTTCTCTAACTTTTCTCATCATATATCTCACCATTTGGTGAATGATTTTGTAAATATTTTTTAGTGATAATTACTAACTACTAACCACTAACTTTATTGTAAAATGCACCCTCTACTAGAGTAGGCACTCCCCAATTATTCACTCAATCCTCTCTCCTTTCATCCTCAATAATTCTCTTCCCTTGAGCCCACATCCATGTGACTCAAAGGACAAGAGAGACCCACCCTCATAAAAAAAATAAAAATATGCATAATCTTTGATTCCTTCAAATAAACTTGATTAGGCCTAATCCTAATCGGGGATTCTAAAACCTATAAATAGAGCCCTTCTCTCCCTTGTAAAACATCACATGATCACACTACACCACACCATTCTCAACACATAACACCCCACTCTTCAAGCCTAGTTGTGTAGAGTGTGTGCATTGTGAGTGCTCTATTCCATCACTACACATAGGTGCATGGAGAAACTTGAAGTTAGTTATGCCATCTAGAGGAGTGAGGTGATACTATACTCTACAATCACACTTGTAGCCTACTCTTGTCCATAAATAAGATTCATAGTTTTGAGTGCAATTGTATGTTGCAACTACGACTCTTCTCTCCAAATTGATTTGATAAGTTGGTTCATCAGGTGGTTGAAGGTATATTGTCCTTGAAGTTTGTTGTGTCATTTAATGCTTGGTGGTTTGAGGGCTTGTTGAATTGTTTGCCAAAACTTTCAATTGTAAGAGGGTGCTCGGTGAGAGGGCTCCCGTGACCCTAAGACAATTTGTGTATTGGCAACAAGGTCAAGTTTTGTGTTGTCTCTCTATTTCTCATCAAGCTTTGTGTGCATCTAGTCTTTAAGGCTAAGACTGAGTTGCTCAAGTTGATTTGTGCGCTTTACCTCTCTCTGGCGTGGTGAATGTTTGTGTTTGGTGTGTGTGGCTATCTTGCATTCCCCTCTCTTTGTGCGTTTGAGTACAAGGAGATATCACGTGCGTCCTAGTTCGCATCTACAACTAGGTGGTGCCCCTTTTCTTGTTTGGTTTCTGGCTGTGGGTTGTTGTTGTCTCTGATTGTGCTTGCCCCAGCCCCATTTGAGCAGCACGGGAGCCTCGAAGGGTGTTTAGAGGCAGCTCTTCTTGTTGCCCGCCCCGGACCGCCTCACTATTATGCCAATGGAAGAGATACATGAGGTAACATTATGATGTGCAAGATGTGGGCAGTACTAAACAAAGTGTTCGGTAGCATTTGTGGGTGAGGCTCCATCTAGACTACGTTGTCGAATAAAAGCGTTTGGAGATGGTGCACCCATTCCTTGATTTTTGGTTTGGTGAATATTGTTGGCTTGATGTCGGTGATTGTTTGTTGCTTTGGTACCCACTTGTACTTTGGTTGGGGAGAAAGATGAGCTATTTGTTGTGGCATTTGCTTTGGTTTCCATTGCCAATGTGGTTTGGCGGCTTGGGGTTTGTTCTTTGCTTTTGTGTTTTGGAATCCATGAATACTTGGTTGGCTTGTTATAGAGTTGGTTCATAGTTTGGGTTGCCACTTCTAAGTATAACTTATTTGAGGGTTGTGAGATGTTTTTGATTGTTTTTTCTTTGTGATGGGAGGAACCTATGGGGATTTTGGCTTGAGTAACCATATTTGTTTTTGCTTGTCAACCCCGCCATGCTTGACTTCTTTACCCATACTTTCTTGATTGGTTGTTTATTGGGTTGGTAAGCAGATCTGTTTTGCAATGTAGGTTGTTGTTTGATCTTAATGGGTTGTACATCCTAAACATGATTAGTTTGTGCCAAGGGAGTGACATATTAGGTTCCATTAAGGTTGATCTTTAAGGCTTCCTCTCGGTAATCTGAAACTGCTTTGTACATGCACATCTATGAGACACCCAAGATGATTATCTCATTGAGATCAATATCCACCATTACATGGAACTGGTGTGGGTAGTGTTGGCCACCTATGTTGATTGACACATTGGCTTGACCTAAATTGACTATTATCTCTTTGTTTGCAGCTCGGAGCTCCATTTAAATGGGCGTCAATTGTACATCTGACATATTTAGGTATGTTGAATACTTTATGGTACTTATTCGTGCTCCAGTATCAACAAGTGCCCTCTTATGTGATCCATCTTCCAGTTGTATATGGATGCATACATCCATACCTCCAAGCCAATTCAAGTTTGTCTGAATCTCTTCAAGAGGAGGGGATGTTGTAAGTTGTTGAGGTTAGACTGTGTTTTGTCGTTCTTTGTGCTTTAAAATTTGCAACTTTGCTTTCTCCTAAGCGTGTGCTTGAATGGCTTGAGCAATTTGCTTCTATTCTGCTACTTTGAATCTTTTCCAGCATTTCAGTGGTTAGTGATAGATGATATTTCTTTAATCTGCAAGTTGGGCATCTTTTTCCCTCTAATGTTTGCAAGTTTGATGGCACCACCGGATGATATGTTGCTAATCGCAAATGAACCATTACCTTGCTTTATTAATTTTTTTGAGTGTTGTTTCAAGGTGTACATTAATACATAGTCCCCCTTTTTAAACTCCTTGTTGATCAAATGTTGATCATGGAATTCCTTCATGAGTTGTTTTTGCACATAAATGGCAGTGAAAACTCACACACGTAGGTCATCTATCTTTTCTAGCTCATTTATCCTTTATGACAGTTCATGTCCTATCCACTCTAAGTTATTCGCTACTTATAGTGTAGAAATCAAGAATTCAATGGAAAATATCGGATTAAGCCCAAACACCATATTGAAAGGTATTGTTTCTATAGTTGGTTTGCGAGCAACTCAATATGTCCAAAGAGCTGAATGTAACTTTTGTAGTCGTAAATGGATTCGTTCACTACTTTTGTGGGCACTATGCATAGAATTTTGTTTGTGCTTGCCCATTTTCTTGAGGATGATGTGATGCTAATTTATGATGGATTACCATAAACTCTTTCAACAAGAAGTCAATCATTTCATTTATGGCGCAAGTCCCTCTATCACCTACTATTTGATTGGTATCCCATATCTTGTATAAAGACATTTTCATTTGTTCTTGCATTGGTTTGGCATGTGTTCTATATGAAGGGGTGTGATAGATCCAACAAAGTCAATTCCCCATTTGGCAAAAGCCCTTGCTCCCATCATAGGTTGTAATGGCATTTTGTCTCGTCTCATAGTGCTTTGGTATGCTGGCACTCATCACAACTCTTCACATATAGTTTGGCATCCATGAACAAGGTCAGCCACCAAATTCCTACAACCAGGATTTATTTTGTAGTTTCCTCGTTAGAAAAAATATATGTCTGCCTATCTGGCATGAGCCCGGGGAGGTCACCTAATCAAAATGTAACATATCACGTGAGTTCAACGGAAGGGTATTTAAAGTTCTTGAAACTTACAGCAATATATATAGAAGGGTATTTTTTTTTCAAATTTAAAAAAAAAGTTACAGATTTTAAAAGGAAAGGGTACATTATATTCTTAAAAAAATTCATAGATAAGGGGTTTTACAAACATGTATTGAACGTACGTGATATGGTAGTTTTACACATAGTGAACCCCTCGAGGGCATGAGCTTGTTCAATAATTGGTATATATTCACTTTTTGTGGCAATCATTCATGAATGGTTATCCTTTCCCTGCTTCTAGAGGTGGTCCTTGATTATCATGTAGCCCTCTACTTCAAACTAAATGGATCTTCTCCTGAATTTACCCATCCCTTCTGGCAAGACACCTTTGGTCAGGTAATCTACAATGTATGAACTCCTCTTGGGCACAATTGCTACTCAAAATAGTGTTACATATTCTACAGGTAACTGATTTGCACAAATGTTACATGAACTAATATAGCCATGAACACTTTGTTGCATGTTAGCCTAGTGCACACCAAGTCGCATAAATCGTTGAAATGTTTGCACTTTTCCACTATGAATTCTCGTTGTTTGCACATGAGCTTGGCTCAAGTACACATATGTTCTATTGGCTCTATACACCACCTCAATACTCCATCATTTTCTTGCTTATACAACCTTTCAGTAATGTTTGGGTATGTTCCATAATTGATGGTTGTCGTGGAGAGGTCACCATCAATTGCTTTTGGTGCTGCTCTATCAATCTAGACAAAATATCTTCTCTCTCAATGTGCAGTTCCTTTTTTTACTACCTTGGAGAAATCAAACTCAAGCAGTATGATAAACCACCAAACATACATCCTATATTACATGGTTTGTTTACCAAGTATAATAGTTCCTAAGGATCCACAAAGAACACAAAATTATTCGCGAGAAGGTAGTGGTTAAAATTTTTTATTGCATATACCACTCCTAACCCTTCTCTCTTTGTGGTTATGTAATGTTTTTCTGCGCTATTAAGTTGTTTGCTGGAGTAACAAGTGGGAAAATCCATGTTGTGTTCTCTCGGGCTATGCTAGGAAGCAACCGGTTGCATATTCCGATGCATTGATGTGGACATGAAATATCTTAGTCCAATCAATATTCTTCGGAATCGGAGGAAAAGTAAATCTCTGCTTTAATTGTTGGAATTCTTTCTCTCACTCGTCAATCCACTCAAATTTTGTAATGAAAGCATCCAGAGGTTTTGCAATGATTGCATACATATAGATGAATATTCTATATTAATCACAATGGCACATAAAGGCTTGTACCTCTTTAACTTTTTTGGGTTTTAGAAGAGAAACAATTACTTGTATCTTTTCAAGATCTGTGGAAATGCCATTCTTGGACACAATGTGCCCCAAAATCTTTCCTTGTCTTAACATGAAGACAAATTTCTTTGGATTTAAGTAGATGCGATAAGTTTTGCATTTCTCAAAGATCTTTCTCAGATGCTCTATGTGTTTGTTTCTTAGGAGGAGAGAATGCACGCATAAGTTGTCCATGTAGATTTCTAAGAATTGTCTTAGATGCTCTTTAAATGCATGACTCATCAACCTTTGGAATGTGGTAGGTGCATTGGTCAATCCAAATGGCATTACTCTGTAAGCAAATATGCCCCATTATGTTGCAAAGGTCGTCGTATGTTGATCCTCTAGCTTTATGGCAAGTTGTTTGTAGCCTAAAAATCCATCAAGAAAGTTATAAGCCTCCTTGCGTGCAACTCTCCCAATTACATGATTAGTAATAGATAAGGGGTAGTTATCTATGATGGTGGTAGCGTTCACCTGTTTCAAATTTACACAAACTCAATTTTCCATTTTTATTGGGCACTACCACTATTGGTGACACCCAATCTACGTGTTCAAGGCTAGTGGCGATGTTGTCAAGTTCACCTTGAGCATTCCTCTTGCTTACATATCTTTGAGAGGTGGCACTTCTTCTTGTTGGTTGGTAGATGAGGGTGCAATATTCCACATCACACCACATCGTGAGTGATTTAGTACTTTCTCTAATGGGAGATTTGGTCAAGTGCACTTGGACAATTGTGCGCGTATGTCACACGTGTAAATGCAAGGAACTTGCCGATACAGTGTGTGCGAGCCACAAATGGCTCCAAGAACACAACAAGCCTAAACTAGTAAGCTCAAAGATGGCGATGGTGTGTCACTCACCGCTCTACGCTTGCTGTCGTGGAGGATTCCTTGCCGCGAAGAAGAGGGAGACGCCGCTACGCCACGCTCAATCGCCTCGCCGCCGTCGTGCCACCGTAATGCTCGATCGCACACATACTCTCTCTCTCTCTCTCTCTCTCTCTCTCTCTCTCTCTCTCTCTCACACACACACACACACACACACACACACACACACACACACACATACATACACACACAAGGAGATGAAGAAGAAGAAGATGGAGATGGAGCAAGAGCACTCTTCAATTGCACAAATGAGAGAATAAGTGAATTTTAGGTTTAGTTGACTTTTATATGAGCTCGCCCCATTCACACTTGGGCGCCCATGCTAAGCCAACTAATCCCTTCAATGTTCCAGTTAGAGTGCGCCTCTCATCGGTGATCACTCTTATCCTTTTCCTATTGGACCGACAAGCCCGGTACCTGACTCTACCAAATAAATAATACAGCATCCGTCGTAGGTGATAGGAATGTGTGTGAGGGTTAACATGCCTCCCTTCCTGATGTAGATTCCGTCCTCGGAAGCTATTGAGGTGAAGCTCGTTCGTTGAGGTGGAAGAGCATTTGAGATGAATGTCCTTAGCCTTCTTCAGTCACACTGGAAGATCAAACAACATTGGCACAGTAATTGCATTCTCATATACAATTAAAAAGCATATGCAGTTTTAGGGAGACAACTTGATTGGTAGCATAATTCTAAACCATTTGTCAGCAATAAACATTAAATTTCAATATAATCAAACGCATAAACAGTTGTAAGGGTAAAAATTAAACAAGTCTGGGGTCACTAATTTAACGGTCGAAAGGCACTAAAGATCGACTATTAATACCATGGGAAAGCTTCTCAATTTTCTCTGGTCAATTAAGTAGTTTAATCGTAAAAGCCAAGTATTTCATGTCTGAGGGCTGACTAGAGGCTATACCTAGAAGACCTTGTAGTTAAGCTACGATAAAAGGAATTTCTCATGAAATCATCGCCTGACTGATTTACCTTTTCTTTGACCCCCCAAAGTCTTTTCACAGTGATTCAATTTTGATGTGTGTGCTTATTTTGTATGCCTTGGGTTTTTTGCTTTTCAAGGAAAAACACCCACACTAGGAACCTCTAGGGCTCTAGTACCATAGGGCGATACATGTGAGTGGAGTACCAAATCAAGCTGAGATTTCTCTTCCAGCTTAAGATTTTACATTGTGGCACTTTGATTATTATTTTTTTCGTTTTTTTGCATTTTAATTTTGTAACTTTGGGGGGTCATATAGCGCTGTTACCCTCCCCAGGCTAATCACACTAGTAAACTCCCTGTATAATACTTAAGCTAAAGGTCAATAGGGACTAAGCCCACTAGAAAGCCCTAGTACATTTCACACAATGCTGCCTAAATCAGATTAAGAACCTAAGTAACCATTGTTTATTAGGAAGGCATTCCCCATGGTATTAAGAGAAGATCTCTAACGCGTAGCTTGGTCAAACTAGCTTGGTCAGACTGCCTGCATTTTAAACCTAGACAAGTGATTATGACAAAAAATTACATTGAATTTAATGTTGGGTATTATGCTACCAATCACAATTAAAGCAAACAAACATAGATGCAAAAAAGATAAGGGGCAATGCTAATGGACAAGAAACACCTGTTTGTGTTGATGGTCGCGCTTGATTTGAAGTGTAAACCAGAGAAAGATTCCATGAAGGTCCAAATCCTAACCACAGCAACACGTTCCTGTACACACCAGGAAACACAAAGAATACCTCTAGGAGGCACATCAATGGGGAAAAATAACTTTGTTGATCACTAAACTCTAAAACAGAAACACTCCTATTGTACTAATCCTACCTACCCTCCATCACTCAAGTGATGAGGATCAAAGGTGTTTAATGACATAGGTCTTTGTTTTAGTGTACCGGATGTGAATGTGTAGGTTTGGATCAATGTTTTGACTTTTATTGTGCATACTCATTTGCTAATTGCTCGTTATTTTTGTTTTTTGTGAGTATAAGGCTTTATATATACATTCCCTAAGATTGGGAGATTGAGAGGTTAGGGAGGAAGGTTGAGAGGGAAATAATTCAATAGGCTGATGTAAATGAAGACTTCCCCCCTTCCTTGGGTAGGTCATACTGTTTGAAATGTGCTCGTCACCCTTTGAAACCAATTGTTCCAGTTGGTAATAGGTGAGGATTTTTGCCATTAGTTTTCTATTACCTTAGGTGCCTCATCGAGTTGCAAGGGCGGTAAGGTACTCTCCCAGGATCGAACTTGAAGGGGTTCATCAGGTGATTCTTGAACACTGGGAGGTGTGGATTCCTTTGTAGCTTCATGGAGGTCCACTATTGTAGGTGGAGGCTGTGGAGAAGCTTTTACCTCTATGGATGCATTATATGAGGAGCTAGAAACTTCATGGGACTCCCCCCTTCCTGAGTTAGGTGGAACAAATCATTCTTTCTTCGGTACCCAAACTAGCTCTGGAGCGAGTGTGTAGCATTATGTGAATTTTTTCTTTCCGCGATCGTCAATTTGTTTTGAAGCTACAGGATTGGGGGCATATGGGTCAGGTGACATGTAAGAACACAATCTACGTTTTGGCACCCAAATTTGATCATTTTCTTGATGGTAGCCTTGGGCTTCCAATAGTTGTTTAGGAATCCATTGCAACATTTTCTTACTTTTCTGGGAGCGAGTGGGACGTTTCTTACAAGGCTTCTGTTTTTTAGCATCAACCATGGTCGCTAAAGAAGATTTAGAGACCCACTTGTATGTTTTCTTCGTTATATTAGGATGAGTCTTGTCAGAAGCTATATGCATTGCTTGTAGTATATCTAAGGGTACAGGCATTTCATCCCCCTCAGGTGTTACCCAAGTCATCCCTCTGTTTTCCCAAGTGTCTACGGTTGCTACTAGGTGGACCCAATCCACATTGTCCGACTCAGTCATCCCAGGTAGTACATCCATATAAGAAGAATCTTCCCCAACATCAGTGTCCGCTTTACACGTGTAACAATACTGCAATGGGGCCGAGTGAACTGTGGTGTCAGATCTATGATCAATCATAAACCTGTTTCCTAGAGGATGTCTGCTCGACCAGTTACAAGATCTACTCGA
The DNA here is from genome assembly GCF_014529385.1 of Adiantum capillus-veneris. Lineage (NCBI taxonomy): Eukaryota > Viridiplantae > Streptophyta > Polypodiopsida > Polypodiales > Pteridaceae > Adiantum > Adiantum capillus-veneris. The sequence continues at coordinate 120,951,222 of NC_140934.1, read as the reverse complement.
ATAACAGAATCTTGGAACTGCAGGTAGACATGGTTTTTAGACCAGTCATGCACCATTTTTGCTTCCCTCATGAAAGGACGTCCTAAGATCATCTCAGATGCCATAGTATGCTTGGAGAAATCCATAACAATGAAGGTAACTCTTATTTTATGTCCAAAGACCTTGATCTTGAGATCTTCTAGCATCCCAATAGGTTTAACAATAGACCCATTGGCCATCTTCACTACTATGGTTGTGGTCGCAAGGTGAGGTCTTCCCATAGTTTCCCAACAATTTTTAGTCACAATGCTAACCCCAGCGCCACCATCAAGGATTCCCTTCACAGTTAATACCTTAGTAGTGATTGGTATGGTCGCATTGGATTCATCACCCTCAAAGTATTGTCCCAACTTGTTAACAGGTATTTCTATAACAAGGTTCTCATCTAGGTTGGGTTGTGGATCTAAGTGTTCCTCCTCTATTGGCATCTCCCCACCTCCATCCATCTGTGCAAATTGTGGTAGCCCAAACTTTAGTTCTCCATTGAGGAAGGCTTGAAGAGCTGAGACTAGCTCGGGGTCTTTAAATAGTTTGGACATGATGGTGGTTCTAACTTCTGAAGACATGAAATCCATCAATTTGGCAATGTTTAACGGCACCTTTTGGACTTCAGTCCCTTGACGTGGGGAAGATGGGATCTCCATTTCTTCGATAGGATCAGGTAGACCCTCTGTAAACATTCTTTCCATCAAGAAGTGAGTACGCCCACTTTCCCATCACTTTAAGTCACTTTCTTCTTGGATGACACTAGGTATGGCAGGGTCTATGGACTTGGTGAGGTTGTTGTTGCGTAGGGAACACGATGTCTGTAATCTGGATCTGCCTAGGTGCTGGCTCTAGATCCCTTTGGCTATCTTCTACCAAACTCCTTAATTGCTTGACTCGCTCAACCTCCTCTGTAGGGTTTGGATAAGTTCCTATCTTCTTCTTGGATCCTGGCCATTATGGCTCATGAAGATCTTCCTTGTTGGTTTCTATCTTAGTGGTCGTTTTAGTCTCCATGGTTTCACTTGAATCAGAATCCTCTTCAGCGTCGTTCATATATACGGGGTTGTCACCAGTCCCTATGTTGGTCTTTGAACTGGGGTCTGATTCGCTGGTTTTTGTGATCTCTTCCTTCGTGTTTTCTTCTTTTTCTGAGATTGGGCAATTGATGCCGTGTCTCTTTCCTCAAGAATATAATTTTGTTTTTGGAGCATCGATCGTGTGAGTACGTTTACTGGTACCACAGGTGTACTTTGTGATGGCTCCTCAATAACTTCAATCAAGTTTAATGGCGTGATCTTCGGTGCATTTGGATTATTTGTACATTGGGCAATCAAATGATCTATGTCACATCGATTACACATGAGTATCGGCATTGTAGACGTGCTCGCTTGATTGGTTTGCATTAGTGTGGCGTTCTTTTGTAGCCTAATAGGACACTTGGCCACACGATGTGGACCTCCACACTCATAGCATTGAAGAGGTGGTCTCTTAGAAATGTAATTGATATTTTGTCCTCTTACAGCAAGAGCAGCTACTTGATAGACAGGTTACTTGTCCCCAATAGTCCTCCATGTAGTATTGTGGACTTTCTTCAAGCACATCCATCCCATAGGCAATATTAGGATCTATATCTTCCTCACAGCCTTCCAAACAAGCAATAGATGACTCACAATCCACTTGATTCACAGAAGTGATTCTCAGATGTGGTGGTTGTGGTCCTAGCACTGGAGGTGGTAAGGGTGTTGTTTGAACAACATTTTGGGCCCTAGGGACCATGTGTTGTGTTGTTTGTTCAAGAGGTGGGGCCGGCATCAGTGCGGCACTCGAGGTGTGTCTGTCCATGCTAAGGTTGGTCTATTGGCCATCGCGCGCTTAAATACTATGCAATCCTTATCTTGATGACCATACCTTCCATAGGCATTGCAATTCCCATTGAATTTTACTCTAAAACTAGAGCATTCACTAGTACTATGCGTTCCATAATATACTGAGCACCATTGTTGTTCCCTTCATGCATACATATGATTGTTTTGCGGAGCAAAGATTGTCTCTAAGACTCTCTTAAATAGCCTTGGTGAGATCTGCTAAAGTCATCTCAGATATCTTTGGCTCCTTAACAATAGACTTTAGGGTCATTGGCTGATGCCCTGATGTTTGCGAGCTAATAGATTTAGGCTCAACAGACACTCTTTCTCCTCGAATCATTAAATTATCCTCCAATTGGATCGCATTGGTGGTGACTGCTTCCCAAGTGGTGATACCTCTAATGACTAAGCCATTGTAGATATCCTCATGTCGTAATCCCCTAATAAATCTATCAAGCAATTGATTATTATAGAAGCGCTCATTTGGATTACAACAAGAATTCAAATGCTTTAAGCGACTAATAAAGTCTCTCACGGACTCTCCTTCCTCTCGTTGGGCTTTTGGATCTGAGAGGCTACACCCCAAAGTACTCCCTCTCGTATGTATTCTTTCAAGGACAGTCTCCTAAGAGTAGGGTAAATCGTTTTTTCTTCCACCCTTAGGGTTCTATACCAATCTTCAACCTTTACACTTAAGGTTAGGCTTAAAGCATTGCTCTTATGCAGGTCATTGTGTTCTCCTAGAGAATCGCATATTTGTTCAAACACTTCGATATGATTTCTCACATCCCCGTCCCCACTAAATTTTTGTGTGAGCTTGGCTATTTGTACTGCCTTACTTCTAGGCTCTCTATCAGGCGTGTTATGCATATTCTCAGCAATAGATCGACCAATAGCTTGAGCAAATGTTGCCAAGTCACCTAAGTGAGCAGGAACCGTAGGTGGAGGTGCTTCAGAGACTACATGTGGAGTAGGTATTGGCATTAAGCTTCGCGGATAGGAAGCCCTTGTGTTCCACGTTGGGTACGATGTTGTGCCATGTGGTGGCCCAAAGTTCATATGTGTGGCCCTAGGCATAGCAGACGTTGGATGTGACATGCTAATGCTAGCCGGCATGGTCCCATGGAAATAAGTACTTAGGTGTTGTGGTTGTGGAGCATAGGTAGTTGAAACAATGGGAGGGGTAGGAACTACATGAGTATGAGGACCCATGGGTGTATACGATTGGTACACACTTATAGGTACTGTTGCAGGCATTGAGCTACCATGTAGCGGTGCTTTACTAACAAATGAGGTCCATAGCGTGTTTCTTGGCATGCCCATCATTGGGGTAGGAATGGTAGCCGTGGTGTCATCAAGGGAAAGATGAGCTAGACTTGGAAAGGTAAAGCTATCACTTGTGGGCTCAGATTGCACTGAGACCCCTGGAGAAACAACACCGAGGGAGTCTCCATTTGCGATAAGGTCGGTTGTTTAGCCTTCCCTGTATCTAAGAATCTCATGAGACCCGTTGAAGGCATGTTGATCCCCTTGTTCTGTCTCTCTAACTCAATGACCCTATGGATGACTTCACAAACTCTTTGTTGTTGATCCTCCACACTAGTAGCACCCATTGTGGATTGTAGGACATCTACCCAACCCACGTGATAGGTGTGACCTGTATAGGTCGGTTAGAGTTTTCGTTTGTAGTTTGTACTCCCAATTCTCATTTAAGAACGCTCCATCTAGGATTGAGGTGCTAGGGGTGTTCCTTGAGCTAGATTCTATGTTGCTCTCTATGGGTTGACCCTTAGTGGTCGCTAATTCAAGAGCACTCGATTGCTCTCCAAGCAAGGATATTGACATAGGAGCTTTCAATTTTAACTCTCTTCGTTGCTCCGCCTTGCGTAAGCTCTCAATTTCCTTTTCCCTCGCTGCAAGGATATACCGCTCAACCTCTTGCACTTCGGCACGGCTTCTACCATCAGGTAATATAACCTCGGAGGGGAATAGCTTTGAAGAGTCAGGAGGTGCAGTGAATGAAGTATTCACGTGCACATTCTCTAAGGGCATAGGGTCTACGTTGGTCATGAATGGAGAATTTACTTCCCCACCCCCCTCATTTACATCATTAGCTCCATGTTCGGAGCGAGTGGCTCTACTAAAGGTTTCCTTCAAGCAGCTAAGCACGCTCGGCCCGGATCGCAGGCCCATGGCATGCATGTCTTGGCTTGAGCTATCAGGATTAGGCATTGGGAAACCCTCCATGATGTCGTAGTCAGAGGAAGAGTCACTAGCCGCTATGTTCAGGTCTTGGTTTGTACTACCTTGGGTCCCCGTCGAGGGCCGGAACCTAAGGTAGGTGGATAATGAGAACTCGCGTGAGTCAAAATTCTCTCTAGTTGCTCCGTCTCTACCACACGAACAGAGTGCAGATGCATGTGCCTTTGGCACCCTACAAGCGTCGGCGAATAACTTCGAAGGTTAACCGCTTACTTTTTTAGGCGTCCGTTTTCACTCGGTTTTTTTTACGTTTTTAATGTTTTTTAATGATCAATTTTTTTATTAAAGTGTGTGATAGTTCAAAACGAGCGTATCACTCAGAGGGTCGCGGTGTGCTCTACAGCACAACATTCTATCACTTGAAGCTCCGTTGGTCCTCAAAAAGTCGATTTTTAGGTATGTGTGAAGCTAAAATACGTAATTTTAAAGGGCGACTGAGGCCTGAGCCTAAGCGTGAGCTTGAGCTTGGGTCTGGGCTTAGGTTTGGGAGATATTCCTGATCCCAATCCTACCTTTATTTTTATTTTTTTTATTTTATTTTTTTTGGGATAAGATCGCCGCGGCCTGCGTGCGAGCACACACACACTCTACCTACCTACTTACAACTAATACACCTACTGTTACACACTAACACACTTCATTAGCTCTCACAGATCTACTTCCTACTTACTGTACTTTACATTACACAGAACTAACAACCTTAATACTAACACCTTAGCACAGAGAAAACACAGTAACCTTTCAAAACTTCATTAACAAAGAAATACACAGTAGCAACACAAAATCCTTCTTCTCAACACACACACCTTCCTTCCCTACCTTTCCTACAATTGAAATTGCATCACAAAAGAAGCACAGAGTGCCATTCAAGCTTAGTGTATGGCATTCCCCGGCATCGGCGCCAAAAATGTGCGCGTATGTCGTACGTGTCAATGCAAGGAACTTGCCGATACAGTGTGTGCGAGCCACAAATGGCTCCAAGCACACAACAAGCCTAAACTAGTAAGTTCAAAGATAGCGATGGTGTGTCACTCACCGCTCTACGCTTGCTGTCGTGGAGGATTCCTCGCCGCGAAGAAGAGGGAGATGCCGCTACGCCGTGCTCAACTGCCTCGCCGCCGTCGTGCTGCCGCAATGCTCGATCGCACACACACTCTCTCTCTCTCTCACGCAGAGATGGAGCAAGAGCACTCTTCAATTGCACAAATGAGAGAATAAGTGAATTTTAGGTTTAGTTGACTTTTATATGAGCTCGCCCCATTCACACTTGGGCACCCATGCTTAGCCAACTAATCCCTTGAATGTTCCAATTAGAGTGCGCTTCTCATCGACGATCACTCTTACCCTTTTCCTATTGGACCGACAAGCCCGGTACCTGACTCTACCAAATAAATAATACAGCGTCCGTCGTAGGTGATAGGAATGTGCGTGAGGGTTAACACCAATGGTTAAATGTTTGACATTGCAAGAGTAGGAGATGCATGTATATCATTGCCTAGGATGTATCAAATACACTTCGTCATGTGTGTTACGTTCCTCAGCTGAGACAAAGTTTTATCGTAGTGAGATAGCTAGCAAATAGTGAATGTTATATACTACTCAGAGAGCAGTCTTTCCAGATGCATTGCAGATCGCTAATGGTTGTGTGGGGAGCCCCAAGTGTCTTGGTCTACCCTATGCATGAATCTCATGTACAAGACAACATACTCTTGATTTTGCTGACATGTGATGAGTGAGAGACAAGGTGTATCTTCTTCATGAGTGAGTGCCACCATGCTCATGAGACAAAGCATGTAGATGTGAAGAACATGTCAATGGACTTTGTACGAGTAGAGCTGGAGCAGGATTTCTCTAGTGAGGCACAACAGGTGTTGTTAGAGTTTGTGGAAACAAAGGTAGAGTGGGTCTACTCCCCCTAGAGACACAAGTAGAGATGATAGACATGGAGTTCTTTGATATGCTCATGCTAAGACACATAGTTTCACCTATGGATGAGAGGGATGTCACCATCCTAGTGTCGGCATTGACACATCCATACGTATGAGTAGTCCTAATGATGCACAAAGCATTGAGGAGGCTAGTATACCAGGTCTTCATAGGATTTGTTAGCAATCTCATGTACAACCTACTAGTGTTGAGGCCCGCCGACCTAGCACCTATAGTGGGAGCATTTTTTAGTAGGGATTGTCAATTGGACAATGGATGACACTAGCACATTGGCTTTTAAGTGGGAGGATGGTGGGGTTAAAGGAGGATGTGTCTTTGCCTTGAGGCCAAATGTCTAGTTTCCAGTCACCCATTGGTTGCGCTAGCTTACAAAATAAGGAGTGAGGGCTTCTTGCCACTCTACTCCACTCCACTTTGTGATGTGTGTGTGTGTGTGTGTGTGTGTGTGTGTTGAAGTATTAATCTATATACTTCATTCACAATTTGAACAATCCATTCAAAAAGAGAAATGACAAAGATAAATAAAAGAGATTACAAAACATATTTTTTAGAAAAACATATATGCACATTTAAAATGGAATTTTGATGTTTTATTTCATTTTAAGGGGTTGAAGAATGGTTTGCAATATTTTATGCTTTAGAAACCCATTGTGCATAAATTTGTTTACTAGTTTAGAGATTTCTTCAAATGCAATGATTGGAATTTTGATGTTTTATTTCATTTTTATTAAGGAATTGAAGAATGGTTTGCAGTATTTTATGCTTTAGAAACCCATTGTGCATATATTTGTTTACTAGTTTAGAGATTTCTTCAAAAGCAATAAAGGAATCACTAGAAGAATACATAATAAGGTATAGAATTCCTAAGCAAGTATAAATTGCATTTTTATATGGGTGATTACTTTCTTCTTTGATAAATTCAATAGTAATAAATTGAAATTTATATCTTTTCCAACTATATCTCGATGTAAAGTCCCCTGTAAATGGTTGAAGTAACGTGATTTTTATTGTAAGATACGTTGTACTAGTTGTAAAGGGTTCTCCCTCTAATCAAATACTAGTTTTAAAATTATCTTCAATTTTAAGCACATCTAAGGGGTAGATATTAATAAGTTTCTCTTTAAAAAAATTAAAGTTTAAACTTAGAATATCATCCATATATCTTGCAGCATGTATAAATTGTATGAGTTTTTTCTATGTCTCAGAGTTATGTAATTGTTAGATATACCATTTGTATTCAAAGTAAGCTAAATAAAGATTAAAAAGTACTGGTGAACAGGAGAATCCCATAGGAATCCATTTTTGATGTTTAAAATAGTTTGTTCCAAGTTGGATAAAGTTATTATTGAGTAGCCAATGAAGGTGAACTATCAAACTAATCTAGTTTAAATGAAGAGGAGCAGTGTGGGTCCGTTTTTTAACCCATGTTGGTTCTTGGATGAGAGAGATAGCAAAATAATGGTTTTTTGCTCTACTTTTAAAGGCAAGATCAATAAGCTCTTCTAAGACAGAGAGTAAACCATAAGGTCCAAAAATGGGATTGTTTTTGTAGCATTGTGTAATGTCTGCCGTATAGAAATGTATGATATGTTCTGGGAGGTTTAAAAATAATTTGGTACCATTCTTAATAATCCAGAATGGATTGTAATTGATCCCTAAAAATTCACGAGTGGTTTTTTGTTTAGTTACACAATGGAGCTCTAGTTCAATTAGGATTGAATTAAGACATTTGGTCACGCAGTGCATAATTTTTGTATAGATTCCATTGGAGGCATCTCAAATCCATCTAAACTTATGTTTATGTGCTTTGTAAGTGGGAAAAAGTACAAGTAGTTTTTTGTTATCCGTATTGTAACCAATTTCTTGAAGTTGAGATGTAAGTAGATGCGTGGTATCAACTGGGTTAAGGGCAAAGATAGAAAATTCATCACTAGTCAATCTTTCAAGAGAAGCTAAACGCACCAGTTGTTTACAAATAATTGACGTTGTATTACCAGCCTTGTCTAGTCCCACAAAAAAGAATTTAGATGTTAAATCTCTTATTTTTGTGATTATATCAAGAGTAAACCAAGTAATGTCTGTACTAAGCCATTGTGGGTTCAGGTTGCCTACTTTCTTTGAAAAGTTATGAAAAAGTAGTTGAGAAAGGGTGTGGATCACCTTTGACTCCAGTTGGAGTTTATTAACCAAGTTAGTTAAGCAGGTAAGAAGGACAGCAAAATCTAAGTGAGGGTTGAGTGGTGGTAGGAGAATATGATTTAATCCTTTGTTCAGTAGTGCGTGAATCTCATGATCCTTGCATATGTCTAAGTCTGAAGTACAAATGTGTGAGCCAAGTTTGTTGAACTGTGATGAAAACTCTATATAATCAATACAATTATAGGTAGGGGTGTTGTGTAATGTTAAAAAGTCAGTATTGTAAAACCATATTTTTCGTGGATATGTGTATTTCCATCCAAACAAAACAGAATTAAGTAGAGAATTATTACCAAAGTATTGATGAAATATTTCCATAAGAATGGACTTAGGTGGGTATAATTCTAGAATTTTGTTAACAAAAAGACAATGCACAAAAATCAAGTTCTGAGCCTCCTTTTTATTCAAGATCTTCTTGCCCACCATATTGGTAGTAACCTAAAAATATTACAATCACATATCAAGAAGATGTTTTATATGAAGATTTTTGGCTCTCCCTCTATTGGTATAGCTTTTGGTTTACCTCTGCCAAAGTTAGAACTAGAAGTAATAGAGGGAGTCAAAAAAGAAGTAAGCGAATTAGGAGTGTTAGGTAAATAAATAGGTCTTTTTAGGGATGGGGTAGATTCCTCTTCCGTATTAGGTTTAAGCAGGCCAAGAAGAGTCTTCACTCCTTTGTAGTTAACATAGGATGTCAAAAGGTTCCAGGTTCATCTTCTTTAAGCTCTTTGAGAGCTTCAAACATCATGTTGCATAAGTAATGCAATTTGAGCTAAAACCAAGTTATGAGCTTGTCTACCCAATCATGAACCTATTAATGATAAGTGAAACTTTGCAGCTTTGTCTGGGAGTAACAATTCAGGTGATTAAGAATGTACCATACTGCATGATCAAACCAAATGATGCTTGATTCCCATGTTGTTTTGTTGTCAAGGAGCTTGCAGGCAGATTTGATATAAGGCCTATAAATATTCCAAATAGAATCTGAATAGTAGTCTGCATTTGGCTTGGAGAAAGCCATAATAACCTTTTTACGTCCATAAATCCCATTATTAGTAGAGCATTTTGTAGGATCCAAAAAGTTCATGGTAAAGGGATCATTGATTAACACTAGTTTGGTACAAAAAGAAGACACTTTAAGTGTCCTTTCTTAACAAATTTAAATTAAATGCTACTTGCATTAGATGGTTTATTTAAGAAAACCCTCTTGATATGCTTAAATATGTTAGCTAGAGGGTCTTTAAAAAATATAACCTTGCATTTTAGAATCTATTATGATCAAGAACTATACTCATCAAGTTGACCCTCGTAAGACAACAACTGATGCTTTGAAGAAATCGCCTTTATAAGCTCAAGAAAAAATGAAGCGACCTTGTAGAAAATTCTAGGTGACTCTTCCACAATTTTGCTATAGATAATTGAAAGTTTCATGTGCAAAAAAATTGACTTTGGAGTATATAATTAATGGAAAGTTCCATGTGTTTGATATGGTCATTTCAAGCATATCGTTGTATACAAAGAAAAATATGTTTCTGATGTGTTTGTGAGTTTTAGAAAGTGATACATTGCTTGCCCTTTCCATTGAGCGCTCAAGGTGGCAAGTAGAAGGGCTTTGGTATGCAGCAATTATTGGATCATTTTAAATATTCAAAACTGCATAAAAGAAAACTTTCATATTTTCATTCTTGAGGCATAAGCATTCAAAACCTCAAATAATATTAAACTTTCCATGTAGATCAATTAAATGTATCAAAGTACGTGGTACATACACAATTGGGGTGCGTAAAACCTTGGTTTCAATGTTATTATGGAGAACTCAAGATTTTCAAGAGTTTTGCACGATAAAGAATTGAAGATAGAGTTCAAGCAACGAGATTTAATTGAGTTAGAGAGCCCAAAAAATATGTAGTTTCTTGGTTTAAACATATAAAGTCATTTGTAGTTGTCAAATTGTACTAGAATAGTACCAATTTCATGAGGGGACCTTTGGAAGACCAAAATTATGCTCTTATTCAGCATGTGCTCAAGTATAAAATTATGTCTATAGCTTGCATGTAACTTGAAAACTTATCTTTGAAGTGCATTCCATTGTTTTATAACACTAAGTGCTAACACTTGGCTTTTATAAACATAAAAAAGGCCATCTCTACAAAAAGATATAATCATTTTATGATTTTTTTTGGCAAAACAGCTTGAAATTTCACTAAAATTTATGTCTTAGAACTTACCAATATTCTCTCCATACAGATTGTATTTTGATATGGAGAAAAATTCAATGTTTTCTTTACCTCATAACCAATCTATGGTAGAAGCAAGCTGTTAAAAACTTCTTTTTAGCTTGACAAATAAATTGCCAAAACTTGGTAGAAAAACAGGACACTTTAGTGTCTCAGGACACTTAAGTGTCCAATTATAGAACTAGCGTTAATCCTTTATCCAAGAATTGGGTGCCTTTAAGAATATGAACCCTACATTCATCCATCCAGGCATCAGGAAAATTGGCTAAAAATATCCATGATTCAAGTGAGATAGGTGCCAGAAAGCCTTTGTTGGGAAGGGTTCAAAGTTGATTGTCCACACTTGCTCCTTCAACCTATACTTGTTTTGAAGGAAGAAATGTGAAACATTTTGACACTTTAGGAACCATTTCTAGAAGAGTGGACTCACTAAGCGAGCACAAGTCATGTTGAAAAATTTTAACAACTTCAAGTACGCGACTGAAGACACTGCTTGCCACATTGTCAGAAGGAGCAACCGGTGTAGTAATGAAGACCGGATTGTGTCCGCATAACTTTTTAAGAAAATTGGTTAACTCTGCACTAGAGGAGGAAAAGGTAGAAGTGATTGTGTGTGAATTTTTTAAAGTAGAGGAAGTTGTTTTAATTCCTCTTCTAAGAATTTAAGTCCTTTCTTCTTGTTTTTAACCAGAGATGCTAAGAGTTTGATCCAATCGTTAAATGAAAGAAGTTGCAGTCAAGAACCATGATGATAATTCTCTAAATTTGTTGACCCAATAATAAGTTTAGATGCAGTTGCATCCTCAATACAACATAGAACATAAACGCTAGCTTTAAAAGAAGTGAGCCCGGTAGGAAATTCCAACCCAAGGGCAACGGAGTCAGTCTGATAAATCATCATAAATTAGAGAAAAAGAGGCAAGAAAGAAATACAACCAAATTTTATTTTTTTTGGCATCTCTAGTAAGGGAAGGTCTATATCTATTTGCAGGGTACATCAAAGGAAGCCTAAGGGTATGTTTGTACAATTTGGCACGGGCCATTCTCAATTTTTATTGATAGCTTCTATATGTTTTGGGGAATTAAGGATCCACATTTGGGCGATGTATTTGTAGAGTTGAGATACTTGACAAAAAGTGAACAAAAAAATTAAAGAAGTAATACATACAACCTTTAAACCAGTCAATCCGAGGATATAATGATTATGTGTATGTATCCCAATTAGACAGTTAGGTCAAAACCTAATAATCTAATGTTTATGTATATTTGTCATACTCTTGGTCATAAATTGTCGCAGCAATTTATACCCTTGTGTCTATGTGTGTGTGTGTTGGATTATTAATCTAAGTACTTTATTCACATTTGAACAATCCATTCAAAAAGAGAAATGACAAAGATAATTAAAAGTGATTATATACATTTAAAAAAAAACATATGCATATTTGAAATGGAATCTTGATGTTTTATTAGATCTAATAAATAAAAATGAAATAGAAGTTGTAGAAGAAGTATCCCTACAAAAAATTGTTCGAACAGCCCTTGAATTCAAAGATAAAAGAAGTCGGAATCCTTACCTGCAACCATCATGCAAACAAAAAAATCGTTAGCATTTTTGTGTAGGCATAAAATGCAGGTATAGGACAGACCCGACAGTTGTTATCCATGTCCCTCTTATCCATACATTCAAAAAAACTATTTGCAGAAGACATTAATTTTGTGTCTAGAACCATAAAAGCAAATGGTGTTAAAAGTAGATACTCTAATGATGTGTAGACAGACATTGTCTAAGGAATACTTCAAGCTATGTCAAAGGGCAGGGATAGATTCTATCATTTATAGCTTATGAAGAGCAACATTATGCCTTATTGTCGGGCATAATGTATAGCTAATTGATAGATGAAAGAAGTACTCGTGATTATGAGTAATAGTGTGCTAAAGCTTTAATAGCTTTATTAATACATTTTTGTAAATTTGTAACACTTTCTTTACAACAACCATGGTAATACAACATCCTATTTATAAACTGCTACAGCAATGAAAGTCTGCAATCTAATCAAAGTAGTTATTAGTGGTTATTTTCATGTCAGCGATTCAGTGCGACTAGGTGTAGAGGAATCCTTTGCTGGGAATTTTTTCACTAGCGCAGGTTGCAAGTGAGTGAAACCGGTTTTGCAAAGAATGGATTTAAAAAAATAAAAAGCAAAGGATCAAATTATCTAGTACCTAAAGCTAGGTGTTGATCCCATAGTCAAGAAGAAGAAGAAGAAGAAGAAGAGAATTTTATCGTCGAAGGAAACTATCCCAAGAGACCTTCAAGATCTATCCGACGAGGAGAGTTGAACTCAAGATATGTTATTCTAGAGCGGCATTATATCATGTTTGGGTGTGGAAAAACCTCGTACATCTTTTAAAGCTAGTAAGTGTGTGTTTTTTGTGTGTTTAATACCAAGTAGACAACCCAAGATTGAAAGAAAAAAAATTGAGTTGTCAGAGACCATGAGGCATAGACTAAGTCTCTCTCTGGTAATTTCATTGCTAGGGTAATAGAAACTTATCCTTAGAAGGGTATTTATACTTCTGATCTCGTGTTATGAGCATTCTAATCCATCTTCGGCTTGAAAATTGTTGGTAAAGAGAGGTATCAAGAAGCGGGTAAATTCCCTATTTTTTAGAAGTCCCAAGTTTAAAAGTCATAGACAAGTCCTTATTTTGTCATACAACATTGTGTGCATGTGTGTCCAAGTTCTAAGTTCATAGCAAAATGTAGCATTAGGAGCTAGTAGTCATTGAATAATATGTGTGTGTGTGTGTGTGCGCGCGCTCGCACGCGCACGCGCATGCACTACATTCGCACACCCTTCACCAAGAAGGTGGCCATAAGAAAACCTACCACCACTTTGACTTGGCCAGTACGGTTTTTCACTAATCATGCTTAAGTGGCCTCTCCTTGACCTATCAAAGGGGACTATTCATAGACTCTCTATGGGGAACATATTGATACATATTGGCACAGGGTATGGTATGAGAGGAAGAACACTTGAGAGTACACTTTGGGGAATGCAAGGCAACACAAAGCATTGCATGCACACTTTGAGGCTTCTACACTTGCATCATGTGAGACATTGGTGGCATAAACTATTGTAAACCACACGCCATGGTTGTGAGAGCACTCATACATGCACTACACCATTGGGAAATATTGATGCACATTAGCATCGGGTATGGTATGAAAGGAAAAATACTTGATCTTATTGCTTGGTGTCCGATATGCATTGTTGGTAGAGGAGGGATAGGAACTTGAAATGGTGGTGGTGGTTGCTGCTATTGTATATGTGGTCTCAAAATATATAGTGGTGGTCCTCTTGAGCCAACATAGGCATGTTGGGTTTTTTCACACAACCAATGAAGGGGCTCTTAATTTGTGGTGCAAGAGTTACCAAAGATAAGTGGGATTCACTTCTTCTTACTACTTAGTGTATGGCTAGGAAGACATGCAGATGATAAGTGGAGTGAATTATCTTATAGGTGACTTCGCATGGCCAAAGTTCTATTATATATATATATATATATATATATATATATATATATATATATATATATATATATATATATATATATATATATATATGATTTGTGTAAGCTAAAAGATCCTTCAGTTTATTGATTGGATCCTCTTGTATATATACCTCTCCTTCCTCTGCATTTCATCTTCTCCACCTTTCTTGGCTGTGAATTCTCAACACATGGTATCAAAGCCAAATGCAATCCTCCATAGCCAATAGGTTTGGCTCAACAAGGTTGTGGGAACCACTACCTAAACACATGAGGGAGACAACTTTGTCCTTCTCAAATTTTATTATAAACACTAGCAACGAGCTAGCAACATGGTCACCCTAACGTAGGAATAGTTTTTGACTAGCTATGTCAATTGTGTAAATAAGGAGAAAAAATATAGTTTCTTCTCTGAAACAATGAGTAGATAGTCTATCAGAGAATTGGAATTAAAGTCCAGTGGAAATTACAGGTTAACTAGAGGAATAAATAAATTGTGTAACATTGAGCATATTCAAGCATGAGAATTACAAAAGGCAAACATCAACTTAGACTCAATCACATCACATACATGTGCTGAAACTGCAAGAAAGGGAGAGAAAAGAAGAATTAAAAAACTAGATGAGGACCAAAAAAACCCCCTCTGAAAGGACCTTGTATCAATAAATTCTTTTTCTTTAGAAGATCTTCTAATCGATACAACCGGCTACTTGCACTTTTAACTGCACAAATTGAAGAATCTTAGCCAAATTTTTGTGAGCGTGGCTCGAAAGAGCTTTTCAAGTACTACCTCATGGACGGATTTGGCCTTAAAAAATAGTTTGAGATTTGTCCATATGGCCAAATGTTTAAGACATTGGTGATTCCAAATTGACTCTAAAGTTTCAAACTCTCTAATATGGTGTTAATGGATCAGTTACCAATTATCTTGCACCAAGGGACATGTTTCCTCTACCACAGCATATAGTTGTTGCTCACTAATTTTCTGGCTTATATCATTGGATTGAAGAATAGATGACGACTATCTCTTTTGCACACACATCTAGACTTTCTTAGCTACCGCTTGATGGTCAACAACAAGGACTCTTTCACAATTTCTTTGGTTTTGTCCGCGAATGTGTGTATCAATGAATTAACAACCTACCACGTGTCTCATCATATGGCATCACATAATACACAAACATTCACAAGTTCCAATGCATTGTGAACATTGTAGGAGTATGTGTGTCAATAGATGAACAACCTACAACATGTCTCACTAGATGGCATCACGAAATACACAAAGCATTCACAAGTTCCAATGCATAGTGCATCATTAGAACAAAAGTGTCAAACTACTTTGCCTGATGTTGTGTCGCACACCTTGCCGAGTGCCGGTACCCTCAACAAGATGCCTTGTAAGTACACACAATTAGAATATCCATAGTTCAAAAGTTTGGAAGAAACCTCGTTGATGCATTTCAAAGAACCAACGCATTGGATTCTTTGTGCAACCCCGATGTAGGCATCCACATATAAACAACATATCGATGTTCCATTGAGTCTATCGTGTGCACTTTTTCCTTGGTCGGTGGAAACCCAAAAATGACATTGCTATTGTAACTTTTGGGAATCTCTGTCATCTTCACAATGAGATCAATGTCAGATACGATCTTTGTTAAGGTATTCTTCCTTGACACTGACCTCAAATATCCACAAGTCCTTTTCATCCATTGTGAACGGTGAAGCGTGCGAACAATCTTGCATTGACACATGATTTCCATCAAGGGTGCTTAAAATAATAAATTTTATAGTGCTTGGTTCAAAAACAAATGCGGTGCTAGCAATAAAGCATTGAGGAGATGATGGTTGTGTGATGCTAACTTTGCAAACACTTGACAAATGCTCCTCCAAAATGTATCCAATTTCACCAAGATAATTGATTATAGGCTCCAAAGTTACATATATTTGCTTTGTACCAATATCAATAATAGCATTTAGAGAAATAAACCTTGAGGGAGAAACTTGATTAAACTTTCAAGTATAACAACTCTTTTGTTAGAAAAAGGAAAAGATTGATTGAAAGCAGAGAGAAACTGAGAGTACAAGCCATAAGAGGGATAATATTTAAAGAGAATTAACATAGTACATAGAGAGTACTATAGCATAACTTTCTCTTAAAATTAAAAGAGATTAAGCTTATATCACAAGTAAGAGTAAGTAGTTGTTATGATTGATTAAATAGTTATAGATTTATTTATTTATTTATTTATTTATCTATTTATTTAATTAATTATTTATTTTTAAGATCATCTACTCTCTCTCTCTCTCTCTAATCCATGTGTTTCTCTCTCTACACCCTATCATTCTTCTTCTCACATGGGTGGGTAGAGCCTAGTGAGACACCACCCCCTCTCTTTCCTTTCTCTTTTTATCTCTCTCCTCTTACTCCATCTAGCTTTCCCTCCCTCCCCCCCCCCCCCCCTTCTCTCTCTCTCTCTCTCTCTCTCTCTCTCTCTCTCTCTCTCTCTCTCTTTGTGTGCAGCCGTTTTTTGGCCTAGTAGACAACAGTTCACTTTTTTGATCATAACTTCTTCATCCGAACTCCGATTTGGGTGATCTATAGCCTCAATCGAAGAGAACGATGCCCTCTACGCATTGATGTAAAGACAAAAAAATTTCAAAATTATGGAAGGCATTTCTGTAGCAGAATTTCTGAAGTGAACAGGTTCAAGAAAGTTGACTCTCATCTCTTATTTTACATACAATGTCTTCCGGCACCCGCACGGCTTCTTCTTCTTCAACAAGGCCCATAACCATTGTGAAAAATGATCCAAAATCTCCTGAGTGTGGAGATAGCAACACAACCACCTAACCAACGACATCGGAAACCATGATCATGACATACTTGGTATCGTTGCAAGAGACCGTAAACAAACAAGGCGAAGACTTACGGACACTTGCAATGGAGAATGGCACAATAAGGGTACTTATGGTTGAAAATGAGAATCTCAAGAGAACACTTGAGATGCAAACAACACATTTGATGCAACTTGAAGAGGAAGTCAAGGAATGTAAACGCTCTCTTGTGGACTTGAATGCTTTGAAGGAGTGCATGAGCAAAGTAGAGCATGACCATGTATTGAAAGATGAGAAATTTGACACCATGAGCCGGGATGTATGCGACATGAAAAATGTATTCACAAATAAGCCTTGGGTGCCTTGGGCTGATGTATATGGTAACAATGTGGTTCCTAATTCCTCACTCATGAAAGCTATGGTTCAAACAAAGAATGTTGAGAATGTGGTTGTAGAGGAGTTGAAGGAACGGGAGCGACGTTCCAAGAACATTGTTATTCGTGGAATTCCCAAAGATAAGTTAGAGACACCTCCTTCTCTTGCCATTGTTATCAAAGATTTATTCAAAACCCACTTTGGCATGTCCGAAGTTATGGTCTATGGAGCACATAGAGTGGGTAAGCAAGGAGCTCCTCACTCGAGAGAACGGCCAATTGTATGCACTATGCCGGATGAGACCAAACGAAAGATTATCCTTGATAATAGTTGGATCTATTTGAGGAATAAAAAATATTTTGTATGTGAAGATTGCACTATTAAGCAACAAAATATGTGTTGCAAGGCATATGAGGAAAAGAATAAGAAAAACAAGGAGATCTCTCACGGAGAAAATGTGCCCAAGGAGGAGGCAATTTTCTCGAGCAAATAGGGATGCGTGACCTATGAGACCGAGTTACAATTGAAAATATGCTTTTGGAACTGTAATGGATACCCATGGAATGTGGAGGTTGGCATTGATGAACTAACAAGCATAGCCGATGTTGTACTTCTTGATAAAACTTGGGAGCATGATACACAAAGGCTTAATGGCTTGGAGGATTACAATGTACATTCATTGATGTGGTCAAAGAATCTCAAGCAACAAAGAGGACAAGGAGGGGTAGCATGTATGGTTAAGAAAGGATTGGAAGCTTTTGTATCAATTACGAAAGATGACAAGTACAAACGTTATGTATGGTTGAAAATTATGACACCAAAAAGAGTACCCATTTTTGTGGCCAGTTGCTACATTCCTCATCATGATTCCCCCTTTTATGATTGCATGGATAGATATCATCCATTTTTTGATTTAGAAAAGGACATTGTTATTTCAAAGGCGAAGGTGATGTTATTGTATTTGGGGATATGAATACTCGCACCAAAAACATTGCAACAAGATACTCAACAATTTGATATGCCATACATTTCAAGGGAGTTGGAGGAAGTTCACTTGTATGATCGTACTTCAATGTATGAGAAAGAGCCGAATCACTATAAAAAGTTACTTTTACGCATGCGTAATAGCACGGGTATGCTCATTGCCAATGGTATATCTTTGTGGAGTGGAACCAATGGATATATATATATGAAACATAATGGGGATAGTGTGATTGACTATATGCTACTCTCCAAAGCCATCCTGTATCGTATAAAGAGTTTTATGTTTAGTCAATGGACCCCGGAATCCGACCACCGGACCTTATGTATTGACCTTTCATGTGGAGAAGCAACTAAGCATGATAATCTCATCCCCCTAGGATTACATCCTCGTGCTTGAGAGGAGAGATAAAGAAGTCCTCTTTGTCCACGTAGCTTTGGACATGGAGCCTCAATTTTCCAATTAAGGGAGTGACTGAAGCTTCTTGCCCCTTGAAAGCACCATCGGCGGGTAGGACATCTCCCATCTCATAGGCTTGGATGCCTAGCTTGGTGGCCAACTTTGTGGATATGAAATTGTGAGTAGAACCAGGGTCAAAGAGAATAAAAGCATCATGTTCTCTTACCTTTCCCCAAGCATGAGATAGAGGAGATCCTTTGTGATGAGCTTTCTCTTCTTGGATTTTGACCAAGGTAGCTCTAGGACGCTCATTTTGTGTATTCTTGTGGGGGCAAGCACAATAAGCATGCCCTTGCTCCCCGCACTTGAACCAACGGTTATCTTTACGATAATGCTCAAGCTCTTTATGAGAGAGTTTATTTTTGCCTTTATAGACTCCCTTCTCCTTAGATTTTTTGTTGTTGGCGTTGCCTTTAGGAGACTTTTGGACATTGTCCTTCCCCTTAGGCTCATTGTTACGGTCCTTGTTCTCCGTGGGCTTAAGATTTCTCTTAGCCTCTGTTTGGAGATTGATTTGTAAAGCCACCATGGTATAGTGTATGATTGCAGATATAGTGCATGGCCTTTGGGAGTTGACATACTCTGCCATATCTTCAGCTAAGCCCGCACAAAATTGTTGTTTTTGCTCTCCAAAATCCATCTTTTTGAAGACAGTGGCTTTGAGATGTAAGTCCCAAAACTTGTCTACATATTTGTGAATAGAGTCGTAAGGAGCGAGCTTCAAGCTTTGCCATTCGGCGAGTACTTTGTCTTTGGTATCGGTAGCCAAAAACGGCTTCATGATGGAAGCTCTTATAGCTTTCCATGTTTGTGGAGCTTCACCGTTTGCCCGTAGTCTAGACCACCATTGCCTGGCGGACTTTTGAAAATGCATAGCTACATGGCGTAGCTTAGAGGACTCCATGAAGCCCTCATCTCCAAACGCCGCATCAAATTGTTGGATGAAGTCCAAGACTTTGTCTGTAGCACCAAAGGTGCCATCATAGGTAAGGAAAGAGATGTTCTTTCCTCCCTCTTTGAACTTCTTAAGCTTGGATGATCTCTTCCATGCGGCATAGGATTTCCTATGGCGTCTTCTTTTTGGTGGTTCGAAAGTTGCACCATCACTTTCTTCAGAGGAGGAAGAATTTGAGGAGGATGGAGAAGAGGGACCTCTCTCTCGCCTTTTTCTTCCTTGTCTGCACCAACACTTTCTTTATAAGAGGAAGAGGATGAAGAAGATGGAGAAGAGGGTGACCTCTTTCTCGCCTTTTTCTTCTCTTGTTTTCTGTCATCCCTCTTTGAATTATGATGTGGAGAAGTGTGCGATGGTCTTCTCAGTTTAGGGGGTGATGGAGAGCGTTTTGCCCGTCGTCTTCGTGGAGCCATCTCCGCCGAGGTGGCAGGAGACTTACTTATTTCTCGTTCTTTTGGTGGGGGCTCTTCAGTTCTCCTTTGGGAAGGAGATGTCATCAAGAAGTTTTTGAGCCCTTCGTATGGATCCTGTTCTTCTTCCCGAATCGGAGAGAGGCCTCTTTTGGAAGTCTCACAAGGAGTCTTCCTAGGTACTCTCTCTTCTTGGTGGGGAGTTTGGAGAATCCCATGAGCACGAAGCTGCCATTGCACTTCACTTTGGAGGGATGGATTTCCCATGGCTTGTTGTAGCTTAGAAACAAGGTAGTTAACAAGCATAGGGGCATCATTAGTAGCCTGCTCATTAGCAAAATCAAAGCTATCAACATTAATTTCACTCTCTTTACTTCTAACAATTTTTAGATGTAAACTTTTTAGGTGTACTTTGACACTTCAAGCCCTAGTTGCTACTTTGGCACTTCAAGCCCTAGTTGCTACTCCTCTTTACCCATTTAGAAAAGCACTCAAGCTCCTGTACCCGTGGCTCAAATATTATTAATTACAAGGAATAGAAGAGAGGGTCTTTCAACACCAAAACAGTACCAGCTCCTGTCAAGCTTCTAATAGCTCAATAGTGGTTAAGCCGTAGGCAAGCCCCATAGGACTCCACTATTAAGACCATAGCTCTCGACAGTGATGCCCCGTTATCTGCACGAAGCAGGCGCACTGCAAGGCTGAAAAATCCCTATTCTACTTACTCAATTGCAATTAATACTACCAACCATTTATAACTAGCTTGAGAACCTCCCTTCTCGTGCAAGAAAAGAGAACCCTTGTGCTCTGATACCAATGTAACATTTAATGGCCTAGTACCTTGTGTGTAGCGGAAAATAGCATAAACATAGTGAGCATTTTATTAGAATAGATTCCTAATGAGCATAGCAAGAGTGCTTGGATGGAGAGAGAAACAAAAAGCATAACACCTCGTTAGATAGACATGAACAATACTTCAAAAGAGAGAGAAATTAAGCTATTGACAATAGTTGAGGACCGGATTTACATGGAGCCGGTCCCCCCCCTCCAAAAGGCTTTGTATTATAGGTTTCCCCCATCAAGGAAGGAATTTTACAATACAATTCTTTGTGTTCCTTCAATAATTAGCTAGTGCAATGAAGATCGAAGCTTCGAGCACTTAGCAAACACTTTAAAACACAACATCAATTCCTCATTGGTCTCAGACCCAAGACCTCACACACCTTCGAACATGGTGAGAGCTAGTGGGGTATGAGAGTAGATTGCGAGGAAGAAGGAGTATTCTTACGAGAAAGAAGTATATCTCCTCACATAATCACTCATAAAAGCTTAGCATAGCTTAGTAACTAGCATAGCAGAGGAGATGAGCATGCATTGAAGCTTGTCTCTTGGTTGGATTTGCATCACAAGGCAAGAGTGTGTCAATGTAGGCCTCCCTTCTCACAAGCTTGGAGTAGATGAAGAGCTTTCCATTAAAGCTTGAGAAGGAGATAGACTTTCCTTGCTTCACACATGAGCTAGTGGTGAGTGTGTGTGGAATAATGCCTCACAAATCAGCCCCCTCTCTCATCTTGGTCGACCCCTCTTGCTAATTCCTCTTGTTGGCTTTCCATCGTACCTCTCCAAGCTTAGCCAATAGGGACTATATTTTCAAATGAAGAGCCTTGTGACATGTGTCCCTCTTTCCCTTTAGTGAGAGCTTAATTAATTAGATTAATTCTATTAAATCCCCATTGGACCTTTTTTCCTTTTGGCCAATAGGAATTAAGCAAGCCATTGGGCTGCTTAATTCCTATTGGACCCCTTGGCAGGCTGTCCAATAATAAACCAGGAGACTTAATTTTCATTGGTTCTATTTATAAAGTGTTTATAAATTTATTAGACTAATTCTCATTGGTCCACCTCCATGGTCATCCAATAGGATTTGAATACTCTTTGGGGGCAACTGGGCTAGGAACCTGACATGTGTCCACTATACCCTTTGTGTAAAGGGGAGCCTTTGAGTGAGTGTGTGTGTGTGTTATCTCACCTCTTTCTCCCTCTTCTCCTACCTTTAGGGCTCGCCCCCTTCAATGTAGGGATCTAGGAAGACTTTGTGTACACTTACAAAGCATCCAATTTCCTTAAGCTTGACCATTTGGACTTACCCTTTGAAATTTGGAACCTTAGCATTTTGGATGTCTTAATGGGTTGAACCTTAGGTCTTTAAAGCCCATTGCTTGCACATTGCTCTTTTGCATATGGTCCCCTTTGGATCCCTAATTTCCCTCCTTTGGATCCCTACTGTGACTAGTTTGTTAGCCTTACCAATAATCTAGCTTTTTCTCCCCTGGCACTTTCCCATATTAAATGATCAATTTAACATGAGAAAATAATTTAGGACAATTAGATATTAGTTATTATGACACAACACTCACTTGAACCATGATGCAAAATTTGTATTATGTACTTCTTATGAACTCTTTTTATATGTTACATGGAATTAAACTTTCTAATTGTTGTTGTCATCGTATATAAATTTTGCAAAGGATTGTAGTCTATTTTATGATAAGTGAGTTTATTGCACGTGTGTGGTCTAATCGTTCATGGTTTATATTTAATTTAACCAATGGTGTTTAATTTTGAAAGTGACATCTTGTTATATGTGACGTTTTATTCAAAAAATATTCAAAAATGATGGGGTAAATGGCCTTAAAGAGTAAAGTATCTTTGGTTTATTGTAAAAGACAAATCTAGCACACATTTCATTGATTTGCAATTTCTCTCTACACTTATTTACAAGCTTCTCTTCCATTCTTCTTGCTTCTACACATTCACCATGCTAAGAGGGAACTATGAACAACACATTGAGCATGGGCAAGTCCTTGAATACGGGTATGCTTCTTGTCGTGTTCCACCTGTGCCCCACGTTGACCTTATCAAACAATGTGTACCCTAATTATATGTTGGATACCTTGTATGTAATGATTAGCTTATGTGAAGCTCAAAGTGAATGCAACAACAAATAAAATTTTCGTGGAACATATGAAACCACAAGCTCCCTAGTGAACACCATGTATGAGCTAAATGATGTTGTAAGCCCACCCGAAGAGGATGTCGAGCAATGTGTCGTTATTGACCACAATGCAGCTATAAACTGCGCAGATCCTAGATATCATAGTGCAAGCAAGTGTGCAACCTTTGAAAAGCATGTGGAGGCTTAGGTACAAGTGTGGAGGGCATACCTTGCTTCTCATGGATAGGCTAGTGGAGCCAACAACGAAAACGACGACGACCATGACAACGACAATGACACTAGAGATGACAAACGACAATTAGATTTTACCACTATAAGCTAGTGTTAGAGAAGTAAGCCCGCAAACCTTATAGCCATCTTGCATTATTGTACTGGTTCATTTCACTCAATACTTATCCTTCTACCATTGTTGTTTCAATAAAGATGTTTACTTTAAAGCCTTTCAGTATTACTATATGGATATGTTTCACCCGTCTCAATGTTAAGCTAATGTTGTTTACTCATATATTGAAGGTTGCGAAAGTTTTTTTTAAAACAAGAAGTGTCATTTACTATTAATTTGTCCATGTGTTGCAAAGTGGATAATATTCCACTTGGACAAAAGGAGTCTTCAAAATCTGCTACTCGGATATAAGAAAAGAACTTGCCATAAAATGCTCGCCAAAAAATCATGTTGTTTGTATAATACTAATGTTTCAAGTGCTTTTAAAGCCCTTTTTTAAACCCCCTTACCTGTGAAAATTTTAAGGAATATTTTCTGGAAAAATTTGTATATTTTTTTGGGAATTGTAAAAGAAAAAGTCACTTTTTGTAAATTATTTTCTATGACTTTAAAGATAAATTAAATACCCCAATGTTGAACTTATGTGATAAGTTACATTTTTTTGAAGTAACCTCCCTAGGTTTCTTACATAGTTTCACCAATGCAAGCATACAAAGCCACATTTGTGGAGAGACCAGACTTTGCTTTACATGAAAAAACCCCATAATTTCTTTGTCCTGCATAAACTTGACATAAATTGTGATTAAACATTTTGGATAAAAATCTCATCAATCACATAAACCAAACTTTGCACACATGTTAACCAAAGCAATGACAAGTGTGTATAAACCACAATCGGCTTACACGTGAAACGAAGCAATGGCAGGTGAGACCTGTTTTTCCCAAGAGCTCGTGGCTAGCAATTTATACTCCTATTTTAACTTCTTTCATGATGCCAACACTGTAGGCATTAGTAAATGCATTTGCAAAGAGGCCCCCACTTTACATTCAATGAAACCAACCTAGAGCTTTTTTTTTTGTCTTGCGTAGGCTTGATATAACGTGCCATAAGTGCATTCCAAGAGACAAAGTGGGCATCAAAATCATCAAGAATTTTTCTGCCACAATAGGTGGGCATGTTTTGCATAAAATACCAACATTCTATTATTGAAGCTCGTCAAACACTTTGTGCTTTGATGTACATACTAAAAACATAGCGATCAAGTGAAAACTTGAAGGTGTGTGTGGTCCCCTTATGTGCGAGAGAGAGAGAGAGAGAGAGAGAGAGAGAGAGAGAGAGAGAGAGAGGGTCCACTCATGCCTCCTCACGTTAGGACCTCCCTCTTTTTCTTTCTTTGCCTTGGTCTCCACCAACACTTCCAATCCTTTTCCTTATGTCACTTGTGGCAAGGGCTCCAAGGTGCATTAGATATAGTTGAGAAGTTGAGAGAGAGGGCAACCGGGGGGGGGGGGGATTTTCTTGGCATCCAATCCACTCCTGAATCCTTACGTTAGGGCCTCTCTTTTTTTCTTTCTTTGTCTTGGTCTCCACTCCCCTTTCCAAACCCTTTCCTTGTTCCAAAGTGCATTAGATATAGTTGGGAAGTTGAGATTTTGGATGGAGAGAGAGAGAGAGAGAGCCCTTTTTTTTTGACACCCAATCTACTAAGGACTCTCAAGCTTTCTTTCTTTGCCTTGGCCTCCAATCCCTCTCCTAACAAGGGGCATTAGATATAGTTGAAAATGAGGAGGGGGGGCTCCAAGGCGTTAGATATATAAGTTGAGATTGAAAATTTTAATTAATAAACATATAACGCACCATACACGATAATGCTTACACCGATTGAATGGGAAGCTATCATGTATTGACTGCCAAAGGCTCTACTGCTCTTGGTGGCGACAAGCTTACAAGCTGCTTCTCCTCCTCATCAGGTCATGGCTTCCTCCTTTCTCACCAGCTCTTCCACCGTAATGTATATTCGCACAAGTACAGAATCCAAGCGAATGCTCATAACCGAAAGCAAGTTAGCACGGCACATCCCACCTCCGACACCTTAAAAACCTTGCAGAGAACCCTCTCTTTGGACTCAGCTCTTCCTCCTGCACCTCCATTGTCATCTCCACAAAGCGATGAAGGTAAAAGAGCTGGGCCGTCTTCTGCGCAAGTGCAAGATGAAGTGAGAACCGCAAGCGGGAAGAGCCATCTCGCATCCAACAAGCCTTCTGCAGTGTTCGTGCTTTTTCGGCAAGTCAAGAGAGCTGTAGAGAGGACATTGTCCTCGTTTAATCTGGCCCTTGCGGAGCTTGCCATTATAGCAGCCTTATGTGCACTAGGTACAAAAATTCCCTCAAAAGCTTTGTGAATTTGACACTGGCATCGAGTTTATGCAGAAAACTTCTTCATTGCAGGCACATTGATTGAGCAAGGACAAAGCAAAGAATTCTATCTTGAGAAGTATGCAGAGGACTATGCTTTTGGCATGTTTAATGGTGAATGGGTATTAAGACTTTGCTTGGACCATGTCTATACGGCACCTTATTTTCTGGGTCTTATTGCATGCCTAGCGGCATCCCTGATGGCTTGCACCTCATCACGCCAATTGCCATTGGTGAAAATTGCTCGCAGGTATCAAATGTTCTTTGATAAGGATTTTGCCTAGTACTTTAAGGTCTAAGCTTGTATTAAACCTCTTGTCTTTTTTAGTTCAAATATTCTTCGGGACCGATATTGAGTAGTGTCCTGAGGTCTTCTGTTATGTCCCCATCACACGAGAGGGGACCTAGTCTGAGTCACCTCAAGGAGGTGAGGCCGGTTGGTATGCGACTCTCGGTCTTACGGGTGCGTGCTTTTGTCCTCGGATGCGGGCCCCAGCTAGGGGTGGTTGCCGGATGGTAGCTAGGTCGGTCGGTTCGTCCGATGAGTGTCCAGAGGCGGTTCAGGTAGCCGGGAGATCAATCGTCTTATTCGTTTCATCTGAACTATTATCAAGCTTTATGTCTTTGCGCTATAACCTGCACTCCAGATTCTCTAAATAAGGCAACACAACAATTTTCTTGTGGCAGTTAATGTAATTGGTGCTAAAAAATCTGGTGGTCGATAAGTTTTAATTGGTGTACATCTGCTAAGCTTGTTCTTTTGCATGCTGGTTGCATAATACTTTTTCTTCTTCAGACTGAATATGACTTAGTACTGCTCTTAGTCGAAAAGAAAATTGTTTTTTCCATATTAGAGTATGTCTGATGCTGAACATTTCCATTTTCTTTCAGATGGAAGTTCTACAACTCTGGAGCTTCAGTGTCTAAGTTGCCATTCCATGAAACACTGCCTCGGGCCCAATTGGCTGACTTGGGTGCACTTCTGGCAGCAGATAACTATCAAGTAAGAAACTGGGGCCTTGCGAGAATGTCATATTTTGATTTTACTTTCGGGGTAGGGGGTTCCATTTCGGAGTCTAGTATATTTTGAGTCTTCATAGGGTTGGTTAGGTTCGCTTCCTTCTTTGATGATAGAGTGCTTTTCTTATTGTCCTTGCAAGAGTTTCCCACACAACATTTACAATCTTACAGGGACTGTTTTGATTGTTTGAGACACATCCTTGACCCCTTCAGTTTTTCACTGTAGATGAAACTTCTTTGTAAGAAAAGGAACCAAGCATTAGTTTTTTCAATAATCGTGCTCCTCCCCCCCTGGCCCCCTGTGGGGTCCCTAAGGTTGCATTTTCGATTGAGGCATGGGTCGTATGTATTTCTATTCCCATTCGCGTGCTTTGAAGCGATTTTAAGCTCCAATCGCCTTTTACTGCTTGTAGGTGTTTGTGAAAGGTCCTGCACTTTATGCTTTTAAAGGCCTTGCTGGTAGATTTGCTCCTATAGGTGTTCATGCTGCCCTCTTGCTGATCATGGGAGGTGCAACCTATAGTGCCATAGGAGGCTATCGTGGAAATGTAATGGTACCCCAAGGCTTGAATTTTATGATTGGTGAGGTTATGTATCCAGTTGGATTCTTGGCCCGTCCTCCAGACACATTTGATACAGAGGTCCATGTCAACCGATTCTCCATCGAAACTTATCCAAATGGAGAGGTATGCTCTCAGCCCCACTGCTCAATGCTTTTTGGGTGATTTAGCTACGTGCATTTTCAAATTTTAACTGCTTGATATGTTACTGCTGGCAAGATGGATGCTAAATATGCTTGTTAGCAATGATTAATTAAAATTTAAGAGGGCTACTCTGTAATGTGACAGTTTTCTGGATTCATGTCTGTGACTTCAAACTACTCAGGGTATCTGATGATATCTATGTTGTTTTAAATTGGGCTTGGTAGTTCACCGCGTCTGTTGGGCTTGATGACATGACACGATAGAGCTGATGAGAAAACATATTTGGTTTGGATAAATATGAAATGGTTTCCATGTTGGTGTTTAGTACTAGTAAGGGCTTCAGCTTTATTTGGAAAATATAGATGCTCTTCCTTCACCTTTGAACAGTCTTTAAAGTTGCCTCCTTTTTTGTGTGAAATTTTTCTTTTTGTTTTGTGTGCAACGAATGAGCTGAGAGGTTTTCTGTTTAGTATTTGGATATGAGGCATAATGTTCTGATAGTGGCATTATTGAGTACTCCAAAAATCTGGATCTTGTGTGCTGTGTTCATCCTGGTGTATGTGCGCGTGTTCACCCTATAGTCACTGACGTTTCATGTATGTATCTGTTTTCTGTCATCAATCTCTTTCCCAAAGGACATCAGTTAGCAGAGTCCTCAAAAGTCTAACAGGAAATAAATACCTATCTCTGTCCTCAAAAGGGACAATAACTGCCTAATTCAATCGAATCCCTACATGGTCATGAGACAAGGAACTATATGCATAAAAAAACAGTTTTGTTGCGAAAATTTGAATTCAATGTTGGAATTTTTTCACTACCATGAGGAATGTAGCAGAAAAAGACCTAGCCATATTATCTAATGATAAATACAAATCTAGCCAGCATAGATAGATATTAAAATGCGCCTGAGAATGTGCAGAGTCCAGGGTGTTTGAAATATATACATGTGGAGATAGGTAAAGAAATGTTGGAAAATATGAGAGGAGAAAGCCATTCAACCAATTCTAAAATTCAGCGATTCTCACTTCTCTGCACATGTGTTTTGGAATGATAAAAAGCTGTTGTATTGTACATTTCAAAATTGTTTTCAGGTATCTCAATTTCGTACCGACCTATCATTATTTGATTTAAGAGGGCGAGAAGTTAGTAGGAAGGAGATTAGTGTGAACAAACCATTGAGATATGGAGGCTTTACCATGTATCAAACTGATTGGGCAATCTCAGCTTTTCAAGTTCGTGTGGATGGAGAGGGTCCTTATAATCTTGTTGCAGCACCTCTACAAACAGGGGACAACAAGCTGTTTGGAACCTTTCTGCCACTAGGAGACACAGGTCTAGGTGAAGTCAAGGGCATGTAAGTAGACTTGTATGATGTTGGCAATATCTTATTAGCGTATGATTATGTGTGTTGTTATTTTTCAAAACTTACTCAAGTATTCTGGCATGTGTCAAGGCAGCTCAATGCTTGCTCGTGATCTGCAGTCTGTGATTGTTTACGATTCAAGTGGGGCGTTTGTTGGTGTGAGGAGAAGTGGATCAGGGCGGCCAATTACGGTTGATGGTGTTAGCATTATCATAGATGACGTCATTGGCAGTACTGGACTCGAATTGAAGGTATCTACTAAGATGCTTATCAAACCAGGGTTCTTATGAATGCATCTCTTTTAGTAGCTGTGCAGAAGTCATTTTCATCCTGAATGTGCATAACAGGGGGTGTGCATGTGCACCCATGCCCCCACTCTCTCTCTCTCTCTCTCTCTCTCTCTTTTTCACCCAAGTGTGGTAGATTGGTTATGCCATTTCCTTCTTGAATAACAGGTCTTGAGTTCAAGTCTCCTCGTCAGATAGATCTTTAAGGTCTCTTGGGATAGTTTCCTATGACGTTAAAATTCTCTTCTTCTCGGGTGTGTGTGTGTGTGAAACAAGTGTGTGCGCGCTAATAGGAGGAGGAAAATGGTATAACCTTTCTATCACCCAAGTGTGGTAGATTGGTTATGCCATTTCCTTCTTGAATAACAGGTCTTGAGTTCAACTCTCCTCCTCGAATAGATCTTTAAGGTCTCTTGGATAGTTTCTTACGACGTCTCTTCTTCTTCTTCTTCTTCTCTCTCTCTCTCTCTACGGGAAGATTATTCTTATAATAGAAAAGGCTTTTCTTTTTCTTCTTCTTGTCTTGTTGCAAGTGAAATGTCTTCTATTTTGCCTTCAGTGCACAGCTCTGGAGGTAAGAATACACAGTAACAGCCGGGTATGAGAGGTTCAAATCCCAACGACTACATGCCAATTTCCATGTGAATTTCAGTCTCTCTGATGTGTTAGGTTCCAGTATTTACTAGCAAAAGGGATTATTTATCAAGCTTTCAAAACAGAATGACCCCATATCAAAGGCTAACACCTAACCCTCTGTGAGACTGTAGCCTCATCCCTAGGAGACACTATGGTGAAAAGCAAGGCTCAACTTTATACCTCAGTATATAAAATGCCCTACCCTGCTTGCGAACGAGACCAAATAGTGGTTTGCCAAACGCCGCAGCTGAGACAATCTCTTTGAATGCAAATTTTCTGATTTTTTTGTTTTTTGTTTTTGTTTGATTGGGTGTGTGTTTGTGCTCTATCCCAACTTGCTGCTGGGGTTTGTGAGCAGTGTTTTGATATCATTGGGTGTAGTGTAGCGCTCAGGCCAGGTAACACACACTTCTTTTTTGTAAATCATGATTTAATTTACAAGTGGGAAACCTCAAAACAAGGAAAACCCACAGGAAGAAAGTATTGTGATCTATGATGCTCCAAAAGCTAGAAACAATCAAAGAAAATCCTGTAAGCTTCAAGAGAGATGTCTCCCACATCATAAGCATAATGTAGAGGGAAAACTTGAAGTAAGGGAAAGGGTCAATCTCTAATGTATGAAACATGCGGGAGTTGCGCTGATGTCAAATGGTCCACATAACCCAAAATTTGACCCAGCTGAAGAAGATCTCAAACAGAGATTGTGGCGGTTGAAGAACTCCAAAAATCCAAAATCGTTTGTGAAAGATTCGAGATGGGAAACGAAGGCGCAAAGCAGAGGACACTTGCCTGATGAAAGTCCAGAAGCAGCGGCAATGCCAAAGCAAATGCGTAACTGACTCGTCAGCCCCATGACACCGGACACAACGAGCGGAAGCAATACGTCGTGCATCTAACCAAGTACCAACCGGTAGTGCGCCTACCATGCACCTCCACAAGAAAACGCGTTCCTCGAGTGGCAAGTGATTCTTCCAAAATGCAAGAGTGTTTTTTGCCACCACAATTGAGATCTGGAGAGCGATCACAATTGATTTCCATGAGCCACAATCCATGCATCAGACTGTAGCAAGGCATAAATAGACCCAACGGATATATAGTCCATCCTAATATGGCCAAGATGCCAATCAGAAAGCCGAGAGTCCCCAAACAGTGTAGGCACCGAAGAAACATCTGCAAGTAGCTGTTGAATTTACTGCCATAAGTGTCGATAATGAGCTCCCAAGTCATAACAAATAGCAGCAAGCGAAAGAACCCGAAAGAACTCGAAAGAACCTGTCCCACACTATCCACCACTTGATCAACCTTGCAGATCCCTTTTTGCGAAAGAAAGTAAGCTTGTCGAGGAGAACGTTGAACCAAAGTAAGAGAGAATGCTTTGCTCCAATGAATGCTTTCCAACCGAAGTGAATTTCCTGGAAAAGATTGACGACCGTGCCAAGATAAGTGCAAGGTGACAGCCTTCCAATCCGCAACAAGAGACGAAGTGAAGGGACATCCCGGGATATGTCCATTCAACTGCCCAAAAACGACATCTCAATATGAAGGATGTCACAAATTGCTAACGTGTCAAACCACTGAAGAACGGAGTCATTGTGCAGATTATCGATCGAGGGGCCTAAACCCTAAGAAGCAGAAGCAGTAGAAGAAGATGATGTGGCAAAGTGTATGGAACTCTGGGTTTCGCGCTCGCTTGTTGACGTGGCAGATTGTACGGAATCCCGCGTTTCACGCTGATTGTTGACGTGGCAGATTGTACGGATTTCCGTGATTTACGCTGACTTGTATTGACATGGCACTGTACGGATTTCTGTAAATTGTGTTGGCAGATTTTGGGCATCTGCTTTTAGACCAAATGCTTTTGAGTTTGAAGGCTTTTTATGTAAACTTCTTTTAATGGCCAAGGGCCTTTAAATATGAGGCTAGGGCTCATTCTCTGACATACTTCTGGACGAACTTCGAAGGTGCAGAGCGTGGAGTACCGACTTGTACCGTGTGGATGCAATACAAAGAAATGTCGAAAGGGGCGCCAAGGGTTGGGGCCAATACTCTCTGGGGTGCAATTCCGCCATTCCGTGTCGCATGTGCTATCTCTCTTTCAGTTCAGTTGTTATTGAAGTGCTAAAAGTCTGTTCAGTTTGTTCTTTTCTATTGGCACGTGGTGCCCGACTTGTGACAGTTGTATCAGAGCATTAGGCGTGTGCTTTTCTGAAAGCATACCAGTCCTACAAAAAATCAGACAGAGTAAACCAGTGCTTCCAAAGTCTATTGGAATCGTATTTGAAGTATCTTCGGGTCCCGACCTTGGACTTATTAGCCACTCCCATCCTTACTTCATCGCGCATTGGGCGCGCTTCTGTCTTCACCGCGCATGTCTTACAGGGCATAAGCCATAACATCGCTTGCAAGAGAAGGATCCAAGATTTGTTTCGAGCTACTGTTTTTCTCAGAGGCAGTGCCATGCAATGGTGGAAGTCTATAGCTACCAAGCTACACACTCCAAGGACTTGGCAAGCTTTTATTTGCCCGAAGTTGTATGCTTTCTGACATCTTCTTTCGGAGTGCAACTTCTGGCAGAGGGGTATATTGAAATGCTTGCCACGGAATCCCCAGGAGCTTATAACTTAAGATTTCTCGACATCTCTCAGTAGGTGTCTCTTTTCGAGCTAAAAACCTTGGAGGTCTAGTGTGATTGCTATGTCTTGGGACTACCATTGCCGCCAGAGGAAGACTGTCTGTCCAAGAGCTAATGGACCATGTTGTGGTCGGCTACGACCTTATGGAAGGAACCTAACCCTAATTTTTGGTGCAGGTTTCAAGATTGAAAGTCAATCGACTTTTCGAGCTCGACTGATGTCGAGATTGCTTATTATTAAGAAGTCTGAGCAGTGGTTACTCAGCACCTCCAAACGACGCATGCTGCGGTCTGGAGGACGTTTGGTTGTGAAGGGCCTCTATATCTCATGGCCCGGGCCTTTTTAGGTTATTTGCGGGAGGAGTGATGAGGGAGTTGTTGAACAGCTCATGGCCCGGACCTGGATGGTTATTTGCGAGGGGAGTGTTCAATGGCGACTTTATGTTTCTGTCTTGTAACATGCATATGTGAGCATTTGTGTTGCATTGTGATGTACCAACCCCCGGGGGGTGCACTATGTAATCATGTTAAGAAGTCATTTTATTCATTCACACATGTTAAAAGAGGGGTTTTTTTAATACCCTGCGAACGCACGTTGTATAAGGGGGTACTGAAAGGTGAATCCCTTGAGTGCCAACCAATGAATATTCCTAATTGGATGAGATTGCCTGGGTATGTAATTTTAGTGCATTAAGACACCGGTGGAAGATCAGTGCGGTTTAAGTGTGATGGCTAATTTTACTACGCCGGAATATCAAGAGTTCCGATCTGGACGAAAGGAGAAGCCAACTCCTTGATCAAAAGAGCCGGAAGGAGAAGCCAACTCCTTAACAAAAAAAGAGCAAATTGATTGTCCCTCGGAAATTTTTGGGCTAACTTGAGCTGTTTTGCAGATATGCTGTAATTGCGGACGATTACTCTCTTTCAAGAAGGGGGGATGCCACTAACTGTTGACGTGTCAAGCCACTGAAGAACGGAGCCACTGTGCAGATCATCGGTCGAGGGGCCTAAACCCTAAGAAGTAGAAGCAGTAGAAGAAGATGATGTGGCAAACTCTACGAAACTCCGGATGTCGTGCTCACTCGCTGATGTGGAAGACTGTACGGAATCCTGCGTTTCACGTTGACTGCTGACGCTGCAGACTGTACGGATTTCTGTGATTTACATTGACTGGTGTTGACGTGGCACTGTAAGGATTTCCGTAATTTGCGCTGGCAGCTTTTGGGCATCTGCTTTTGGACCAGATGCTTTGAGTTGAAGGCTTTTCATGTCAACTGCTTTTAATGGCCAAGGGCCTTTAAATATGAGGCTAGGGCTTATTCTCTGACATGCTTCTGGACGAAGGTGCAGAGCGTGGAGTACCGGCTTGTACTATGTTGATGCAATATGTAAAGAAATGTCAAAAGGGGCGCCAAGGTTTGGGGCCAATACTCTTTGGGGTGGAATTCCGCCACTCCGTGTCGCGTGTGCTCTCTCTTTCAGTTCAGTTGTTATTGAAGTGCTAAAAGTCTGTTCAATGTGTTCTTTTCTATTGGCACATGGTGCCCGTCTTGTGACAAAGGATGCCAGTGACCAAGTGTGAAATCATGAGCGTCCATGGTTGTCGTTGATCCACCAGCGTAGACAGAAGCTAAGCTTTGCAAGCCAAAACGCCAACGCAAATCCAGAATATTAATCCCTCCGAGTCGCTTAGGCGTGCATAGCTTATCCATAGATAGAAACCGCAATCCTTTCTTGTGGAAGGAAGTACACGAGAAATGTGCTAGCATACATGACATAAGAGACCCAAGGTACTGTTGGGCCAACATAAAAGTGGCAAATAGAATTGCACATAGGCCATCATTCTGCATTGAACAATCCTAAGAGGCTAAATCGCACATGCAATGGCTAGGTTAACAATTTCCAATAGCTAAGCTTTAAGTGGATTCTTTGTAGCACCCATTCAAGTTTGTGTTGCGGACACATTCCAACCGATCAGATATCCCAAATGGCGTACTATAGTCTGAGGAGAAACAATCTCCCCTAGCCATAGAAGCCCATGCCAATCAAATTCCTTCAGAGGCATCAACTTGGATTTACAAAATTAACATGCAATCCAGCTACCAAGTCAAATAAATGCAAAGCATGCTATAAGGTGCAGCAGAAGTGAATGTTGAACTTTGCTCAAGATGAGTGCTCCAAACTGTGCTCAAGGTTCCTTTTACCTACGGAAGGGAGAGCCTTCCGTTCCTTTAGTGAGAGAGTGCAATGGACACAAACAAAGTGATGAACACTATGAATGAAGGTGCATGAGACTGAGAGATAGAGAGAGAAGAATACGACACCAGAATGTTGTCAAACCCTCCTCCGAAGATCCCACTCTCTATGGCGAGAGCGGTCTACTTATGATTGCACAAATCTCTACAATGCTTGGACTTGCCGACGATGTCAACGACGATGAGGACGACGACGAGACGGGCTAAAATTTGAAATTGCTAAGGGCTGAAATCTGCAAATCTTTATCTGCTGAATTCTACTCTATGTCGGTGACGATGTCGATGACGACGATGCGACGACGAAGCGCTGAAAACGCAGATGCTGAAATCTGTGTTTTCCGGGCTGAATCTGCAAACTTCACGGGATCTGACCGTGCGGCAAGGATCTGCTGCGGGAAGGTGAGATCTGCGAGGTTCGGGACTTCTTCTGCGGTAACTGACTGCTGAAAACTGAAAACGCTGGTTCTAGGGCTGAATCTGTCGCGATGGAATTGCAAAACGCTGAATGTCCTGCTGAGAAGGTGCCTGTTGAGCAAGTGCTCCTGCTGCCTCTTCTGCCAGAAAGTGCTAGCGCTAGGTTTCTATATATTCAAACTTAGCAAAATTGCCCTACCTAGTTTCCAACAAAAGTCATTAAAAAATAATAAGTGAAAAATATCAAAAATAGGGAAAATAGGTCTATGTACTGTAAAAATGCTCCTGATGGGTTCTGATGGAAATTTGATGATCATGCTGTGTGCAACCAGAGTATATGCATCTAATCTAAGTGTTTGGACATGCACGGTCTGCGAACAGACTCACAAAAGTGCCATATCACTTCTTATTCTAGACTGACTTGACTGAACTGAACCCTGGTCATGATGTAGCTTGTCCAGGGACACATAGGGTTAGATGTGTCACGTGACATCCCCTCCTTTTCAAAGTGAGGTACTGGTACCGAACTGTATGGCGTCGAGGGAGATCGCCAGCAGTGTCTGGAATCTTGGAAAGAACTCTTCGCCGGCCCACTCTGATGCGTGGGTCATGCGATACTTGATCTTCATAAAGGTCTGCAACGCTTGCTTCTTTGGGCCGCGCCGAAAGCAACACAAAGTCATCTGTGGCTCCTTCAATGCTTCAACTTCGTCGATAGTCATGCGTCTACCTTCTTTAAGAATCTTCGTGGCTGAAAATTCCTGAAACCACTTCCAACACAAAAACATGAACATACCCATTCCATGTAAAGTGACTGGAAAAATACTATTCTTTCTAACAAACTTTGCATGCAATTCAGATGAACAAAGTGACGAAGTGCCAAACCGTTCATCAAACACACGCAAACAATGGGGTCGAATCTTGACTTTCTGATCTAAATCAATCAACTGTGGCAAATCACAATGGAGATGCCCATGCTTGATGCTCAATCCTCTTTGTGCTCTTTCGGATATTGTGTCATGCCAAGGAAGAGACATGGAATCTACTTATGATTGCACAAATTTCTACAATGCTTGGACTTGCCGACGATGTCGACGACGATGAGGACGAGGATGAGACGGGCTGAAATCTGAATTTGCTAAGGGCTGAAATCTGCAAATCTTTATCTGCTGAATTCTGACTCTATGTTGGTGACGATGTCGATGACGACGATGCGACGACGACGCGTTGAAAACGCAGCATCTGCGTTTTCCGGACTGAATCTGCAAACTTCGCGGGATCTGACCGTGCGGCAAGGATCTGCTACAGGAAGGTGAGATCTGCGAGGTTAGGTTTGGGACTTCTTCTGCAATAACTGATTGCTGAAAATTGAAAACGCTGGTTCTAGGGCTGAATCTGTCGCGATGAAATTGCAAAACGCTGAATGTCCCGTTGCTCCAAAAACGCTAGGGCTGAATTCTGCTGTCGCTGTGGATTCTACTAACGCTAGGGCTGATCTGCTATCTGCGGGGGAAACTGCTAATACTAGGGCTGATCTGAGGTCGTACTGTCGCCAGGCTGTTGCAATGCAAAAACGTTGTCTGATGTGGGAGCAAAACGCTAGGTCAATGTTGATGCAGAAAACGCTAGGCCTGTTGTTTGTGGGGTCTTGCTGAGAAGGTGCCTGTCGAGCAAGTGCTCTTGCTACCTCTTCTGCCGGAAAGTGCTAGCGCTAGGTTTCTATATATTCAAACTTAGCAAAATTGCCCTACCTAGTTTCCAATAAAAGTCACTTAAAAATAATAAGTGAAAAATATCAAAAATAGGGAAAGTAGGTCTATGCACTGTAAAAATGCTCTTGATGGGTTCTGATGGAAATTTGATGATCATGTTGTGTGCAACTGGAGGATATGCATCTAATCTAAGTGTTTGGACATGCACGGTCTGTGAATAGACTCACAAAAGTGCTAGATCACTTCCTATTCTAGACTGACTTGATTGAATTGAACCCTGGTCATGCTGTAGCTTGTCCACGGACACATCGAGTTGGATGTGTCACGTGACACATGCATAATCTGTTGCACATCCTCCTTAACGTTGTTGGGCATGAAAAGAGAGTCATCAGCATATGCCTGGTCGATAAATTGCTTTCCAGAAGGTAGAGCAAGACCATGCAGATGACCTGAGGAAGTGAGGGCCGCAAGATGTAACAACAAGGGGTGCGAAGCAATTGCATAAAGTAAAGAACTAAGAGGCAGTGCTTGGTAAAAAGCATTTTTCAAAGTATACAAAGTTCCTTTCCTTGAATTTGCAAAGAGTTAATTATAGAAATTTAGGTTTTTTGAGGAATTTGCACTATTTTTCTCTATTTTGGGGCGGAATTTATCCTTTTCCCCTTGCTCTCAACCGGCATTTTAGAAATTGAAAACGACACGATATTTAGCTGAGACACATTTTTCCCGAATACTGCTAAGAGGACACCCGTGTCTGACCGATCAGCCATATTCATCAACCTTTGACAAGTGTCTCTTACCTGCTGTACATCACTGCGCATTTGAGACATATAATACTTGCCATAATCGCTAACAACACTCTGGATCCGCATCACAAAGTGGAACCACGCAGCATCCATATCTATGTACATATGGGAGAGCAAAGGTGGGATTATGTCCACAATCATAGCACGGAAAACTTCATGCTTCAGATATGCATTATTGACATGTAAAAGTCGTCTCCTAGGCAAAGAAGCAACTTCCGTATACGGACCAAAGTGTAAGGCCAAACATATAGGGGCATGATCGAAAAGGCATAAATTGTAGTCGACCCTTATATCACATACAAAAGTATCACATTGCTGTCTGTGAAAAAGATACCAGCGGTCAAGGTGAGCTCGATAATCCCCATCATGCAATAGGGGAACACACACACACACACACACACACACACACACACACACACACACACACACACACACGTGTCATTGGCATGTGTGGCTTAATAATGACATACCCTATGCTTTGGAAACCCCAGTACTAAGTACGACTTGACCCGATCCAAGTAAAGGGCACTCCACTTGATGCATTTAATCTAAAGCTTTCACATTGGGCTGAACCCCTTCTTATACTTTACCTGCTCAAATATTGCTCTTTGGTAAAAAAATTTCCCCTAGTTTCTCTGGGTGCCCTGAGAAATTATCCCTCTCCTATCCCATGAAAGGCCCCCCTATCATCTCTTTTGAGTGCCACTTACTTGATGCATAACCCTTTTTGGTATTAATCTGGTGCTATTACCCTAATGCCTAAACAACCGATGATCTCAGTAGTGCTTTTCCCCTTTAGCGGGTGACCCTACCCTTAAGGTATATTTTTTTAGCTGCAGGTTCTCCTCCCTATAATCTCTAGACCTGGTGGCTTGTAAAGATAAACCTCACCCCCCTTGGGGCATGACCTAACCTAGGTGGGACCTCCCTCTTAAGTAGTCTTAGGTAAAGGGTAATTTACTGCTCCACCCATTTTTGCTGAGCACTGTACGATGCCTTCATTACCCTTCTCGAGTTTGATGACCTCCGCGCTCTCTGCTCACTGGGCTCGACTCCTGGTTTTCTTCTCCCCCTCTGTACCATGGAATGGAACTATGTGCATACCTTAATGCTCCCTCCTCTCGAGCCCTGATGCTCTCCTACCTCACCTAAACAGATAATACTGCAAGTATTCTCTTTGTCATCTCTGTTACATTCAATGGATAGCCTGGCTATACTCCCGTGTATTAACCTCGATGCTTTGCCGCGTGCTGGCTTGGATTGCGAGCCGATTCGGTAAGCAAAATTGGAAGGTCGCACTGATCGATGCAAGCTGAATGGATTGCCCCTTGCAACCTGTGTATATAAACAAGTGAGGGATTCTCTCATCCCTCACTTAGCCTTGCTTTAAGTATTGCTTTTCTCTGTTTTGTGAGTAAGGGTCGTTACTCATTGTGCTGGTGTGTGTACTCTGACATGGAGCTAGTAGAAAAACCTGAAGGCTCGCAGGTTGGTGCCAAAATATCTTGAAACGATTTCATTCTGATTCAATAATTCTGTGATGAAAGGTCTAAAATAACTGAGGTTAGCTGATCTTTTTCTGGATTCTGTCCTTAACTGTTAATAAGTTAACGCCAGGAATTTGTGATGATAAATAGTGGTTTGTTTTTATAGCAGTTTGTAAAAAAAAAACTATTTTGACTGGTTGTATATATTGAACAATTGGGGTATTCATTTTCGGATAATACTCTATTGCCTGGCTTTTTCGGATCGTCGAAAAGATGCACAGTGTTGGCCTTGATTTTTGTTGCACATTGTAAATCATGTGGTAGCATCTGGGATAACAAGTATGGATGGATCTTTGCCTTTTTTAGCTGAAAAGTGCTGCACTTTGAAAATTTTCTTACAGCTATTTAAAATATTTTGGTAGTGCATGATGTGCCTGGCAGTAGCTTAAGTCCTAACTTCAGCATATTGGTAGTGCAAATGCACTTACAATCAACTTTTTTGCTTAAACACACATAATGATTCTGCCCAGTCTTATATATGGATTAGCTAACTGGGTAGTGTATAGACAATTTTTTTGGGGGGCTTTACCCGAAATAGGGAGAGAGAATTGGCTGGCTGGTTTTGTTGCTTTATTTTCTAAGTGGCTGCCCACTTATTAAGTGGGCGGCCGACATATTTTAAAATTGGTATGAACCTGCCCAAAAACTCAATAAAACCTTATAAGTTAAAAACAATGCCTTTCACCAGGCGTCCCCGGATGCAACCACATGCACGAATGCAATGCAAACATAGATTCCTCGCGGGAAAGCGTTTGCTCTTCCCGGAAAACTCGTTAAAATATTCCGCTTTTTAAGAAAAGCTTCTCAGAACCCATCTTTATTCTTGTGCTTGTGTCTTTACGCGTATTCCTCTTTCCAGTTCGGGTTTCCTGCCAGACCCACAAGATATTCCCTTTCCGATGCTCCCGTCACCCATCACGTGACGCATCAGGAATATTCGTTTCCCGGTCTCTCCCACTGAACTAACGGTAAAACCCCTTCGCGACGCTTAATGTCACCCATCATATGACGCATCAGAGTTTTCCGTTCCTGATGGCTTTTAATAATTCCAGTAGATCTACAGTTCCTAACCTTACGGTTCGTGCACATCTTTAAATATCCTAATTTCAATAAAAAGAAATTACTCGAGAAAATAAGAAAATAGTCGATTTAGCAACATCCCTCTGGCTTCTAAACAGTTGTCCTCAACTGTAGTGCTTGTACATATCCTTCCAGAATCTCGGGATAGGGTGCTAATTCCTGCTCGGTCATCCACTGAGCATCTAGAGTAGAATAATTCTTAAACTTTACCGAATACTTCCGTGTAATCTTCCCGGACTTAAGTGGCCGCTCCTGATGATGAATGATCTGTTCCGGTTGGAGTATTTCTTCCGTTTCCTCAACCTCAGGAGGTTGCTCAGCAATAGGCTGACTTGGAGGCGGTCCCACATATGGCCGGAGTAAACTAACATGGAAAGCATTGTGGATCTTCCAATTAGATGGTAAGTCTAATCGGAACGTCACATCATTCACTTGGTCAATTATCTTAAACGGCCCATAATAGCGGTTGGAAAGTTTTATGACTTTCCCTTTATGAGTCGCTTGTTTCTTTAGTCTTGCCTTCTCAAACTTGAGTAAGACTAATTCACCGACTGTTAAGTCTAGATTCCTTCTGTGCTTGTCCGCAGCTTTCTTATGTTTTTCCTGAGAGCGCAAAATTGCTCTCTTAACTTGCCCGTAGGCCGTGTCCAAATCCCGGACAAACTCATCTGCTGCGAAAATCTTATCCTTAGTGACAAGGATCGATTGAAGCAAAGGCTTACCATAGAGAATCTCAAAAGGTGCTTTCCCCGTAGACGAATGTACGGTATTGTTATACGCGTACTCAACAAGGGGCAAATACTTCTCCCAGTCAGACTGTCTTTCTGACACACAAGATTTCAGCATATCCAATACTGTGGAATTAGCGATCTCACTCTGCCCATCCGTTTGAGGATGATATGCAGAAGAAAAATTCAACTTTGTGCCAAGGTTATCAAACAAGGCACGCCAAAAGTTGCCTGTCATGCTCACTCACAATAGACTCGGGCAGCCCATGATGCTTAAAGATCTATGCTAGAAAAATTCTAGCCATATGGTCTGCTTTGATTGTTTTCTTAACTGGAATAAAGTGAGCTCGCTTGCTAAATCTGTCCACGATAGTCCAGATCGCATCATTTCCAGTTTGAGTCTTTGGGAGATCCATAATGAAATCCATGGTAATACTCTCCCAGGGTTGATCAGGCACAGGTAAAGGTTGGAGTAACCCAGGCGTCTTATGCCGATCATACTTTACTTTTTGGCAAACCAAGCATTCCCTGACATATTGATCAATGTCTGCCTTAAGGCTTCGCCAAAAGAAATATCTTTCCAATGCTAAGGTCGTAGGGAGAATTCCCCGATGACCTGCATATGGTGAAGCATGTGCTTCTTCCATGATTTTCTTTCTCAATGGTTCTGCCACGCAAATTGCTTGGTGGTGATAGAGGTAACCATCCCGAATAGAATAGGGATATTCATCCTCTCCGTTCTGTAATTTATTCCAAGTGGAGGAGAAGTGTGGGTCATTCGGATACAACTCTGGAAGTGATTCCAATTCTTGGTGATACACAGAAGTAACTGCGTTCACCCTAGGCCGTCTAGACAATGCGTCTGCAGCCACATTCTTACTCCCAGCCGTATGGAGGATCTGGAAGTGAAACATGGAAGAACACAATCCAAGAAAACTTCGTACATCATGTACTGTAGTGGGAGTTGGCCAATCTTGCACGACTTGGATCTTTGCGGGATCCATTTTCACTTGGTTGTGTGAGACTATATGGTCGAGATAGTGTATCTTAGTGAGGAAGAACTCACTCTTCTTTGCATTCACATGCAACTCATGCATTCGCAATTCTTGAAACACTATATCCAAGTGCTTCTGATGTTTCTTCTCGGTCTTTCAAAAGACGAGTATGTCATCAAAGAACACTCCTGTGAAAGCTCGGTGTGGGCTGAAAATTCGGTCCATCATTCGATTGAATGTGGCAAGAGCATTGGTCAAGCCAAACGGCATTACCAAAAAGTCATAAAGTCCAAAAGTGGTGCGAAAGACAGTCTTATGGACATCTTCAGGGGCTATGCGTATCTGATGATACCCGCTTTTTAAGTCAATGCGACTAAAGATGCTTGCTCCCTGCAGCTTATCGAGAATATCATCAATCCGGGGTATTGGAAAGCGATTCTTGATAGTGATCTTGTGTAGAGATCGATAATCTATGCACATTCGAAACGTGCCGTCTTTCTTTTGCACCAGTAGAACTGGAGAGCAGTAAGGCGAAGTACTTGGTCGTACTAGACCTTTTTCCAGAAGCTCGTTGATTTGCTTCAAAATTTCCTTTTGCTGAGCAAGACTAACCCGATAAGGGGGTAGGTTTTTGGGAGAGCTACCTGGTACAAGATCAATGCGATGATCTTCCGGACGTTCCGGAGGTAGCTTGTCTGGTAGAGTATCCGTGAAACAATCTTTATACTTTTCAAGAATTGAAAACGTTTAATTTCCAAACTAGAGAGCAAACCCTCATTAGTTTTATCTCTTTCACGTGCGAAAATCAAGTAAGCAGAAACGCACTTCTTTATTTCCTTCTTAATGGAGATATGGCTTACAATAGGGAATAGCCAATCCCCTGCATCAGCAAAAATTTTAATTTTCTTGCCCTCATGCTCAAAAGCGAGGGTCTTTTCTACATAATGTGGGACCGGTTGCATATGGTAATGCCATGGCATACCCAAGATGATATCACATCCCTCGATAGGTGCCATCAAAAAGCATTCGCGGTCCTTGTATTCACCAATCCGGAGATTGAGTTGTCCTGGCACGGGAGTTGCATTGGTGGTCAACTGTCACCAACGTGTGACTACTATCTATCCTTTTTGTTGATTTCTTTCTTATTATCTATTTACTTTCACTTTTTGGAAACACCCCTCGGGAAATCTAACTGCCCTGCATTGCATAGCTAGTGTGGAACTGTCCAGAGGGAGTCCAGGCCTGAGGGCAAGAGAGCACTAAAGTTGGACAAGGACTATGGTTAGCCAAGTGGGGTCATTGACTAGCCAAAGTGGAATCCTTTGCTACAGAGGCTACATTTCAGTTCTGGATGTGGCCGCAGTGTACAAAGAGGGTCGGATGACCTAGAAAGATACAATGGCAGCATCTCCTAAAATTTAGGGAACTGCTATTTTGGGACCTGAAAATGTCTTCGCGTCATTACGTGCAGTTTGACATGGGGATCATTTTGTTACTCTGTGGCCAAGTCAACAGAGGCTGCAGGTGAGATATTTTTAGACCCGAGGGTCTAAAGCGGGAAAATGCACAAATGAGTGACACTTGGCACTCTGAGGCCAGTTTACTACTTATAGAGAAGGCAAAAACGTGATTTATAGCTGGGAGGCTCATTTTGCAAGTCTCTGTCACAGGTTAAGAGCTATGGAGTGCTTGCTTTCCCTCCTATGTACAGTGCGGTGCCAGGAGTGATGCCCTGCACGCTATGCACTGCCCTCTCTCTCCCCTTTGGCAGTATGTTATGCCCCTCTAGTGGGCTCTTCATTTGACCAATGTACAGTTGTGTGGGTTCATGCGCGATTGCCGAGGCAAGAGCCTCTTGCACAGGTACTGGATTAGCTAGCGGCAAATCCCCCCGCAGGTACAGGTGAATTCGGAGAGGTTTCACGCCAGAAATCTCGTCCGATTCAAAGGGCAAGTAGCCCTACAGGTGTGGGAGCTCGAGGACTTGCTAGGGATGCGACCGGCACGCGAAACGGAGCCCGAAACAGTGATTTACAGCCTGCTGTGTATTTTTGCAGGTTTAGGGTTTTGGCCCTAAACGGACCCTAATACCCCCAGGGGGTTCGGGGATGCAAGGGGACCGTTGTACAGGTGATCTGGCGCATTTTCAGGGCTGAAAACAGAGAATTCAGCGTGCTGCAGATTCTCGCCAGGTTTTGTAAAGTGCCCGTATGCGTCGGGAAAGTCAGTCAATGCGTGGGAATACTGACTGTGAAGGGTTCTAGTACAGTTATGCTGCCGAAATCGGACTGGAACAGTGGAAATTCAGCCGAGTTTGTGCGGGGCAGCTTGTAGGGAACCACAACGTTTATCCCC
Organism: Adiantum capillus-veneris; assembly: GCF_014529385.1. NCBI lineage: Eukaryota > Viridiplantae > Streptophyta > Polypodiopsida > Polypodiales > Pteridaceae > Adiantum > Adiantum capillus-veneris. The sequence continues at coordinate 120,906,929 of NC_140934.1, read as the reverse complement.
TCTTTTGAACAATAAAGAAATACCGAAAGGGGCGCCTAAGTTAGGGGCCAATCTGGTGTCCGCCTACTCATACAGGTGCAATCTAGCAGCCTGTATCCCTCTCCCCTTTGTTGTGTCTTGAAAGTACAGGTACAATAGACGACTAATAATGGGTGAAAGCTAAATCAAGGTTTAAAGTAAAGTCTACCGCCCTTTTTGGATTGAACAGGCCGGTTTCATTAACCCCTCAAATGCCGATCCGGAGGTGACTTGAGTTCCAAGCTGAGCCGGTGTAAGGCCCAAACGTTCTGCAGTTTCCAGTGAGATGAAGTTGTCCGTCGATCCAAGGTTGTAGAGGATCAACACCCGCTGATTATTCACAGAGCCCCAGCCTTTAAGGAGCTGGCGCTTCCCTTTCTCGGTTTCTGTATTCCCTTGCACATCAGGAATGGAATTCAAGCTCGGTGGAGCGGGTTCCTTCTTCGATTGTTCCCTCTTCGAAGATGCTTGTTCCTGCCGTTGCTGCCGAACAGGGCAGTCGGGCTTCATATGTCCTTTTTCACCACAGTAGAAGCACCTTCCTTGCTCTTTGAAGGTTTGTACTTGGTTTGGTGTGAGATACTTAAGCCGTTTTCCAGTACCCTCTGGCTTCTTAGGCTCATCCGGATCCTCTGGGGAACGCTTTTTGCCTTGGTTGCCATGGTCATCATAGACCGCTCTTTGCCTTGCACGGTATGTGCTATGTTCCATCCGTCTGGGGGTACCAGTTGAATGTAAATCCTCGGCAATGATTGCCGACTCCATCATCTGCTGAAGGGTGTCATGTGGGTACACCTTCATGCTCTTCCGAAGCGGTGGTTGAAGACCTGCTTCAAACTTTCGCATTTTTTCTTCGTCGGAAATCTTCATAAAAGGCGTAACTTTTAGAAGAACCGACCAAAACTTGTCAACATAAGCCGTGACTTTCTCTTGTTCCTTCTGGGCGAGCCAGTCCCATTCCTTCCAAATGTCCTTCTCGAAATCCGGTGGAAGAAATTGTTCATAGAATTCAGCTTTGAATTGAGCCCAGGTTCTGGCTTGAGTACCTTCCAGAATTTTGGCTAGCCACCAGTTGCTTGCAGTCTCCTTGAGATGCATCCCAACATGACGCAACTTGGATTTTTCTGTGAAGTTTCCGTTGGCAAAAGCAACTTCAAACTGCCTGATGAAAGACAGTGCCTTGGAGATATCTCTCCGTCCTGTGTAGTTATCAAACTTCACATCCTTGTCACCGGATTTGAAAATCCGCATCTTGCGGTGACGTCTGCGGTTATCCCTCTTGAACTGGGCCTTCTCTTTAGTAGCATGTAGGGAAGTAGTAGGAGTTTTCTTCTTGGGAGAAGATTTAGATACTGTATGAGAAGTAGATGTAGTAGTATAATCAGGAGAGTATGATGGAGAAGAGATAGAGATATCCTTGCTTTCATTAAGCAGAGAGAGTTCTTTTTCCTGGCCCTTCTCTTAGAAGGCCGTTTGTTCTGATCCGGAGATCCCTTGTGCGTTTCAGCACCTTTTTCCGCACCATCCACCTGTTGGTTGCTTCCATTAACAGGATTTTCCTGACGCCCATCGGCATCCGTTCCTTGTGGCTTCTTGATTCCGTCCAAAGCCTTTTGGATAGCCGGCAACGAAATGAGTTGTTGCAATTCCGCGAGTTGGGCTCGCACTTGCTGAAGTTCATCTTTAGCGTTTCTTCCATGGCTTGTCATGGTTCTTCCCGTTCCTTCCCGGAATCGTCCTTCTTTGCAGAGAAAGAGAGGAATCCGAGCTCTGATACCACTGTCACATACGGGAGCGCACACAAATAATCAACAAGATGAAAATAAATAATCTTTCAACTAAACAAAGTTGAGGGAGAAGTTCGACACAGTATTTGGGACCAGAAGATGGGCTGGTCCCCCCCCTTAAAGAGAATCCTTTATTAGGGAGAATCTTTTTACAAGCACAAGAACCGGAGAAAACCCCTCCGTTCTAAATCTCTGACTCAATGGTCGTTCCTTCCCGTAAGGGAAATCCGAGAGACGAGCTCTCAATCCTTTTTCTGTCTGTACTCGGAGTCGAGACTCCGCAGACAATTTCCGAATTCCGTTCCCGGAATTCCCAAGCGTAGGGCCGAAGCCTTCTCGCTTCTCCTTCGCGATGAAGTACCTGCAAACACACACACAAACACGCGACAACAATTCGTATGGCGAATCCACAATAGATACCTGTCGCTCTTGCACGGGAAAAGCGACTTCCGTGCTTCGTAGTCTCGCGATCTCTTGCGGTAGAGTCTTCTCTTGCTGACGTTGGTAACCTTCTTTCAGTGAGGGCATGTGGTGCTTTTATAGCTCCTTCGCCACGGCACGAATAGCTGCTCGCGTAGAGATCGCGGCCGTGTTTTTTTTAAATTTTTAAAATTTTTTTGGCGTTGCTTTACCCGAAATAGGGAGAGAGAATTCGCTGGCTGGTTTTGTTGCTTTATTTTCTAAGTGGCTGCCCACTTATTAAGTGGGCGGCCGACATATTTTAAAATTGGTATGAACCTGCCCAAAAACTCAATAAAACCTTATAAGTTAAAAACAATGCCTTTCACAACATTTCCCAGGCGTCCCCGGATGCAACCACATGCACGAATGCAATGCAAACATAGATTCCTCGCGGGAAAGCGTTTGCTCTTCCTGGAAAACTCGTTAAAATATTCCGCTTTTTAAGAAAAGCTTCTTAGAACCCATCTTTATTCTTGTGCTTGCGTCTTTACGCGTATTCCTCTTTCCGGTTCGGGTTTCCTGCCAGACCCACGAGATATTCCCTTTCCGATGCTCCCGTCACCCATCACGTGACGCATCAGGAATATTCGTTTCCCGGTCTCTCCCACCGAACTAACGGTAAAACCCCTTCGCGACGCTTAATGTCACCCATCATATGACGCATCAGAGTTTTCCGTTCCTGATGGCTTTTAATAATTCCAGTAGATCTACAGTTCCTAACCTTACGGTTCGTGCACATCTTTAAATATCCTAATTTCAATAAAAAGAAATTACTCGAGAAAATAAGAAAATAGTCCATTTAGCAACATATACAATTAGACATTATGATTTTATTTCCGAGCTATGACTGATTCTAGTTATACTTTACTGTATGCGCTCTGTTATACTTTGGTGATTCTACTTATACTTTACTGTACTCGTTTCTTTTGCTGTGTTTATACTAGGAATATTTTTCCGAGTGTTGGTGTTTTTCTATACCTAAACCTCACCATAAGGCTTTTGATATGGATGGCCTTAGTAATACAAGGATAGGGTTGCTGCCTTTTGCTTGGCTATATTGAGATTTCTTAAAAACTGACACTTGAGACATTTGAGAAGTAAATTAACGACTCTCGTCGAGACTTTACGTGAAAAAACTGACAACCGAACATTTAAACATATGGCTTTAAGTTGAATGTTCGGTTGATAAACCGAATAATCCAAGATAATAAGGAATGATCACTCAAAACAGACTTTAATAGACTTAATTTATTTAGTAATGGTTTTACCACTTGAATCAGAAGGGGGTGATGGCTTTCTGATCCGCATAACAGTAAAATGTATGTTTGTTTGCAGTAAGAAAGTTACATAACCGTCCCCAAAGAGTTGGTCTAACGGTAAGGCTTTGGCCTCTCAACTTACGGGTTGTGGGTTCAAATCCCCCGTTGGGTCATACTCTACAGGGACACCTTGTGCTCACTTGGTGTTCACGTTGCTAGGGCTCTTTCCCATGGACACTTGAGTGTTTCCTCTTGGGGTGGGTCACTCGAGGAGGAGGTTCCTAGCTGGTTGCTACGAGTTTTCTCCGTCGTTCCAAGCATGTGGTGCATCAATTAGGTGGCCATGGTGATCCTTGCGCGTGGCCCTTGCCCGACACTACGCGGCCCTTGCCCGAGCATGTAACATGGCTAGTATTTGGAAGGGATAAGCACCCCCCCCCTATGGGCCCTCTGGTGTGTCTAAAAAAAGAAAGAAAGTTGCATAACTTAGCTGAGTACATAATTTTTTAAATAAAGAAAGGGGGTTCTCTCAGACACTTGGATGAGAAGGGGTATGGCCTTCTGATCATTATTAAAACATATGGATATACACTTTTTTAGTATATACTTAAAATTTTTTAAGGGATCTTTCTAACACTTGGATTAGGAGTGGTGGCCTTCTGATCATAATGAATAACTCTAAAATTAAGGGGAACTTTTGAGTTTTGACACTTGGATCAGAAGGGGTTGTGGCTTTCTGATCACTATCAAAACATATGGATATACACTTCATCTGGATTATATATTTAAGCCCACATAAAATATGTCTAGTCTCTTTATTAGACGACCTGACTGCCGTCTAAAACTCCACGAAAACTGCAATGACTATGGAGTGCGAGCCATGGATGAAATTGTAAGGTGCAACGGAAGTGAATGTTGAACTTTGCTCAAGATGAGTGCTCCAAACTGTGCTCAAGGGTTTCTTTTTACTTACGGAAGGGAGAGCCTTCCGTTCCTTTAGTGAGAGTGCAATGATCACAAACAAAGTGAATGACACTGTGAATGAAGGTGCTAAGATTGAGAGAGAGAGAGAGAGAGAGAGAGAAGAATACAACACCAGACGGTTCTCAAACCCTCCTCCAAGGGCCCCCCCCTCTCTATGGCAAGAGAGGTCTATGCTATTGATTGCACAAATCTGGTACAATGGTCTAGATGCAATGGACTTGCCGACAATGTGGACGACAATGATGACGACGACGAAGATGGGCTGAAATCTGAAAACGCTAGGGCTGAAATCTGCAAATCTTCCAACTGATGTGACAACGATGCGCTGAAAACGTTGATGCTCAAATCTGCGAACAGCGGGCTGAATCTGAAAATGTTGGTTGATCTAACGGTACGACGAGGATCTACTGCGGGTAGGTGAGGTGTGCGAGGCTAGGTACGTGATGTGCTGCGTCTAAGTGCTGAAAACTGAAAACGCTGATGCAAGGGGCTGATCTGTCGCCGGAAAGTTGCAAAACGCTAGAGGTATCTGCAAGATACAAAAACGCTAGGCTGGTTCTGTTGTAGAAAATGCTACGCTGAGCTGCAACCAAAATGCAATCTGATTCTTGTTGGCTGGAAAAAGTAGGCCTCCTGCCTGTCTTGCTGAGAAGGTGCACTACAAGTTGTTGGAACTTCTGCTGCCTCTTCTGCGAGAAAGTGCTAGTGCTAGGTTTTCTTATATATTGACTTGGCAAAATTGTCCTACCCAGTTTCCCAACAAAGTCACTTATTAAATAATAAGTGAAAAATGGATGTGCACTGTAAAATGCTCATGATGGGTACTGACTGTCATGCTGATGATCATGCTGTGTGCAACCAGAGGATATGCAACTACTCTAAGTGTCTGGACATGCACGACCTGCATACAGGCTCACAAAGGTGCCAGAACACTTCCTAAGCTGACCCGAACCCTTAACCTGAAGTAGCTTGCCCACATGCACATAGGGTTAGATGTGTACGTGACATCCCCTCCTTTTCAAAGTGAGGTACTGGTACCGAGCTGCATGGCTTCCTTGTAGTCTGCCAATAACTCTAGGTAATCTCTGAAAAACTCTTCGCCAGCCCACTCTGATGCGTGGGTCGTGCGATACTTGAACTTCATGAAGCTCTACAATGCTTGCTTCTTTGGGCCGTGCCGAAAGAGAGACAAAGGGATCTGTGGCTGCTTCAATGATCCAACTTCGGCTAGGGTCGTGTGTGTACCTTCTTCAAGAATCTCCGAGGAAAAAAATTCCTGAAACCACTTCTAACACAAAATCATGAACATACCCATTCCGTGTAGAGTGACTGGGAAAATACTATGCTTCCTAAATGATTGTGCATGCAATGGAGATGAACCAAGTGACGAAGTGCCAAACTGTTCACCAAACACCCGCAAAAAGTGAGATCGAATCTTGACTTTTCGGCCTAAACCTATCAACAATGGCAAATCACAATGAAAATGCCGATGCTGGATGGACAATTTTTCTTGTGCTCTTTCTAAGACTGTGTCATGCTAAGGAAGAGACATAGAATGTGAATTCCTTGAATGCAAACATTTCTTCTTTTCGAGAGTGATCCGCATACATCCGTGCTCATCCATGAGTGATACATGTGCATCGTACAATACGGCATGCCTGTGGAAAGGGAACACATAAAGATGGTGACGAAAATACAAGAAACCGTCACGAATGAAACACTCGAAGTTGAACGAACAATGCGTGCTGACTAATCATGCGAACACACAATACTTCCTGAGTGGGTTGTCACAAACTGGTGATGTGGCATGCCCGGACATTGACAGCTGGGTACAATCCCGTAAAATGCGGCGGCAGTGACACGTGGCAACTGTACGGCAGGCCCGCATTTTTCGCCGCAAATGCAGCTGACATGCTGACGTGGCAAGCGTACGTATTTCCCCGTTTTACGTTGATGTTGTACGGAAATCTGCTTTTGCGCTGCTAAAATCCTACCCTGGCTGATTTGAGAAGCTTTTGGATTAATTGCTTTATTTTTACAAGCTTTTAAAGTTAACAGCTTTTGGGGCTCTGCTTTTGGTCATCCCTTGTAACTTATAAATAAGTGGGCATGGCCGTCACTTCTCAGAGCATCTGGACACAGAGTCTGAGAGCGAGAACCCTCCCACTCTCTTGTACTTTGAACACAGATTAATACAAAAAGAAATACCGAAAGGGGCGCCAGTCTTTGGGGCCAATATCTCTAGGCGTCGAATCAAGTGTAAATTGTGAACTGTTCTGAAGTGAATCTCTGTTGTGTCGCGGTAGAATCTTGACTTGGAGTGTCCAAGTTTGTTACATGATGGGTTCTTTGGACCTCGACTCGAGAGCCAAGATTGGTTCTTTGTGATCGATCCTATCTGCAATGAGGTTAGCTTTACTAGAAAAATCATCATGCAAGCCATCATCCTTGTGAAGAATCACATCTTTATCATGCAAAACATGTGTGTCGTGCTTTGGAAAAGGAATAAGTGAGATAGTCTCCTTTTCGTGTTCCGTTTCATGTGTCTTTTCTTGTTCTTTGTCATGCAACAAATCATGCTTCTCTAGAATGAGACTACGTGTTTTATCCTCGTCTAAAACATAAGAGTGAGAGATTAGTGACATAGATGGAATCTTGGTGTCACATTGAAGAACCACGAGAGGTGCTCCTTCAACTGCGAGACTGAGAGTTTTCTTTCTGTTGTAAAATGTACAGTCGAACCAATAACGGGCCAGTGATGTCACCGTTGTACTCAGCTCTGAAAACTGCCAAGCTGAAGACTATGAAGGATCTAGGAACATGAGGGGGTGTGGGGCGTAGAGTAGAGGTGGAGAGGATAGTGTCATGGGTGGGGGTGGTTGGGTGGGGTTGTGCGGCAAGAGGTGATGGTACTGTAGTGTTAGTGGGTGGGAGCGGAAGGAAAGAAGGGGCTAGCGAAGATGGCAGAGTTGTAAAATCTGTCTCCATAGCTAATTGAGAGAAAGCGTCGGGTGGATGTCGTGAAGTAGAGGGTATGTCTGGTAGCAGTTGAACTGGCTGAGTAGCCGAGAGAGACTGTTGGGGAGATAGGCTGTCAGGGTGGTGGGTGTGGTGCGTGGGTAGCGGCGCTTGTTGAGGGTGTGGTGCTGCTGGAGGCGGCGCCTTCCGGAAAGTATGGCGACGAGGGACCTTCTGCCAACCACTTGTTGCGCCCTGAGGTGGGGGATGTTGTGGCTCAGAGCGACGCGGAGGATGAGAAGGGGAGTCTCTCACCATGTGTCCAAACTGATGGCATCTAAGACACTGATCTTGGTTACCAGTAACCACCAACCTCTGTAGACGGACCTGGCGTGTGGTGGGATCGCGAAGTCGTATTGTATCTAGAAATTGGGTGTCTATAACCGGCATGTACAACGTATAGGGCGGTACTATTTCAATTACCTGTTAACTTTACACAGAGCACTGAGAAGGAAAGAGAACATAGATGCATCCAACAACTAGAATGTCACTGCGCACACGAGACCGACGCCCTGTGGGCCTCAAAGACTGGCGCCCCTCTCGGTATTTCTTTATTCGATTTAAGGTAGACGATCCGACTACTTAGTACAAGCTTTCATAAAGCTGTCCAAACCCGGCGAGGGCTGAAAACGCAGGTTTCCGACCTGATTTCGGCAGCATAACGACGCAGAAAAACCCTGTAGGTCAAAAGTACCTGTCTAGGGCGGATTCCCTCGCTATCTGGAAGCTTTCTGGTGAGCTGTCACAGAAATTCAGCGTGCTGTAATTATCTGTTTTTCATTGCCGGGTGCCCAAAAGCCTGTACGCGCATCCCAAGGCTCTCACGAGGCTCCCCTGGTGTTCTCTTGCAGTTTAGGTGCGAAACCCTAAACCTATAGAAAAACACAGCAGGCTGTAATTCCCTGTTTCGGATCGTTTTTAGTAGAGCGAACACAGCTACGCGTGTCCCAAGGGCTCCCGCACGCAATGGAATAGTTCTCGTGTGAATTGGACGAGTTTTCACGCGAGATAACTCTCCAGACTCGCAATCTTCCGCGATGGAACTGTGCGTACCTGTGGGGGATTAGCAATTAGCTAAGCCGGTTCCTGTTCAGAAGGCTCTTGCCTTGGCAAATGCGCATAAACCCCCAAAACTATACATATTCATCTGAGTAGCCCAACTTGTGGCACGAGAGCAAGTCATCGTGCTACATGAGACAGAGGAGAAGGCAAGCTTTGTCACAAGACGGGCACCATGTGCCAATAGAAAAGAACAGACTGAATAGACTTTTAGCACTTCAATAACAACTGAACTGAAAGAGAGAGACGACACGCGACATGGAGTGGCGGAATTCCACCCCAGAGAGTATTGGCTCCAAACCTTGGCGCCTCTTTCGGTATTTCTTTATATTGCATCAACACAGTACAAGCCGGTACTCTAGACTCTGCACCTTCTCCAGGAAGCATGCCAGAGAATGAGCCCTAACTGTTGGGTTAAAGGCCTAAATAACCCCTTTTTGTACATTTTTATACTTTGTCCAGGTTCAATATTGTCCAGGTTCATATTGAACCTGGACACATTTTTTAAAGGTCACTTATAATAAAAGTGGGAAAACCCAAAACTCACTTATTGAGTGTTCCCCAAAAACGTGAGCCCTCTCTCTCTCCCTCATCGTTCTGCTAGCGCTTCCTCTCCTGCTAGCTTTCGCCACCCCTCTTTGTACACACACTGCACTTTCTCGCGTGCTCTTTCACTTGCACACACCGTCGCGCGCTCAACAATTGGTATCAGAGCCAGATTAGGGTTTCAGAAGCTTTGCGGAGGTGGTTGGACAGCAGGCAAAAGGCTTCTCTCGCGTCAAATTTCCGCTTTCATCGCGAAGCCCCTTGCTTTCGGTGTCACCTAGGGTGATTAGGGTTTCCAAAACAGTGTAAAACAAGTTGAAATTAGGTCAAAACAGGTAAAAACCAGAAAAACTACAGGTCAAAACAGCTAAACGCAGGTGTTCGAAATCGATTCCCGTGAATGCCCCTTGCTTTTTCCACTCAAAATAGGTCCATTTGATGCAAATTGATGCGCCAAAACAGTAAATTTGCAGAAAATTCAGAATTAGAATGTTTTTATGTACACAAATTGAGGTTTATGTACGCCTTTTGTGGGTTTATGCAAGTACGCATTGGGGATACTTGTTAATTGCTGAAATTTTCAGCACATTGTATGCAACGTGTGGTACATTGTGATCACGGAAAATTTTCAGATTTTGTGTAGACACTTTCTGTTGCATTTTTATCCGTGCAAATGGCCTCAACTTCCTCGTCGTATGATGCCAAGAGCTTGATGGAAATCAAGCGATTTGACGGTACAGGTTTTGACCTATGGCAGGACAGCATGCAGGGGATTTTGTTCCTCAAGGATTGTGAGGACGCCCTTTTGGCTGTAAAGCCTGAGGATATGCCGGATGAGGATTGGGCCAAGCTCAACAAGAGGGCAAAGGCCTATATCAAAATGGCTGTGACCGATGACATTCTGGTGGACATAAAGGGCTTGGACACTGCACATGCAATTTGGCATAAGTTGAAGGCCACTTATGAGAATGCCACCCTTGTGAATCAAGTGCATTTGATGCGCAAACTGGTGAACATGATGCTTGACGAAGCCAAGTCGGCTTCTGAGCACTTAAGTGCTTTCACTAGTGTTATGAGTCAGCTACAGGATACTGGGCTTCAACCTTTTGATGACAAGTTGAAAACCATATTTTTGTTGATGACTTTGCCAGACTCTTGGGAAACGCTTGTGGTTTCTTTGAGTAATAGCCCCAACCTCACATATGATGGAGTGCGAGGCTCCATCTTAAATGAGGAAATTAGACGCAAGTCTAGTGGTGGGGAAGGTGGCAGTTCTGCTTACAATGCGAGAGGTAGAAGTCAGAAGCAAAATACAGGTACCAAGACTCAAAACAGGAGCAAAAGCAAGTCTAGGGATAAGGATGTGACTTGTTACCAGTGTGGCAGAAAAGGCCATAAGAAGCTAGATTGCAGGTATTTCAAGAAAGAGCAGGAAAGAAAGAAGGAATCACAGGAGAAGAAGAAGACAGAGGATAAGAAAGAGGAAAAATCAGCAGGTACCTCCTCCAAGGATTCGGAGACTGTCAATGTATCCTCTAGTGTGGTTATCACAGAGTTATCCAACAGTGCGGAGATCTTGGTTGCAGCTTCATGCCCCTCAGATTTTGTTGTAGCAAATGCAGAAGACATGCTTATCTCACGTAGAGATGTCATTGATGCATTGCTAAGTGCAAATGATGGCCTTACACAGTCTTGGATAGTAGACTCGGGTGCCTCATTTCATGTGACTCGAGCTGTGGAGTGTTTTGCTTCTTATCATGCAGGCAAGTATGGCAAGGTTTACCTTGGGGATAACCATGCTTGTGACATTGAAGGAATGGGCACTGTGCGCTTGGCATTAAACAATGGCCAAGAGTTTATGCTTAAAGATGTAAGGTATGTAACAGGCATCAAGAAGAGTCTATTGTCTGTTGGCCAGATGGATGCACAGGGTTATACAACCATTTTTGCTGAGGGTTCATGGAAGTTGCTTAAGGGATCAATGCTCATTGTGAAGGGATGCAAGAGTGGTACATTGTACTATTTACATGGCAAAGCTTTGCCTGGCAAGTTTCTTGCAGTGGCCGAAGTTGCTTCTCATTTGGAGTTGTGGCACAAAAGACTTGGCCATATGAGCCAGAAGGGACTTGATGTGCTCTCCTCTTTGAAGAGGATTGATGTAAAGGGCACCAAGTTAGATTTTTGTAATGACTGTTTGTATGGTAAACAAAAGAAGTCTTCTTATTATTCTGGTGTCTTGCGCAAAGCTAATGCTCTTGATTTAATTCACTCCGATGTATGTTCAATGCCATTGGGATACACCTAGATTGTGTACTTGGGATCTTGTGCCATTTCCTAAAGGAAGAAAGGCTCTTCCTAAAAAATGGGTTTACAAGGTCAAATGTGTTGATGGAAAGCCCAAGTATAAAGCAAGGTTAGTTGCCAAAGGGTATGCACAGAAAGAGGGGATTGACTTTCAAGAGATCTTTTCTCCTGTTGTAAAGCTTACGACATTGCGTGTCCTTTTTGCTCTCGCTGCAGTGCTGGACTTAGAATTGAATCAAATGGATGTAAAAACAGCTTTTCTTCATGGTGACATTGATGAAGATATCTACATTAAGCAACCTGAGGGTTTTGTAGTTCCTGATAGAAAGGAACTTGTATGCAAACTAAGAAGGGCACTGTATGGTTTGAGGCAGTCATCACGTCAGTGGTACAAAAAGTTTGATACTTTTATGCTGTCTCAAGGCTTTAAACGTAGCCATTCAGACCATTGTTTGTATACAAAGAAGGATAATGATGGAAGTCCTATAATCCTTGTGCTATATGTAGATGATATGTTGATTGCTGGGAAGCATAAGTCTACCATTGATGCTCTTAAACGTCAACTGAATTCAGCTTTTGCAATGAAGGATTTAGGTGATGCTGAGCACATCTTGGGCATGAGAATCAAGAGAGATAGAAAGCTGAAATTGCTCTTCTTATCTCAAGAAAAGTACATTGCTAGAGTACTTGACAGGTTTAACATGGTTGAAGCTAAGTCACTTGGAGTACCTTTACCTCCACACACAAAACTTAGCAAAGCCGATTGCCCAAAGGATGACGTGGCAATGAATGCTATGAAGGGAATCCCTTATGCATTAGCTTGTGGTTCTCTTATGTATGCTATGGTTGCCACTCGTCCTGACATTGCCCATGCGGTGGGAGTTGTTAGTAGATACATGTCCAATCCCGGCAAAGCACATTGGGAAGCTGTGAAATGCATTCTGAGATACTTGTCAGGTACACAATCTAGGTGTATATGCTATGGAAAAAGTGACCTGAAGTTGCATGGCTATTGTGATGCAGATATGGCAGGTGACTTGGATACCAAGAAGTCCACTAGTGGCTATGTGTTTGCTATTGCTGGTGGTGCTGTCTCTTGGTGTTCACGACTGCAGAAAATTGTGGCATTGAGTACTACTGAGGTTGAATATATTTTAGCCACTGAGGCTTCTAAAGAGGCCATATAGTTGGGCAGACTTGTCAAAGAGCTTGGTATGCCTGCTAGTACTCCTGTCTTGGGATGTGATAGCCAAAGTGTTGTCTATTTGGCCAAGAATGCCATGTTTCATGCACGGACAAAGCACATTGATGTGCGATACCACTTCATACGACAGGTATTGGAGGATGGTCTAGTCACCTTGACTAAGTTCTCACCAAGAGTCTTGCTAAGGCTCAACATGAGCATTGCATACAGCTGGTGGGAGTTGGTTAACTTAAAGGCGTCATTTATGCCTTTAAGTGGGAGGTTGTTGGGTTAAAGGCCTAAATAACCCCTTTTTGTACATTTTTATACAATATGAACCTCGACACATTTTTTAAAGGTCACTTATAATAGAAGTGGGAAAACCCAAAACTCACTTATTGAGTTTTCCCCAAAAACGTGAGCCCTCTCTCTCTCCCTCATCGTTCTGCTAGCGCTTCCTCTCTTGCTGGCTTTCGCCACCCCTCTCTGCACACACACTACACTTCCTCGCGTGCTCCCTCATCGTTCTGCTAGCGCTTCCTCTCCTGCTGGCTTTCGCCACCCCTCTCTGCACACACATTGCACTTCCTCACGTGCTCTTTCACTTGCACACACCGCCGCACGCTCAACACTAACCTCATATTTAAACGCCCTTGGCCTGAAAAGCAGTTATAGTAAAAAGCCTTTAAAACTCAAAAGCTTATGGTCCAAAAGCAAAGCCAAAAAGCTGCCAACGTAAATCACGGAAATCCGTACAGCTTGCCAGGTCATCAGCCAACGCAAAACGCGGAAATCTGTACAGCCTGCCACGTCATCATGCTAGCGCAATTTTCTAAAATCTGCCACGTCATCAATTGCTCCGCCAGCTTTTCCTATGTGTGTGTGGGTCCTGCTTTATTTTAATTCTTTATGTCACTTGGGGTCCCATCGGACGGGGTCCCCGTAAGTTGGTAGGACTTCTTCTTCTGCTATTGCTTGTTCTTCTTAGGGTTTAGGCCCCTCGGCCGGCATCTGTAAGTTGGCTCCATTCTTTAGGCTTTGACACGTCAGCAGTTTGTTACAGAATGTTAATGTTAGGAGATTTGAGAGGTTAAAAAACAAGGTGTACCCTTGTATTAGTCATTATATATGACAGTCCTGAATATTTCCTCTGATGATTTTTGTACTTGTATTTTGGGGTATGTTCCATCAAGATGTTTTATTAATATAAGATGTTTCCTAGAGAGAGAGAGAGAGAGAGAGAGAGAGAGATCCATTATCGTCCTTGGAGATCACATAGGACCCATGGGACCAAAAAAAGAGGCGTTCAAAGGGTGTCTCCTCTCTCATATAGGAGAGGGAGAATGGTTGATACAATTTTGGGGGGGGTCTTGAGAGAGAGAGAGAGAGAGAGAGAGAGAGAGAGAGAGAGAGAGAGAGATGCTTTTAAAGACTTTTTCTGTTCTTGCAGATGGACCCTGGTGTGCCCATTGTATATGCTGGTTTTGGTGCACTCATGTTGACTACGGTGATCAGCTATCTGTGTCATGTACAGGTATCCTTTATATGTTAACTCAATGCCGATTCATGAAACTTAAGGTGCTAATTGAAGGTGGGTTGCTCTGGTTTTAGGTGTGGGCATTGCAGGAAGGAAATTCGTTGCTAGTGGGAGCTAAAAGCAACAGGAATAGGTCGGATTTTCAAGAAGAATTTGAGAAATTGTTGGATTTTGTCCCTGAAATAGTGAAGCCTGAGAATGGCACACCCCCAGTTGTTTTAACCAACAGTATTGGTGGTTTACAAAACCCAGACAAGAGTGTCGGCTAGTAGATTGCAATGTGAGCGTCTGTGGGGATCTGTTCCACCTCTGTAGAATGTGTAATATCTCCTTCAATTGTAAAAGAAGTTGGGAAGGTACATGAGAGGCATGCACCCTTGCAAAAAAAATTATTTCTTATTATAAGGATTGATGGATTATAATCCAAAAGTAGAGGATTACAAGATGTACGGAACTAATAATGTGCAGTGATGGATGGGCCTCCCTTTGACTTATGCATCTTTATAACCAAAGAGACCCACCAAAGCAAAAACCCACATGGCTGAACATATCCCATTGGGCATGAAAAGTAAAAGCATTATTTATATTGGAAATGTGTTAGGCCTATCCATCAACAAAAAGCAAAGATTACAGGTTTCACATCTGGTTGCAACATTTATAAACTTTTATTGTTTTTGATGATATTGTGTGTCCCATGACTGCATGCCTAATTTGAAGAATGCCTAAGTTGAAGAAATAGAAGTTCATCTTATCTATCAGCGTGTCTAGTTTCTAATGAAGTTCAATAGAGGAAGTACTAGTTCCAAGAAATGACAGAGATGAGTCTAAGACTTCATCAAGGGAAGAGTTTGCATCTTAATGAAAATTTGGAGATAACTATGTTGTGAACCTTAAGACTCCTATCATCCCTTGCCAAGGCCATATGATGCAAAAGTGGTGAAGTTAAGCATGCACATATTGTGAAGCATTCAAATACAAAGCGATGCTCATGGAGGACCTACCCTTTTTGGCTCCATTAGTTTCTTTTCATCAGGATCCAACTAGAAGTGGATGAAGTAAAATTCATAAACGCTTTCTAATTTTGGTTCCTCCTCATCATCCTTATGAGAAAAAGATATTTGGTGCCTCCTCGTCCATATGAGAAAAGATAATTTTGGATGACAAAGGCCACAACTCTATTCTGTGCAAATAACCCTCTATGTATGTACAATTTCATGCCCCCTTGTGCTGAGACAACAATGAGTATCTATTTTGGCCCATCTATTAATTTCACATCTCTCTCTCATGCACAGATGCACATGTGCATGCACACACATTTTTGTGAACCTAGATTTGCATTAATTACAATAATGTATAAGACAAGCCAACCAATATGGATGGAATCATGAACCAATGCCATAGCATGTGAGATTGTGAGGTATTGTCTCAACATATTGATGGCAATAGCGATATACAAACGAAGCAATGTTGTGGCGTGCTAGAAAGGCCCTGACATGGAGCTCACCTATGAGATTGTTGCAAAAACAATGAGAGCGAATTTGCACCTTCCAAGTATTTTGTAGAATAATTTCCTTCTATGGATAGCTTTGTGCAAATGGATTATGTAACATTTAATGGTCTAGTAACTTGTGTGTAGTGGAAAATAACATAGACATAGTGAGCATTTTATTATAATAGATTCCTAATGAGCATAGCAAGAGTGCTTGGGAGAGCAACAAAAAGCATAACACCTAGTTAGATAGGCATGAACAACACTTCAAAAGAGAGAAATTAAGCTATTGACAACAATTGAGGACCGGATTTACATGGAGCTGGTCCCGCCTCCAAAAGGCTTTGTATTATAGGTTTCCCCTCATCAAGGGAGACATTTTACAATACAATACTTTGTGTTCCTTCAATAACTTGATGGTGCAATGAAGATGGAAGCTTCAAGCACCTAGCTCACACGTATAAAACACAACATCAATTCCCTCACGGTCTTAGACCCAAGACCTCACACACCTTCGAAGATGGTGAGAGCTAGTGGGGTATGAGAGTAGATTGAGAGGGAGTATTTTTACGAGAAAGAAGTATATCTCCTCACATAATCACTCATAAAAGCTTAGCATCGCTTAGTAATTAGCATGGTAGAGGAGATGCGCATGCATTGGAGCTTGGCTCTTGGTTGGATTTGCATCACAAAGCCAAGAGTTGTTGGTGTAGGCCTCCCTTCTCACAAGCTTGGAGTAGATGACGAGCTTTCCATTAAAGCTTGAGAAGAAGAGAGAGCCTTCTTTGCTTCACACGTGAGATTGTGTGAGTGTGTGTGTGATAATGCCTTGCCAAAATCAGCCCTCTCTCTCTCTCTCTGTCGACCATGTTAGAGAGGTAGTTATAGTGACGGTATATGCCAATGATGGTGATGTCACGCTTGCCTCAAGTATAGCTCTTGCAAATATGTTTATGGATAGCATACTTTCTCCACATTGGTTACTAGATGGTGACATTGCTTTCCATGTCACACCATGTTGTGAGTGGTTTAGTCGGTTTTTCTAGTAGGAGAATTGGTTGTGTACGACTTGCTGATGGTTTAGCATGTGACATATACGGTGCAAGAGATGTATTTCATTGCCCAGCAGCGCATCATACACACTTCGTCATGTGCAATATGTACCTCACCTGAGACATAGTTTGATCTAGGTGAGACAGTTCACAGACAGTGGATGTCCGTAGTGCTTAGAGAGCACTCTTTCCAAATGAATTGCGGTTCTCTATTCATTGCGAAAGAGCCAAGATTGGCTTGGTCTACGCTATGCATGTATGTGAGTTGTAAGACGACATGATCTCGATTACATTACAGTCATGTCAACGAGAGACTAAACACATATCTTTCACTGATGATCTCCAGAGTGTTGTGCATGACATGTCTATCGATGCAGAGTTATAGCGGCCATCCTCTAGCGAGACATATGGATCTCATTTTTGGACATGCTTTTGGTTAAATAGTTAGTTCTCCATATGCCACATGTTTAATTTTAGCTTGGCAACATATATTTCACTTTCTTCATTGGTTTAGATGACCGCCACACATGCAAACTTCATTGCAATTTCGAAGTATACATTGAAGCAAGCTGTCTAAAACAGCTAGCCTTGGCTCTTGAAAAGCATGTAATCTCTTTGAAAATAGTATATGTAGAGTTGATGGTGTGGTTTATGGAATGATATGATTCTTTCTTTTGTTGCGGCTATTCACAAATTGTACCTAGGAATGCATCATTAGCCAATTCCTCCAATTAA
The DNA here is from genome assembly GCF_014529385.1 of Adiantum capillus-veneris. Taxonomy (NCBI): domain Eukaryota; kingdom Viridiplantae; phylum Streptophyta; class Polypodiopsida; order Polypodiales; family Pteridaceae; genus Adiantum; species Adiantum capillus-veneris. The sequence continues at coordinate 120,889,496 of NC_140934.1, read as the reverse complement.
GATCAATGAAGAGCAAGATTGGTGTTTTGATCGTCCAAGCTACTTCTCCGTTGGTGTACATGCTCTTACTTCTTCCAATGAATACCACTTACCCATTCCCCCACCTTCGAGTTTTGGCCATGGTAATCAGTAATTTGTCATAATAACCAATATCTAATTCTCCTAAATGATTTTCTCATGTTAAACTGATCATTTAATATGGGGAAGTACCAGGGGAGAAAAAGCTAGAATATTGGTTAAGCTGGAAGATCGGCCACATTAGGGATCCAAAGGAGGGAAAATAGGGATCCAAAGGGGGGGCCATCTACAAAAGAGCAATGTGCAACAATGGGCTTCAAAGACCCTAAGGTTCATCCCATTAAGACTTCCAAAATGCTAAGGTTCCAAAATTCAAAGGTTAGATCCAATGGTCCAACTCTAGGTAATATTGAATGCTTATGTGAAGACCAAAAAGTCTTCACATATCCCTAGATAGGAGGGGGCGAGCCCTTTTAGTAGGGGATGAGAGAGAAACTCACACACACTCTAGCAGGCTTCCTTTACACAAAGGGAATAGGGGACACATGTCAGCTCCAAAGCCCAGTTGCCCCCAAGGTGCATTCAAATCCTATTGGATGGCCATAGAGGTGGACCAATGAGAATTAGGTTAGAGTACATCTAGTTTAATTCATTTAAAAACACTTGATAAAAGAACCAAGAGAAATTCAAGCTCTCTAGAAGACTATTGGACAGTCTCCCAAGGGGTCCAATGAGCATTCAGCAGCCCAATGGCTTGCCTAATTCCTATTGGCCAGAAGACTAAGGGGTCCAATGAGAGTTTAATTGCATTAATTAATTACCTAAAGCTCTCAAAAAAGGAGAAAGGGGGACACATGTCACAAGGCTATCATTTATGCTTCTTAATTATCATTGGCTAAGCTTTGCAAGGTCCAATGGGATGCCAGCATGAGTAAAAATCATGCCACATCTGCATCTCACATACATCTGCACTGCTACCTCATGCATTTAAAGCAGTGACGTTGAATGTGCCCTGTGTGACCACAATGCCAACATCTCAAGGGTCCACACGAACGAGACCGCTTTCTCACATGAGGCCTCATCATAGACTCAAAACTATCACACATATCAACTGCCATAAGTGTGTCAAAGTGGGAGATCAACTTGATCACTATCACCAAAACATTATCAAAGTAGGATAAACAAGAGCTATGACTGCATAACATGTACAAGGGTAATGTGCATAAATCAATGTCAAAGAGAAGTGCATTAAACTTGGATTGAAAGAAGCTCCCTGCAAGGAGAAAACACTCTCAAAAGAGCTCACTACTAGCACTCATAGTGCTCAAACGTATCAACACATAGAATCTCCCGCAGTAGTGTAACCACACTATGCTTTGCAATCGTCACACCGCTATAAGTCTCAACTGCCAAAAGTACATGGAACCTGTAACCAGTGATGAATACCTGTAAACTGTATGCAATAGACTCACAATCAAATTATTCGTTGATCAAATATAGTGCATACCATAAATCTACAGGTAGCCACTGCGAGCATATACAAACCTCACTCTTGTAAGAGAGGATACAAGAACAACGATCCTGTCCAAAAACAACCATATGCCCGTCAATGTGGGAGTAGAGTCGACCACAACAAGAGAGAATCACCATCTCAATCCAATGACCGCAAATACATCAAAAGCGTTTATGGCAAACAAACCAAAACTATGGCAAGAAATCTAGGGAAAATCAGACAGAGTCTCCCTTGTAAAATGAGAAAACTCTCAATGCAAGCTCTCAAACCATAAACTACATCCAAAATACCAAAGTGAGAGAAGGTGTCAACCACTATAAAATGACCAAAATTTATCAACAAAATATATGACAATGTGGGAGTAAACCTCGACCACTAGTTTGCGAAAGAGGACTCAAAAGACTATAAACCATAACACTACTCAATGATGCCAATGAGTAGAAATGCCAAAGCGGCTCCACAATGCCACATATACTGGCAATCCACACTCAACATACATTGATAGAGTTTCCATGGATAAAAAAGCGACAAAAGAGGTGCAATCTAGAAAGATGATCAATGCGAAAACAATGCTCTCAAGAGAGCTCTTCGGCACTCAAAAGTACTCGCCAAAATGCATGACAATGGGAATCAACCATGCACCATGACCATATGCAAATCCCTTCGCAAACATCATATATTGAAGTAGAAAATCGATGCCAAAGTTTCAACCTATGAAAGAAGCTCCACTTGTGTGCTCGAAAGATCGCGTCTCTCAAGAAACCGCTTTAATGGTGTGTAAACACCTCCGTGATTCTGTACCCAGATCTACCAAATACCTCAAACCTCAAGTTCTACACAAGCTGAAATTTCATCTTTAACTCAGAATTTAGGCACTTAATTTTGAGCACCCACCTTGCTTCCAAAAGTGCACTAAACTTGCACAATATGCAAAAATAGAAAACCTGATTTTTTTTTTGCATAAAGTTAGTATGAGTTGAATATTAGCAACACGGTGAGGAATTTAAAAAAAGTTTCCTTTGCAAATTTGTAAACACGTCAAAACGGAGAGGCAATGCTTGCAAAATTTTCACATTTGCAATCTACAAGGAGAAAAGCGAATTTGAAAACATTGTTGCTGTACACATAGTTTTGAGGGAAACCCCTTCACCTACACTCTATCTTTCACATTGTCTTGTGAGCGTCCATAAGAGCATACATCACTCTCAGCTGAGCTCTCCCATTGTGTTCTCACAAAGCTTCCAAGCTTTCTTGATCTCTCCACCATTGAGAGCGAGCAAGCTATTGCCTTGAATCTCTCAACACCACCATGCTCTCCATGATTGCCATGCACTTTGATACCAGTTGTGAGTGCGCAAATGTGGTGCTATGTGGAAAGATAAAAGGATGGATGGAGAGAGAGAGAGAGAGAGAGAGAGAGAGAGAGAGAGAGAGAGAGAGAGAGAGAGAGAGAGAGAGAGAGAGAGAACGTGATGTGGGTGGAGAAACTCACCACAATGTGTGTGAGAGAGTCCCTTATTCTTTTATCTAGTAAAGAATAGGTGGTCGAACATTCCTATCTGCACTTGCTAGACTGGTCTTATTGTTAAATTTGTGGATGACAGATGTACAATTCATGATCTTAGTTTCGGTGATGAAATTGTTGCATCTGGTATTTTGTGTCGTGGGCTATAGTCTCACTTTGTATGACTAGTGTGGGTAGGATTTTGCAAATGGAGTTGTGGATTCAAAGGCTATTTTAGATGCAAAACTTTGGCATGCACATTTTGGGCATCTGAATATTTTTGTCAGTTTGTTGTGTTTGCAGAAATATGATATGGTTGCTTCTTTGCTACCTCTTGAAGCACCTGGGAAGCATGTTTGTGAAGGTTTTATTTTGGGTAAGATGCAGCGTTCAAAGTTTCCAAAGGATGGTTCAGTAAGGGCTACATGTAGGTGGAAGCTTGCGCATAGTGATGTTTGTGGGCCCATGCAAACTCGATCCTTGGGCAATTACGTTTACTTCGTGACTTTCATTGATGATTCCTCTAGGTATGCATGGATGTATCCGCTTAAAGCTAAGTCTGAAGTATTTATGTGCTTTAAGAAATTTTTGGCTATGACTGAGAATGTCTTTAAATGTACTATGGGCACATGCTGCATTCTGATCGAGAGGGGGAGTATATGTCTCATGGATTTAATACATTTTTGGCTAGTCGTGGGATAAAACACCAATGTACAGTTTCATATACACCTCAACAAAATGGTGTTGCTAAAAGGAAAACCATGTCGCTTATGGAGATGGCACGATGTATGGTCAATAGACAAGCTTTGCCACATGGGTTTTGGCTTGAGGCTATCATGTGTGCTACTTTTGTATTTAATAAGTGTTTTACAAAATCTTTGCATTTTATGACTCCATATGAAGCATGGCATGATAGAAAGCCATCTATTGATCATATACACGTTTTTGGTTGTTTGGCTTATGCTTTGGTGCCACAAATGCAACAAAAAAAATTGGATGATAAGACTGTCAAATGTATTTTTATTGGTTATAGTACTGAAAGAAAAGGTTATAGTTTATACCATCCACAAACAAAGTGTATCTTGTTTTCACGTGATGTTTTGTTTGTGGAAGATTCTGTTCAGTCTTTGCTCTCATGTACTAGAGACAATAATATAAGCTCACATGACATTTACTGTAATGGAAATGGCCTATGAACTTGAGAGTAGCAGAATTAGGAATATTAGAGAAAGCATTTTTGTAAGATTACTCCGTGAGCATAGAGGGTGAACTTAATTGATAGTAGGAACATAAACATAGTACTTAGTTAACTTGGCATGAACAATAGTTTTGCAAGAGAGAGAGAGAGTTTAGAGAACATGACAACAATTGAGGATCGGATTTATGTGGAGCCGGTCCCCCCGCCAATAGGCATTTGTATTATAGATTCTCCCATCAAGAGAGACTTGGTACAATACAATCTTTGTGTTCCTTGTGACCTAGGTGATGCTCTGAAGATGGAAAGCTTCATGCATGATGAGTATAACATGAACTTTGAAAAAAACATTAACTATCCCAAGCCTCATTGCCAAGGCCTCAAACACCTTCGAAGGTGGAGAGAGGTAGCGGGGAATGAGGATAGGGAAGAGGAAGAAGAAACATTCCCTAGGAGAAAGAAATAGTTCCTCACTTATCATCACTCTTCTTGCTAGCATACATAATAGCATATAAATGAAGATGGAGAAGATGTCAAGCTTAAGCATTGAAGCATGGCTTTTGGTTGGATTTGCATTCCATAGCCAAGAGTGTTGGTGTAGGATCTCAACTTCTCTACTAGCTTGGATAAGGATATGGAGCTCTTGCACTTTGCACTTCACACAATGACTATGTGTGTGTGGGAGAGTATACCTCCCAAGCTAGCCCCCTTCTTGCTTTGGTCGACCCCCCCTTGTAGCTCAAGCTTGAAGCTCATTGGACCCTTGCAAGACTCTGACCAATCACATGTAGGATGCATTACAAGTAACAAGGGTAGTCTTGGGACAAGTGTCCCCCTTTCCCCTTTGAGAGAGAGGGCTTGATAAATGCAAAAAAAACTAATTAAATCTACTACATTATCATTGGACCTCTTGGGAGGCTAACCAATAGGCTTTTAGGCACACCACCATGAGAGCGACATGAGGAGGAACTTGACAAGTGTCCTACAAGCATTATTTGTACCAAACTTGCCTTGTGTAAGGGTGTGTGTGTTCTCTCTCTAGCCCCCTCTTGTAGGGCTCGCTCCCTCCTTGTAGGGATAGTTGTTGACTTTGTGGAACACCTTACCCTCAAGCACCTTAATCAGCAAGCATGACAAATCACCTCAAGCTTGGGTAATGTTCCCACAAGCATCTCAAGCTCCCTACTCGGCAAGCATGACAAGAACAACAAGCATCTTAGTCAGCAAGCACGACAAGCACCTCAAGCACCTTAGTCATCAAGCACGACAAGCACCGTAGTCAGCAAGCATGATAAGCACCTCAAGCTTGGGTCGGGTTCCCACCTCAAGCTCAACCCTAGCTTACCTAAGGTCAAAGGACTTTTAACACTAACCTTTGGAGGCTTTTAATGAAGATAACCCTAAGGTCTTTAAGCTCCACTAGCTAACCTTGATCTTTGACATATCATCTCTCATTTGGGTCCCTTTACCATTGGCCCCATGTCGAGATAGATCGGAAAGGACATGTCTATATTATAACCCTTGTTCCCGTCTATTCTCCCACATTAAATGACCAATTTCATATGAGAAAATCATTTGTGTTAGTTAGATATTAGATTTTTATGACATTACCTCTCTCTTGAATCTAAAATCAAGTATCGTAAGATTGGCTATCTCACTTTGGCCATCATTTGTGTGGGTGATAGGCCGAAGAGAAATTCAATCTTGTTCCTAGATTTTCAAAGAGACCTCTCCAAAAATTATTGGTCATTCTAGGATCTCTATCTAACACGATGGATGTTGGCAATCCATGGTGTTTGAAAATCTATGACATGAAGAGAGTTGCCATTTGGTGTGCCTTGATATTATTTTTGACAGGAATAAAGTGTGCTTTCTTGCTAAACCTGTTGACTATTGTCCATATTTTCGTACTCCCATGGATACACTTGGGTAATCCACAAATGAAATCCATGGATATACTCTCCCATGGTGAATTTGGGATAGGCAATGTCTGAAGTAATCCAGGTTGCTTCTCTCTATCATACTTGGTCTTTTGGCATACTACACATTTTGAAACATACTCTTGTATGTCCACTTTCATGGTAGGCCAATAGAAGTACGTTTCTACTCCTCGGAGAGTAGGTTGAATGCCTCTTTGCCATGTATAGGGAGGAGCATGGGATTCATACATTCATCCGTATTGATTCTTCGGCTCTCATATGCTATGGCATTGCCCTTCTTGAAGCAAGACTGCTCTAAGGAAAAAACCACAAGCATCACATTGGACCTCAAATGGCTTTGAGAGATCCGGAATTATTAGGAATGGTTGGGAGGTAAGCTTCTCTTTGAGCTTGTCAAAAGCATTTTGCTCCCTAGGAGTCCATGAATACTTAACGTGCTTCTTTGTTAAGTCATGTAATAGTCCTGCTATTTTTGAAAATTTTGCTATGAAGCGTCTATAGTATGCACACATACCAATAAAGCTTCTTAGGTCATGTAGATTCCTTGGATTCGGCCACGATTTTATTACCTACAGTTTTGATGAATCCATTCGAATACCATCTTGGGAGATAATATGACTTAAGTATTGAATCTCTTGAAGAAAAAATTCACTTTTCTTTTGATTGAGAAAAATCTTGTTCCCCCTTAGTGCTTGAAAAATCACTTGGAGATGTTGCTTGTGTTCCTCCAAGGACTTGGATTAGATGAGGATATCATCAAAGAACACTCCAGTGAATTTGCGGTAGGGTCTAAATATTTTCTCCATTAGAAGATTGAACGTGGCTGGTGCATTAGTCAAGCCAGAAGGCATGACTAGGTATTTATAAAGACCAAATGTTGTACGAAACGCGATCTTTAGGATATCTTCAACCACTATCCTTATTTGATGATAGCCACTTTTAAGGTCAATCCTACTGAAGTAGGTAGAGCCTTGTAGCTTATCAAACAGATTTTCTACCCGAGCCACGTGAAATCTGTTTTTGATAGTGATATGGTTTAGTGCTCGATAGTCTACACACATACGGTATGTAACATCTTTCTTTTGTACTAAAAGGACTAGATAACAAAAGGGAGAGGAGCTAGGCCTCACCATCCCTTTGTCTACCAATTCTTGTACTTGCCTCATGATCTCCTCTTGTTGAGCTTGGGAAACTTGATAAGGAGGCTTGTTAGGCAGTGAGCTTGCTGGTAGAAGCTCAATTTGATGGTCATCATCCCCTCGTTTTGGAGATAAGTCCATAGGGATATCATCGATGAACACATCTTGGAACCCTTTTAGAAAATTAGACAAGTCTAACTCTTCTTGATTCCTACCATCTACATTTGATGAAACATTAGGATCGTTTAGAGACTCTTTGACAAAAATTATGTATGCAAAAACTGAGCTCTTCATTGATTTATCAAAAGCAGGAGGATTTACAAGTGGTATAGTATGACCAGACTCACTAGCATCTATATACGTGCTCTTTCCCCTGTAGGTCAATTAGTTTCTTCTTTCAGGGAACTTCATGTTGGCAGCCATGCGGTTGAACCATGGTGCCCCTCGGATAGCATCCTCATGCTAGAGGGGAGAGATGAAAAAGTCTTCTTTGTCGACATAGCTTTGGACATGGAGACTCAACTTCCCAATCAAGGGACTCATGGAGGATCGCTGTCCCTTGAAAGCAATGTCAGCCATTATAGCATCTCCCATCGTGAAAGCTTGAATGCCCAACTTGGTGGCTAACTCCATTGATATGAAGTTGTGAGTAGAGCCAGGGTCAAACAAGATGAAGGCATCATGCTTCGTTACCTTTCCCCAAGCAAAGGAGAGAGGTTCACCTTTGCAAAGAGCATCCTCTTTTTGAGCTTCGATGGTGGAAGCTGCAGGAGTCTCATTGAGAGCATTTCTCCTGGGGCAAGAAGGATAGCCATGTCCTTGCTCCCCACTCTTAAAATATTGTCCTTGTAAAAAGCTTCAATCTCTTAAGGAGAGAGTTTGTTTTTACCTTTGTAAACTCCCTTCTCCTTGGACTTTCTCCTTGGACCGATTGTTGTTATTGTTGTTGTTGAAGTTTCCTTGGGAAGAATTTTGGGCATTTGTTTGCCCCTTTGTATCATTTTTATCTTTATTTTCCATGGGCTTGACATTCTGTCTAGCCCCTTGTTGGAAATTGATGCACGGAGCAACCATGGTGTGGTGGATTACTTCGGTGATAGAACCAGGCTGTTGAGAGTTGATGTACTCGACCATCTCTTCAGGTAATCCCGCACAAAATTGTTGCTTTTTCTCGTTGAAGTCTATCTTTTGGAAGACAGTAGCCTTGAGATGTTAATCCCAAAACTTGTCTTCATATTTGTGATAGACTCATGAGAGAGAAGCTTCAAACTACGCCATTTGGTGAGCACTTTGTCCTTTGTGTCGCTTGCAAGGAATTGCTTCATAGAGCTTTCCATGACTTTGGGGCCTCGCCGTTACCACAAAGGCTAGCCCACCATTGACGAACCAATTTTTGGAAGTGCATAGATACATGGTGTAGCTTGGAGGACTCCGTGAACCCCTGGTCTCCAAAGGTTGCGTCAAATTGCTGGATGAAAGCCAATACTTTGTCTGTGGCACCAAAGGTACCATAATAGGTGAGAAAAAAGATACTCTTTCCTCCCTCTTTGAACTTCTTGAGCTTTTGTGACCTTCGCCATGCAGGGTATGATTTGCAATGTCCTCCCCTCTTGTATTCTCTAGGAGAATAGCCATAGCTTTCATCAAAAGAGGAGGAAGGTGAAAAAGAAGGAGAAGAGGGTGACCTCTTTCTTGCCCTTTTCTTCCTTTGTTTCCTCTCTTCCCTTTTGGAGTGACGAGGAGAAGGACTATGGTTGATCATTTCCTCTTGGGAGGAGTTGGCAATCGTCTAGAGCGCTGTCTTTGTGGAGCCACATCTTCAGAGGAACTTAAAGATTCATTACTTTCTTGCTCTTTGGATTCCTCCTCTTGTATGGGAGAGAGTCTTCTTTTGGAAATGGCTGTCTCTCCTCTTGGAGAGGAAGGGAAATCCCATAAGCGCAAAGTTGTTGAGTAACTTTGGCTTGCAAAGAAGGGTTAGCTTGCTGCAACCTAGTAACAAGATAATTGACAAACATGGGGGCATGATCATAAGCACCTTCATGTGCAAAATCAAAGTTATCAATGTTCATTCTATTCTCTTGGTTGTTAACAAAATTTGTTTACTTACTTAGTGTATGCTTTGGAAATTCAAAACCTTAGTTGCTACTTCTTTTAGCCTTTGAAAATCAGTACTTAAGTATCTACACCCACTGCTCGAATTGGTTAATTATAGAGAGTAGTGGAGTGGGTCTAATATTGCAGAGTTGCTGAGGGATAGCTCCTTTCAGACTTCTTATGGCTCAATAAAGGTGAATCGGCAAGTCTAAAAAGACTCCATTATTAAGACCAAAGCTCCTGAGGTGTGCACCATATTCCACATAGTGGGCTCAACAAAACCAATAATAAATCCCAGTCTCACTTACCCTAATATAATTAAAAAAATCAACCATTAATAGGCTACTTAAGGTCCTCTCTTCTTAAGAAAGAAAAGAGAAACCAAATGCTCTGATACCAATGTAATGGAAATGGCCTATGAACTTGAGAGTAGCATTAGGAAAATTAGAGAAAGCATTTTTGTAAGGTTACTTTGTGAGCATAGAGGGTGAACTTAATTGATGGTAGAAACATAAACATAGTACTTAGTTAACTTGGCATGAACAATACTTTTGCAAGAGAGAGAAAGTTTAGAGAACATGAAACAATTGAGGACCGGATTTATGTGGAGCTGGTCCCCCCTCCAATAGGCATTTGTATTATAGTTTCTTCCATAAAGAGAGACTTGGTCCAATACAATCTTTGTGTTCCTTGTGACCTAAGTGATGCTATGAAGATGGAAAGCTTCATGCATCACGAGCATAACATGAACTTTGCAAAAAACATTAACTATCCCAAGCCTCAGTTCCAAGGCATCAAACACCTTCGAAGGTGGAGAGAGCTAGCGGGGAATGAGGGTAGGGAAGAGGAAGAAGAAACATTTCCTAGAGAAAGAAATAGTTCCTCACTTATCAACACTCTTCTTGATAGCATACATAATAGCATAGTAATGAAGATGGCAAGCTTAAGCATCGAAGCATGCTCTTGGTTGGATTTTCATTCCATAGCCAAGAGTGTTGGTGTAGGCTCTCAACTTCTCTACTAGCTTGGAGAAGGAAATCGAGCTCTTGTGCTTTGAACTTCACACAATGAGAGTGTGTGTGAGAGTGTGTGTGGGAGAGTATACTCACCAAGCTAGCCCCCTTCTTTCTTTGATCGACCCCCCTTTTAGCTCAAGCTTGAAGCTCATTGGACCCCTGCAAGACTGACCAAATGTTAACTGAGTCAACGTCAGTTAAGAGAAGGTGCTAAGATGGAAGACGTACGGATGTAGATCGAGGATGAATACAAAGAACACATTTTTCACATTTTCCCAAAATGGTCATGTATTATAAATTCCCAATTTATTTCAAGCCATTGTAATATTTTAATGTGTTATGGCTCAGTTGGAGTTCCAAGCTGTAAAGAACAATTCAATTAGTGTCCCTAGGTAGCAGATTCAGTAAGTGGTGGAGTCCTAAAGGCCTTGGACGCCCGGACAATGCATATTTTTATCATAGGTATATAAGGAAGTGTGTGAAAGAAATTAGGGTTCTCAAGCTCATTTGTTGAGAGCACTCTTTGGTGAGAGCTCTTGAGAGGTGTGGCTATGGAGTCCTTGAGCTTCTTCTTGCTCATGTGACTTGGTTAACACTAATCAATGCTTAATTCTCTTTCACTATGCCTCTCTCATGCTTCTTGTGATTGCCTATGATGCTTTGATTAGCTAGATCTTAACTAATTAGTGGTTAATCTCACTCTAATATTGTGTGATTGCCCTCTTTTGCTTGTGTGTGCATGTAGGTTTGATTGGAGTGTGGTGTTTGATAGATCTATGTGTGTGCGCTTGCGATTAGTGTGTTGCATGATAGGATTAGTGTTGTATGCATCTTGCAATCATGAGTGTGTGTGATTGGGTTGATTGGAGGTGAAGGGAAGTGGATGTGGAGATTACCCATCATTGTGGCTTAGCTCCTCCATAGGCAGAGAAGCTCACCTCATAGAGTCACCATTCTTGTTGCCATGATTAGCTCACTAATTGTGTGAGTGTTTCCATGCCCTAGCCGGGTAGCTCATCCCTCCGGATTGATAATTTTGTTGGTCATTGTTGCTGTGCAACGATGGAACCCCCAACATTTGGCACCGTTTCTGGGGACGATGGCGTATGCTAGTGTAATTGTGGCATAATCGGATGTGTTTCCTCACTAATTTCACTACTAATTTCACTTGTGTGTTTATGGTTTTGTGGATTTTGGATGTGTGTACATGAAGCAATGTGTTCATTATTCCCTAATGTGTCACCGTATCTTGCCAATTGTGCGTTTACACACTCTAATTTCACACTAACCCCTTGTTAATTTCACTATTTTTGCTAACTTACATACTAATTTTCTATGAAGGATTGGAGCTTTCAACCGTTCAATTGATCTTCATTGGAAAGGTAATCAAGGTGGTATTCTCAACCTCCCTAGAATCTAAAGATGTGTAGAATTATGTAGAGACTCCACCATGATGCAATGTAATGTCAATACCATGTTGTTGCAATGCAATGTTGATGCTATGTTGCTATGAAATTTTTTGGATTATTCGTTTTCATGCCATCGTAATGCCGAAAATTTCCAGATTTGGTGACGTATGAAATTATAAGTTCAATTGCTAATTGGCGAATGGGTGTTGCTAATTGTGTGCCTAACTGATCTAATTGCATGCTTGAATGGTCAATTGCAAGTGTGTGCATTCTAATTGAGTGTGTATATGCATAATTTTAGGTGTGTGTGCACTATTTTGCCCTTGATTGTGCACCTAAAAAGCAATGTGTGCTTAATGATTTTTCAATTGTGATGATTGATTTGTGTTGCAGTCATGCCCAACTAGAGATTTGTGAAATCACATTGCAATTTCGATAAGATTAACCCTTTTGTGTGCGCACCTAAAGATTGATAGAAACTGCCAATTATTAGTGTGTGCGCGCCTAAAAAGTGCTTAATGTGAATGATTAATTCCATTTTTGATTGCATGTTTGGTGTGTGCAATGGTTAATTGCTACGTTTTTGAGATCAAAACAGGGATTTACACACTCCACATGCGTCAAATTTTGACCTAATTTTGTCGCAAATTTTGTCGGTTTAACTGCCTAGTTTGGATTTTATTGATCAAACTAATTGGCAATTGAATTGATGTGCTTTTGTGATTTTATTTGTCTACACTAATCCCCTATGTGTGGAGAGTTTTTGAAAATTTTTGGATATTTTTCGGATAATTTTTGTAAATTTTTGATAATAGTGGCTGATGCAACTTTCAAGGGACAATAAGCCTCCGTTACTCCCTTGATTGGGAAGTTGAGGCTTCATGTCCAAAGCTATGTCGACAAGGAAGACTTCTTCATCTCTCCTCTCCAACATGAGGATGTTATCCTAGGTGCACCATGGTTTGATCGCATGGCTGCCAACATGAAGTTCCCTGAAAGGAGAATCTACTTCACCTATAGACGAAAGAACATGTATATAGATGCTAGTGAGCGTGGTCGAAATATTCCACTTGTAAATCCTCTTGCTTTTGATAAGTCAATGAAGAGCTCAGTTTCTGCGTACATGATTTTTTGTCAAAGAGTCTCTAAAAGATACTAATGTTTCATCAAATGTAGATGGTAGGAATCAAGAAGAGTTAGACTTGTCTAATTTTCTAAACGATTCCCAGATGTGTTCATCGATGATATCCCTATGGACTTACCTCCAAAACGAGGGGATGATGACCATCACATTGAGCTCCTTCCTGGAAGCTCACCACCTAACAAGCCTCCTTATTGAGTCTCACAAGCTCAACAAGAGGAGATCATGAGGCAAGTACAAGAGCTGGTAGACAAAGGGATGGTGAGGCCTAGTTCCTCTCCCTTTTGTTCTCCAGTCCTTTTAGTGCAAAAGAAAGATGGTACATAGCGTATGTGTGTGGACTATCGAGCACTAAACCATATCACTATCAAAAACAGATTTCCCGTACCTTGGGTAGAAGATCTGTTTGATAAGCTACAAGGCTCTACCTACTTCAATAGGATTGACCTTAAGAGTGGCTATCATCAAATAAGGATAGTGGATGAAGATATCTTAAAGACCGCGTTTCGCACAACGTTTGGTCTTTATGAATATCTAGTCATGCCTTTTGGCTTGACTAATGCAGCAGCTACGTTCAATCGTTTGATGGAGAAAATTTTTAGACCATACCACAAATTCACTGGAGTGTTCTTTGATGATATCATCATCTACTCCAAGTCTTTGGAGGAACATAAGCAACATCTCCAAGTGATTTTTCAAGCATTAAGGGAGAATAAGCTTTTTCTCAACCAAAAGAAAAGCGAATTCTTCCTTCAAGAGATTCAATACCTAGGTCATATTATCTCTAAAGATGGTATCCGAATGGATCCATCAAAGTTAGAGATAATAAAAGCATGGCCTAACCCAAGAAATCTACATGAGCTAAGAAGCTTTGTTGGTATGTGCGCATACTATAGACGCTTCATAGCAAAATTCTCTCAAGTAGCAGGACCACTATACGACTTAACTAAGAAGAACGTTAAGTTTGTATGGACCTAAGGAGAAAAATGCTTTTGAAAAGCTCAAAGAGAAGCTTACTTCCCAACCAGTCCTCGTGCTTTCGGATCTCTCAAAGCCATTTGAGGTCCAATGTGATGCTTGTGGTGATTTCCTTGGAGCAGTTTTGCTTCAAGAAGGGCATGCCATAGCATATGAGAGCCGAAGGCTCAATATTGATGAACGAGTCTTGGGCATTTATGAGAAAGAGCTTTTAGCTGTTCTACATGCCCTAAACACATGGAAGCACTACCTATTGGGGACTCCATTTATTCTACGAACCAACCACCAAAGTCTCAAGTATTTCATGATGCAAACGAAGCTTTCCGACAAACAAATGAGGTGGGAAAATTTTCTTTCATAATTTAATTTCCATATTGCTCACATAGCTGGTAAGCACAATCAAGTGGCCAATGCACTTTCACGACGACCCAAAGTTAATGCGGTGTCTATAGCTACTCAGAATGATCTATCCTCTATGATAGATGAGTATGCTACTGACCCTGACTTTAGAGACATAATGTCAGCCCTTGCTTTGGGGAAGAAAGAGGAACCATTCACCTTGCAAGATGGTTATCTTCTCCACGGCAATAGGCTATGTGTTACCCATTCCCTTCGTGAGAAAGTTATGTATGAATCCCATGCTCCTCCATATGCGGGGCATAGTGGTATTCAACCTACTCTCCGAGGAGTAGAGACGTACTTCTATTGGCCTACCATGAAAGTGGACATACAAGAGTATGTTTCAAAATGTGTAGTATGCCAAAAGACCAAGTATGATAGAGGGAAGCAACCTGGATTACTCCAGCCATTGCCTATTCCAAATTCACAATGGGAGAGTATATCCATGGATTTCATCTTTGGATTACCCAATGAAGGGGATCGGGGAGCACCACAGACGGAGAGTGAAAGAGAGAGAAGGAGACACGACACACAATGTGGGTGGGGAGACTCAAAGAGTGAGCAGCCTCCTATACACTTATGCTATGTATAAGGTATACAAGTAAGTGGGCGCCCAGACTCTGGGCGGCCAGGCAAGGCACAGGCGCCTATACCCCAACAACCTCCCACTTAAAGGCGACTGTGCCTTTAAGCAAGGGAACCTAGTCTAAAGACTACAAAAGGTGAGAGAAAACCGCTCTCAACCGATGCCCACTGGCTGGCTGTGATCGTGTGCATCCGGTTGTCCTGCTCCCGTGTAAGTCCATACACCACCAGACGTACCGCACACGTACTGCAAGTATGTACGCAATACCTGCATATCTCCCTCGTGCACTATGCCATCATCAGTCAACAAACGACTGACAACCCCAACTGCAAATGCTCCCACTACAGCTGCGATATCCGGTCTCAAGATCAGCATCTCATACATGAGACCACCGAATGTCGATGCAATGCTAGCGGGCCCTGCTAGCTCTACGGAGCATGCATCAACATATCCCTGGCAATAGGCATCTCTGACTGACAAGGCGTGTCAGCCACATGCATCTCCTGATTGTCCGCAAAAGACGCATCACCCTGTCGTGCAACCTCAGAGAAAACCAGCTGCTCTAGGTGTCTGCTGGAAGACATATCCTGCACAACTATATCCCCATGCTCACTGTCGAGCATAGAAAGGAATGATTGCATAATCGTTGACGTCTCAGCCTCCTCTGCAATCATCCACTGCAAACATGACCACTCAATCTGTTGTGACTCGCTAGAGCTCTCATGCTCTAACTCCGTATGCATAGACTCTTGCACAACGTCCTCCTGTCGTGACTCACTAGAGCAAGACCGCTCTACCTGTCTATCCTGCATAGAAGTATCTCGCACAACTGACTCTCTGCTTTGCTCAGTCACTAGCAAAGCATGCATGTCTGACTCTGTCAGCTCTCTGTGTGACTGCTCAAGTCGTGCCCCAACTGTGTGCACAACGAGCTCACTACTCTGCACTCCATGCAAAGCATCCTGCAACCCACAAGGAAAAGAGACTCGCCTACTCTCTCGCTCTCTACCTGGTTGCGTGATCACAGAGACAACACCGTCTCTCCCGTGATCCACATGCAATGGGTAACCTGTACCACTCCTGGCACCTCTCGCAATCACTAGCGAAACCAAATGCATCACAAAATCTCGCTCTCGTAGCGAAATCTGACATCCACAATCTCTAAGCTGACCAATCGAGATCAAACTCACTGTCAAATCTGGTACATAGCGCACATGTCGTAACAAGTAAGATGCACCACTCGGTAATGACAGTCTCACATCTCTTGCACTTGCTATCGCATGCACCGATCCATCGGTCAAACGTACACTGCCAAGCATCCCGCTAGAATAGCTACAAAACCATTTACGATGCGGCGTGACATGAAACATAGCATCTGCGTCTAGCAACCACTGCGAAGGGAGTGCACTATCCACATGTATAGCATCTCGTGCATAGGTCGAGATAAAAGTGACATCCCCGTCACTAGTATACTCCGACACTACATTTGCCTCAACTGTCAAAGCAACTGAGTCCATGGCATCACTACATCCATCTCTGAGACTGCCATGTCTCCTACGATGTCGCATACGACGAAAACAACGCCGTCTAACGTGTCCAGAATGACCACAATACCAACATTTCACCTGTCGGCGTGCTCGTGAATGTACATGTCTCACACGAGTCCGTGATGACTCAGATCTATCATACATATCATGTAATCTGCGCCAAAGTGCTCTCGAAGTAGTCTCATACATAACAAGAGCATATACAGATTCCACAAGGTGCAAAGAGAGTGTAGATAGTGCCATCTCCTCTAGCTCCTGCCACTGATCGTCAGACATGTTTGAAGGTCTACCTACATCACCACTCAATGGTCGATGCAACCCTCGCTATGTCAATGCATCAAGCATACACTCTCTCCATGCCGCAAAGTCTGACCCATCAAACACGCGCATCTGTGAGAGGTCACAATCTGATCGATCACCTGTCTCTGCCATGAGCACAAGTAGCAAGCTAGATAGCAAAACCACCTCACCAACAACACCTAGAAACTGTCTACAAATATGGCCGGAAACACAATGTAAAACCTGTGAGACACACTCCAAAATAGAGCTCCCGCAATGTCAATACAAGCCTCGCATGCTCTAGTATCACATTGCAATCTGTGAGCTAATCACCAAGCCCACACTGTGCGGTATCGATGCATACATACGCACAAATCTCCCACCTGCAGAGAACACCGCACACAAATGCTGAGTGCAACCCGAAATCTCTACCTAGATCACATAAATGATACGCATAAAACTCCTGGGAAAATTTCGCTAGAGTTTCGACGCACAATGGCTATCAACACAAAATAACCATTGTCCTGCAAGCTCAATACAATGAGCAATCAATGCGCATCAAACTACACTCAACATACATGTATAAGCTCTGCAAAACTATGGCAAACAATGCTCGAGATCACAAGACTCTCCCACCCGAGAGCAAACCACTGTCTCAAGGAAAGAAAGATACACAACTCCTCACTCTTGCGAGAGTGGATACAAAAACACAAAACTGTGTACAAACTGACAAAACCTGTCAAAGTGAGAGTAAACACTCGATCACAAACTATGGCAAGAATCTGGGAAAAATCCGACAGAATTTCCCCTGAAAACTGAGCAAAAAACTCAAGTACAATCTCTACCATAAACCATAACACTACTCAATGCCAATGAGTAGAAATGCCAAAATGGCTCCACATTTTCACATACAATGGCAATCCGCACTCAACGTACATCAACGGAGTGACCGCGCATAAGCAAGCGCCAAAAGATTTGCAATCCGGAAACTTATTCAATGCGAAAACAATGCTCTCAAGAGAGCTCACCGGCACTTGAAAGTGCTCGTCAAAATGCATGTATAATGGGCATCAACCATGCGCCATAACCATATGCAAACCATCCGCAAAGACCATGAATCCAAGCACAAAATCACTACCAAAGTATCCTGTGAAAACCAGTGAAAGAAGCTCCACCTGTGTGCTCCAAAAAACTGCGTCTCTCAAGAGACCGCCTCGATGGTGTGTAAACGCCTCCGTACTTCGTTGCCCAAGTCTACCAAAAAACCCTCAAACCACAAGCTTAACACAAGCTGCAATTGCATCTTCAGCTCAGAATTTATGCACTCAACTTCAAGCATCTCCCGTGCTTCCAAAAGTGCATCAAACTCGCACACAATGCGACAACAGAAAATCTGGAATTTCTGTATACAGTCAGTCTGAGCTGAATATCAGCAAGACGGTGAAGAATTTGCAAAAAGTTTCTTCTGCAAAGTTGTAGACCACGTCGAAGTGGATGGGCTTAGCGGACATAATTCTCAGATCTGCATTCTACAAGGAGAAAAACGAATCTGAAAACAGTGCTGCTGCGCACAAAGTTTTAGGGCAGCACCTTCACTTACACACAATCTTCCACACTCCTTTCTGAGCTTCCACAAGAGCATACATCACTCTCAACAGAGCTCACAAGCTCCCATTGCATTTTCATAGCAAGTCTTCTGCTTTCTTAATCTCTCTACCATCGAGAGAGAGCGAGCTATCGCCTCGAAGCTCTCAAAGCCGTCGTGCTCTCCGCGGTCACCATAGCTCTGATACCAATTGAAGGGGATCGGGGAGCACCACAGACGGAGAGTGAGAGAGAGAGAAGGAGACACGACACACAATGTGGGTGGGGAGACTCAAAGAGTGAGCAGCCCCCTATACACTTATGCTATGTATAAGGTATACAAGTTAGTGGGCGCCCAGACTCTGGGCGGCCAGGCAAGGCACATGCGCCTATACCCCAACACCCAAGTCTATCCATGGGAATACAAGAATATGGACAATAGTTGACAGGTTTAGCAAGCAAGCACATTTTATTCCTGTCAAGAAGACTATTAAGGCACATCAAATGGAAACTCTCTTCATATCTCAGATTTTCAAGTACCATGGATTACCCACATCCATCGTGTCAGATAGAGATCCTAGAATGACCAGTAATTTCTGAAAAGGTCTCTTTGAAAATCTAGGAATTGAATTTCTCTTCGGCCTATCACCCACAAACGGATGGCCAAAGTAAGATAGCCAATCTTACGATACTCGATCTACTCAAGACTTATGTTACCGAAGTAGATCAATGCTCACAATGGGAAAAGTACTTACCTCTTGTAGAGTATGCCTACAATAATACTGTACATACTTCTACGGGAAAAGCACCTTTTGAGATCATTGAGGGAAGACCTAAAAGTCCCTTGCTACTCAAAGTACACGGGAAGATCTTCACCGCCGATGAGTATAGCCGTGACCTACAAGAATCTTTTCAAAAGATTAGGGAGGCTATATCCATCTCTCAACAAAGGCAAAAAGCTGCTACTGATAAGCACAGAAGAGCCTTAATGTTCAAAGAAAATGATTGGGTCTTACTCAAGTTTCCTAAGGTTCGATTAAGGCAAACGACGGGCAAAAATCCTACGGGCCATCAAAAGTATTATGCTAAACTAGCAAAAAGATACTATGGTCCTTTCCAAATCTTGAATCCCATCAATGAGACGGCTTATCAACTCAAGTTGCCCAACCATTGGCTCATACACAATGCCTTTCATGTAAGCCTACTTAAGACCTACAAAGGAGAGCCACCAACTGAACCAATTATTGAAGACCCTCCCGAAGTTGAAGACCAAGAAGAGGTGCTACAACCCGAAGCTGTCCTTCGGCATGAAGACAAGGTACTACGACTTGGTAAAATTATCAGACGGTATCTTATTAAGTTCAAAAATTATCCTTTTGAAGATGCTAGATGGATGCAAGGAATACAACTTAAGGATAGTATGAACCTTGTCAATGCTTACAATGCTACATTAGAGTAAGCAAATGTACAAATTTCTTTTAAATGACTCATTTTTTTGTCTTATAAGACTAGTCCTCTTTTTAATTGTGCACAAATTAAACTAGTATGCATGCTTAGAATCATGTTTGTGATGACGACGTCTCTCAAACACCAAGTAGAATTTGTCACTCTACTTTGGGAGAACGAAATGGACTAAAGAGCAGACATGCTTGCGGCAGCTATGTCTCCCAAGAACCAAATGGATTAGTCATCCATCTTGGAAAGATGTCGTAGGGTAAAAACGGATCCTCTACCCGCTAAGCAAAATTGACTAATGACTAAGGCTTTATCTCTTCTACCTCATAGTCGAGGACAACTATGATTTAAGAGAGAGATAAAAATGTCATAAAATCTAATATCTAATATCTAACCAACCCAAATGATTTTCTCATATTAAATTGATCACTTAATGTGGGAGAATCAACGGGAACAAGTGTTAAGATATAGACATGTGCTTATAGATCTATCTCAACACGGGGCCAATGGTAAATGGGCCCAAATGAGAGATGGTCTATCAAAGAGCAAGGATAACAAATGGAGCATAAGACCTTAGGGTTAGCTTCATTGAAGACCTCCAATAATGTGTGTAAAAGGCCTTTGATCTTAGGTAAGCTAGGGCTGAGCTTGAGGCATGGGAACCCGACCCAGCTCGAGGTGCTTGTCCTGCTTGTCATGCTTGATGACTAAGGTGCTTGATGATTGAGGTGCTTGAGATGCTTGAGGTGCTTAATTATTGAGATGCTTGAGGTGCTTGACATGCTTGAGATGCTAGGGTTGCACTTGAGGTGAGAGCCCAACCCAAGCTTAAAGTGCTTATGAGCCAAGATTGTGGTGGGAACTGGGCCTATGCATGAGGGGCTTGAGGTGTCAAAAAGTCAAAGATTCAATCCCTACAAGGAGGGGGCGAGACCTACATGAGGGGGGATGAGAGAGAACACCCACACACTCACACAAGGCATGCATGGTACAAAGAAAGCAAAAGGGACACTTGTCAAGTTCCTCCTCATGTTGCCCTCATGGTGTGCCTGAAGCCTATTGGTTGGCCACCCAAGGGGTCCAATGATAATTTAGGAGATTTAATTAATTGATTTAGCATTTATCTAGCCCTCTCTCTCAAAAGGGAAAGGGGGACACTTGTCTCAAGGCTACCCTTGCTGCTTGTAATGCCTCCTGCTTGTGATTGGCTAGGCCTGGAGGGGTCCAATGAGCTTCAAGCATGAGCTACAAGGGGGGGTCGACCCAAGCAAGCTAGGGGGTTGATTAGGGGGTATACTCACCCACACACACTCACAAACACTCTCATTGTGTGCTATGCAAAGTGAAAGAGCTCCCTCTCTTTCTCCAAGCAAGTAGAGGTTGAGAGCCTACACCAACACTCTTGGATATGGAGTACAAATCCAACCAAGAGCCATGCTTCAATGCTTAAGCTTGCCATCTCCTTCTTCTTCATTATTATGCTATTATGTCTGCTAGCAACAAGAGTTATGATAAGTGAGGAACTAATTCTTTCTCCTACGAAATGTTTCTTCTTCCTCTTCCCTACCCTCATTCCCTGCTAGCTCTCTCCACCTTCGAAGGTGTTTGAGGTCTTGGGACCGAGGCTTGGGATAGTTAAAGCTTTCTTCAAGTTTATGTTATGTTTGTGATGCATGAAGCTTTCCATCTTCATTGCATCACCTAGGTCACAAGGAACACAAAGATTGTATTGTAACAAGTCTCTCTTAATGGGAGAATCATAATACAAATGCCTATTGGAGGGGGGACCGGCTCCACATAAATCCGGTCCTCAACTGTTGTCATGTTCTCTAAATTCTCTCTCTTGCAAAAGTATTGTTCATGACAAGTTAACTAATTGCTATGATTATGTTGCTATCTTCAATTATGTTCACCCGCTATGCTCACAAAGTCATTTCTCAAAAGTACTCTCATTAATTTCCGCTACTCTCAAATTAAATAGGCCAATTCCATTATAAAATTTCATAAAAACTAGAAAATTCATAGAAAAGTTATGAAATTTCACAAGGATTCCCTTAAAAATCAAAACTTTTCCAAAAAAAATCAAAAAATACTAAAATTTTAGAAAATTCAAAATCTCACAAAAAATTAAGAAAAATAAAAAAGAAATTGTTGAAAGAGCCAGAAATGCAAAAAAACACACCGTCGAGAAATTACACACCGCAAAGGAACAGAAGTCCAAAAGAACAGCAAGGAAAAAATCGATTCAGATAACTCCCAGATGTTTACAAACTTCAGTGGAGCCAGGTATTGCAAGCTTAAAGATGAAGTGCAGATAGAAGTTCAGAAATTCAATCCAAATGTTCATCTAAAAATCTGCACAAGCCAACAAAACATACACTTGGTGCATATGCAATTAGGGTCACTGTACATGGACTATAGTGGTCAGATCTATAGTCGAGAACCAGAAATGGAAGATCCGACAAATCAACCAATAGAAGCCAGTCTAATTAGAGAACCGAGCCAAAGACCGTACAAAGGTCAAGATGGAGCAATCTACAACTTGATGCTTAGTGTTCTGAAAGAAGATGCCGACAACTTGGCAAGCATAAAAACAGAAGTTTCTCAACTAGAGCTTGACATGACAGAACCAAATGAAATACCACCAGTCATGGCGTATTGCTCAGATTGTGGATGAAAAGCTGAACATTTTTTTGAAGATTGTCCAAAAAATCCAGACAATAGGGACACATCAACTGCCAAGTAAGGCATATATCAAATTGGAAATGCAAATCTCGATGTAAGTGCATTTAACTCGTCACTTTTAATGCAATCGGATGATTCTGCATTACCATTAGAAGCACCATTAGAAACTCTCCTCCATCAAAAATCAAGCTTCGACGCTGTAACCAAACGAGCATATACTTTGACCAAAACAGTTATAGATAAAGACGAGAATCTAGCATCTATGATGCCTTGGGTCGTGAAACCATATAAGCTCATATCATAGGAGACTCATGGGATAGACAATATCAGGGCAAAGATAATGCTATCTACAACTTAACTTGGGGAATAATTTGTCATGTTTCATGGAGATACATAGGAAACTATGCAAAAAGTTCACAGATGCCAAACATCAAAAGTGCTACCGAAGTGTACCTTCACAGGCCCAAAAGGTGAGACTAAACCAGAGCCAAACAATTTTGAACTCTTACAATGAAGTAGGCTATAGTGATCACCCTAGGAAGGGGGGAGTTGAAAATCCATCAACCTCAGCTTATGTACCAGGAAAAGTTCACCACCAAAATCTCCACAGAAGAGACAGATTCTGCCAAAAAGTATAGTGGATCTATTAAGATCAAGGGTTACCCAGATGCAGGTGGACAATGCTCAACAATTACAAAAAGGTGCAATATTACAACCAATGGAGCCAACATTGAAAAAAGCAGATGGTCAAAGCAAAGAAAATGTAGATAAAGTTCAACCAAAGGACATTGCCACAACAAAAGCAGTCAATAAAGAAAGAAATCCTGAGACGATCAAGTGCAACATTCTTGGTGAAAACAAAGAAAAGCTGTCAAGTGAAGTAAAGCTAGATTTTCAGCTAGACAAAAACCTCATGTCCTTTCGCACTTGGAAAAGATGTGGCCAACCACAGATGGAAGATGCTCTTGGATTTGTGAGCATATGAGGAAACAAACAAAAAAACTGCTGGGGATTCATCTCCACCACCATTGAAGTAAGTTCACAAATCATCATAGCTCAATTCCATGTGATCACAGTAAAGGATATGCCAGACAATATCATAATAGGAATTCCAATGGCTCAGAAGATGTTAGAGATACAGAATGCAAACAAAATACAGTCTTTAGAGACAACAAAGAATGAAGATCAAGACTGGTCACCCGCGGATGATAGCACAAAGTCCTCAAGCACAATTCAAATGGAAGATCTTATCGAAGATGATTCATCTCCATTAATCAGAACTTTAGAAGTGCTTAAAGAAAATCAGGCAATAGCGAGTGTATATCAAAAAGAGCAAAGAGAAACCACGAAAGCTATTGAGCAAACAATGCCACCAAAGCAAGAAGTTAAGAAGAATGAGGTTGCAAAAAGTCAAGAAACAATAGGAAGTCCAAAGATTCAGACATTGCCAGCTGAATCACCCAATGTAAGTCAGATTAAAAAACAGAGTCTCAAGCCACTCTCCATAGAGACACAATTAGATCAAGATGAGACCATGGAAAAAGCAGGACATAGATGTTCATAGAACTAGAAATGAGAATAGCTACAGTTCTTAGTAGTACAAAAAGAGCAAGTGTTAGATGCAATGCTCTACTTGATAAAGAAGCAAAGTGCAATATGGTTGCAGACAACATTCAGAGCATTCTAGAAATTACTCAGGGCAAGCCAGGTAACAGAGAAATCATGGGTAAGGCTACAAGTCAAGAAGAAATGGTTACTACCCTTAGCATCCAAAATCATGAAGAGCAGGTAAAGTTTCAGGTGAAGCCTTCAAAGGAAATATATGCAGATGTCATCCTTGGAAATCAGTGGTTAGACCAACACAAGGCCTACAAAGAAGATAAAATGCTAATACTCACTTTTCCAAGAGGTAGCCAACAACATTTACAGGTACCATTAATACTAGATTCAGAGATGCTAAAGTCACAAGAATCAAAGACAAATCTTGAAGACAAAGGTAAAGCTAAAGTGGAACTTCCACTGATGAGCAAAGAAGGTGTGTCATCATATGCCTCTAAGTCAAAGAACCCTCATGGATCAGCTTCTTCAAGCAAGTCAGGCTTTCAAAACTTCAAGTCAACTGCTGACCCAACTAAAACCTCTAAGAAGACACCCAGAAAAGCAAAGGTATATCAACCAAAGTACTCAATAAAGCAAGGGAAAGTCAAGCAAGTGTTTTTTCTGAGTAGTTTAGTCAAAGTCAATGATCCGGTTTGGATTAAAGACAGGAAACTCAACACAAAAAAACAAACACATGGGATGGATAGTATCACAATGGAGCTTAAAAGAACAGGAGTACTACGAAGGTAACAAACAGATATGGGTACCAAAATCGTAGGTTAGAGCTTCTGAAGTAACAACAAGACCCTCCCAAGAAAGAAGGCCCATTAGGTATCAACCAACCTTGACAATACCCTAGGATACCTAAGAAGAAGGTATACAACTAAACAACATCCAAAGATGTTGAAGTCTACCACAACTCACAAGAGGATACAGAACAGAGATGGATCTCAAAGGATCTTCCTCTTGGAAAATGACTCGACACAAGTTATACAAAGATTTGGATACTAGTCAACCACAAGCGAACTGCAACTACACCAGACTTGCATGAAGATCTCAAGAACTCAACAAGACCTAGAGTGAAGCAAAGTCAACAATGGAGAACAAAGGTCATAAAGAGATTTGGATTCCTAAGTCTTCCAATGCTCCTAATCAAAAAGCCAAATGCCAATAGTGAATAGAGGCATACAACAACATCAAAGACTCCTATCAACAGGCCCAATTGGAGAATTAAACAGATAATTTAGTCTTCACAGTCAAAGAAGGACAACCCAACCAACGCGAATGTAGATTCAGGATAAAACACTTATGGCAAAAGAAACCTTCAATGCCAACTTGGTCCTTCACTAATCCTCTTTTTGAGGATTCAAGATTACTTTTACCTGAAGAAATGTTTGTAGTAAGCACACGAATATAAAAATTCAAGTCGCCAGGGTGCAAAAAACACTCTTTGGCACATTCAGAGTCGGACTGCTGAGCCATAAAATGAGCAAAGCAATAGTCCCAAAGCTTCAAGCCATATTAAACTCTGTGCTAAGAGTCATAGTTATTAGGCTTACGCTCAAGCTGGAAGAGTTGAGCATATTTAAGTTGTGCCGCTCATGCTGGATGAGATGGGCATAAGAGTCAAAGTCTATTAACTTACAATTGGTGGAGTGTCGTAGAGTCCAACACTCACGCACAATGCACAGTAAGATGAGAGCACATATCTTCGTCAACAAAAACCATTCTTAAAGGGGTGCCAGCTTGCAAAGCCATGTCATATGATTTTATAGCTACACCATCTTTCTAAAGAACCCCTCAAAATCTTTCTTGCACAGCATATTGTTTTCCATGAATTTGTGTGTATGCATAAATAGGATGTCCCATTATTGGATATATGCATTAGACACTCTTATTTGCTTCCATCTATGCACCTTGAGTGGACTACAATAGGCAAACCAATGTTCCATCATGCTACCCTTTCATATTTGCTTCTTTTTTAATTCCATATCTATCAGCAAATAATCCCTTGAGTACTTTATTAATATTCTCCATGCTAATAAGTACTCCAATAATGCGCGTATCCCAAAGGCACTTTTTTCCTACTGGGTTTTTTTCCTTTGGTCATCCAGGTATTAGACCCTAATTTAGAACCTCATCATTCTACTTCCCTTGTACATACTTTTCATAAATAAACAGTAGCCTCATCATTATGCTATTACAACGGACAAATGCAACATCATCTCTCACAATAGACATATTTGGACCAATGGAGATGCTGCAGCAAATTGAACCTCATCAACAAATTCAACGGCAAATGAAGACAATCAGACCATCAACAACCAAATCAAAACCTTCCACAGCCTCCACGGACACTTTTCAACAATGCCCGAGGATGGGCACTAAAATTGGAAGGGGGGAATGTTAACTGAGTCAACGTCAGTTCACAAAAGCTGCTAAAGACCGAAGATGTACGAATGCACATTGAGGATGAGTACAAAGAAGCATTAAAGATTGAAGTTACACATTTTCCATTTTTCCAAAATGGTAATGTATTGTAAATTCTTGATTTATTTCAAGCCATTATAATATTTTAATGTGTTACAAGCTCAATGGGAGTTCAAAACTGTAAAGAACAAGTCAGTTAGTGTGCCTAGGTAGAAGGTTCAATAAGTGGTGGACCTCTAAAGACCTTGGGCACTCGGACAATGCATATTTTTACCCTAGGTATATAAGGCAACGTGTAAAATAAATTAGGGTTCTCAAGCTCATTTGTTGAGAGCACTCTTTAGTGAGAGCTCTTGAGGTGTGTGGCTATGGAGTCCTTGAGTTTCTCCTTGATCATGTGATTTGGTTAACACTAATCAATGCTTAATTCTCTTTCACTATCCCTCTCTAATGCTTCTTGTGATTTCCTATGATGCTTTGATTAGCTAGACCTTAACTAATTAGTGGTTAATCCCACTCTAATCTTGTGTGTTTGTCCTCTTTTGCTTGTGTGTGCATGTAGGTTTGATTGGAGTGTGGTGCTCGATAGATCTATGTGTGTGTGCTTGCAATTAGTGTGTTGCATGATAGGATTAGTGTTGTGTGTGTCTTGCAATCGTTAGTGTGTGTGATTGGGTTGATTGAACGTGAAGGGAAGTGGATGTGGAGATTGCCCATCATTGTGGCTTAGCTCCTCCATAGGCTGAGAAGCTCACCTTGTAGAGTCACCATTCGTGTTTCCATGATTATCTCACTAATTGTGTGAGTGTTTCCATGCCCTAACCAGGTAGCTCATCCCTCCGGATTGATAATTTTGTTGGTCATTGGATCTATGCAACGATGGAACCCCCAACACCAATCACATGCAGGATGCATTACAAGCAACAAGGGTAGTCTTGGAACAAGTGTCCCCATTTCCCCTTTGAGAGAGAGGACTTGATAAATGCAAAAACAATCAATTAAATATACTAAATTATCGTTGGACCCCTTGGGAGGCTAACCAATAGGCTTTAGGCACACCACCATGAGGGCAACATGAGGAGGAACTTGACAAGTGTCCTTTATGAATTCTTTGTACCAAGCTTGCCTTGTGTGAGGGTGTGTGTTCTCTCTCTAGCCCCCTCTTGTAGGGTGCATCCCCTCCTTGTAGGGATAGTTGTTGACTTTAAGGAACACCTTACCCTCAAGAACCTTAGTCAGCAAGCATGACAAAGCACCTCAAGCTTGGATAATGTTCTCACAAGAATCTCAAGCTCCCTAGTCGGCAAGCACGACAAGAACCTTAGGCAGCAAGCATGACAAGCACCTCAAGCACCTTAGCGATTAAGCACGACAAGCACCTCAAGCACCTTAGTCAACAAGCAAGACAAGCACCTCAAGCTTGGGCCAGGTTCCCACCTCAAGCTCAGCCCTAGCTTACCTAAGATCAAAGGACTTTTAACACTAACCTTTGGAGGTCTTTAATGAAGCTAACCCTAAGGTAACCTTGCTCTATGACAGATCATCTCTCAACCCTAGCTTACCTAAGATATAAGGAATTTTAACACTAACCTTTGGAGGTCTTTAATGAAGCTAACCCTAAGGTCTTTAATCTCCATTAGCTAACCTTGCTCTATGACATATCATCTCTCATTTGGGTCCCTTTACCATTGGCTCCATGTCGAGATAGACCCAAAAGCACATGTCTATATTCTAACCCTTATTCCCGTCTATTCTTCCACATTAAATGTTCAATTTAATATGAGAAAATAATTTGGGTTGGTTAGATATTAGATTTTTATGACATTTATGACAGTTTGTTGCCTCTTTTCAATGGTGGAAACTTAAATGTAAGTTCCAATAAGACTGTACATCCTATGGGGGTTTTGAAAATTCTATGGATCGGCCTATTTCTGATGTAGATGTACATGATGTACTTGATGTGGAAAGGATTGAGAATGAGAAGGCTAGAGGTATGCCAAAATAGTTGATGCATACTTTGCATGATAGAAAATTGATGCACCTTTGTCTAGTCATATTTATTTAGGTTCTTGCCATGCATCTTATGCATTAGATTATTATGCTTTGGATTTTTCTAGCTTTTGTGATGTAGAGGAACCTCTATCTTTTGTTGAAGCACAAAATTTTGAAAATTGGATGGCTGTCATGCAATCAAAATATGATGTACTTATAGAAAATGACACATGGACTTTGTGTGATTTTCCTCCTGGAAAAAAGGCCATTGGTACTTTACAAGTTGAAACCCAATCCAGATGGTGAGATTGATCGCCGCTATAAGGCTCGACTTGTTGCAAAATGCTATGCACAATAGAAATGCATAGATTATGAAGAGACTTTTTCTCCCACTTGTCGTATGACTAATGTGCATTTTCTATGTGCATTGACAGCTCATTTTGGATGGGATGTACATCAATCAAATATTGTTACTAGTTTCTTGATTGGTGACATATTTACGGAAGTTTATGCTAAACAGCCTCATGGTTTTGTCGTTAAAGGCAAGGAAGATAAAGTGTGCAAATGTAAGAAATATTTGTATGGATTGAAGCAATCTCCTCATGCTTGGTATGAGAAAGTTGAAACTCATTTGGTTAAACAAGGCTTTTGTAACAGTCAACACAAAGCACTTTGTAACACAAGGCCAGATATTTAGTTTGAAGTCTCACAGGTCGACACATTTATGCATAGCCTAGTGTCTAAGCATTCGAAATCTATCAAGCATATCTTTTGCTACTTGAGTGACATTTTACATCTTGGGTTGTTTCATCCCAAGGGGGGATCATTGCCACCATATTTACATGCTTTTTTTAAACTCAAATTGGGCTTGTTGTTTGAAATACAAGTGTCTGCAAGTGGTTTCTATTGCATTCTCGACAGTTCATGTATATCACGATTGAGCAAGAAGCAACCTACTGTGGATACTTCTAGTTGTGAGGATGAGTACACAGTAGTCTTCACAGCTACGATTGAGTGTGTAAGGCTCATACCCCTTATGGCTGATTTGGGTGTTGGATAGGACACTATCAACATCATCTACACTGACAATCGGAGCGCATTGGAAGTTGTGAGAAACCCAGGTTTTCATGCTCGCGCAAAGCACATTGAGGTGCATTACCACTATGTTAGGGAGAGACTCTTAGTAAGAGAGATCAACTTGGCTTATGTGCCAACACAGGAAAACCTTGTAGATTTTTTCACAAAGGCATTGTCTCATGAGAAGTTCGAAGCTTTCCCCAAAGCTTTGGGGCTTACTACCCTTTGTGGATTGATCATGTCCTTAGGGCATGGAACTTCTCTATACTTTATGTGCCAGATCTCATTCACCACATCACTCCCAGGGGGAATTTGTTACCATACATATGTGGTAGTGATGTTTGTGAACACACTTAGGACCGCCAAGGCATTTTTCCCCTCACTAGGAGTTTTTTTCCCTCGTGCATTGTATATATGTACATCACTCTAGGACTAGCTTATCTTTCAATGTGCATTAAACAATACATACTCTTTTTTGTGTGCCTTGTGATCCTTTGTCTTCTCCAAGCTATGTGTGTTTCCTTGCAACCCTATTTCCAACAGATTTATGGGCTCAAGAAGTGCATACTATGGAACTACGGCTAGTTAGGTCCTTTTCTCTTTTGGTGACATATGCAAGCAATTGTAGGGTTACAAGAATTTGAAGTGGCGGGAAAAAATGAAAAGCCTAATGTTGGCTCAAGCGCTCATAACTGATCCTTGTAATATTTTCCATTTGCTGCCTTGCCTCTCTCTAATGGAAACATGAGGACAAGTGTATCAACCATCTATGATCAACATGCCCATCAATAATTAACTTGTAGCTCAACCCGGTTTGGGGTTGTCACCCTTACAATGAGTGATATGCCAAGAGATATTGGTAAGGATTTTGAATCCTCTTCCTCACTTCGTGTGAGCAAGAAGGAGAAGGAAAATGAGAAAAAAAGTCCATGAGTAGAAACTCATAGAGGAGGAGAGGGGTTGTAATGCTTTCTCCTTACAAAAATATTAGTTCTCTATAAAATATTCTCAAGGAGAGAATATGAAATATGTTGTATTTTTTCCAAAATATTCTTGAGAGTTCTAGGAGTCTGAAGACTCTTCCTTGTGGAGACCTCCTCTGTTGTTCTTGGGCTCTTTCTTGGAGTGTTTTGGCTCCTTCTTTTGCTCTTATTCTTCCTTCTTCTTAGTGTTGGCTCTTTTGGTGTCTTTTTATTTTACCTTTCTTCCTCCTTCTCAAGATTTGGCTCTTCTGGTCTCTTCTTTTGCTTAGGTTTTGTCTCCTTCTTCTACTCCTTTTTGACATTGTTCCTTACATTGAGAAGTTCAATAAGAAGACAATAGCTATCTACCATAGGAAGATTTTCCAATGACCCACTCTCCCCATACTTTCAATACTCGCACTATCAAGGGTGATAGGTTCACATCCAATACAATCTGGAGTGGAAAAATTCATACTTGAAAAGCAAGAAGCCATTAGAGTTTTTGGACTTGATTCATGATTTATGGGCTTAAGAAGTGCATACTATGGCACTATGGGGGCTAGTTATGTCCTTGTCTCTTCTTGTGACATATGCAAGCAATTGTAGGGTTACAAGAATTTGAAGTGGAGGGAAAAAAATGGAAAGCCTAATATTGGCTCAAGCAGCCATAACTGATTTTCCATTTGGTGCCTTGGCTCTCTTTAGTGGAAACATTAGGACGTTTTGGAGGTTTGGTGAAGGCCTTTTCAAAGAGAGAGAAAAAAGAGCTCCTGTGATGAGAGAAGGGCCAACGTTATGTAAAAAAAAAAATGATATTAACAAAAATATGAAAAAGGTGTCACCCACTCATTCAATAATCCAATGGTCTTTGAAAAAAGTCACTATTTCTTTCAATGAGAGTGTCTTTTTCATTAGGTGAGTTTTTCTCATTCAATATTTCTTTCACTATCAATAAAATGAGAAAAGGTTTTGAAATTGTCAATTAGCGGTAGAATTTGAAGCTTTTCACACTTTCATTGCATTTGAAACACCCAAAAACCTAAGAAACAAATGTCTATTTGCCTCGTTCTAAAAATGATTTTTTGTCAAACGACATAAAAAGATCTATTTTTGGGGGTTTTTTGGTCTTTTCTCCCTCTGCTCGAGTGTCAAACGAGGCAAAAAGACATCCGTTTTTTAGATTTTTGGGCATTTTGAGCACAATGAACATGCCAAAAGCTTCAAATTCTACCAATACTTGACAGTTTCTTGGTTTGTTTATATTTTATTACTGAAAAAATCCATATTGAATGAGAGGCACCCACCTCATGAAAGACACTCACATTCAATAAAAAAGTTACCGTTTTAAGAAGTACAAAAAGTTAGATTTACTTTTCAAAAATGTTTAGTTGTCCTTTTGGACATACTCAATAAGTGCAAATGCATTTTAAATTTTTTTTCTAGAGAGAGATATAATTTCTTACAAGGCCCTCTAAAAGACCTCCATAATGTCCTTATGGCCACTGTAAAAACCTTTCACTTGTGGATGACTTACTATATTCATCTTTCTTTTTTTGTATACTCCATTGTATAGCTATAGTCATACAATTATAATTTTTTGGCTTCTTGTGATCTTATTATGTGCCACACTTGTCTATAAAACCACTAGAATACTTCAAGGAAGCCATTAGCTTTTTGATCTCCTCCGCCATGTCTAGCTTGTTTGAAAAACTTGGTTCTTGTTTGGTAATGGGACTTCTCCATACCTTGAGTATGCCAAATTGACAAGCTTCCATATATCTTTATAAACCAAGAAGTGTGATTGTAGATAATATGCTGCAAAAATTAGAGAATTTCTTTAGCAACATATGAAAATGTTGAAGCAAATTAGTAGAATCATAATTCATAATTATTACCATGTTAGTGTGTGAAGTGCTTTGAGCTCCAAATATTTTTCATAGCTTTCTTGAATCTGTTGAGCTCTTTTATGAAGTTGGAGAGGTTATTCTTTCCCCAATGACTTTTATCACACAAAAAGAGAAAGCTACATTAAAAGCTTCCTACACTTATGCCTTCTAATTTCTCGCTATGCCATCAACTCCATGGTTCTTTACAACATTGTGTAGAGCCTTCCATTAATTGTACTAAACTTTAGATACACCCCTATCCACTTTTCCATGGAATCCTAAAAAGGTCTTGGCCTTTATCCCAGGCCTTTATCCCACCAATATAAGCTTTCCTAGGAACATTATTTCCACTAGCTGGGGTTTGACTCAATACCACATTCCCACATGGAGTCCAATATTAAACAATGCCCATTCAATACTTTTTATGGTAGTTTCTCTAGCTGATAAAGGTTGTGGTTTCCATGCAAACCCTATGTAAAGGTGCATAATCTTCTCAATGATTCTACATAGTGCATGCAATGTGCACAGGTGGACATTAAAAAGAGAAATATCTAAAACAACATGAAAGTTTTGATCTTTAGAGTGCCTATCAGGGTCTTTGTTCCAATTAATAGGATTCACCTCCTTTGTTGCACCCATGCAATAGATACAAGGGCTTTTGGCATTAGCACACTTTGACACATTGTACATTGTCTTTATGACATTCCACCTTGTACTTACCAAAATCCTTAATATCTAACTTCTCCTCAACCTACTGGGCTTTGACTATTGCAGGGATACTAGTGTGATGGAACACCCAATTTAAAACATTAAAATCCTCGCTATCAACCTCAAAAGCACCCAAATACCAAATGTTCTTCTCTCACTGCACACTAAAAGTTTTAGGGTTCCCCCCCTCTGTGGTACTCTATTTTGAAGTTTATTGATACTCTCTCAAGTATTCTACCCTTCACAATTTCAATAGGGTTGTCACCCTTACAATGAGTAATAGGCCAAGAGATATGGGTAAGGATTCTGAATCCTCTTCCTCACTTCCTATGAGCAAGAAGCAGAAGGGAAAAGAGAGAAAAGTCCATGAGTAGAAGCCAATAGAGGTTAGTCCAACTACTCAATTCTTGTGCAAGGGGGATACATGTTTTAGAACTTTATGAAAACAAGATGTGTCCTCCTTGCCCAAAATACGAGTAGTCGATGAAGGCTAGTTTGACTACTACATTTTTGCGCAAG
The DNA here is from genome assembly GCF_014529385.1 of Adiantum capillus-veneris. Taxonomy (NCBI): domain Eukaryota; kingdom Viridiplantae; phylum Streptophyta; class Polypodiopsida; order Polypodiales; family Pteridaceae; genus Adiantum; species Adiantum capillus-veneris. Next base: position 120,855,838 of record NC_140934.1, on the reverse strand, counting down.
GAAGACACAGGTGTTTTAAAGTTTGTAAAAAAAGATGTCCTCCTTACGGAAAATATGAGTAGTCCAAGGCTAGTTTGACTACTCATATTTTGCGCAAGGAGGACATATTTCTAAAAGGTTTGTGAAAAAAAGATGAAGACGTGTCCTCCTTGGGTGAAATATGAGTACTTGGAGGCTAGTCCGACTACTCAATTTTCACGTAAGGAAGACACATCTTCAGTTTACAAGTCCTAATTCGTATCGAGTTAAGTAGCATCCAAGGCTTTAAAGAGGATATCGGATAGTAGTTAGTGCCAAGGTTGAAAACCTCCTATAATTTAAGCTTACAAAGCATGTAGAATTGAATTTAGTGTTCACGATATGAAGTATCCAAAAAATGTAGAAGAAATGAGGCAAATAGAAAGAAGTAACTACTCAAAGAAAGTTTGAAGAAAAATGAGTAGATTTTTTTTTTTTGGTGCGCTTTCCTCTATATATAGTAGTGTACAAATATCCGAGCAAAATTTGGTTATTTTGCATGGATTTGACCGTCGTGCACAGATTTTGAGGCTCATAATTGACATGCTACATATACACCAAAATTCCTATAAATCTCATTTTTTCTCAATCTTCTCTATTTTGCTAGAATTTTTTAATGTGACCTTCAATCCACAATGATGCTTAGAGGACATAAAGGTGCATTTTTTCCTCAATTATTTCCTAAAAAATTCATTTTCTTCAATGAGTTTGTTTCCTCCCTACACGAGCCCATCCCCAAACTTACTAAAATCATGTAAGGAGGACACTTCTTGAAGTATAAATTTTTTTCCCAAGTTTGTTCAACTTGTGTTTTCCCAATGCAAAATGTGTATATACGGATGGCTCTAGACGTTGGTGCAACCAAAGTGTGTTGACCCTAGTAGAGGGCAAAAGAAGTGATGTGTATGCTTACAGATGCATGGAAAAGGGCTAGAGTAGATGTAGAGAGCCTGGGAAGGTAGGAGGCAGCATATATGTATGCTTTATGTGGTTTCCTAGAGCAGATGGGCTCCAAAAAGAGCCAGATGGGATGACAAGTGAAGGATGTCTGAGATGCTGTTTTTTTGGTTGGTGATGAAGAGCTTGAAGTGTTGAAAGAACATGTCCAAACGACTCATCAAACAGAGCTACAAAGACAAAGATATTTGAGTTTGAAGGTGCAATGTGCAGATCTGGGACAAGGAGGGCAGGTGATGACATGCAGTCAAAGCGGGTTTCAACATATGGATACAAAGAGCTTATCAGATGGAGTATGTCAATCTTTTCAAATTGTCGATTGGATTCCTGGTTGCCGAGATATTGCCAGTTGAAGTTTCATTCGGGAGCTAGGTTTGTGCTAGATGGGTCCCCTTGATTGATGTGCCTGTAGATGTTTTTTAAATCGTGAAGGCATTTACAGAGATAGTGTGCATTGTGTGGAATCTATAAGAAGTGACTGCTTGCCAATCAAGTGCCTAAACAGTGAGATATGGTAAGTTGAAGTTGGTGCCACGAGGCGGCGCTGTGATGCCAGAAAAATTTACTCGGTTTTGATTGCATTGGTTGGTGGGTTTGAAAACCTCGGAATGCTTTGGGGTTTGTACAATTTGAAGCCCAAAAAGAGTTCTTTTGGTTGGAGTTTGCGGGGTTTGTCATTGGATCACTAGACAGAGGTTGGCAAGTGTCTGAAGAAAGAAAAAAAAGGACTTTTTAGGATGACTTTTTTGAAGTGTTGGGGGGCTTCATGGAGCTTATGGACATGGTGTGACGGGGTGATTCCACATGGCAGGGTCCCTGAACCCATATAAGTATCCAAAAGCAAGCAGCTTGTGGTATAAGGGCTACGTGGTGTGCCTCACAAGGTCACAACAAGGGAGAGTGGAGATCTCCTTTGGCAAGTGTCTATGGCGCCTGGCGCATAGGGCGCTGGTCTATCAGAGATTGGCGATGCTTGATGGTGGTTGTGGGCGATACAACACCGATTCTGATGGCCGACAGAGGTGAGTTTAGTGCTGACATGACTAATTCAGTGGGGATGAAATTCACATGCACCCTCTAAGGGCAATACCTTTTGAGGGGTATATGTGAGAGCATTGACAACGCCATTGGTGCCTCACATAAGGAGTTGTTCATGCAGTGGCTAGAAATCCAAGGAAAGGAGTGCCAAGAATAGTAGCATAGGCGGGCTTCACATGCAAAAGGCAATCAAAAAAAGAAGGTTGGAAAAAAATAGAAGGAGGGTGTCCAGGACCATAAGGGCAACTTTTCTGGGGACAGAGGGGGTTTTTCTTCATGAGAAGGCGGAGCTCAACAAGGGGCTTGCAGGCTGAGTTCAGAGGAGATTTTGGAAAAGCTTTTGAAGCCAATAAAGGTGCCAACAGAGGGTCTCACCATGCTCTAAACAAGGAGAGACGCGCACAACGGCGAAACTAAAGGTATCCCAATTTTTTTGCGCTCGTCGTGTTTGTGCCGATGGAGCCGGTTTGCAGTAGTAGATTTCAAGGGTTTTTGTAGAGAATTTTTTGCTACTATCGATGCAAACCATATCAAATTCTGGTGCCATTTCATCCCCTTTCCCCCCTTCTTCTCTTTGGTCTGTTCCAATATTCTGGTGCCGGTGTTTGAGATGTGAGTGCCTCCCTGGGCCTTTGTGTGTGTGAGAGAGAAAGAGAGAATGGTGTGTGATGCGGCTTGATCATAAATAGGAAAAAGTGATGTGGTATGCTATTGATTGTGTGATTTTTGAAGGTGAAATCTAGTGGATTGGGGTGCAATGATTATCCAAGGCTATAGAGAGGTAGTTTACTTGGGTTTGGGGTGTGTTCCCCCGTCCCCCTATCCATCTTTTGGTTCCCCCATGGAGGAGCACATTGATGCTCCAATTTAAAGTTTGAAGCGGTGTTTGGAAGCCGATAAGCAATTCGCGGATGTTCAAAGTATATCGTGGTTGAGTTTGAAGTTGGCAGAGATCATGGAGCCAAGTTTTGGCCCATATTTATAGGTGTTGAATAACTTGAAGATTGGTTAGCAGATTTTGAATTATGGATGCAATTGATGCATATGTTAACGGATGCGGAAAAGCTACAAACAATGGCACTGTTGATGCACGGACGTGCAAAGACATGGTTTAATGATCTGAAGCATGATGATTGAGATTCATGGTAGAGCTTCAACATCAATTTTTAAAGAGGTTTATAAAGGTGGTTACTCTGGACGAGGCTGGTGCAAAGCTGAGGAGGGTACGCCAAGACATAAGCAAGGATTTTTTAGTTTTTCGTGAGCATTTTAAAGCCTGTTGGAAGTAGTTAGAGGCTTCTACTAGGGGTGAAAGGCAACCAATACTTGAAGTTGTCAAAGTTTCTTGAGTGCTTGCATCCAAAGATAAAAGAAAAGGTAGAATACGGTGCAAATAGCTATGATGAGTACCTGGCCAAGATAAAGAGTAGGAAGTAAAAGTGAAAGCTGGAGTTAGGCTTGCTAAGGCCTTGTAGTATATGCCTATGCGACCATAGTGGAGTTTTCTATGGTTCAACCAAAGGTAGTGCCTATTGCTCAAAGTGCAAATTTTGTTGAGGTAAGGCCTATGATCCATTATACTCCTTGAAGGTTTCTAGTTTGTAGAGTACCTGTGCCAGTGGTGAGTGGGCTTGTCAACGAGGATAATCCTCTTGTCAAAGAGAACCTTTGTGCAAAAGAGATAGTCGATGACGAGACCCAAGAGTAGCTTGAAGAAGTAAAGACTATTTTCTTGGAGAAAGTGCATGAAAAGGTAGCAGAGTGAAATCAGGTTGCAGATGCCAAGGGCTTGGAAGTAGATAAAGAAAGTGGGTAAAGCTTAGATGAAGGTCAAGATTTTGTGGAGCAGCAAGATGATGAGGATGGTGATATAGAGTCGGCATGTAGTGCTCACAAAGATGAAGATACAAGCTCAAGTTTTTGGGGAACAAGCGAGGAACGTAGAGCTGATGAGACCACATCCTATGGCAAAGAGACATATTCCAATGATCATGTATTGGTAAAGGTAAAGCTGTCTTTTAATGTGTCTAATGATATGGTGATTGCCAATGTTCCAGGTTGAAGTGCCAAAGAAAATCAAAGAGGATATGCACTCAAAGAGGGCATGCCATGCTATGTCGTTGACCATGCTCATGGGAGTCATGGTGCAAGTGTTGTTGTGGTGTAGATGGTTCGAAGCTATGCGGTGAAGGGAAAAGTGGCACCTACGGATAGCCAAGTTGGCCTACCAAATCGACAAGAGGATATCATGATGAAGCAGAAACCGAGCGGGCTGGCATATTGATGCTCATGACATGCTAGATGTTGACCAAAGGGAGGAGAAACTGGAGGTGCTTATGGATTGCATTGATGATGGTATGGATGCAGGATTTTTGGATTAGGTATGCTCTGGAAGTGAGTCTGATTGGGTCTTTGATGATTCCATGGATGAAGTATGCAGGTGCTTGTGGATAAATCTTTGACCGAGATACAGGTGATGCAAGGGTTAACCCCTCTATTGGTGGAGGAATTCTTGGATCAACTGCAGTGATATTTGGAGGAGGTTTCTTGTATGGAGAACCTCACGTTATATGATTGGGAGGGAGGGTCGGACTCAATTGTTTTGTGTGTTGATTTATATGATGAGGTCATGGCTGAAGGCAATCGGATAAGGTAGGTTGATGGTTGGGAGAAGCATTGTGGTGAGCGATGGCAGGTGAAGGGTGAGGACAAGATTGTCCTATTTGACTCAGGAGGGGTTAGTGGCTGTTTGGGTGGTGCAATAGGTGGCTAGCCCTTTGATCCAGATGGAAGCTATGGTGATGCAGGGGGTGGGGCAACCCACTTGAGGTTTGACAGCAACATGCAATATGTAGGCCTTGTACATATGGTAGTGTTTTTTTGGTTTGCTAATAGTGTTTTCTAGTTTTTACAGTGGGTAGAAGAATAAGGCAGTTTTTTGGTTGAACATGAATGTTCAACAAGGGGGTTGGACAATGATGGTGCAACCAAAGTGTGTCAACCCTAGCAGAGGGCACAAGAAGTGATGTGTATGCTTACAGATGCATGTTAGAGGGCTAGAGTAGATGTGGAGAGCATGGGCATATATGTATTCTTTAGGTGGTTTCCTAGACCAGATGGTCTCTAAAAGAGCCAAATGGGATGGCAAGTGAAGGATGTCTGAGATGCTTTTTTTAAAATTTGTGGGAAAGAGCTTGAAGTGCTGAAGGACCAAGTTCAAATGGCTCATCAAACAGAGCTATAGAGCCCAATATATTTGAGTTTGAAGGTGCAGTGCATTGCAGATCTGGGATAGACATGGTAGGTAATGACATGTGTTTTGAGAGGGTTTTAAAAACATATAGATATGAAGAGCTTATCATATGGAGCCTGTCGGTCTTTTTAGATCGTTGATTGGATTCCTGATTGCCAAGATATTACCAATTGAAGTTTCACCGAGGGAAAGTTCTGTGCTAGATGGGTCCCCTTGATTGATGTGCTTGCATATGTTTTTTGAAGCTCAACAACATTTACAGAGATAGTGTCATTGTGTGAAATCTATAGGAAATGATTGCTTGCCAATCGGGTGCCTGAAAAATGAGATATGGCAAGTTGAAGTTGGTGCCAGGGGGCAACGATGTGATGCCACAGAGATTTACTCAATTTTGATTGCATCGGTTGGTGGATCCGGAAACCTCGAAATGCTTAGGGGTTCATACAATTTGAAGTCGGCAAAGAGGTCTTTCAGTTGGAGTTTGCGGCTTGGCCATTAAATTTTTTTTAATGACCATTTTGACGTGTTGGGGGGCTTCATGGAGCTAACAGACATTGTGTGACGGGGTGATGCCACGCGGCAAGGTCATTGAACCCATATGCGTATCTAAAAGCAAGAAATTTGTGGTATAAGGGCTACGTGGTGTGCCTCACAAGGTCACAACCAGGGAGAGTGGAGAGCTCCTTTGTCGAGTGGCTATGATGCTTGGCGCGTAGGGCGTTGCCGTGTCAGAGATTGGCGGTGCTCAATGTAAGTTGTGGGCAATACAATGACGATTTTGGTGGCCAACAAGGGCAAGTCTGGCGCTGACTTGTCTAAGCCAGTGGGGAGGCAATTCACACGTGCACTCTAAGGGCAATAACTTTTTAAGGGTATATGTGAGAGCACAGATGGCACCATCGGTGCCTCACATAAGCAATTGTTCATGTAGTGGCTTGAAGTCCAAGAAAAGGAGTGCCAAGAATAGCAGCATAGGCGGGTTTCACATGCAAAAGGTAGTCCAAAAAAAGAAGGTTGGACAAAAATATAAGGAGGGTGCCCACGCCCATAAGGGAAACCTTTTTCGCCGACGGAGGGGCTTTTTCTTTGGGAGAAGGTAGAGCTCAATGAGGAGCTTGCAGGGTGACTTTGGAGGAGATTTTGAAGCCAGAGAAGGCACCAATAGAGGGTCTCAATGTGCTCTCAATGAGGAGATCTAGAGAACAAAACAACCGAAGGTATCCTAGTTTTTTTGCACTTGTCATGTTTGTGTTGACGGAGCCGGTTTGTAGTAGTAGATTTCAAGGGTGTTTGTAGAGAATTTTTTTCCATTATTGATGCATCAAATTTTGGTGCGGTTCATTCCCCCTTTCACCCCTTCTTCTCTTTGCTCTATTCCAATCATCTGGTGCACAGTGTTTGCAATGTGCGTGTCTCTCCGAGCCTCTATGTGTGTGAGAGAGAAAGAGAGAACGGTGTGTGCTACCACATGGTTGTAAACATGCAAAAGTGGTGTGGTTTGCTCTCGACTATGTGAGTTTTGAAGGTGAACTCCTAGTGGATTGGTGTGCAGTGATTATCTTGGGCTATAGAGAGGCAATTTACTTGGGTTCCGGTTGTGTTTCCATTTCTGCCTATCCAATGTGCATTGAATTTTGGTTTAGGAAGGACACATATCTCAATTTAACTTGCATCCTCCTTATGAAAATTCTTTGTAGTCGGATGCCCGTCCTACCAAAATCACGTAGGGAGGACATATGTTAGAGTGTAAGTTTTTGCTTGAGGTTTTTGAAGATGTATCTTCCTTGCAAAAAATGTGTGTATGTGAATGGATCTTTGTACATTTCATTTTTGTGTAGGGAGGACATATCTCTTAATTGAACTTGTGTCCTTCATAGTCGGGCGCCCATCTGTGCCTACTAAAATTGGAGGACACATATTGGAGTGTAAAATGGATGACACATATTAGAGGAGGACACATATTGGAGTCATTACTATAAAATGGAAAATTTCTTGTAACTATCAAGTAGTAGTAAAACTTGAATCCTTTGACACTTTCATTACATTTGGAACACCCAAAAACCTCAAAAATGGCTGTCTACTTGCCTCATTTTGAAAAGGGGTTTTGGTCAAACGGCGTCAAAAACACCTTTTTGGGGTTTTTTGGCCTTTTCTCCCTCTCTATGTGTTAGAACACGGCAAGTAGACAAATGTTGTTAGGTTTTTGAGCATTTTGAATTCCAAAAGCTTAAATTCTACACTACTTGATAGTTTCATGATTTGTTTTCATTTTATTGAGATGACAAAATCCATATTGAATGAGCGACACCACCTCATGAAAAAGACACTCACATTCAATGAAAAGGTTATCGTTTTAAAAAGTACAAAAAGTTAAGTTTACTTTTAATTTATTTATTTTGTGTGGATGTACTCAATAAGTGCAAATGCATTTTAAGAAAATTTTATAGAGAGAGAAATATAATTTTTTACAAGGCCCTCTAAAAGACCTCTGAAATGTCTTAATGGCCATTGTAAAAACCTTTAACTTGTACATGAGTTACTATAATCATCTTTCCTTTTTTTATATTCCTCTTTATAGTTGTAGTAATAGAAAAATCATCTTATAATTTCTTGGCCTCTTTTGATCTTGTTATGTGCCACACTTGTCTATAAAACCACTGGAATACTGCGGGTAGCTTCTACCTCGTGACAATCCTTAGCATAATGACCAATTCTATGGCATTTGTAGCAAGCATTCCAAAACGAGGAGAACACAAGCTCTTGATGGAAGCTATCAAAACTTCTGATACTCAAATCCAAATATTGGGGGATTGGCTTACTCAAATTCGATAGGATACAAAACTTTAAGTCCAAGCTCGATCTTACACGTTGCAGTTTCGGAGTGAAAAGCACCCTGCCCAGCATTGTAGCAATGGAATCCACAGAGTCACTTAGCCAAGTGGAAATCCCTTGAGCATTGTCAAGAAGTTTGCGGTCTTACGAGGAAAGCACCAGGCCTCTTGCTATGAGAATTTGTGAGGGAACTCCAAAAACTATATGAAGGAGTTATGCCACAAATGCCATGAAGCCTAGATTTTGGTAGGGAGTGCAATCAAAGAAGCCCCACTCTCTCTCTCTCTCTCTCTCTCTCTCTCACACACACACACACACACACACACACACACACACACACACACACACACACACACAAAGAAAGAACACGAAAGAGAAATTAAAAACAACACAAAGATGAAAATGTCAAGGCTTTGGTTGTATCTTATCATGGGTAGGATGAAATGGTTAATAGATGAGTTAATTGCATTCAACCTTTGCCGATCAACAAGCTACAAATTGTTCTTCGGAATTGTAATTTTGTGCTTACTATGATATATATGTTTTTCCTAGTGAAGGGGATTTATTATGTGTACAAATACTCTTGGTTCATAGAAAAATAACTACACTTATATAAAAAAAAATTATACTCTAGAAGGGATAGTATGATGGAATCTGATAAACGAAGTATTACATTAAGTCTTTCTGGGACAAAGAGAAACAATATACGTTGTTGGAAGTGTATTTTATGGCTAATCCATATGTTAATTGTAATAGATTGCACGGAGTGGAAGCAAAAAAAAATCACATCATGTGGATTATTCATCTAGGATATTTTTAGAATGTGCAAAAGGTAGATGTGAGAGAGGTGAAAAGAACAAAATTTTTCCTCCCAAGATTCCTATTCTTGCCTGTAGGCAATAAAGATACTAAGGGGAGAGATGTACATGTAGCAAGGAGAACCTAGAGTTCATAGAGAGAATGAGCTTCTAAGAGTGAGAGAGATTTGTTAGAGTGTAAAGATATGGTTACTCACATTGTGCATTAGCATAGATCTCCAAGAAGTTTGATAATAGCTTTGGTGGAGTGTTGTAGCTTGAATGCCTTCAACAATTAGGACACAAGAGAGATGGGGATAGGGATAGAGACAGAGGTAAGGGTGGGTGTAGAATTTATAAGTGGATAATATCTAGGTTAGGGAAGAGATTTGGAGATAAAGATAGAGGTATAAGTTGGGCTAGAGATGCAAAAAAAAAAACAAGAAACCAATAAAACCAAGAAGCAAAAACAAACCTTATTTGATAAACCCTTCAAGAGTTATCTGCCAATTTGATGGAGAGAGAACAAGAGGTAAATATTCAAGCCTTGATTGATGCACCAAATTCAAGTCTTTCTTTGATTAGAGTTGATCTTCCATGGAATGCTTACAAGATTGGCTAAACTTTCTCAAGGAGAAAGTGTAAAGCTTAGGTTTATGTTTATGGACAAGTACAATTAGGCGTTAATTATCTCATCACCTATTGAATGGTTTTCAAGGAAGAATAGGTCCACTTTTCTAGGTGAAGGGAACCCCCAAGGGTTACACAAGAAAGAGAGGAGCCAGTGTGAACAAGAGTTGGAAAATATTAAAATGGTATGTCCCTCCATGATGTAGGTAGACTGGGGTGAACAAGAGTTGGTAAAGTCTAAAATGGTACATCCCTCCATGACATAGGTAGATTGGGGTCCGCCATTTTAAGCATATCACCTCAACCGTGGCTTTAAAAAAAAGATACAAAAACTTTAGCTCATGGGATACGGCCCCTATTTTATATGTTTTCCCCAGTTCAAATGGGAACTATGTGTGAGAAAATCATCAAACTAAGGCATCTTTGTGGCAACAAAACTCTACTTGTGGTCCTCTTAGCCTAGACTTCCATTTGATTGCAATGGACACCTCATGCAATATGAAAGCATAACATTGCTCATTGACAAAGTTTTGTAAGCATCCTTCCAATAATGGATTAAAATAGGTGCATCTTTGAAAATTATGCAAGCTAGTGCCCCACTAGGATTTGATACCTTCCTAGTAGCTATAAAAAGGAAATATAAGAAAAAAATGAAAAATACATAGAATATATATATGTATTGAAAATCACACTAGCTATAGGATCTAGCTAGAGTGTGAGGTGACAATGGGATAGTAGAAAGAAAGCATCAATGCTTTGTTCCCCACGTTAAAGAGACACACACCTTTACCCACAATACTTTCTAATGGCAAAGTAAAAGTAGATTATCCTTGAGATAAATACGAGAATGAGATAGAAAGCTTATCATTATACTTATATGTGCATATGTACATTATGGTACATATATTCATACATCTAAAAAGTCACAAAGTAAATCTCCAAGCATTTGTTCCCACTATGTACGTGCCACATCACAACATCCACCCCCTCTAAACTTGCACATTCTCTGGTACGTGCCACATTTGATTGTTTGTAGGTTCAATCCTCTCATAAATCTTCCATTGTTTCGTCTTTATGGATAGATCTAAAGCTTCATCTTCACTTTTATCTTCACTTGTGTTTTGCTCTTCCTCTTTCTCAACATCTTCTGTTGGATCATTGTCTTCTCTTCTCTTAAACACTTTGATCCTTTTTCGTGCAGTGGGAGCCTTTACTTCTATCCCATCTAGTTCAATCAATTTAAAAGTAGCATTTTCATGCACATGATTTATAACATATGGTCTAAACCATATTTTTGAGAACTTACGCATGACTATGTGCTGGTTATCAAGGCTAATATCCTACATTTTGTCAATTGCTTCGCTTATCAAAGTAGTCCTTGTTTTTCAACATTGCATTTTCCAGCCATTCTTTTGAAGCCTCATTGTCTCCAGGTCTTCTCTCTAGTTGCCTTATATACAATGCAAGGAACTCTTCCCTACTAAGCCCCTCTTGCCAAGGTAGTACATTCCATGTGGGAATTGTATCTTCAATTGGAATCCTTGGGTTTTGACCATACATCAGGTCCACATGCATATAGGCAGTTACTAAGCTATGTGTTGTATGATCAGTCCACAAAGCATATGGCAACAATTTTTGCCAAAGCTTTGATGATAAGAGGATTCCCTCTTTCACTCTTGCCATTGCCTTTAGGGTTGTAGGTTGCCGAAAGGGAAAGCTTGATTTCTAATTTGGAAAGGAATTCCCTTGCTTCCTTGCATCTAGTTCACCTCTATCTGTAGTGATCTTTCCCACAAAACCATAATGGAAAATCACATCATCAAGAAGGAATTTACAGACAGCTTTTGTGGTTTTTTCTCTTAATGCTTGCCCTTCAACCTGGTTAGTTATATCCTCTCATGAAAGAACTAAGTATCTTATCTGTCAAAGTCCTAAAGGCATTGTGACTAGATCCACAACCCATTTATAGTGCATGGCTAGTGGATATGTAGGGTACACCCCATCACAATGTCGTACATTTGAATACATTTGACATGCTACACACGAATCTACAAATTGAGATACACCTTTATACATACCCTTCTATTAGTATTTTTCTTGCAACTTAGAGAAGGTTGCACACACACCCCTGTGTCTAGCCCATAGACTCTCATGGAACTCTTGCATGAGATTTAATTGAGTCTCTTTTTTACATATCACCCTTTGTGGTGTAGCACCAATTTTTTTAGTATGCTTTCACAATTAACCATCCCTCAAAAGGTACCCATATGAGTTTTTGCGTATCCTCTTGAATTCTTGTTCAGAACAATCATCCTATTTTGTTAGAGTACTCAAGTAGCTTTCAATAAGAAGCCAATCACCTTCATAAAGCTCTTTTAAGAACAATTCACGTGGATTAGACATGTATACATAGTTACCTTTGACATGAGAGATGGAATAGAACTCTTTGCCCACATCATCACCCTCATTAATCATCTATGACTCGTCTTCATACCTTGCTCTTGATAGCATATCTACCATTGTATTGTATTTACTTGTGATGTGCTTAAACTCAAGATTTAAGGACTTAATGTAAGCAACTTGTAATCATCCCAAGAAGTGGTAGACAAATTGTTTTACAACCACACATGCAATAGCTAGGTACTCTTTTACATTATTCAAGGCTATAACCATACCCTAAAACTCTCTCTTTATTTGTGGATAGTTTTTTTGGTGAGCACTTAGTTCCTTTGCTCCAAATCTGACCACATACCTGTGTCCTTCTTCATCATTTTTCCCTATTGCCCATTCAATTTCCATAGGACTAGTGTCTACTATCACAATTATTGGCCTGTTACATTTATACGCTACCTTTCTCAAAGTTGGTGCTGGCTGGAGAAACTCCTTTAGCTTTTTCATGGCTTTTACATGTGCATCTGTGCATTTAAACTTTTGATTATTTGTAAGCAATTGATAAAGAGGATCAACTACATGTGCATAATGTGGAATTCAAATAACATAAAAGACACATGCTCCTAGAAACCTTCTAACTCACTGATGCTAGTGCATGTTTCTTTTGAGGTTTCTTTTATTCTTTGGATAACATATATCTCTGTTGGACAAGGTTTTCTACCATATGGCCTACACATATACCCCACAATGAGAACTTCATTGACACCAAACATAGACTTTTTTCCTGACAAAATAAGATTCACTTCCTCCAACCTAGACAAAATTTTATCACAATCATCTATGTGATTTTCCACAAACATACAACACCCCCTGAGATCCAAAGCTTCATCTTCTCACCTTATTCAAATCCTTTGATAGGAAAATCATCAATGGAAGACATTGTGATTTCAAGGATAAAGTCATGTAAGACCTTATTCATCCCATTCATCATATGTGCAACTGAGTTGGTTGCTCCCTGTGTGGTAAGGTACACATTATTACCAAACCTAAAGGTGTCCTCATGGTTGTCAAATATTTGCTTCCAATCACAAGATGAAATTTATCATACCTTGAATAGAGGTCCTCCATTGAGTAGATTTCCCTCCTTGCAAATGTCTCTACAAATTTCATCCTCAATACATTCCTAGTTGTCACCTTGTTCACCGGTTTCATATAATCGATGAAGCATAGAACACCATTCTTCTTTGGAAATGTGAACCATCTATTTGAGTATGGAGCACAAGAAGGCTCCAAAATCCCCATTTTGATATTTTCATTCAATAACTCTAGTAAATTTGGTAAATAAGCCTTTGGAATCGAAATAGGCTGTAGATTCCAGGGTACATGAGGTATTGTAAAAATTACCATAAGAGCTACAATAGAAGAATCAACACATCCTATCTCATGTGGCTCAAATGCAAAAGCCTTACCGTGCTTTGAAAGTATTTCATTGGAGCACTTTGTCTCCTCCTGTGTTAGAAAGTCCTTGTAGACAATCTTCAACTCTTGTAAAGACTTCTTTGTGAAGGCGTGACCAATCTTTTAGGATTCCTCAAATTTGGTTGCAAAGAAGTCTACTCAATCTTTTCCCTATTGTTGGGTGGTAAGGGTGAAGATACTGGTTTCACCTTCTTTGCTACACTCTTGTATTTAGTTTCAACATGGACTTCTAGGACAATTGTTTGGTTGAAGGGTGAAAGCATGGTTTGGTGGTACAAAAAAAGGACCTATTTTACTTCTACCAACGAAAAAGTGGGGATTGGTAATTTTTTGTAGTTTAGGTCAAAACTTTTCGGACCTTGTGTTTTTAGATTCTTCTTTTGAAGATCTATCCACTGATATATAGTATGATAGGTAGTTTTTCATGTGACATGTAGAAATTGTAACTCAAAGATTTGTCAAAGGTGTTGTCAAGGACAGTCCTTTTTGTACCACCAACTCGTGCTTTTAGCCTGAAACATTGGTTTTCTTTAAAGGCTTCTATGACTTAATACATTTCCACAGAGAATACTTTCACAACTTCATTCTCAAGCTCACCCATAGAATCTACAAAAGAAACTTGCTCACACAAATTCAAAACATTTTCAACAAGCTCCAACAACCCACTCTCTTTCATGCCTATTGCTACATTATGTACATATTGCTTCTCACATTTCTTCAAATCTTCAAGTTTTGTAAAACATAATGATCCATTCCTTGTTACCAAGGAGCCCGTAAAAAAAGTCAATCATTTTTGGATTAGGTGAGAACCTTTTTATTTTTGTACCAATACAATCCTGCTTTACAATGGTACTTGGCCAAAACCCATCATTTACCTATGATCATGAAACTCTTTACTCACATTTGGTAGAGGATTCTCTCTAAGGTTGTGACAATTTCTTTCATGGTTTACACAAACTGTGAGAAATCAAACAACATGCTTACCATCTTTGCCTCTTATTCTAGCATATGTTGAACCATCATCCATTACCTTTGTTTCCATTTGATCTCTCACAATGTAGGGCTGCCCAAGGATAAGATGATATGAAGATGCATTCTGTACAAAGAAATTTTGTTCAACCTTTACATCACCTATTGTCACCTTTACACGTGGACATGCTGCATACAATTTACCTGATGAATTGTTTGCCACTTTGACCATCCAACCATGTTTTGTGTCCATTGTACTTTTGCACATGTTGTAGATAATTTTTTGACATTATATTTATTCTAGACCCATGGTCAATTAAGGAAAAAAATTGTTCTTCAAGATCACCTACCTTGATCTATGTCTCTGTAGTAGCTTGCACCCAGTGGATTCTAGAAAAGTGGCTCCTAGGAATTATTTGAGCTTCTCCCCCATCATTGGAAAATTTTACTTGTCTTACATTCCAAGAATATTGGTAGCATCCTACCATAGCTTCATTCACTTCTTTAGCTTGCATAGTATCTCCTTTAGCTTGTGGGTGAATATCCTCTCCAATTGTTTGCCTCTTTCTCTTGATGATGTCGATAATTTCTTCATGGAATTTGCGCTTGGCTATGCCAAGCACCTCCCTTAAAGTAAGCTCAACCTTGCTATTTAAAATCCTCTCCTCTAGTACTTTCTTCAAGTCTGTAGCAATCTAAATGTCAAATTGTAGTTTGTAACTTGGTCCTTTTGGCTTACCTTTTGTGTTGGCTCCTTCTTCTTCCTTGTTATAGACTCCTCCATGGGAACTTCTCTGAAGGTGTCTCTTGTGTTGGTGGTGCTTATGGAGGGGCTGCATCATTCCTTCCTCCACTTCTTGTAGCTCCTTTTGAAAGCCCTTCATTGCCATTTTCATGCCTACACTTTTCCTCTACAATGGCTTCATGGTCTTGGCAGTTTGTAATGTAGGCATGCATGGACATTGAGTCCATTGGATCACTCCATCCTATTTCTAGCCATATGCAATCACTTGCTACTTCACGAAGAATCTCTTTTTTAAGCTTTTCTTTTTTAGCTAATTCCACGACATTTGGCCAAATGCTACCATAGTGATCACTCATCTCTTCATCATTAAGATGATCAATTTTCACTCCACAACTATAGCTGCCTCTATTGAAGAGGTGGCATGGTTAGTTGCCATATCTTCAACTAAGGTTTGCAATCCCCCTTTCCCAAAGTTAGTTCTCAAGGGTAGACATGTCTCTCTTAAATGGATCTTACCATCCTTAAAAAAGACAACACCTTTTGTCAAAGCATCACTAAAACTATCACAATCCCTTCTTACATGGTTTGTACTATCACACCAAATAGATTTAAGGAAAAACCCTTCTTTGGGTTTTTGTATTTTCCTAGGAAGTGACCCCAATGGTTGGCCTTTTCCTTCAAGCTTTGAAAGATTTATCTTCAAGTTGCACATTCCCTTCACAAGCTCATCTATCATGGACTGATCAAACTTAGGAGCTAAAAAAGTACGCTTTACCATTTTGTCAAAAGTCAAGGAGGAAGGACTTGTAATGTTTACTACCATCTTGTCTGTTCTTCTTTGTTTCTTGGAAAGTAGTGAGACAACACCTCCAACCTCATTCCAAACAGTCTTTAGTTCTTGATAACCATCTTTATCTTCAGACGCAGCTCCAAATTCTCTTGAAACTCTTTACCTGCAGCTTGTAATAATAAGTGATTTTCCTTCTTTGCATCTAGTATGGCCTTTTCTGTCTTGATGAGTTGTTCATAGCGCTGCTCAAATTCTCTAAGTAGCTATGTTATTGAAAGTCCCTCCTTTGGCTTGGCTATCCATTCTAAGAATTTCCTTTTGGTCACTCTCTCAGAGTCCTCCATGAAATATTCCTCCTTTAGAGCTACTTTGAGTTCTTCCCAATTTCTCCCATGCCCATCTTTGATTGCCCATACACGTTCCCTAATTTTTGGAGCAACAACTAGCTCAAAACTTTGAATCATCTCACCTTCTGACACGCGATGCAAATCCATCTCCTTCACATACTCGCACAAGTACTTGGTTACATCTTTGCCATTGAATTAATCCAGTATGTTGACAACCACTTGTATGGATTTGGTTGCTGAAATCTCCCTTCTTTCAATGGCATGTTGTTGTTGCATGAACATTGCAAATGCTTGAAACATTTTCATTGTTGCTAGGTTAAAATGCATACCATGTTGCTACGCATGATCACCCAAAGTTACCCACAAACTCTCACCCTGGTAGCTTCACCTAAGCTTCAACAAAATTATGTCCAAAAGTTTGCGATCTTGCCAAGAACGCACCGGGTCTCTTGCCGTGAGAATTTGTGAGGGAACTTCAAAAGTTATATGAAGGAGTTATGCCATAAATGCCATGAAGCCTAGATTTTTGTAGGTAGTGCAATCAAAGAAGCACCTCTCTCTCTCTCTCTCTCACACACACACACACACACACACACACACACACACACACACACACACACACACACACACACACACACACACACACACACACACACACACACACACACACACACTAGTATACTGGTCATAATTCCTTAAACCCCCCCCCCCCCCCTTTTGCATAGTAGTGATACCTTTTTTGCTATCCCAATAAGAACCGCCTTATAATGGGACATTACCCCCGCTTAAACAAAGCATGAAGAAATGAGTGCTATCATCACATGAGGTAGGTGGCCCCTGTCCACTCTCTATCGCCCTCCCCAGGTGATGGCACTTGCAGGCTCGCGCAGTTGAGGGCGGCCGAAAGCATTCATCCTAGTGGCTCTGGGAGCATGCACACCATCCTATATAAACTGAGGTGAGGGCATACTCTAGCCCTCACTTAGCCTTGGATTAGGTCTTTTTTTTGCTTATATTTGCCACTGTCTGAACTTGCTAGGAAATGAAGCTTACAGCTCAAGCAACACAGGTGTTATGTTCTACCTTACTACAAGTTTTGGTTTTGGTTTGTTTGTTGTTGCAATACTATGCATAGTTGGTAAAGATTGGTGCCGTCTGACTTATACACTGTTTATTAGTCATAAGCATAAAAAGGAAAAACTATTGAGCCGATCTTGGTTGACAAAAAGTAGTCAGATTTCACATCCCTTTGTCTAAAAAGGGTACCTTTGATACCATGGGATTGCTAATTCTGAAGGTAAGTATATGGTTACATAGCTACTGAGCTATGGTTCTCGAAATAGTTTGACTCTTAATGGACTTCACCATTTAGAAAGTAGACTGTAACACTCATTTGTGAAGTAATTAGAAAAGATTGCTAAAACATACCAGTTCTAATGAATAACCTAGCTTGTCTAAAGTAACTAAAACCTATAAGATGGACATGGATAACAACTGATATGGTCCATTGATACCTGTAAAACACATCCAAGGTTAACTGAATTTTTGTCTTGTTTGGATGGATGCAGGTAAGGACTCTATCCTATCTTGGAGGGTTTTCTTTTCTTTGGCAAGCAACCTTACTTTAATGAAGTACTCACTGAGGAACGTGAAAGTTCTTTTACAACTGGTCTTACTGAAAGAGGATCTCTTTCCTACAATCATTGTACCTAAATAATTCTGATACTAAGTTATTTTTGTACATATCTGTTCATTATTCCTTGGCGAGCTGTCTTTTGAATGTAAAAATTCAATTATGTCTTATTAGTTAAGATTTAAACAACTACACACACACACACACACACACACACACACACACACACACACACACACACACACACACACACACACACACACACACACACACACACACACACACACAAAGAAAGAACACGAAGGAGAAATTCGAAACAACACAAAGATGAAACATCAAGGCTTTGATTATATCTTATCATGGGTAGGATGAAAGGGTTAATACATGAGTTAATGCCATTCAACCTTTGCCAACCAGGTTATTTTATTATACGCCTTATCTAGGTTCATTTGCAGTAAGACACATTCTTGTTTCTTGAACTTGGCATATTTTATACCTATCATGGTCACCATGATGTTATCATAGATTGATCTTCCTTTAATAAATCCATGCTGGTGAGGAGAGATAACATCAGCTAGCACAAGGGCCATTCTTTCAGCACTAAGTTTAGATGATACCTTGTACATCACCGTCATCATTGTGATTGGTCTCCAGTGTTTGAGCTTAGAGCGGGTTACTTGATTGGGGATGGGATTTATTATCCCTTTCTTCACATCTGAGTTGAGTATACCTTTGGTAAATGCTTTGTTGACTATATGCAAGAGCTCAAGAGCTTGTGCTCTCTTGGTGTCTGTGAGGGTACTTACAAGAGCTCAAGTTATCTTCTCCTCTATCCCTTTACAATAAAAGTGTTCCTATACAACATACTAAGATGGAGTATCATAGTTCAAGAAAAAAATAATCATGATCATGTAAGAGCCGTGCTGGACGAAGCAAAGCTTCCAAATATTGCACGTGGCATCCTCAAGTACCAAGTAAAGCCTACTTGAATTAAGAGTCTTTGAATGCTAGAAGGGGGTGAGATATGTGGAAATGGCAAGATATATGGCGATGGTGAGATTTGAGGTGCGGTGAGGTGTGATCTTTATGGTGGGACCGAAGGGTAAGCTGTATTGTTTCTATGGGGCTTGCACTACTTTATGGCGCTTGAGGGTAGGGTTACCGATAATGAGATACCGAGCTTGGTTACTTCCTTGTGCTCTTGATGGTGGACACTGTAAGACTCTCACACTATACTAATTTTGCCTACTGGTGTGCCCTAGGAAGGTGGAAGCTAATTTCGTGATCAGGAATCGTACGGCATTTCTAGACTACCGAACTCCTCTCAATACCATAGCTCTTACTATACAAATTTCAATAAGAAGATCCTCATTTTTTAATGCATCTAGAGCCCATTGCTAGGTCGCGTTAAAAGAAGGAAGTGTCCAAATGTGTGTACACCCACCTGCAGATTATGCCCGTGAAGACTCTGATTATTGGACATCCCTAGAATAGGTGCATGTGGGTTTCATTTGGGTGCTTGCATCCGACACGGTGTCTTCACCTAAGACTCTTGATTTTTCCTTATATCCAATTGGGATGAATTCAAAAAGCACTTTCCATAAGAAAACTTTGTCCCTCTTTGCATTTGGCCTTCCAAACATGCCATAGCACAACAAGTAACCCATATTGGATAGAATTCCATCAGGTCATCATTAGGATTGGAGACTTGGGCATTCAAAGCATAGCGCGCATAAGCAAAGTGGGATGCTCCCCAAATTCCTTTCTCATCACCAGATCTTGAATGGTTTGTTCAAACGCACATCTTGCCACATAGAATCCTTTTTCCAATGCTGTAAAGTGGGAGATCCCATTTTTGTTATTAGTTGTCATAGCTATCCACTCCCATAGGTATTGAATCTTCATTTGACGGCCCATAAAATAAAGCGCCATCCAATGAGCACAATAAGCCAGTAGGCTTTGTAACATAGTCTTCGGACTCTACCTGTTGCGCATATTTATTATCTACTTTATTCTGACTTTGTCTGACAACCCCACACAATATTTCCTCAGCCATTGTGCAAGCTCCAAAGTGATACGGCCCTTGAATTGTTTCTTGATTGACGGTGCTAGCATACAACTCAAAGGCCCTCCTTCCTCCCTTTTGTAGAGAACACAAAGCAAAGTCTTGGCAAGTAGGATCTGATAACCCCTCCTCTATGCCAACATGGTTACTCCATCAAGGTCCAAAAAAGGCCCAAAGGGAGATTTGGGAACCCCCCCTCCTAATTTCCCACTTTCCTTCTCTCTCTATTTATTTTGTTCATTGACCTTGATGGATGATCGTGATCTGTGTGCTCACAGATTGTGATCCTTAATCATAGATCAAGGAGCACGTTGCTAGGCCTTGTAGAAAAATTGGGAAAGTCCTTGTACAACAAGGTGACAAGAAGCAACACCAGTCATTCCCCTTCAAAGATCATGGATGAAAAAAGAAGTGTGAGCCTTTGGACACAAATCTAGTTTTGGAGACATGCTTGTGGAAGTTCCTTAGTAGAAGGAATCAACATTGCAAGCTACACAAGAAAGAGTGATCAAAGAGATGTGACCTCTTTGATGTATTTGTTTGCAAAACCTTGTGCAAAAGATATGCCAGGGCTGTTTGTAACATTCTGTGATTAATACAAATCAAGCTCATCATAGCACTTTTTTTTCAAAAAAAGATCTTGATTACACAAGAGAGCACTCAATAGAGATGGAGGCTAAAATCTACGTCTTCTTCTTGCTACAATTCAAGTGATAATATACGCTTACAATATAAGCTAGAAAGGGACCATCACTATTGATTGGTAGACTTTGTTGTTTGATGAAGACTTCTTGTGGCATCACGGTTGAAGATCCTGTATCTACTACTTATGATTATAGGCACTTCATACTCATCTTTAAATTTAGATATAAGAGCATAAAAATAGGCTTATAATTTTGCATCTCATACTTTTACAACATATTTAATTCATACTATCTTGGTGACAACCATATGCCCTTTCCCATCAGTGCAATGTCTTAATGCCTAAATAATATTGTCGCTCACCCAAGCCTTTCATGTCAGATTCTTTCCTTAAGAGAGTCTTTTTGTAATCCACTTCAACCTCATGATTACGTCCAACAATCAAATTATCCACATAAATGAAATCTATCACAATACTTGTATCAATCTCTTGTACTTACAATAATTATAAAAAAACTAGTAGCTTCTAAATATGTTGCAATCTTTCATGCATGGAGTTCGGTGCTTGCTTTAAGCCATAAGTGCTTCCGTTAGCTTACATACATATTTGGATGTGTCACTTCCTCATATCCCTATGGATGGTCTATATACACTTGATATTCTTGCAAGACACAAAACAAGAAGGCATAATTCTTCACATTCATTTGATGCATTTCCAAGATATTACTATATTAACCACAAGAATGGCATGAGTAGTGTTTGTCTTAGCTATGGAAATGATCCCATGAGTGTTCATATAAATTTTTCTATAAACCTAGCTTTGTACGTGCTCTGTGTCCCATCAGTGTTCTGCTTCACTTTTTAAATCCAGTCACAACCAATCACATTGTTACCTTGTGGTACATTAGAATTACATGGAAGACAAGAGCAAGGTATCTATCCTTTGTTCCCTAAAGTTGTAAGGTCTCTTCCATCCTTGGAGAGGGGATTCCCATGTAAAGGAAAAAAATATCAGGCTATTTTGATCATAGATAGGAAGTTTCCAATTTTATAAGGTATTCCACCTCTGATGAGCTAATGATGAATATATTGATGTAAGATTTTCAAAAATGAAATTTTCACTTTTTTGTCACTTTTGTCAAAAAATAGAAAGTTTTGAAGTGCTTATACCCATTTAGACGCGATCGTTTCATCTAAATCTATGCTATCCTAAATTTCCATGAAAATAGCTAGCTGCTCAAAATTATGCTAAATATAGCAGGTGTATGCATCTGATACCTTAGCTTTTCATCCCCTCAAGCTCATGTTTTAATAGAAATTTTTAGAATTGGCTTGTGTACTTTAGCCAATTAATTCTTATCCTAATATTTTATCGTAAATTTGAACAAGGGCTTGTGTATTCTCAAAATTGGCTTGTGTACTTTAGCCAATTAATTCTTATCCTAATATTAATAAATTAATTCATAGTCTAAGGTATGTGTTTGTATGCATGTGCATGTGTATGTTTTCATGGATGCCCATAGATGACCCATAGCCATGGATTCATCTCTTATGGAGTGATTGACTATAAGCAAAGAGACTACATGAGGTGTATCACCTAAAAGTGGTATAGAAGGACACCTCTAAAGGAAAGTGGGGTGCTTGTGACACCTCCACACACTCATTTAGCAAGAGGGGGTGAGTAGGGAGGTATGGGCATGACTTGGGAAACTAGGGACCTCCAAAAATCTATATAAAGAGCAATTCCCACTCATTTTGTACACACAAAAAGATACACTTGAAGACATGGAGATACTGCTGTTGTGGCTACTCATTGGTGAAGCTTCTACCAGAACTTGAGAGATAAAAAACTCCTAGGCACAATCCGGTAATGAAAATTCATTGCATCAATTTACTTCTACATCTATAGTCTCTTCCCTTCTCAAGAATTCCCAACATACTACTACCCTTTTTTATTCTTATCTAGGAAGATGACATAATTTCTACCTATTATGATTCTACTTTATGTTTCTCAAGATGCTTTCAAGACGGTATCAAGTCAAAGCAAGTGTTGTGTTATGCAATCATGGTCGTGTTGCTCGTTATGCACTCAATTGTGTTAAAATACACAAGCCCTTGTTCAAATTTACGATAAAAATTGAGAGAAAAGAAGTTAAAAATCAATCATCAATTACTTTGTGATAGTGAGGTGCATAGCCTAAACTTGGTATGCATAATTGAGCTTTCTGAAGTTGAATTATGGTCATCCACGAATGCATGAAAATGAGATTAGGGTATGAGTCATAATGTTTGTTATCATAAAACCATGTCAAAATTAAGCACATCATATGTTTGGAGTAATGTCTGTCATAACCATAAATTGTTGGTATTAAAACACTTAAAATCAATCACCCTTATTTCCATTGGGTTCTTTACATATTAAGCTTACAAATTCCCAAGTTAATTTAGTAACTAGTAGTGAGAATGGCACCCAAGAGACCCTGCTTTGGTGGATCTCATGATCATGAGACCGAGAAGGGTGATGGAAAAGGAAAGGTATCATAAAATCTAATATCTACCTATCCCAAATGATTTTTCTCATATTGAACTGATCATTTAATGTGGGAAAATGAAGATGAACAAGAGTTAGAATAAAGATATGTGCTTTTGGACCTATCTCAGTATGGGACCAAAGGGAGAGAATGCTACATCTCATGAAGGGTCCAAAAGGGAGATGGTCTACCAAAGAGCAATGAGAAGGTAATGGAACTTAAAAGACCTTCGAGTTAGCTTCATTAAAGACCTTCAAAGGTTAGTGTTAGAAGTATTTAGATATGTGGGAAATGAACCTGAACAAGAGTTAGAATAAAGATATGTGCTTTTGGACCTATCTCATTATGGGACCAAAGGGAGAGAATGCTACATCTTATGAAGGGTCCAAAAGGGAGATGGTCTACCAAAGAGCAATGAGAAGGTAATGGAACTTAAAAGACCTTCGGGTTAGCTTCAGTAAAGAACTTCAAAGGTTAGTGTTAAAAGTATTTAGATCTAGGATCTTTAGGTACTTTAGACCTTAGGCAAGCTAGGCCTGTGCTTGAGGTGCTTGTTGTGGTTGAGTTGACTAAGGTGCTTGAGGTGCTTGAGGTGCTTGATGACCAACATTCTTGAGAAGGTGCTTATCATGCTTGATGACCAAGGTGCTTGTGTGTTCAGGTCAAAGATGATCCCTACAAAGGACGGGGTGGGCCCTACAAATAGGGGCATGAGAGACAACTCTCTCTCTCTCTCTCTCTCTCTCTCTCTCTCTCTCTCTCTCTCTCTCTCTCAAGGCAAGCCCTCTCCACAGGAGGCATAATGACACATGTCAAGACCCTAGATAGGTTTCCCTCTAAGTGTATGTGAAGCCTATTGGATGACCCTCACATATGTCCAATGATAATTTAGATGCATGTAATTAATTAATTAAGCTCTCTCTCTCAAAGGGGGCAAGAAGGGCACTTATCCAAATGATACCCCTATTGCTTGATTTGAACATAGCTTGTGATTGGCCAGCCCTGGCATGGAAAAATGAAATTCAAGCTAGATTAAGGAGAGAGAGGGGTTGACCGAGGAAAGGAAGTGGTTCTCATTGTTGCACATTCACTTACACACTCTCACACTCTCTCATGTGTTGAGCAAGAACTCCATCTCCTTCTCCAAGATTGAGAAGCAGAGAGCCTACACCAACACCTCTTGGCTATGGAATGCAAATCCAACCAAGAGTCAAGCTTCAATGACATGCTCATCTTCAAGATTGAGAAGTAGAGAGCCTACAGCAACACCTCTTGGCTATGAAATGCAAATCCAACCAAGAGTCAAGCTTCAATCGTATGCTCATCTTATTTACTGTAACATTTAATGGCCTAGTAACTCATGTGTAGCGGAAAATATCATAGACATAGTGAGCATTTCAGTAGAATAGATTCCTAATGAGCATAGCAAGAGCGCTTGGATGGAGAGAGAAACAAAAAGCATAACACCTAGTTAGGTAGGCATGAACAATCCTTCAAAAGAGAGAGAAATCAAGCTATTGACAACAATTGAGGACCGGATTTACATGGAGCCCCATCCCGCCTACAAAATGCTTTGTATTATAGGTTTCCCCCATCAAGGGAGACATTTTACAATACAATTCTTTGTGTTCCTTCAATAACTAGCTAGTGCAATGAGGATGGAAACTTCAAGCACTAAGCAAACACTTATAAAACACAGCATCAACCCATGGTATTCACTCAATATACAAAATGGGATGCCACCTACGAGCGGACAAATTTGATAAAACCCCTATATATGACTCATATTAAGAGAATATGACCCCCCTTTCTATGCTTATACAATAATAAATGTAGAAAACTACCATACCCCTATCTTACATATAAAATTTAGTTCTCAGGTGATCTAACTGAGTAAAAATAGTCAAAGAGTGTGTAGCATAGTGATTGGAAACGTACAAAGGAACCAATTCTATTAATAACTAGATGGACCCTCAATGTGTCTTGGTTTGACTTTCAAACTATGTGCCCGTTCAACCTGCACTCTAGCTACTCGTCCAATTTGGACATATCTAAATTACTCAAAAAACATGGTTATAAAGTTGTGTTAGGACGTTCTCCGTGTAAATTTGCATCTATACAAGCTCTTTATAGCTTTCATCCCTCAAAAAATGAACTATATTCACAAAACAAACAATTGATACAAAGGAATGTTAGTTCTTGCATGTATCTTTGTAGCTATTGACTCACAAGTTTGAGGGAAGACTCTTTTGGGAAGCCATGATTTTGAAACACAAATAATTCCTTTCATTTTCCCCTCCCCCCCCCCTAAAATATGATACCCCCTCCCTTATTTTTAAGCTTGGGAGATAAATTATTGGGGGCCTGCCCCTAACTTATACGCTTATGTAACTTGTAAACCCCCCCCCCCCCCCCCCCCCCCCCCCCCCCCCCCCCCCCCCCCCCTCCTGCACTTACGTGGTGCGATAAGTTTTCCATGGTGAATCCCCCAGGAGCATCAATTCCCTCTCGGTCTAAGACCCAAGACCTCACACACCTTCAAAGATGGTGAGATCTAGGCGGTATGAGAGTAGATTGAAAGGAAGAAGGAGTAGTCTTATAAGAAAGAAGTATATCTCCTCACATAATCACTCATAATAGCTTAGTAATTAGCATGGTAGAGGAAATGAGCATGCATTGAAGCTTGGCTATTGGTTGTATTTGCATCACAAAGCCAAGAGTTGTTGGTGTAGGCCTCCCTTCTCACAAGCTTGGAGTAGGTGATGAGCTTTCCATTAATGTTTGAGAAGGAGAGAGAGAGTCTTCTTGCTTCACACATGAGATTGTGTGTGTGTGTGTGTGTGTGTGATAATGCCTTGCCAAAATCAGCCCCCTCTCTCTCTTGGTCGACCCCTCTTGCAATTTGCTCTTGCTTGAATGATAGAGTTCTACAATATCACATTCAAAGAGACAGGTGGCATTCTACATTTTGTTTTGAAGCTAGATGAGTGTGAGATTCTTAAAGAGAAGAAGCTAGAGCGAGTTACAATTACATTAATGAATAGGGATCTTTCCAAATGTCCCACTGATGACCCTTCATACTACAGTGTTCAATCAGAAACAAACATATGGTGGCTTGGTGCATTTCAAGTAATCCAGTTATCTCCAATTTTGCAGCTCTAGCAAGCCCTCTATTGTACCTATATTTTAGATTTATTTTTTGTATCTCATAAGGATTAATCTTGCAGGTAAAGAAAGAAGACCATGACATTTTATTTTGGGTGTTCCATCAAACCCCTATTCCAAAAATCATTGATACGCAAATGAATCGAGGAGAGGTATTGGCTGTAGATGGGAGAGGAGACTTTCAAGTTCAATGGCATCTTACAGGTGACCTCAAAACACTAAGTGTATGTATAATTGTGGAATGGGTGCCATGGAAAAGTCTCCATGCTTGTATTGCATGGACCCTACAAAGGTGATGGACCCAAAGTGGTGGCGAAAGGCTCCTACTCGTCACAATCAAGACTCTAATTTCCAACCAGTTCTGGATATACAACTTTTTAATGTCCATATTTGTACAACAAATGGTATCATCTGAATTGTAGAGAAGTTGGTATATCTGTACATTGGGTTTTCTTGGAAAATCAAAAAGTCAGTTGAACGACAAGTCGCTCTAGAGGCTTTGGAACTAGTTTTGTCAGATATTGGTCTACATGGGGGCAATGTGAAATCTAGCGGGACGAAAAAAGGTCAACCAATGAGAAAGATGTACCCTGCAAACCATCCATAGGTGGGGTCAAGGCACACCGTTTTATATCTAAACCTCAAGGTATGAAAGATGTGAAGCTAACAAAGCGAGGGAGAGTATATCACTCTACCTACATTAGCAAAGTTGAGTATATGCACTGAGAAAACTTCATTTAGCAGTGAAAGACCAAGAGCCAACAACTCACAATGCAAAGGGTGATGTGTGGCGTTTCATTGACACGTTGTCAGGAGTTTTTTGGAGCAAGGAATTGCGCATATGTACATACCCATGCATGGTGCATCAAATAAAGGATTGCCCATTTTTCAGAGCCAGGTGGTTATGTGGGGCCCACATGTGTACAGGTAGGACAGCATGCACATAGTGCATCGATTTTCACTATTGCCAGTACCAGTGTGTTTTTTCTACAATAATGAGGAGTTGCTAGTGCGTAAAATTCTCGAGGAAGCTATCCGCGGGCCGACGACATGAGGTAAGCAGGTGCGTCAGATGGCATCTAGTGGCGTCAGGAGGGCGAACGGGGTCAATATTTGCACGCGGATGAGGACGGACACAACGTGGGTGTTTTCTTGTGAGAGTTATGCACAAAGGTCATCATTAGGACCACTTTTTGGGGCCACTTCACGTGGTTGCGAGACGCATTATTGAAAAGAAATGAGTGCCAGGTGTGCGGATGATGCAAAAAGGTGACAACTATGCACTGCGAGGTCAGTTTTTGGCCTGTTCGGGGTCCGTTTGAGGTCATCTAAAAGGCCAAGGGTGCCCAACTAATAAAGCTAAGTGTGGGAGCTGAAAAAACTGAGAGAAGACCAGAAACAATGTGGAGAAGAGAGGAGGAACAGCCGCAACTGTGTTTTTGCTCATTTTGAAGCCTGTTTTGGCCGTAAACTGCTCATCCGAGGTCGGATTTGAGCACTTTGACATTGTAGACTGGGGTTTTGGGCCGTTCTGGACGCGATGGCGCTGTCCATTTTGCCAAATTCCTCCCTCTTTTTCTGCTATTTTGGATGTGTAAGTTTCTCCTGTGAGCGAAGTTTCTGCTCCAGTTTGTGATTGTATCTGGCTTATTTTATGCATATTGTGTGAGCTATTTGCCCCATTGGTGTTGGCCCAAGCTCATTTGTATCTAAGCATCAGAAGTTCTCTGCTTTTGAGCTGAGTTTTTTGGGTGTGTGTGTGTGTGTGTGTGGAGTGGACAAGTGGATAGTCTCTCTCCTCGCACTCCATCGGTGTGTTCCCTGTCTCGGCCAGGAGGGTTGTGTAAGCCGAGTGGTGCCCCATAGTGTGTGTGTGTATCTTCCCAAGAGTGTGTGTCGGGCCGTTATAGAGGCGTTCTGTGTGTTTCCATCCCGCTCACAACGTTATTTCAAATGTGTGAGAATGATGATTGGTCGCAGGATAATCTCAACAAGTTTAAACAGAACATTATGCTCTACAGAAAAAATCCTTCAAGATAGCATGGGCTGACACTCAAATCACTCATTACATGGTAAATTCAAAGCACCTCAGATAGTCTTAGTACTAAGTTTGTGTTTAAATTTCTAAATAAATATCTTGTTTTACAGCACACTATTTTTAATCATTTGCCATACTTCATCCAAAAGTATGGGAATCCAGGTATATGGAACACCCAGGGCTTGGAGAAGTCTCATTACATGGCTAGAAATGCCTACTTCAGACACACTCAGCATGGAGGCTCTCAAAATAATGCAAACAGTCTGAAGGAGTTATTTCAGTGGTTTGCAGAATCATTCATCGCATGCAACAAAAGCAAGTATTGGCCTCTTCAGCAATCGTACAGGCAATCAGACATTTGCAACTTCAGAAAAGAAGCGAGCAGACGCATTCAACAAACTCAAGTGCTCTTGAAAGTCAAATGAGGTGGAGGGAATGCAATATGCCAATCATCAATGGAACAAGAGAGCTAGAGTTTACATGATCAGATGTACCACAAATGCCTGTAGAATTAAATTCAATATGTACCACAACTATTTTAACCATTTGATGATTTGTAAATATCATTTGGAACCTCGCCCTTGTATCTGATCATTAAATGTTTGCCATACTCTAAGAGTTCAGTAGGGTTTTATTTGCCTAAAGATAATGTCATTGATGTGTATGTGTAGTAATATGCTGCACAGACCCCAGTATATCCTGGTGAGTAACCAAAACATTCTCTCCCACAAAAACCTTGTTGACGAGGATAACTTTGTCAGCATTTTGTGGCAGCATTGGACCACCTAAGAAGCGAGATAATGTCTTGAAAGCATAGGTTGCAATATTGTTAAGTATGGAGCCTGATTTACCCTTGTAATTTTTTGTGGTAAAAGCGCACATTTGTAAGGCCCCCATTATGAGGAGAAGCCATCGTGCGTGAAGGTAAATCACTCACTGGAAACCAAAATTTTCACAGTCAAAAACCAGGGGCAACTTTAGGGGAATATTCCTTTTTTCTCCTCGCCGGAATATTCCTTTTCGCCAGAATATTATGGCCGGACGGCGGCTGGAAAGTGGTCGAAAAACAACCGCCGGTGGCCGGTGGTCGGAAGTCAATGGCCGGTGGCCGAATTCAAAAGCGGACTTGTCTTCTCAAGGGCGGCCACACATGGGCGGATTGGAGGGTCCGATTTGGACTTATCTACACAAGGGCGGCTACACATGGCTGCCTCTCATGAGAGAGGGTAGCCCTTTTGGCCTATAAAAGGAGGCCATTTCTACACACATTTCATAGTGTGAAGTTGATGCAACAAGGTGAGTGTGAGGTGGTGAGAGTGAAGCAAGGCGGGAGCTCCATTAAGGGTATAATCCCTTTGTAAACTACTTCTTGTTTTGAAGTACTAAAGCCATTGAGTGGATGCTTTCCCGTGGACGTAGCCCACATTGGGTGAACCACGTATATCGTGTGTACTCTCTCTCTCTCTCTACTCTATAATCTCGTGTATGTAAATCTGTCCCTCTCCATTAAGTAATCTACTCAATTATCTATTTAGCTACGTCTTATTTCCTAACAAATATTCCCCTCTTGTGACATTTTGTTGTGGAAGATTAGGATGGGTGCCTCACATAAACTAGGAAGATATTGTCCTAGAGTTGCATCCCTACCACGGAACTGTCTTCTTTGACAACGAAGAAAGTCATCCTTTTCAGCAATCCATGACTGTAAACAAAAGAAGTGTTTGTGTGTGTGTGTGTGTGTGTGAGAGAGAGAGAGAGAGAGAGAGAGAGAGAAAGAGAGAGATTGGGGGGGGGGAGGCAGGATTTTATACCATGAAACTCTCATCTTGCAAAAAAACCTCATCCTTCCATAGGTTGACTAATTTGGTTGACTCCTGGGCTGGTCGCTTAAGCCAATCCTCCATATCTTGTTTACTAGTTGATGGCTGAAGATTATTTTGAATAGTTTGAAATGTGACTTCATTAGGAAGGCTTTCTTTATACTTTTCTACCTTTTCAAAGCAGAGTTTAAGGCAGTCTAGTGGGTTACTAGAGATCTCCATTGCCTCGTATCATCACTACTGTCATCTAAAACAAATCCATTCCTCTCCTCCTGATACTTGGAGATAGTGGCCAGTGCAAAGTCCTCCCGCAAACAAAAAATACTTTGTATATCATGAAGGAAAATGTATGACCTATCTCCAAATTTAAACTCTCGTCCTCCTAGTAGCATTAAGGTGGCTTGACGCTCATTGAAACCTGACACATCTAGAGGTAGCTTGATATTTGAGGCTTTCACTGAGAGAAGATTGCTTCGTTCCACCTCTTTTTCTTCGTCTTCAAGATCAATGGACTCCTCTATCTCCATCACTTCAATATATTCCTCATCCTTTTCCTCTTTTTCATCTGTCGGTAAATCTTGTTCCTCCATGAACTCCTTAGGATCTTTCATAAGACTTGTAAATAATCCATTTAAAAATATTAGAAATCCAAAGGATTCTTGAACCAGCTTGCACTCCCGTTCATGTAAGCTACACTAATGGGGTATGTACATAAGAGGCAACTTTTAGGATCACAGTCTTTTAAATGGACTACCACCATTTCACCAACATTAACCCTGCCCTCTTGAGTGTGAATCTCAAACTTCTGTCGTTCCAGATTCAAGTGTTCACTCTGCTAAGCTATAAACACATCAAGATTAAATGGAGCATTAAAAATGCAGGAGACCAAGTCAAACATATCACTAGCCCCATACAAAACTGCAAAATCTAAAAGCCTTTCATCAATCACTGTAGGGTCTTCATAAATAAGTGCCTCTTTTTTCTTTTGGATTGTTGCAACACATTGGGCACTCTACAAAGTAGGTGCTGAAAAATCCACATCTCTCTTAACTGAGTTCGGTAAAGTAAATTTTGGAGTAGAAGGGGACTCCATTTTGACAGATGGATCAGTATTAGGCTCCTCCAAACCTAGAGCAGGCTCCTCCAGGCTCCTCCAAACTCATGGCAGGCTCTGCACCAGATATATCAATGGGTTCTGTGAAGTCTACATTCCCCTGCATTGAAGTTTTTAACAGCTCTGGTAGTCTTCTCGGAATGTTTGCTTGGCCAATGATGCGCTCGGGATCTATTTTCTACCTCTTCCTCCTATGTGATCTTAATCCTGCCATTTATTTCATACTCACAAATATAAGTTTCATCAAACATAAATAAAAATAAGAGCACCACATGATCATATAAGTTTTGAACAAACTATGGCTAGGTATCTCACAATTATTCCCAACTAATCATATAGACAATAACATAAGATGATTAGCATGGATAGAATGCAAAACTGCTTATAGTTGTGAAGAGCAAAAGCCATACAAGTGGATCACGGCACGCAGAGTACATAAACCAAAATCCACAAAGCTACTTGCGCGTCGTGATCCACTTGATGGGCTTTTATACAATGGAATAGCTACCAACACATCAAAGAATATTATTCTCCAAAAAAAATGTTTGTACAATTTCAAAAGTGGATCACGGCGCTGGAGTATGTAAACGAACGTCCACAACACTACTGGCGTGCCGTGATCCAATAATGGTTGGTGAAATGTTAAATGGTATTTTACATTTTGAAGCACAATTCCTAGACACAACTAACCTATGGACCAAATGAAAGTGAAGAGATTGACTTTACCTTTGCCAGGACTAGGCTCTTGGAGTAAAGATTCTGGAATGGGAATGTTGTTGTTGGTCTTCAAACTTCTGATTCTTGCACCTTGAAGGAGGCAGAGGCCTTTTTAAGTCTCTCTCTCTCTCTCTCTCTCTCTCTCGCCTCTATCTCTCTCTTGATCTCTGTATTTAGCTTCTCCAATATGATTTCTATTCTCCCCTTTATTAAGCTATTCTCTCTCTCTCTCTCTCTCCCCTTTTCATACAATAATAGACATTATCGTTAGTGTTTATAACAAAGCAAGCCGAATATTATTGTACACGTGTTAGAAGGACATGCATTAAATGGGTGGGACGACCACAATAAATATTTTTTAACAACCAAAAAATACGTGTACTATTTATGATAACAAATGCATAGTTGGATTCATGATAAGAGAGAGAGAGAGAGAGAGAGAGAGAGAGAGAGAGAGAGAGAGAGAGAGAGAGAGAGAGAGAGAGAGAGAGAGAGAGAGAGAGACCTAACGAAAGAGACGACCTCTGCGAGAGATAGAGAGAGAGACAGAGAGAGAGACCTACCGTCGATACAACCTCTACAACCAAGGCGCAAAGCTCCTTCAAGCGTTTTCATCCCATTTAATTCCACCAAGAGAGGTATTTCCAAAGTGTTTGTTGAAGTAAAAGAGAGACATAGAGAGAGAGAGAGAGAGAGAGAGAGAGAGAGAGAGAGAGAGAGAGAGAGAGAGAGAGAGAGAGAGAGAGAGAATTAGGGCCAAAAACATCTAAAAAAGGACTGTTTGATAATCCAAAAATTAAGGAATAGGCCAATACTCACTTGACACGTATACAAAAGTATGGCATTCGTGTCTCCTCTAGCTTGAGCTTTTGTGCTCCTACTTTAGCAAAAAACGTCTAAATGTCACTTTCATTTGGCCAAATTGCCTATCCTTGATGGCGTTCCTGTTGTTTTTGATGGATAACATCATATTTTGGGCCTAATGTACAAGTGCTCTTTTCTATCTAATATTGTACAATATTAAGCTAGAAGATACGAAATCTTTCTTTTCAAACAATGATAACGACACCTATTAATGACTAATCTATATTTTTTTTAATGTATACTTTTCACTTACCCTCTAGATGCATCACGTGTGTACATAATATCTACATCAACATGGGACCACACCTGAAGACATCCTTTCTCACATTGTTTTGAATCAATGACCACACTGTGTGATTGTGGCTTGATTGATCTAGTCACTCTACCCCCACTCGCCTCGTTTCGCCAGTGTACCCACATCATGCGCAAAAGGACTCAATGAATTTTTCACTCCTCTCCCTATCGCACCGATCCAGCTCTTGCCCACAGTGTGCTTGTCATGTGTGAGCTTGTCACCCTCCTATCGCGTTGTTCTAGCTCTGTGGCCACACCACATAAGAGCCTTGAATCACCTTGTTAATTGGATTGCTAAGGTTTTTCTAAATCATGTTCAAAAGTGCTTAGAGGCTTTGACACTCCCCATGTTGTGTAATTTTGGCTCCTTCCCATACCGCGCGAAGAGGGCATCATACAACTTGTCACTTCCCCCCTCATCGCGTCGTTCTGGCTCCATGCAAACACCATGCAAAAAAATCTTGAATGACATTATACGGACTTATTTTTTTAAATCATGTGCAAAAGCGCTCAGAGACTTTGACACTCCCCATGTTGCATCATTTTTGCTTCTACCCACATCGTGCGAAGAGGGCATCATATAGCTTGTCACTCTCCCCCTCATCGCGTCGTTTTGGCTCCATGCACACACCATGCAAAAAAATATTGAGTGACATTATTTAGACTTATTTTTCTAAATTAGGTGCAAAAGTGCTCAGAGAATTTGACACTCCCCATGTTGCGTCATTTTAGCTTCTATTCACATCATGCAAAGAGGGCATCATACAGCTTGTTACTCCCCCCCTCATTGCATCGTTCTGGCTCCATGCACACACCATGTAAAAAAATCTTGAGTGAAATTATTTGGACTTATTTTTCTAAATCATGTGCAAAAGCGCTCAGAGACTTTGACACTCCCCATGTTGCGTCATTTTAGCTCTCGCACGAAGAGGGCATCATATAGCTTGTCGCTCCCCCCCCTCATCGTGTCGTTCTGGCTCCATGCACACACCATGCAAAAAAATCTTGAGTGACCTTATTATTTGGATTCCTATGGTTTTTCTCATTCACACAAGATATTAACAAAAGGCCTATTTGGTGCCACACTATGTCTTGCTTGCACAATGGGATAGGGGGTATTTTTAGAATCTCACTACCCCAACCCTCATGTTGTGTGGGTCATTTTTGGAACACCAATTTGGTGCCACACTATACCTTGCTTGCAGAGCAAGATAGGGGGTTAGTTTTAGAATCTCATTACCCCAATCATGATATGTAGGTTATTTGCATTCACAGATTCACCTTTCTTGCCTACTATAGATCTCTTTTTCTATACATATGTTTTTGGGCATTTCGGACTCACCTGTGATATTAAATTTTTGATATTTTTCTCTATTTGAAAGTTATAATTTTAAGATGAGTCAAAAGAGCTGAAGCAACAAAGTTTTATTAACATGGCTTAAAGGAAAAGGCTGAAAGCAAGGGATGGTGATACTGAGCGTGATTCCTTCACCTATCTCGAGTCAGGGGTACCTGCATCTACAGAGGGTGCTATGATGGAAACCACGAGCATTCATGAACTTGTCAGCAACAACCAAGTATTTTTGCGGGACTATTGGGCACAATATTTGGTATTAGGGATCCTGTTTGGTACTAGGCTTGGTACTATGAATTCAGGCTTGTACCATCCAACGTACAGAATTTGGTACTAGAGATCCTACTTGGTACTATAAACTCAGGCTAGTACCATGCAATGTACGAAACTTGGTACTAGGGATCCTGTTTGGTACTCTGAATTCAGGCTGGTACCATGCAATGTACAGAATATGGCAGTAGGGACCCTGTTTTGTACTATGGATTCGGTTGGTACTATGCAATGTACATAATTTGGTACTATGGACCCTGCTTGGTCCTATGAATACAGGCTGGTTCTATGCAATGTACAGAAATGTACCCACTTTGGTACTATGAATCCAGTTTGGTGCTTTTCTGCACTTAATTTGGTACTATAGCTTGAAATCTGGCAATACAGTGCCAAATTTGGTATTTTAGAATGAGTTGGTGGTTTACATTGTTAATTTTGGTACTGTAAACTACTTTGGTGCTTTGCTGTTTTATAGTAATATTCTGAGCTCTAATGTGGATCAAATTTTGTATATAGGTGGAGCTCTACAGAAGATTCAAAAGCATGTATCCTGCGGTGGAGTTGTCACTTAGGTCCTTTGAAACACTCAAGCCATTCTTTGTCCGAAAATTAAAGGAGCACTATACTTGCCGCTATATTTACCATATCCAGATGGAATACTTTAGGGATGATTTCAATCAAATGTGCCAGAACAAGTTTGGGCATCACGCAAAGGAACATCCATGTACATGCTCCATTTGTGGTACACAGTGTGAAGTAGGTGAGTGTTCTGCAAACCAGGCAGTTTTTCAGCACATAAGTATCTTGCTAGATTTCATATTGTGCCCTCGCCCTAAGGATCATGAATCATGCATAGAGATGCTTGCTGGGAGAGTGCCCTAGATGTGGTGTAAGGAAGTTGTCATTCTGCCTAGACGAGATTGCAGCAGATAGAAGGGAGGTGATTGTTAAGATATTTAAGGATGTGGGTATTGGACAGGTTAATGCTGAAGGAAACGAGAAGAAGAGAAAGGAGTTAGTCGTGGAAAGGATGAAAAGTGAAACTTTCATTCATCTCTTTTCATGTCATCTGAAAATCTTTGTCAAGCACAACTTTGTTTTTAGGTGGCAGGCCCAACAATTTAAAGACTGCTTGCTAAAGTTTCCAAGCGACATTGTGGTTTCTGTTGTTGATTTTGCAGAGAATTACAGCTTTAAATTGCAGAATGAGATTCAGTCCATGTATTGGTGGTCAACACAGGTCACAATACTGGTGCATATCTCTTATATCAGAAATTCAGTAGGAGCCATTGAGAAGACTCTGCATTTTTACATATTAGACGATAAGCTCCATGACACGCTCTTTGTTCAACATTGTTTTCTCTTGCATGACAGTTGGATGAAACAACAAGGACAGTGTTTCCGTTATCATTGGGTTTTGTCAGATGGTGCCGCTTCACAGTTCAAGGCACGACGACCATACTATTTTGTAGCCAGGTATTATTAGTAGTTGACAGGATTTCATATGATGCACAACTTCTCCGCTTCAGGACATGGAAAAGGAGAGCATGATGGTGCAGGTGCTATTATCAAGAGAACCTTGACGGATGAGGAGCTAAAGCCCGATGGCTGGCCCATGAAGTGTGCGGCTGATGTGGTCAATTTTCTAAACGTGAGGTTTAACACAATGAGGGAAGGTGGGGGTGCCAGCACAAGAAGGGTCTTCTGGTTGGTTTCATCGAATGATCTGTTGCGTTCTCCACTATGGGACTGCAAACCAATTGCAGGGTCTTGCTCATTCCATTGTGTTGACGGCTACTCAACACACAATCCATGTGATGTGCGTTTTCGGACGCTGTCTTGCTTTTGTGATCCTTGTGTGCATGGGCAATGGAGGAGATGTAATAACAAACAGCGCACTGAAGAATGGAAATATCTCTCCATTGAGCCATTGACAGAGTCTGTACAAGTAGGTAGTGTTGAGGACGAGGATGATGAGGAGAACTACAGTGATCTGCTTTCCTCCCAAGTGAGTGTGGATTTAACCAATGCCTATGTATGAAGGAGACCCTAAGGTGCTGAGCCAATTACTGTCCATTGGGGATAACTTTGCAGTGAAAGCAACCGAGGAGAAAGAGGACTTCTACCTTCTAAAGTGCACCAAAACCATGTACCAGGCACCAAGAGTACTGAAGGACCTTTGGCATAACAAGATCTTAAAGGGTGGAATTTTGGTTGAGGGTTTGTACTATGCCCTGGTTGAGGGAAAAGTTGATACTTATACCCTATTGAATGAGAAACCACCGGTCATGATCTACTCCCATCTTGTTAGAGCCATACGGTTCCCCATGGAGGTCAAACCGGGCCTGCATAACCATTTTAAACTATCCTCAAAGATATATGAAAATATTTACAATAGTATGCCATATGACGAAGGGAGTGACCACGAGGGGAGCCATACAGCGTAAACCCCAACTACAAGTCTAGCCATTGGTAGCAACAATTGTAATTCTCTTGAATAGAATCTTACTTGTGATCAATAGT
This sequence comes from Adiantum capillus-veneris, assembly GCF_014529385.1. NCBI lineage: Eukaryota > Viridiplantae > Streptophyta > Polypodiopsida > Polypodiales > Pteridaceae > Adiantum > Adiantum capillus-veneris. The sequence continues at coordinate 120,818,562 of NC_140934.1, read as the reverse complement.
GTGTACTTGCTAATTTGTTTTCAGCTGACTCTTGTAGTACCAAAATTGATAGCCAGACTGCCTAATCCTTGTTTGATAGCAGGATACTTTAATATGGTTGAAAATATCTTAGGCAGGTGCAAGAATCCGGGTTTAGTTATCAATGGGACATAAATTAAAGTGGGAAGGAGTAATCAATGCTCGTGGGTTATTTGACATTTCTGCTAATTCAGGCTTCACATGCAAATAGCAACAGAAAAATTACCAAAGAAGTGGCAAGAAAAAGATCATGTGCAGAAAAAATAAGTGCATGTGTAAAACTTTTGTAGACGAAGGTTCATGCCCAGCAATAATTTCTTATTACACGAAAATGCCAGTCTTTTACAGAATCTTTTACACATCAGGGGGGTCAAACCGGTACGAGTACCCTTCCAAAGATACAAAGTAGTTAGCAACATACAGGGAGATGTCGTCCTCTACATCAAACAGGGGTGTGCGCCGGCTATAAGAGGTGGGAAACTTCTCATCCAGCCATCCTGTGATCCATGGCATAATGGCATCCATGAGATACTTCGGCTTGTTCGGATCGTAATAGTTTGGCTCATATGTCCGAATGCAGCAGCACGACTCATAATCATTCTTCAATGATTTGTATCTTGTGTCGTCCACAAGGAGCGTGTTGGCTTCATTAAATTGAGGATGCTTGCGCCAAACTATTCGCAGGAGCTTCAGGAAAATGGGCTTGTCGCCGAACTACTCCAAAAGGCCTGCCACATCCTTCATAGAGGAAGCCCATTTTTCACAATGGGACTGGTCAAAAATATCTGTGCCAAGTAAACTAAGTTGTTAGAGCAGGTATACAGTTCAGAGTACCACAATTTGAAAAACAGCAACAAGTTTTGTACATAACAGTACCAAAGTACCAAAAGTACCAAAGGACTTAATCACCAAAGTCTGAAAAACAGCAAGTTCTGTACATAACAGTACCAAAGTACCAAAGGAATTAAATCACCAAAAAAAGAAAAACAACAAGTTCTGTACATATCAGTACTAAAGTACCAAAGTACCAAAGGACTTAAATCACCACAGTCTGAAAAATAGCAAGTTCTGTACATAACAGTATCAAAGTACCAAAGGACTTAAAATCACTGAAAAAAGAAAAACAACAAGTTCTGTACATAACAGTACCAAAGTACCTAAGTACCAAAGTAAGCTGTGAAAATAGTACCAGGTTGTATGGACAGTATCAAGTTGTGCAAACAGTACCAAAAGTACCAAATGTACCAAATGTACCAAATGTACCAAAGGACCGAAATGAATAAAAATATCCAAAAAGAACCAAAAGAAACAAATAGTACCCAATTGTGCAAACAGTACCAAATTGTGCTAACATTACCAAAATTGTGTGGACAATATCAATTTGTACAGTACCAGATCCTATACACGATAGTACCAAATAGTACAAAAAGAACCAATAGTACTAGAATATCTACAAATTAGTAGCAAATCTAGATACAGTACCAAAATCAGCCAAACAAGTTTGGAAGTTAAGGGATTCATACCTAAAAAGAGACTTTGCATCTTCATCAACTTAGGGAAGAAAGCATGCAGTATGGTCATCAGATTGGGTCTTTGACTACAGGACCAAAGCATCACGTAGCATCGCCTCCTCAGGCTAAGGATGAAATCCTCCGCATCAGGTCTGACCACGTAGTATTTGTGCCGGGAGACTTGCACGCATCGGGGCCTACATCCCTCTGAAAATGGGATACACCACAAATCTTTGGGTTCTTTATGACAATCCTTCAACAGAACTACATTCACATCCAGAATGACAAGGCGCTTAGTGCTCACCTTTACGTCCAACAACATTGATGTATCCGGTCGCTTTTCATTCAGCCACACCTGTCCCTCACTGAAGTACCACGAAGCAAAATAGGTAAAGGAACACCCAGCCTTTTGGCAATAGAAAGTGTGGAAATTTAGCACCATTAAAGGTTACCAATTGTTGACATCATGACATAACAAGGAACGGACACATTAACATCTGACTGACTGACCACGACCTTTGGGGTGCTTTTTACATTTCATAAGGAAGAGTTCGGAGAGTGTGGCACAGTCAATGCTATAACCTGTTTCTAAGGTTGTCGCCTGCCCCGCACCTTCAGCCTCCTCCATGGCTTTCGTCTCCTCCGCAAAATAAGCTGCCTCCTCCGTGCCATACTCTTTCGCAGCCTCCTTCGCACCCTCGACAGGTTCCGCCTCCTTCGCACAGTCAGCAAGTTCCGCCTCACTCTTTTCCTGTTGCCTCGTCTTTCTGCCTAACTACTCCCTTGTTCATGCTCGCAAGAACGACACAGACAACATACTTATCATCCGATGACATGACTAACCCGTACGTGTACGTAGGCAATCTCGTTAGCTTGTCAGGATGAGACCAATCTACACATACGCACTTTCATGATGCATCAATCACTAACCCTGGTAGAATGCAACCCACTCTATCCCTAAGCGCTCACAACACTGTTTACACCTCCAATGAACTCGAATTGCATCAAACTTACTAGGCACCATCCTCTCCATAGGATATACTTACCTATAAGTCTAATCTCACCAGATTTGAACCCTAGTTATCTCGATTACAATCGCGATAGACTCACAGGTCATAATCCAAAAGTGGGCGAAACCTAAGTCTATGAATATCTATGTGTAGCTAATCTCTTTCTCTTTCCATAGAGCACTTGATTGTTGAAAACAGACACTGTTTGTGTTACTTACAAGCAAGACAAGCTCGATGAAGGATCGATCGCGAATAGCTCGAAAATATGAATGAGTGGCGTGGGCGCATAGCTCTCGGAGAGACTACCGCGATGATGTGGTCACGTCGTGAATCCGGTGAGGGAGTAACGCGTAGCGAAGAGGATAAGACACACTCACTCTCTCTCTCTCTCTCTGAGACTCGTACGACACAGGATTAATAATAAGAAATGTTATGTTTAAAATGGTTCTAAGGTGACTTTTATACTTGAGTCACCTTAGCTCAAAAATGTACATGGGTTCTCTTCCTCATAATTACAAAGTGGGAACAAATATGGGTCCTGACTTACTGATTAATCTTTACATAACCCAGACAAGTGGATCAAAATGATAAGATGTCTTTGACATAAAAATGGGAATTTGATAGGCTTTACAAGATGGGCTCATTACAACAGTTGGACAAATGGGGCTCCAACACTCCCCTCCTCCTAATTCATGTCTACCACGACATGATCATCTTTGTCTTCAGTGTCGTTGTCGTCCTTCTTGGTTGATTTGATGTAGAAACGCATAATATCGCATAGAATCGCTTGCCATTAATGGGCCAAAAATTTTGGACTTGTACATGAAGAAGCCTGTGTAAAATGCTTCTTCGAAGGTTTGAAGATGGTAGCTTGGCAGAAACATTAGCCGTCTGAAATAGGCATACAATACTGGCTCTGTAGGTGGCCCACTTAGATCGTATGACAACTCTAAGATGCTTCTTTTGGTATTCATGTACTCTGAAGTCCAGATTTCTGAGAAGATTGTGAGACAGGCCAAAAAGGTTCGAGCTATTTTACATAGCATCTTGCAGGATAGGTCGGGAGAGCCTCCGAATTCTGCGATGGTGCCGTGAAGGGTTTTCACCATGTAAGAACCGGATATTCTCTCTCCCTCTGCAGGCCCTGGCAATACTGGATAATTTAGCCATGTTGGATTTCTGCTTTGTAGTGCTTTATGTTGGCTGTAGGTGTATGTTCGAGGAGTTGGGCAAAAAGTTCTGTTATTTCTCAGCTCAGGCGGTGCGTTGACTAAGTGGATCAGGTTATTAGGGTGATCCAAAATCCATTGACGCCTCCACTTTGGCTGGCTGTCTACTATCCTGTTTTGCTGTTCTCGATCCTGTAATTCTCCTTCAAACACTGGCACTTGTTCTTGTTTTGCGAGCTGCCGTTGATGTATCAGAGTTTCGTATTTCAGCAGAGCATAGGGTAACATAGGGGCATTCCATTCCTCCCGTAGCTTTGCTGTTGTTTTGCCTGATCTGGAGAGCCCTTGTAGCATCTCCTTTTCTAGTTTCATGGCCTTGTACCATATCATCTCTGATTGTTTTCCCATTTTCTCGGCCAACTTCTGCTCTTCCAATCTCATGACTGAATCTTCGTCTATTTCTTGGTCTTTGGAGCCAGGTTGATCAGTCTGTGTATCTGGGACCTCCTGATCATCTGATTCTTCCTCGTAGTCATCTTGACCCCCATATACTTCGACAAGTCCAGCCAAATCCGTGGCTGCTTGCTCCAGGTGCACTCGTACATGTCCTTGGTTTTGCCTTGCAGTTTGTAGACTTGCGATTTGCGCAGCCATTGTTCTACTATTGATTTGGAGAGCTTGAAATTCCATTTCTTTTTGAGCTGCAGACTCCTCTAACTCTTTTACCCTGATGTGCAAATTTTCATTTTCCTCCCTGAGTGATTTGGAAACAATGCTTTCTATTTCACTGTCAGGAGCTGGTCCTTGTTGCTGTTCACTTTGTAAGTCCGAAATTTGCCTTTGTAGTTGATCCTCTACTCGAAGCGCACTTTTGGATATCATTAAGCGCTTTTTTCTTTCCAACTCCAGCTCTCTCTTTAGTGCAGCCACTTCTTCTTGCGGGTGGACTACCGGTGTTGTTGGTAGCGACGTTTTTTGTTTCTTAGCTCGTTCTATTTCCCTTGCTTGTATATCTGTTACTGCTCTCAAATCTTTGACTTCAATTTGTAAGTCATCGATGACGACTTGCAAACTTTTGACTGTCTCCAGCGCATCTTGCTTTTCTTTTTCCAACCTTTGGATGTGTTCATCTCTGTCACTGACATCTTCAAGGAATACGTCGATTTTATCCTCACAAATGGCATTGAAATCTTCAGACTCCAGTAAATTGTCCTTGAGGAGATTTACCGTGCTTTTGAGCCCCAAGATCTCAGCATCTCTGATGCTGATTAGTTTTAGAGTGTCATCTCTTTTCTCCTGCAGTCTCATAACTTCTTGATGGGTTTTTTCTAACTTCGTTTTGTTGGACCTGTTCTGATCAGCTAACCATTGACTGTGCAGTCTTGTTCGGTTTAGTAGTGTCTCCATTGACTGTAAATCTTCATCTATAGTAGCTTCCAGCTCAATTTCTTGAGAGGAGGAAGCTTTATCTTTTGTCTGATCCACCTCCTTTTTCTTGCCTTCATCAATTTGTGATATGGTTCCAGTGTTTGGGTGACCATTTGTTCTTTCTTTCTTCTTCTTCTTCACTGGGTGGTGTATGAACTCTCTCATCATGATGTGAGCTTTCTGAATGCAAAGGAGAGTCAGTAGGTGGGGTTGATTGCCTTTCAATTGTCTCTAGCCTTAGAGATGGAGGTGGTGTTTCCTAATCTCGTGAAGTTGGCCTCAACTGATCTCTCAAATTTTGGAGATCCTCCTCTTCTAGTAGCAATTCTGGTTCGTCCCTAGCATTTCTTTCTTGGATGTACCTCTCGAACCAGTCCAACTCAAAAGCTGGGTTGTTTTTATTCTTCGTTCTCAGTGTGTAAGTGCTACTAGAAGGTTTCCAAGTGGCGCCTACATCGCCTGGTAGAGATCTCTCGAGAACAAATCCTTATAGCATTCTTTCCATTTTTGCTACCTTCTGCAACCTGGTGTTGTTTTCCATTTCCGCTTTCCGCTTCTTTAGTCGGACATCTTCCTCTTCAGTTCTTCTTTCTTCTTCCATCTTTTCTTGTGTACTTCTTGTTATTCTTTCTAGCCTGCGTCCTCCAATGGTGTTAATAGAGGCCGGTACTTTCCTTTGTGATCTGTCTTCGATATTCTCTCTTAATACCAGCCAGTCGTTCTGATGAGGAGCAGGTGGCAACTGATCTGCCACGCCTATGGCCTGGTATATTACTCTGGTTAGGAATTCTCCTCCTGCAATGTAATTTGGTATGTCCTGCCGTAACTTTGTCACTTCTTCAAACAGATATGATGCGTGATCTATATAGAACTCATGTGTCATTCCCATAGCCCATGTCAGTGTTGTTGAGATGCTCCCGTGTGGTGTAGTGTATCTTGGCGGTCTTTTGCTGTAGCTCAACAAACACTGACTATAGATTTATGTCAGTTCTCTTACTTCCGGGTTTGCTATGAGTTCGAAAGAAGGCAGTTTGGACTTTTGCAAGTAGACTGTGAGGTTTTTCCTTCTTTCTCTCATGTTGGCTCCTTGATCAGACAATTTCAATGCCTCCTTGATGATCTCCTTGGTGATCTGGATCTCCTTCACTTCATTATCCATGCCTGCCACTCTGCAAGTTCCATCTTCTTGGATAGTTTCAATTAGGTGTTGTACCCTCTTGAAATCTATCCCTACTGGTGGTAGTGATCCAAAGTTCCACAAGCCAACTTTTTTGAGCCATGACCTTTGCGGTGATCTTTTCAGGTAATTTTCTGCCTCCTTGGGGATCATCACTGTATCCACTAAATTTCTTTTGTCATCCACATATGAACCTTGATAGATCTGAAAGGTTGCTGCCTGTTGCACGTCTGCAGGTATCCAGGTGGCCGATGGGTTTAGTGAATTGGGTAGAAGTGCATAGGGTATTGCACCTTCCGTTGCCAGGTTCTTGCCTTTTCTTTTTCCCGGAGAAGCATCCATGGATCCTGTATTCACAAATAACAGTTAATGTACAAACATAGTACTTCTCTTCTAAATTGATTACCACTTAATCATGCATCTAGATGAGCCTTTTTAATCCCAAGATGAGTTAAGGTAAAATGTTAGCAGATAGACAAGCTCTTCCATTGTGCGACTTTGACGGCTTCAAATTAATGTTGTTGGTGAAGGAAAACAAGTCCAAATGCCTTGAAATTTTGTGTGGTGTATGTTCACAGGGTATGTAAGGTCACCCTATAGTCCCAAACTGAAAATCAGTTCATTTGCAGTTTCTGCCCAGTCTATCGCGATAGACTGGCCATCTTTTGACAAAGGTCCTATTTTGCAGTTGTGACTCCACCAGTTGGTTTCTCATGCCTTGCACATGATTTGATCCCATTTTCCCCTCAAATGAATGTGAAGTGACCCCTTTTTGGATCAACTCCCATTTTTCGAGATTCCTTCCAAGGAGATGTTGGTCTATCTCCTTCATTTTGTGTTGTTTTGGGCTCAAACTTAGTGGGTAGTCCTCTTGCATCCTGTTGAAGCCAACTGTTAATTCCAATTTTTGATAAGATGGCCTAGTATCTTTCTGCTTAGTCTATCGCGATAGACTGTGACTTAGTGTCATTCTGTCATTTTTGGCTCTGTAATCCTCTGTCTGCCTTCTCCTAGTTGATGTAAGGTGGCCTGACCTCTCACATGTGAATTTTAACTGTCTGCCCTTGAGATATCCTGTTCTGACTCTGAGTTGTTGTCATGTCTTTCTCGGCTTGCCATATGAGTCCATCCTGTCACCAAATTTGGTGTACTGCCTCCATGTGCTTCCCCAAGTCTATCTTGTGAAAATTTTGAAAAGTCTTTCACCCAAAGATTGTAGTAGCAAGTCTATCGCAATAGACTAGGTTACTTGGCCCAAAAGAGATCCATTTTGCACTTTGATTTGATAATGGTCGTCAATATTCCTTGTTATCACCCCTCATAAAGTCAAAATCAAAATTTTACTTGTCTAATTGTAATAGCAAGTCTATCGCGATAGACTGAGTACTTAGTCATTTTTACAAGTTTTTTGATGTTAGTTGACCATAATGGTGTTAGTAGGCTCTCCTAGACACACACATCAAGTTTTAATCAATTTAGAAGAGTGTACTCCATGTTTGCAGCACTTAGCTGGTCGTGGAGTCGAAGTAGACCACTTAGGTGATGGTCGCCGTTCCTTTTGGTCATTGTATGACTCCGGCTGTCTTTTATTTCCTTTTGACCTTCCGTCAAAGCAGTCAGTTGTTGTTTTGGTGTTTACATCACCAAGAACGACCATTTGGACATCTTTCTGGCTTGTTGTTGCTGGCATTTGCCCTAGTGGAAGAGCTTTTTCTTGAGTGGACACATTCCATCTCGTAGTTGACCTCTTTTGGATGTACCTTGTTAAATTTGGTGTCATTTTGTCACTTGGTCTGCCCGTTAGAGTATCGTGACGCTTTGTGCAGTTTCCGTCAGATAGGGACTTTAGGCTCCGTTTTGATGAACTTTTTCATGGTCTAACCATTCAGTCGGTTTGTCGAGGTTATTGGCTTGCTGCCTATGAGTTTCGGCTCATTTTCGATCACCTTGGTTCAGGTGCCCTTTTGCAGGTCCTGTGAAATTCGAGTTTTCTGGGCGGCTTCCTTCACGTTTTTCGAGGTCATAGGCTTGATCCCTAAGCTATAGGCATTGTGCCTTTCAATTTTGGTTCCATTTGGTGGCCTCTAGGTCTCCCTAGCAACCGGTCTACCGTATGTGTGCACAGGTTGTGATTGTGATGCTGGCAAGGTTTTGCGACTAACTGAAGTAAACAACACTTAGAGTCAGTGTTGACGAGCATACCTCTCATATCTGATGTCGATCTGGTGACCGTGCGTGATGGATGAGCTCCTGGAAGTCTCAACTGCTGTAGGGAGCTCTCTCTCTCTCACAATGGAAAATGACTCAAATGAGAGATTTCTAGCCTAGCCTCTCTATATGTAATCGAGACTCCGACACAAAATTTTCCCATCTTTTACCTGTGGCCATAACTTTTTGCGAGATGCGGTTTAGGCTCGCAAATTTCGTGATTTGGACCTCGGTTGCTCCAGTTCTACAATTTTTGTAGATTTCTCCTGTTGGAGGTCCCTTCATGACGGTGGTCATTTTGCCCTGTCACTTGTTGGAGGTCCCTTCATGATGGTGGTCATTTTTCCCTGTCACCTTTGCAGTCCCTATTTTTTCTGTGTCTTCTTTACCTTGCTCTGATTAGGCATCTCTTCTTTTGTGTTTCCATCTAGATTACGGATTTTTTTCTATAATTTTTGCTAGAAAATGGCTAAAATAAAGCAAATAAATCCCAAAATAACCCGAAAATAGCAATTCTAACCTATAAAAATACCAATGAAAAGCAAAACACTTTTTAGCTCACTTTTCTCTCGTCTATGTACATTCTCACTCATAATCGTCAACCTTGCCCTATTTTTTGCTGTTTTTCGACATTTTTTGGCAAGATTTGACTCTCTTTATAATATATACACATCCCTAGGGGCTCATGTATGATGATTTGGTCCCCAAATCTGATTAACTACGAGGGCATATTCTTTTTCCCAAAATCACACAATAAAATGCAAAAATGGTTGAAAATTTGATCACAAACATTGCCCTCTAATATATGACATGAGTCCGCATTTGGAATGCCTCCCCCCCTCCTAGTTGGAGTCCTCCTGGACGACAGGGTATCGTCAAGGGTATGTGCTATGCATGGGTGTGAACTCGTGCTAATGCAGGCCTTGTAATATAGCCCTATATGCATGTGCAGTCAATGCATGTAGAAAGAATTCATGCGGTGTAAGAGGAAGGTATAAGCGATTCTCTTATTGGCATTTGTCGTTGAGGTTTCCTGTGGTAGCTTGAGTTGGCTGGCAGATTTTCTTTGCAAGGAGAAGTTGTAAATCTGCCGCTCTTTGTTTGATTGTTTTCCACTGTTTTTGAATTGGCGTATGTGGATCCTTTGAAGTCGATATTGTCGTATATTTTGTTGCATTTTCTGGTGGAACATTCTTTCTTTTCCCTTTGATGACTTGGGTCTTATAGATCCTTGTAGTTATTGTTGTTGATTCTGCTAGTTTCCTAGTGTTGTTTGCATGATGTGGCTTGACATTGACAGTTGTAGATAACTGCTCGATGGTCATCTTTGGCCTCCATACTTGTGTTGTTGACCCGTTCTGAATTGGTAATTTTGGCTACCATACCAATATAGTCCGTTGTGTATTCGCCCTAAAGTCTGTCATGGTCTTTTCTAATTCTTTATTTTGTATATCCGTTTCTATTGTTCAAAATGTCGGAAGAGGATATTCGTCAGTCATCATTGGGGTGACCATGTTTATTGTCCTAAGAAACTGCTTTCGCTTAGCAATGCGTTTCTTGGCTTCTTGTTGTGCCTGGTCCTGAATTCTTTGTTGTTCCTGTCTATAGGCCTTTCCATAATGCAATTGAAACAACATTTCCGGTGTTAAAGGTAGATGATATTTTTTAAAACGACATCCACTAATCCAGTTCGGCATTTCTTTTCCATCTAGAGTCGATAGTTTTACTACTCCGCTGGACGATATTTCCTAGACTAAATAAGGCCCCATTCCCCATTTCTTTAGCTTTTTGGCATGCTGTTTAAGTGTGTATACTAAGACATAGTCGCCCCTTTTAAAGTCCTTGTTCTTGACATGTTTGTCAAAAAACTCTTTCTGTTGTCTTTTGTTTGCATATATGGTTGCTACAGCATTGAGTCATAACTCATCTAATTTTTCAAGGTCCTCTAACCGTTCTGACAGTTCATGCCCCGTCCATTCCAATTGTGTGGCTACCCTTAGTGTGGGGATTAAAAAGTCAATAGGAAATATTGCATTTAACCCATATACCATATTAAATGGTGTAGCATTGAGTGTTGTTTTATATGTAACTCGATAAGCCCACAATGCCGAATAGAGCATCTGATCCCAATCTGTTCTTGTTTCACTAACCAGTTTCGTAAGAACTGCGCACAATATTTTGTTGGTCGCTTCCACTTGGCCATTGGCTTGTGGATAATAGGGTGCAGATTTGCGATGAATTACCATAAACTCATTTAAGAGATGTTGGATAACTTCATTTACAAAGTGTGTCCCTCTATCACTCACCAGCTCGATTGGAAGGCCATAACGTGTAAACACATATTCATATAAGAATTGTGCCATGGTTCTAGCGTCTGTTTTCGTTGTGGCTTTTGCTTCCACCCATTTGGTCATGTAATCCGTGGCCAGGATGATATATTGTGCTTGTGAACGATACGCTAGTGGAGTGATAGGACCAACAAAGTCCATTCCCCATTTAGCGAATGCTCGAGCACTCATCATTGGTCTTAAAGGCATTTCGTCTCTTTTAACTGGTACCTTAGTGCGTTGACATTCATCACACCTTTTCACGAATTCTGCTGCATCTTGAATCATGGTCGGCCACCATATAGTGCAACCATAATGATTTTTACGGTTCTACTGAAACATGACCTCTTGCTATGCCTGCATGAGCTTGTTCCAATAATGGAAAGTAGTCATTTTCATGAGGAACTAACCTCAGCCGGTCATCAGTTCCTCTTTTATACAATTGGTCACTAATGAGGGTATACCTATTCGCTTTGATTTGTAAAGCCTTTTGTTTGGCTTTAGAACAGTCTCATGGCAGCTCCTTATTAGTCAAATATTCCACAATAGCATGACTCCATGCGGGTGCTACTGTCACTTGGTATAATGTGGCATAATCCACAGTAGTATTGGATGTGCAAAAGTTGCATTTCTTGATGTAATTAGCTACATCGCCTGCCATTCCTGGCCAATACACTCCAAGTCTTCTTAATTGTTCATACATCATTTGATTTCCTCTATAGAATCCCCCTGTTTGTGTATGGGCCTCCTCTAGATACGCTTCGTACTCCTCTGGGCCTATACATAACCTTAGAATTCTGTAACATTTAATGGCGTAGTAACTTGTGTGTGTAGCGGAAATTAGCATGAACATAGTGGGCATTTCATTAGAATAGATTCCTAATGAGAATTACAAGAGTGCTTGGGTGGTGAGAGCAACAAAAAGAATAACACCTAGTTAGATAGCATCAACAATACTTTCAAAAGAGAGAGAAATTAAGCTATTGACAATAGTTGAGGACCGGATTTGCATGGAGCCGCGGTCCCCCCTCCAAAAGGCTTTGTATTATGGTTTCTCCCATCAAGAGAGACATTGTACAATACAATTCTTTGTGTTCCTTCAAGACTAGCTAGTGCAATGAAGATGAAAGCTTCATGCACTAAGCAAAAAACTTAGTAAACACAACTTTAATTATCCCCGTTCTCAGACCCAAGACCTCACACACCTTCGAAGATGGTGAGAGATAGCAGGGTATGAGAGTAGATTGAGAGGAAGAAGGAGTATCTTACGAGAAAGATGTACATCTCCTCACATAATCACTCATATTAGCATACCTTTAGCTTAGTAATTAGCTTGGTAGAGGAGATGAGCATGCATTGAAGCTTGGCTCTTGGTTGGATTTGCATCCACAAGCCAAGAGTGTGTCGATGTAGGCTTCTATCTCACAAGCTTGGAGTAGGTGATGAGCTCTCCATTAAAGCTTGGGAAGAGATAGTCTTCTCTTTCTTCACACATGAGATTCTATGAGTGTGTGTGATAATGCCTTGCAAAAATCAGCCCCCTCTCTCTCTTGGGCGAGCCCTCTTGCTATTTTCTCTTGCAGGCTCCCCATTGGACCTCCCCAAGTCAAACCAATGGCTATTAAGCAGCATAAGTGATAGCCTTCTGACATGTGTCCCCCTTTCCCCTTTTGTGAGAGCTTTAGGTAATTTAATAATTAAACTAAACTCTCATTGGACCCCTTTGCCTCCTGGCCAATAGGAATCAGGCAAGCCATTGGGCTCTTGAATGCTCATTGGACCCCTTGGGAGACTGTCCAATAGTCTTCTAGGAGACTTAATTCTCATTGGTTCTTTTATTAAGTGTTTTTAAAATTAATTAGGCTAAATTTACTCTAGCATAATTCTGATTGGTCCACTTCAAGGGTCATCCAATAGGAATTAAGTACACCTTGTGGGCATCTAGCCTAGGGAGCTGACATGTGTCCCTCATTCCCTTTGTGTAAAGGGAGCTTATGTGTGTGTGGCCTTCTCTCTCATCCCCTACTTGCTAGGCTCGCCCCCTCCTATGTAGGGATATTCAAAGACTTTTTAGTTACACACAAAGCATCCAATTTCCCCTAGGGTTGACCTTTGGACACAACCTTTGAATTTTGGAACCTTAGCATTTTGGAAGTCTTAATGGGCTGAACCTTAGGGTCTTTTTAGCCCATTGTTGCACATGGCTCTTTTGCAGATGGCCCCCCCTTTGGATCCCTATTTTCCCTCCTTTGGATCCCTACTGTGGCCAGTCTGCTAGCTTAACCAATATTCTAGCTTTTTCTCCCCTGGCACTTCCCCACATTAAATGATCAGTTTAATATGAGAAAATCATTTAGGAGAATTAGATATTGATTATTATGAGATTACCTCTCTCTTGAAATCATAGTCATCCTCGACTATGGTGTAGAGAAGATAAAGCATATTTATGAGTCCTTTTCTTAGCGGGTAGAGGATCCCTATGTTACCCTATGACATCATTCCACAATGGATGACTAGTCCATTTGGCGCTTGAGAGCCTGAGGCTGCCGCAAGCATGTCTGCACATTAGTCCTATCAGTCTTCCATAGTAGAGTGACAAGCTCTACTTGGTGTTTGGGAGACGTCGTCTCCACAAACTTGATCTAAGCATGCATACTACTTCATTTTTGTGCACAATAAAGAAAAAGAGAGTCTTATAAGACAAAACAACTTTGTTCATTTTTAACATTTTGTACATTTGCTTACTCTTGGGAAGCATTGTAAGCATTGACAAGGTTTAGGTTATCCTTTAATTGTATGCCTTGCATCCATCTAGCATCTTCAAAAGGATAATTCTTAAACTTAATAAGATATCGTCGGATACTCTTACCGCCTCTTAATACCTTGTCTTCATGTCGGAGAATGGACTCGGGCTGCAACACCTCCTCTTGGTCCTCGATCTCCGGTGGGTCTTCAATAGTTGGTTCTTGAGGTGGATCTCCTTTGTAAGGCTTTAATAGGCTCACATGGAAAGCATTGTGTATGAGCCAATGATTGGGAAACTTGAGTTGATAGGCCATCTCATTGATTGGCCTAAGAATCTAGAAGGGACCATAGTACCTTTTTGCTAGTTTAGCATAGTACTTTTGGTGGCCCGTAGGATTCTTGCCCGTCGTGTGCCTTAATCAAGCCTTGGGAAACTTTAACAAGACCCAATCGTTTTCTTTAAAGGCTTGGGCTCCTCTGTGCTTGTCAGCAGCAGCCTTTTGCCTTTGCTGTGAGATAGAGATAGCATCCTTAATCTTTTGAAAAGATTCTTGTAGGTCTCGGCTATACTCATCTGCAGCGAAGATCTTCCCATGTACTTTAAGTAGCAAGGGACTTTTTGATCTTCCCTCAATTACCTCGAAAGGTGATTTTCCCGTGGAAGTATGTATAGTGTTATTGTAAGCATACTCCACTTCTCCCATTGGGATCTTTGATCTACTTCCGTTACATAGGCTTGTAGTAGATCGAGAATTGTTAGGTTAGCTGTTTCACTTTGGCCATCCGTTTGTGGATGATAGGCCGAAGAGAAGTTTAGACTTGTTCCTAAATTCTCAAAGAGACCCTTCCAGAAATTACTGGTCATTCTAGGATCTCTATCCGACACTATAGACATTGGCAAGCCATGGTACTTGAAAATTTGTGAAATGAAGAGGGTTGCCATTTGATGGGCTTTGATAGTCTTTTTGACATGTATAAAATGAGCTTGTTTACTGAACCTGTCTACTATCGTCCATATTGCCGTATTCCCATGGATAGACTTAGGCAATCCAAAGATAAAATCCATGGATATGCTCTCCCATGGTGAATTAGGAATTGGCAAGGGTTGAAGCAATCCAAGTTGCTTCCCTCTATCAAATTTTGTCTTTTGGCAAACCACACATTTAGAAACATACTCTTGTATGTTCACTTTCATGGTAGGCCAATAGAAATATGTTTCAATTCCCTTTAAGGTAGGCTGAATCCCTCTATGCCCCGCATACGGTGGAGCATGAGATTCATACATTACTTTCTCATGTAGTGTGTTAGTAACGCATAGTCTATTGCCATAGAGAAGATAACCATCTTGTAAAGTAAATGGTTCTTCTTTCTTCCCTAATGCAAGGGCTGAAATCACATCTCTAAAATCGGGATCAATAGCGTACTCATCTATCATTGAAGATAGATCATTGTGAGTTGCTATGGAAACCGCATTCACTCTCGGCCGTCTTGAGAGTGCATCAGCTACTTGATTATTCTTGCCAGCAATGTGAGCAATATGAAAATGAAATTGCGAAAGGAAATTTGCCCACCTCATTTGTTTGTCGGAGAGCTTGGTCTGCATCATGAAGTACTTAAGACTTTGGTGATCTGTTCGCAGAATGAAAGGAGTCCCCAATAAATAGTGCTTCCATGAGTCTAAGGCATGTAGAACTGCAAGGAGTTCCTTTTCATATATGCCTAGAGCTTGCTCAACAGGGTCGAGCCTTCGACTCTCATAGCCTATGGCGTGCCCTTCTTGGAGTAAAACAACTCCAAGGCAATCACCACAAGCATCACATTGGACCTCAAATGGTTTTGAGAGATCCGGTAGTGTAAGCACAGGTTGAGAGATAAGCTTTTCTTTAAGCTTTTCGAAAGCATTGTTCTCCTTAGCAGACCATTTGTACCTAACACTTTTCTTTGTTAGGTCATGAAGTGGTCCCGAAATTTGTGAGAACTTTTCTATGAAGCGTCTATAGTATGCACACATACCTATAAAGCTTCTTAGTTCATGAAGATTCCTTGGTTTAGGCCATCCTTTTATTACCTCTAACTTTGATGGATCCATTTGGATGCCATCTTGAGAGATAATGTGAGCTAAATACTGAATCTCTTGCAAGAAAAATTCACTTTACATAAAGTTTATTCTCACTTAAAACTTGAAATATTACCTGGAGGTGTTGCTTGTGTTCGTCTAATGAATTAGAGTAGATGATAATATCATCAAAGAACACTCCAGTGAAGGTTGAACAACTTCTCCATCAAGCGGTTGAATGTGGTTGGTGCATTGGTCAAGCCAAAAGGCATGACAATGTATTCGTAAAGACCAAATGTGGTGCGAAATGCAGTCTTTACAATGTCTTGATCAACTATCCTTATTTGATGATAGCCACTTTTTAGGTCAATCCTGCTGAAGTAGGTCGATCCTTGTAGCTTATCAAGTAGGTCTTCTACCCGTGGAACGGGAAACCTATTCTTGATAGTGATCCTATTTAGTGCTCTATAGTTGACACACATACGATATGTGCCGTCTTTCTTTTGCACTAATAGCACAGGAGAGCAAAATGGAGATGAGCTAGGCCTAACCATGCCTTTCTCAACTAACTCATGCACTTGCCGCATAATCTCCTCTTGTTGAGCTTGAGAAACTCTATAAGGAGGTTTGTTCGGCGGTGAACTTCCTGGAAGAAGTTCAATTGCATGGTCATCATTACCTTGTTTAGGAGGTAGCTCACAAGGGATGTCGTCAATAAAAACATCTTGAAACCCCTTGAGAAAATTGGATAACTCTAATTTCTTCTGGTTGCTTTTATTTTCTTTTGCTAAAGCATTGGGTTCATTTTGAGAATCTTTAACAAAAATCATGTACACGGAAATAGAGCTCTTTATTGACTTGTTGAAAGCTGGTGTATGTACAATGGAAATAGTGTTACCCATTTCCTTAGCATCTATATACATGTCTTTTTCCCTGAACTTAAAGGAGATCTCCTTTCAGGAAATTTAACATCGACAGCCAGGCGGTCAAACCATGGTGCCCCTACGATTACATCCTCATGCTTGAGAGGAGAGATAAAGAAGTCCTCTTTGTCCACATAGCCTTGGACATGAAGCCTCAATTTCTCGATTAAGGGAGTGATTGAAGCTTCTTGCCCCTTGAAGGCACTGTCTGCGGGTAGGACATCTCCCATCTCGTAGGATTGTATGCCTAGCTTGGTGGCCAACTCTATAGATATAAAATTGTGAGTAGAACCAGGGCCAAAGAGAATAAAAGCATCATGTTCTCTTACCTTTCCCCAAGCATGGCATAGAGGATATCCTTTGTGATGAGTTTGGTGAGTCTCCTCCTCTTGGATTTCAACCAAGGAAGCTCTAGGAGGATCTTGGCAGTTGTTCTTTTCGGGACAAGCACGGTACGCATGTCCTTGTTCGCCGCACTTGAAACGCCGGTTATCCTTTTGATAACGCTCAAGCTCTTCAGGAGAGAGTTTGTTCTTACCTTTGTAAACTCCCTTCTCTTTAGCTTTGTTGGAGTTGCCCTTAGGAGACTTTTGGACATTGTCCTTCCCCTTAGGCTCATTGGAACCCTTGTTTTCCAGGGGCTTATTATTTCTTTTAGCCCCCGTTTGGAAATTGATTCGTGAGGCCACCATAGTATGGTGTATTACCGCGATATGGCACTTGGCCTTTGGGAGTTGACATACTCCTCCATTTCTTCGGTTAAGCCCGCACAAAATTGTTGCTTTTGCTCTCCAAAATCCAACTTTTTAAAGACAGTGGCTTTGAGTTGTAGGTCCCAAAACTTGTCTACATATTTGTGGATGGATTCATTGGGAGAGAGCGTTAAGCTTCGCCATTCGGTGAGTACTTTGGCTTTGGCATCGGTGGCCCAAAATTGCTTCATAATGGAATCTCTTAAAGCTTTCCATGTTCGTGGAGCTTCACCGTTGGCTCGTAGGCTAGACCACCATTGCCTGGCGGACTTTTGAAAGTGCATAGCTACATGGCATAGCTTAGAGGACTCCATGAAGCCCTCATCTCCAAACGCCGCATCAAATTGCTGGATAAAGGCGAGACTTTGTCCGTAGAACCAAAGGTACCATCATAGGTAAGGAAAGAGATGCTCTTCCCTCCCTCTTTGAATTTCTTCAGCTTGGATGACCTCTTCCATGCGGCATAGGATTTCCTATGGCCTCTTCTTTTTGATGGTTCAAAGGTTGCACCATCACTTTCTTCAGAAGGTGAAGAATTTGAAGAAGGTGGAGAAGAGGGTGACCTCTTTCTCGCCTTTTTCTTGTCTTGATCTTCATCGTCTTTACCATCACTTTCATAAGAGGAAGAGGATGAAGAAGATGGAGAAGAGGGTGTCCTCTTTCTCGCCTTTTTCTTCTCTTGCTTTTTATCATCCCTCTTTGAATTATGGCGTGGAGAAGAGTGTGATGGTCTTCTCCACTTTGGTGGTGATGGAGAGCGTTTAGCCCGCCGTCTTCGTGGAGCCATCTCCGCCGAGGTGGCGGGAGACTCACTTCTTTCTCGTTCCTTCGGTGGAGGCTCTTGAGTTCTCCTTTACGAAGGAGATGCATCATCAAGAAGTAAATTCTTGAGCCCTTCGTAAGAATTCTCTTCTTCTTCCCGAATCGGAGAGAGACCTCTTTTGGGAGTCTCACAAGGAGGCTTCCTAGGTGTTCTCTCATCATGGTGATGAGCTTGGAGAATCCAGTGAGCACGGAGCTGCCGTTGCACTTCGCTTTGGAGAGATGGATTGCCCATGGCTTGTTGAAGCCTAGAAACAAGATAGTTAACAAGCATTGAAGCATCATTAGTAGCTTGCTCATGAGCAAAATCAAAGTTATCAACATTAATTTCACTCTCTTTACTATTGTCAGCCATTCTAACAACTTTTAGGTGTAAACTTTTTAGGTGTACTTTGGCACTTCAAGCCCTAGTTGCTACTCCTCTTTACCCCTTTAGAAAAAGCACTCAAGCTACTGTACCCACGGCTCGAATACCATTAATTGCAAGGAATAGAAGAGAGGGTCTTTCGACATCAAAACAGCACCGGCTCCTGTCAAGATTCTAATAGCTCAATAGTGGTTAAGCCGTAGGCAAGCCCCGTAGGACTCCACTATTAAGACCATAGCTCTCGATGGTGATGCCCCGTTAACTGCACGAAGGCAGGCGCACTGCAAGGCTGAAAAATCCCTATTCTACTTACTCACAGGAAATTAATAATACCAACCATTTATAGCTAGCTTGAGGACCTCCCTTCTTGAGCAAGAAAAGAGAAACCTTGTGCTCTGATACCAATGTAACATTTAATGGCCTAGTAACTTGTGTGTGTAGCGGAAATTAGCATGAACATAGTGGGCATTTCATTAGAATAGATTCCTAATGAGAATTACAAGAGTGCTTGGGTGGAGAGAGCAACAAAAAGCATAACACCTAGTTAGATAGCATCAACAATACTTTCAAAAGAGAGAGAAATTAAGCTATTGACAATAGTTGAGGACCGGATTTGCATGGAGCCGCGGTCCCCCCTCCAAAAGGCTTTGTATTATGGTTTCTCCCATCAAGAGAGACATTGTACAATACAATTCTTTGTGTTCCTTCAAGACTAGCTAGTGCAATGAAGATGAAAGCTTCATGCACTAAGCAAAAAACTTAGTAAACACAACTTTAATTATCCCCGTTCTCAGACCCAAGACCTCACACACCTTCGAAGATGGTGAGAGATAGCAGGGTATGAGAGTAGATTGAGAGGAAGAAGGAGTATCTTACGAGAAAGATGTACATCTCCTCACATAATCACTCATATTAGCATACCTTTAGCTTAGTAATTAGCTTGGTAGAGGAGATGAGCATGCATTGAAGCTTGGCTCTTGGTTGGATTTGCATCCACAAGCCAAGAGTGTGTCGATGTAGGCTTCTATCTCACAAGCTTGGAGTAGGTGATGAGCTCTCCATTAAAGCTTGGGAAGAGATAGTCTTCTCTTTCTTCACACATGAGATTCTATGAGTGTGTGTGATAATGCCTTGCAAAAATAAGCCCCCTCTCTCTCTTGGGCGAGCCCTCTTGCTATTTGCTCTTGCAGGCTCCCCATTGGACCTCCCCAAGTCAAGCCAATGGCTATTAAGCAGCATAAGTGATAGCCTTCTGACATGTGTCCCCCTTTCCCCTTTTGTGAGAGCTTTAGGTAATTTAATAATTAAACTAAACTCTCATTGGACCCCTTTGCCTCCTGGCCAATAGGAATCAGGCAAGCCATTGGGCTTCTGAATGCTCATTGGACCCCTTGGGAGACTGTCCAATAGTCTTCTAGGAGACTTAATTCTCATTGGTTCTTTTATTAAGCGTTTTTAAAATTAATTAGGCTAAATTTACTCTAGCCTAATTCTGATTGGTCCACTTCAAGGGTCATCCAATAGGAATTAAGTACACCTTGTGGGCATCTGGCCTAGGGAGCTGACATGTGTCCCTCATTCCCTTTGTGTAAAGGGAGCTTATGTGTGTGTGTGTGTGTGTGTGGCCTTCTCTCTCATCCCCTACTTTCTAGGCTCACCCCCTCCTATGTAGGGATATTCAAAAACTTTTTAGTTACACACAAAGCATCCAATTTCCCCTAGGGTTGACCTTTGGACACAACCTTTGAATTTTGGAACCTTAGCATTTTGGAAGTCTTAATGGGCTGAACCTTAGGGTCTTTTTAGCCCATTGTTGCACATGACTCTTTTGCAGATGGCCCCCCCTTTGGATCCCTATTTTCCCTCCTTTGGATCCCTATTGTGGCCAGTCTGCTAGCTTAACCAATATTCTAGCTTTTTCTCCCCTGACACTTCCCCACATTAGATGATCAGTTTAATATGAGAAAATCATTTAGGAGAATTAGATATTGATTATTATGACAATCCCATCGTTTCCATGATGGTACATTCTTCCCGCAAGCATTGTGTAATTTCATGCTTGTCTAACGTCTTCCACCGTGTGTTTGTCATCAAGATTCATTCCATATGTTAGCAAACAGAATAATTTGCTCTGACCATTTCGGTACCATCTCTATATTAAACAGGTATGCATCTGGGAGATCATCATCTACCCCAATAGCTTTTTCGCCATGTAGTAATCGAGAAAGGTGGTCTGCTCTTTGATGAGTTTTTCCTTTCTTAACTACTACCGCAAAATCAAACTCCAACAACACAATGAACCATCTTACAATTCGTCCCGAGTTACAAGGTTTGTTTACTAAGTACAAGAGTGCGTGATGATCCACAAAGAATGTGAATTTGTTCGTGAGTAAGTAATGCCGAAATTTCTTTACTGCATATATCATACCCAATCCTTCTCTTTCAGTGGTAGTATAATTCTTTTCTGCACTGTTGAGTTGTCTACTAGCATAACTAACTGGAAAATCCGTATTACCCTCCCCTGGTTGTGCTAATATACAGCCATTGCAAATGCCGAAGCATCTACATGTATATGGAAGATCTTTGACCAATCTGGTGCTTTTAGAATTGGTGCAGATACCAATGCATCTTTTAGCTTCTGGAATGACTCCTCACATTCATTGGTCCAAATGAAGAGCCTGATTAGACTATACAAGGGTTTTGCTATTACAGCGTACATGTAGATAAAACGTCGGTAGTATCCACAATGTCCCATAAATGATTGTACCTCTCGTACAGTGTTTGGTCTTGGCAATTCTATGACCACCTTTACCTTGTCTTCATCAGCGGTAATTCCATTAGCCGATACTATGTGGCCTAAGATTTTACCTTGTCGTACCATGAATACACATTTTTCTGGGTTGAGGCAAATCCTATACGTTCTGCATTTTTCGAATACCTTTCTAAGATGATCTATATGGTCTTCTCTCAATAGAGAATAGACACACAAGTCGTCCATGTAAATATCCAAGAATATTCGCAAGTATTCTTTAAAAGCGTGTGTCATTAATCTCTGAAATGTGGCTGGAGCATTGGTCAAGCCAAATGGCATTACTCTAAATGCATATATGCCCCATTCTGTTGCAAACGCCGTTTTGTATTGATCTTCTAGTTTGACCCCCAATTGGTTATAACCAGAGAATCCGTCCATAAAGCTATAGGCTTGCTTGCCTGCTACTCGTTCCAGGACGTGTTCAGTGATAGGAAGAGGATAGTTGTCCCTTCTTGTTGCTGCGTTTACCTTCTTGAGATTCACACACACTCGTAATTTCCCGTTTTTCTTGGGTACCACCACTATCGGGGACACCCAGTCCGTGTGTTCTATCTCATAAATAAATTCAGCCTCCATAAGTTTGTCTATCTCTTCCTTTATCCTTTTGGCGAATGTCTCATTATATGTGTATGGATGTTGTTTGCTTGGTTTTGCATCAGACTTCAGAGGGATTGAATGTTCACAAATGTTAGGATCCACCCCCTTCAAATCTTTGTACGACCATGCAAATACATCTCAAAATTCCTGTTGGAATTAGGGTTGCAGAGAAACACACACAGCTTGGAGAAGACGAAGGAAGCTCAAGGCACACAATAGAGAGTGTGTTACTTAGTGTGCAATGGAAAGATCGATAGCCCTAGAGTGATGGGCATATATATAATGCACGGGGGAAAAAACCTCCTAAAGAGGGAAAAAATGCCCCGGCGGTCCTAGTGTGTTCACACACATCACTACCACATGTATATGGTAACAAATCCCCCCTGGAGTGATGCGGTGAATGAGAGCTGGCACATGAGTAAAGGGAAGCGCCATGCCCTGAGGACATGATTAGTCTGTTAAAGAATATGATGTTAAAGAATATGTCCATTGTGCTATGGGCGGCTGGACACTGACTACACTATGTTGTAAATATACTTTGGATAATAGTTCAAAAGAGAAGAAGAGAAGAGCAACTCGTTGAATGGCTGCTGCAGGGTAACGATTGTGTGTGTGTCTCGATGTGTGTTGGTGTGTGTGTGTAGTCTTCTTTCCTACCTTCTCCACCACCTGTGCACTCTACAAAGTGGTATCAGAGCTCAGTTTGAGGAGCTACAGTCAATACACAGGTTTCCGCAGCTCTGGAAAACAGCAAAAAAAGAGAGGTTTTTTGGTCATAACTCCCTCACCCGAACTCGGAATACAGTGATCCAGGAGTCTATCTTTATGTTTTTGGGCGTTCCGGACGCATTGGCATACTCAGATTTGCCAAAATCTGCAATTTTCTATAGCAAACAGCCAGCTCACACAAGCATAGGAGATGTCCAGTTTTGCACTCGGCAGTAGATTTACAGGTTACAGGTGAAGAATTCAGCATTTACACAGGTTTTGGAGAGTGACATAGAGCTTTTGCATCATGATATTGTGTTATCAAAGATTATGTTTATTTGTTGTGGGTCCGTTATGGACAGCCGCCTATGTAAGAAAGGTTGTGGGAAGAAGTTGAGGCGGTTATATTGTCAGATTGAGTACTTTGTGGTTATGTATGGATATGCGGTCAATGTATTTTGGAAAATTGCAGCCTTTGTGAGGGTCGAGTGAGGTTTTTTGAAGCCTTGACTTGGGAGCTTTGGTACCTTGGCAAGGTGGATTAGGTACTGGAGCGAACCCCCGACTAGCCTCGCGAAAGACCTCATATGTCGTTTACGACTATGGGAAGAAGGTGGATGTATGGATATGTGGTACAGGACAGCGTATGGATTGCATTTGCATACAGGTCCATGTGGACATTGTTTTAGAGTATTTATGCATAGTACTGAGTCAGTCTGTGGCAAAGAGAGTCAGTGAATTTTCCCTTGGCAGTGAGAGATTTTCTGTCAGTGTTTATGAGCACTTTGGTTAAGATTTTCACTTGAGATATTGTCCAAATACAAATGAAACTCTGCTGAAATTTTGTCAAAATCCTTTGAAAGAAATTGAGACAGTGAAGATGGCAGAAAGTTCAACTCAAGTCACACAGATTGTTGGAGAGAAGCTGACCAGAGAGAACTACAGCATATGGTCTTACAGGATGAAGAACTTTATCATGGGCAAAGGTTTATGGGATTATATTACAGGTGAACAAGAGTGTCCCGAGGTTGGTCTGGAACCAAATAGAGAGAATGTTGAAGCACATAAAACATGGCAAGCAGGAGTAAAAGCTTACAAGAAGTGGATCGAGAATTCAAGGAAAGTGATGCATTGGATTTCACTATGCATTAGTAACTTCTTTATACCACATGTGAAGAAGGCTCAATCTCCAAAGGAAGCATGGGAGATACTAGCAAGAATGAACAGCTCCAATACAGAACCACGAAAAGTTCACTTGAAGCAAAGGTTACATTGTGTATGGCTAGGAAATAGATCCATATCAGATTATGTGACAGAGATAAAGCAAATACAGGAAGATCTTGCGTTAATGTTGAAGTTCCAGATGATGACTTAGTTTCAGTGACATTGAATGGTTTGGGACCGGAATACAAGTCATTGGATACATCTATATCTGTTCGAGGACACATGCCTGATTTTGAAGAGTTAGTAAACCTTTGTTTGCAAGAAGAGGTGAAGTTAGGCAAGTCAAGTCCTTCTACATCAAATAACAATTCCAGAGATCAGGTTTTTTACTCTAGAGGTCGTGGAAACAATAGAGGTGGAAGAGGAAACTATGGTCGTCGAAACAATGTTGGAAGAGGTCAATGGCAAAACCAACAAAGTCAAAGTTACAACGATTATAGCCAAAGAGGCAGGGGGAGAGCCCGAACTCGTGGACGTGGAAGTGGACGATTTGTACATCCTCAAAGAGATGGATATTGTAACAGATGTGGCATTTATGGTCACTTTGAAAGAGAATGTTACACAAGGCTAAATCAAAATCGTGATCGTGGTGGAAGAGGCCGAGGTTATGGCAGACATGGAGGAAACTTTGTTGGATACAATCCTCATGATCAAAATATATATGACAATAGGTCGAGTGGACATTTATTTCCTATGGAGCATGTTGTTGAAAGCATGGTGGAGCCACATCATACAGATGATTGGTATTTAGATAGTGGTGCCACAAATCATATGACATATCATGGTGAATGGTTTGACAGAAAAGAGAAGTTAGAAGAGGATGAGTTTGTCACTATAGGTGATGATACTATGCATTGGATTACACATGTTGGTTCAGTTCCATTGCTAGAAAAAGACGGGACATACAACACATTGGGAGATGTTCTAAATGTGCCTTCAATCACAAAGAATTTAGCATCAGTTGGACAAATGACAGATCAAGGGTTGCAAGTCCGTTTTAATCGTTATGGATACTTCATAGAGGAGTTTCACAAAGGCAGACCAGGCAAGATATTGGCACGTGGAAAAAAGAAAGGTCGCTTGTTCTCATTGGAAGCTGGATCAGGCACTCAAGATGATTGGGCAAATTTATGGCATAAGAGAATTGGTCATGTCAATTTTAGAAGACTAAAGCATATGCAATCAAATCAAATTGTATGTGGATTACCAAAGTTTGGCAGATTGAATTTTGATCATGTTTGTGAAGCTTGTCAATTTGGAAAGCAATCTCGTTTACCATTTCCAAAGAGGGGGAGAATTAGCCAAAGTCCTTTGGAAATTGTTCATTCAAATATTTGGGGACCTTGTGATCATGCTACACCAAATGGTTGTCGATATTTTATCACATTTACGGATGATTACAGCAGAATGACATGGGTTTACTTTCTAAAGGCAAAGTCAGAGGCATTTGAGGTATTTTTGGAGTTCAAAGTTATGGTTGAGAAAGAGAATGGTTGTCAAATTAAATGCCTACGTACAGATGGAGGGGGAGAGTACATGTCACACAGTTTTGATGATTACTTGCGTGAACAAGGCATAAGAAGACATATTACTTGCAGATACACACCACAACAAAATGGAGTTGCTGAGAGAAAGAATAGAGTCATAGCAGAGATTGCAAGAGCCATGATGAATGAGATGAATATGCCATTAACATATTGGGCTGAAGCAGTTCATACAACAATACACATTATGAATCGAACACCAATAGCTGCCATTCATGAAATTTCACCTTATGAGAGACTTTATGGGATCAAGCCAACAGTTTCCTACATGAAAGTTTTTGGATGTGTTTGCTATGTTCATGTGCCAAATGAAGCAAGAAAGAAGATGGAGCCAAAGGCAGTGTAGTGTATATTCTTGGGCTACCCAGTTGAAAAGAAAGGTTACAAGTGCTATGATCCTACGACAAGACAAGTTTATGTCAGTAGAGATGTCAGATTTTGTGAGCATGAACCATGGTATAAACCAAAGCCAGTGATGATAGAAGATGAGTATGAAGAGCAAGAGAATGTGAATCATGTTGTTGATAAGCCAGGACCATCAACAAGAACTATTTCAGGACCACATATGGCAGAGGAGAGTACAGGAAGTGTCAACCCATGGAGTGGTCGTTTGCGAGATAAGAAGCAAGACGAGAAAGGCAAGAAGAAAGTGGTTGAAGAGAGTTCTGGAGATGAAAGCCTCGATGAAGAGCATGGTTTACCACATTTGAGGACACCTGGCAGTAAGCATATTGAGAAATATGTACCCCCATATGCAAGAGTTGAAGAGAAGAGTGCACCACAGTTGAGAAGATCAGAGAGGGTGCGTTATCCAGTTGATAGATTGACATACAACGGTTACATGCGTACACATTATGCATACATGGTTTCACGTGTGCAACATAAAGAGCCTACATGTTTTCAAGAGGCAATTGAAAAATCAGAATGGGAGTCAACTATGGATGATGAGATGGATGCTCTTATAGAATGACACTTGGGATTTGGTTCGCTTGCCAAGTGGAAAGAAAGAAATTGGTTCAAAATGGGTATACAAAGTCAAGTGCAAGTCATATGGTAGTGTGGAAAGATACAAAGCGAGGCTTGTTGCTAAAGGTTATGCACAAAGAAAAGGTCTTGATTATGATGAGACGTTTAGTCCAGCTGCAAAGATGACAACAGTCAGATTGGTGATTGCAATGGCAAGTATGTTCGGTTGGAATTTACGGCAAATGGATGTGGATAATGCATTCTTGAATGGTGACTTGGAAGAAGAAGTTTATATGATACAGCCAGAGGGTTATCAACATCCAGAGTTTCCATATTATGTGTGTAAGTTGAAGAAAGCATTGTATGGTTTGAAGCAAGCATCTAGAGCTTGGTGTGAAAAGATAACATAATTCTTGAAGAAGATTGGATTTAAACAGTCTACTGCTGATCACTCATTATTTTTGAAGCATGTTGATGGAGAGATCGTCGTTATTGTTATCTATGTTGATGACTTGATTCTCACTGGAAGTCATGCTGAGCAAATTTTGCATGTCAAGAAGAGTTTGTTGAGAGAATTCAACATGAAGGACCTTGGTGAGTTGAGATATTTCTTGGGAATTGAAATTTTCAATACTTTATCAGGAATTTGGATGATACAAAGACAATACGCGTTGGATATGCTTGAGAAGTATGGAATGACAGCGTGCAAACCAGTTGATACACCTCTTGATCAAAATGTGAAGTTGTTTGATGATGGACATTACATTGAGGATGTCACTATGTATCGCAAGATGGTTGGAATCCTTATTTACTTGACAATAACAAGGCCAGATTTGAGTTATGCAGTGGGTGTTGTGAGTCAATTCATGCAAAATCCATGTAAAAGTCATCTTGATGCAGTGAGACAGATTATGAGATATGTGAAAGCCACTGTCAGTTATGGAATGTTTTATGAAAAGAATGGGAAGCTTTGTCTTTATGGTTACACAGATGCAGATTGGGCAGGAGATTTTATGGATAGAAGATCTACAAGTGGTTATGCATTTTCCATTGGCAATGGCATGATACGTTGGAGTAGCAAGAAGCAATCAACTGTAGCATTATCAAGTACAGAAGCTGAATATCGTGGAGCAGCTTTGGTAGCATGTGAAGAGTCATGGTTGAGAGTACTTATGGTAGAATTTGGTTTTGACTATCTTGACAGTGTCATTATATATTGTGACAATATTAGCAGCATCATGTTGGCAAAGAATCCAGTCTACCATGCTCGCACTAAACACATTGAGGTACATTATCACTTCATTAGAGAAAAAGTTTTGGCAAATGAGATTGATTTGGTGTATGTGAAGACAAATGATCAAGTTGCGGATATATTCACAAAAGCTCTTGGAAAGGAGAAGTTTTGCTACTTTCGTGAAGCATTGGGAATCCATCATATGCAAGCTCACTCTGAGCTTGAGGGGGAGTGTTAAAGAATATGTCCATTGTGCTATGGGCGGCTGGACACTGACTAAACTATGTTGTAAATATACTTTGGATAATAGTTCAAAAGAGAAGAAGAGAAGAGCAGCTCGTTGAATGGCTGCTACAGGGTAACGATTGTGTGTGTGTGTCTCGATGTGTGTTGGTGTGTGTGTGTGTGTAGTCTTCTTTCCTACCTTCTCCATCACCTGCGCACTCTACATAGTCCACAAAGGGGAGTAAGCCCAAAGCTTTGCGGAAAGCTTCAAGCTTCTCACGAGACAATGCCTTTGTGAAAAGATCTGCAAGGTTGTCCTGTGTTGGCACATAAGCCAAGCTGATCTCTCCTGCTGAGAGCCTCTCCCTGACATAGTGGTAATGCACCTCAATGTGCTTTGTGTGAACATGAAAAACTGGGTTCCTCGCAACTGCCAATGCGCTCTGACTATCAGTGTAGATAGTGTTGGCAGTGTCCTATCCAACACCCAAATCAGCCATAAGGCGTCTGAGCCATACACACTCAACCGTAGCTGTGAAGACTGCCCTGTACTCAGCCTCACAACTCAAAGTGGCCACAGTAGGTTGCTTCTTGCTCAACCATGATATACATGAACTGCCAAGCATGAAACAAAAACCACTTGTGGACACTCGCGTGTCAAAACAACCAGCCCAATCTGAGTTCGAAAAAGCATGTAAGTCTGGCGGCAATGATCCCCCCTTGTGATAAAACAAGCCAAGATGTAAAGTTCCACTAAGGTAGCGGAAAATCCTCTTGACAGCCTGCCAATGCTTAGACCCTGAGCTATGCATAAATCTGCTGACCTGTGAGACTGCAAACTGAATATCTGGCCTCGTGTTGCATACATAAATGAGGCAGCCAACAACAGTTTGGTAAAGAGTGACATCAGCAGGATCACCAGCATCATGTAGACTCAACTTCAAACTTGTTTCCATGGGAGTGGCAATAGGTCTGCAATCCTCAAGTCCAAACTTACATAGCAATGTCTCTATGTAACTTTTCTGACACAAAGCAATACCACCATCACACTGCTTAAACTGTATACCCAAATAATGATGCAACAGCCCCAAATCTTTCATCTTGAAAGTAGCATTCAAATCAGCCTTAAATTCAGCAATATATCTCTCATTTGGTCCACTGATCAGCAAATCATCAACATAAAGAACCACAATGAGAAGTACATCACCCTCACGCTTAACATACAATGTGCTTTCTGTTGGACTGTTACGAAAGCCTTGTTTGACCAAATGAGTGTCAGCTTTCTCATACCAAGCACGAGGAGATTGCTTCAACCCATACAAAGCCTTGTTACATTTGCGCACTTTGTCCTCTTGTCATTTTATGACAAAACCGCGAGGCTGCGTTACATAAACTTCCTCAAATATGTCACCATTCAAGAAAGCAGTAACAATGTCTGATTGATGTACATCCCAACCAAAATGAGCTGCCAATGCACATAGAAAACGAACAGTAGTCATACGACAAGTGGGAGAAAAAGTCTCTTCATAATCTATGCCCTTTTGCTGTGCATAACCCTTTGCAACAAGTCGAGCCTTATGGCGATCAATCTCACCATCCGGCTTGTGTTTCAACTTGTAAACCCACTTCGTACCAATGGCCTTTTTGCCAGGAGGCAAATCACATAAAGTCCATGTGTCATTTTCTATAAGTGCATCATATTCTGATTGCATGGCAGCCATCCAATTTTCTGAATTTTGTGCTTCATCAAAAGTCAGAGGCTCCTCAACATCATGTAACCTAGACACAGCCAAAGCATAACAATCTGATGCATAAGATGCATGGCGAGAGCCTGAACGAGTACGACTAGACAAAGGTACATCCAATTTACTATCACACAAAGTGTGCACCAGCCATTTTGGCATACCTCTAGCCCGCTCATTTTCAGCCATTTCCTCATCAAGTACATCATGTACATCTGCATCAATAATAGGCTGATCTAAAACATTTTCAGAAACCCCCATAGGCTGTACATTTTCCTCATTGGAACTTACATTCGTATATCCACCATTGAAAAGAGGCAACAAAGTGTCATAAATGTCCTGTGAGTTTACATTATTGTCTCTAGTACATGACATCAAGGGCTGAACAGAATCTTCCACAAACACTACATCCCGTGAAACCAGAATACGTTTTGTTTGCGGATGATACAGCCTGTAACCTTTGCTTTCAGAACTCTAACCAACAAAAATACATTTGACAGCCTTATCATCCAATTTTTTGCGCTGCACTTGTGGCACCAAAGCATATGCCAAACATCCAAAAACACTCATGTGCTCAATAGAAGGCTTTCTATCATGCTATGCTTCATATGGAGTAATAGACTGCAAAGCTTTCGTAGGACACCTATTAAGTACATAAGTGGCACACATAATGGCCTCAAGCCAAAAAGAATGCGGCAAAGCTTGACTTTTGACCATACATCGTGCCATTTCCGTCAGTGACCTGTTTTTCCTCTCAGCAACACCATTTTGCTGAGGTGTATAAGGCACTGTACATTGGTGTTTTATCCCATGACTAGCCAGAAATGCATTAAATTCATGAGACATATACTCCCCCCCTCGATCAGAACGGAGGGTGCCCATAGTACATTTCGAGACATTTTCAGCCATAGCCAAAAATTGTTTGAAGCACATAAAATTGTTTATACAGCCCATGGCACAAAAGGCCAGATGCAACAATTTCATCACCAAAACTGAGATCATGAACTGTACATCTGTCATCCACAAATTTGACTACAAGTCCAAGTCTAGCAAGTGCGGATACAGACAAGAGATTCTTCTTGATCCCAGGTACATAAAGTGCATCAACAAGTGTGAAGGAACTGCCGTTAGCAGCAGTGAGCACAATCTTTCCAACTCCCTGAACTGGATAAGAGGCGTTGTTGGCACAAGTGACCGAATTCCCATGAGGGACTGACTCGAGAGAGGTAAACAATTCACGATGTGAGGTAATGTGCTTTGTGGCACCACTGTTGAAATACCACACATGTGAATCTGCAGCAACTGACAAGCATGCATCATGGACAGCACGATTGTAAGTGCACTCTGCGCTAAAAGCCCATTCTGCATCAACATCAGCAACACAGTCTCCTTTCACAGAAGACTCAACAATGGCTGCATTTGTAGTGGAACCAGCATTTGCAGTGGAACCACCCTCTTTCTTCTTAGCCTCTTTGGCCTTCAACTTAGGACACGACTTGATCAAGTGATCATTGGCTTTACAATAATGGCAACGCATCTTCTTTTTTCCCTTATCACCAGAATTTCCAGACGAAGTGCTGCCAGCAGAAGCATTAGGAACATAAGTTTTGCCACTCGCAGTAGAACCATAAGAAGTGGCTGCATTGCTGTTACCACCCTTTCTTTGAGAAGCAATAAAAGCCTGTTCAACTGCATGCTGTCTAGTCCTGTTTTTTCTGGAAAGTGACTCTTGCAACAGCAATGTGCATAATGCATCAAACTTGACAACTTCAGGATTTCCTTGGGTCATAAGTCTCCAAGTACTAGCAAAAGTCTGGTAGGAATTTGGTAAGGCATCAAGAACAGTCTGCACAAGGGAACTGTCTGAAATGACTTCACCTGCAGAAATAAGTTTCTCATTGATATCCTTGACACTAGCAAGGAAAGTGTCCATATCATCTTCCTCATGCATAATCTTCGATTCCATCTCTTTACGCAGCAAAGCAATTTTAGCCTCATTGCGGCTTGCATAAAGACCTGCTAAAATATCCCAAGCCTGTTTTGTAGATTTTGCTGAACGGATGTGAGGAACAATGGTGCGCTTCACAGACAACGCAATCAATGCATGAGCCTGCGCATCCTTAACATCCCCACGAGCTTGTTCTGCCGTAGGCAAAACAACTCTAACAGCTGCAATCCTTGCAGCAAGACCTGCAACATCCTCAACATGGCCTACATCCTCAGAACTAGGACGTACATCAATGCCCTGCACAATATTCCAAACACCTTTTGACACAAGAACATGTTGCATCATATAAGGGCCACATAGGGTAGTTGTCCCCATCCAACCTGTCCTCAACAGCAAACATCTTGAACACATCTGTGTTGTTGTTGTCAGCCATGGTAAATGCTGCACCTGATGTGAAAACTGCCCGAAAATAGGAGAAACGGAACGGGAACAACCTGTGCTATATAGCACAAACCGTAGAAGACTATAAGGTACTGAAATCGGAGAAAGTGAGCAGGCGTGTGCTGGAGCAGCTGGCGACTAAGCCCGGGAGGGCGTGACCTGCTCTGATACCAATTGTTGGAATTAGGGTTGCAGAGAAACACACACAGCTTGGAGAAGACGAAGGAAGCTCAAGGCACACAATAGAGAGTGTGTTACTTAGTGTGCAATGGAAAGATCGATATCCCTAGAGTGATGGGCGTATATATAATGCACGGGGAAAAAAACCTCCTAAAGAGGGAAAAAATGCCCCGGCGGTCCTAGTGTGTTCACACACATCACTACCACATGTATATGGTAACAATTCCTTAAGTGTTTTGATCAGTAAGTCCTCTTCTTCCCGACCTAGATCTGTGGCAATGTAATCAGGTGGAGGACTTTCTCCTGGCTCTGCTAAGTCTATTTTCTTGGCGTTCTCTAGCCCATCGTAGGACTCGTTTGATTTAGGCTCCCTCATTGGTTGTTGAATCACCAATCTTCTTTCCTGAATGGTGTACTTACAATAGTGAGGAGGTACATCTATCTTTTTACTCCCATCACTAGCGTTCGTTCCATTGCTACTTTCCATTTCAGTTGTCCATACATTTCTAATTTTTTGTTTCAACTCATTGTATCTCGTTTTTCGTTCAATTCTCGTCATAATTGGACCATCAAAGACATTCAGTTTTTCTGTTGCAACTCTTTTTTTTGCTTTGCTGGTTTTCTTAGGTTTAAACAGTCTGGACTTAAATCCTGAGTCTTCAACAACCTTAAGAAGTCTTCCTGACACTTTATCCTTAGCACAATCAACATCATGAATGTTCATAAGGAAATGTGTCTTACCCCTAAACTCCGGCATGGGTCTCAGCCTGGTTGGTAGACTGATAGGGTGTCATTTACTCTTGTATCTTTTTTGGCGTCTCTCACTTTGGTTTGGGAAATTGTAGAAGACGTCATTATCTTGATCTTGATTGTCGTCTCCCTCCGTATTTTCCTACTTCTCGTCATCCACATTATCCTTGTTTTTCACTTTGATCAGAAGAATCATAAATTCTTCTCCCTCCTGCTTGATTTCTTTAGTGGGGATGTCCACATAGCCCACTATCTTAATCTCAAGTTTCGTTTCTGTTTTATTGATCCTCATATTCTCAGTATCTCCATCGTTCTCGTCTTCCTCCACAATTTTGCTCAACATGTAGTATGGTATGATATCGTAGCCATTCTTGTCACAAAATTTGGTGGGAGTGACTTCATTGACACATACATCCAATGTAGCCAAAATTTGAGACCATTCTAGGGGTTCGAGCTTCTCTTCAGGAAAAGGTTCTCGTATATAGGCATCGTCTTCCAAGATCCTCTCTAGTGTCCTTTCATTGTGGTCAAATTCACTACATTGAGATGCCCCACACATCCATATCTCCTTTTTCTTACAGAGCCACGCTGGGACTTCTGATCCACTAATGGTGGCTGAGTCAAATTCTTCCACTTGGATTCTCGTGACATCATGGTAGCTATGATTTTTCATGTTTACTCGTGTAGTAGTTTCAGCATGTCTTAGATACAAATAATCATACCCCCAGTCCTGCACCATTTTGAGTTTCCTCATGAACGGCCTACCAAGGATAATTTCATAGTTGTTCTTCTTGCCGAAATCTACTATGGCAAAGGTATGTTTGTACTTTATGCCACAGGAAGATACCACAATTGCCTCAAGAAATCCTATAGGCCTTTCTATGTGCCCATCCGCCAATTGCAATTTCATTCTAGTTGTTCGTATTGCTGGTTTTCCCCATCTTTCCCATAGCATTTTGGTCACAATGGCAATGCCACCTCCGCTATCAAGTATGGCCTTAGTCTCTATGCCGTTATACTCAACTGGTAGGGTTGTGTTGCCGTCTTCAACCTCACAATACTCTCCGACCTTGTTGAGTGGCACTGGTCTAGTGTTGACTTTCTTCGGTTTTGTGTCATTAAGCTCGGTTTCGAAGAACTTAAGAGGCGTCCTCATACCAAATTTTTCAAGACATTTGCCCACTTCCGTCCACATGCTTGGCCTAATTTTTAACAATTCTGCCAATGTGATTGTACACTTGACCGGAGTGGTCAACAAGTCTGTCAAGATTTTAGTGTCCAATTGATTTGACCCGCCTATTCTTTGAGAAGGTACTCTTCGAATTTTTGACCTTGCCTCATAGTCCCCCATATATGGTGGCAAAGTTCTGAGTGATTCTGGTCTACTATCTTCGGATGCAACTGAACCATTATCCCCTTGAAATGATTTAACGTCTAAATCCCATGGAGGCTTATTCAAGTTCAACTCCGAGAAAGGCGCTGACTCAACTGTTTTTGTCTCATATTTTTCTTGAGCTTTTCTCACCGTTTCCCATAGCTCTTCAGGCCAATTTTCTTCCACAATAGGGGTATATGGTGGAAAATCTTTCAGTGATTCATCAGTGCTATTAGGCACGTCTCTTGCATCCTCTATATCCGGCAAGGATTTAACG
This sequence comes from Adiantum capillus-veneris, assembly GCF_014529385.1. Classification (NCBI taxonomy): domain Eukaryota; kingdom Viridiplantae; phylum Streptophyta; class Polypodiopsida; order Polypodiales; family Pteridaceae; genus Adiantum; species Adiantum capillus-veneris. The sequence goes on along the minus strand of NC_140934.1, from coordinate 120,784,026 downwards.
TTTTCTATCTTGTCAGGTATCCTTTGTTCGGTTTTGTGAGGTGTTTCATTGTTTGGTGGTTTGATTACTCTATCTCCCACTTCCATAGGTGGAGGCTCCAGTAAAGCTTATGCAGTTTCAATCAGCTGTTTGCACATCTCTAGTCTCTGTTTTTCTATCTCTGGATATGGATATGTCATCCACCTTTGCTCTAGAGTCTGTCTGTTCTTCAATCTTGCTTCATATGCTTGCAAGATTGCATCTAAGGGTTCATTGATCTTATCTACCAATACCGACCCTCTTGAGCTTGCACTTCTTGGTCCCTCCATTGATTTTAAAGAGTCGGACTCTCTTTACTGTTTAAGTTGCTCTCCAGCTATCGTTAGCTTAGGTTCTATATCTTTTTGTTTTTGCTCACGTCTAGCTTTCATTTTCGCTCTTCGTTCTTTCCAAGGATTATCATGGTTGATGCTAGACTTGTCAGTCTTGATTTCTTCTTGATTTTCATCGTTACTCTTGGGTTGATTGTCATTTTTCCTTGCTTGGGCTCTCATCAAGACCTTAACAGGAATCAGAGTTTCGTTTTCTGACCCTCCACTGGAAGGCAATGCTCCCAACATATTCAAGGTAGTTTTTGCTCCTTTACTCGGATGTTTAGGGCAATCAGGGATCAAGTGAGTAATTCCGCACTCGGTGCAATATGCGTTGACCCTAATGATTTTGTCATGAGGGCAGTCCCTCAGCCAATGGTCTCCACCACACTTGTAGCATGGTCCCTTAGGCTGTTGAGGTGCTCCTCGAGCTCCTCTTTGTTGGTGTGTAATTCTTTGCCCGCTCATGCCTCCGTTGGCTATGAACAGCAATGTTCTTTCATCCAAGCTATATCTTCCTTCCCCCGCTGCCTGTGCAGCAGTTGGTGGTCCTGTATTTCCTATCATGCTCCATGGTTCTGGTGTAGAGGGTTCTTTCGGTGGATAATAGACAGAGTTCGCCGCATATCCATTGGGCTCGTCGTAGTATGCATGCATAGGTACCAAAGCCTTCTCATCCGACTCTGTTACTGTGGGTGTGTATCTTATGACGACTAGTCGTAATCTTGGTAGGGGTGGTTGTTGTCCCAACACTGGTTGTGGTCTTTCTACACCTACAGGTCCTCGTAGGTTGCCTGTTTGATATCTAGGCATCGGTGGGACTCGAGGGGATGTCGCCTGAGCTTGCGGAGCATATGGTCGTTCTCTCACATATCCCTTGTTATAATAACACTCCTCAGTCCCATGGTTTGTCCATTTTTGTTCAATCGCACACCATTTTGGTTGTTTAGCATGTGGTTTGGAATACAAGTTAATCTTTTTAAGCACTTCCTCTACAAGCTGCTCTTGGTTCACCGCTACTTCTCCTTTCGGTGTTGTCTTAGCAGACTTGCTTCCGCTTTGTTGCGAGGAAGAATCATTGTCAAGATCCTTGAACTCACCCTCTTTGTAGACCACACAATTGTACACAAGGTATAGAACCTCCTTGGTTAAATCATTCAACGTCGTGCTCCTTTTCATATGTAAGTCCTTCTGGAGATGTGCATTCCTTAGTCCTTGGATAAATATAAGCATAAGTCTGGACTGAGTTGGTAGTTCTTCCACGGGGCAGAACTTAACATATCTTTTTAATCAAAGGGCTGCCTCTCGCATAGACCTCTCCATCTTTCTGTTTGAATTTATGGATTTGTGAGACTGTGTTATGAGCTATTCCCCTTTGTGAGAATTATTCGATAAACTCGTCAAACACTTCCTCCATAGACTCAAAGTCTCTTCGCTCCACTGAATCAAACCATGTAGCAGCATCATCCTCTAAGGTTAAACCAAATCCTGCAAATTGGGTAGGAAAGTCTAACACCGCTTCAACTCTAATTACACGCACAAAGGCTGCTACATGATCTCTCGGATCCCTGCTTCCTGTATATTTCTTGTTTATCAATTTTTGCACTTGAGAAGGTCTAATTCTACGATGGTCTACAAATCTCATCATGGGATCTCCCCGTCCTACTCGATATACTTCCTCTGGTCTTCTGTAGTGGCCAGGTTCCTCTCCCAATGGTGCTCCTAAGCCATAATTTCTAGCAGTTCTTGCAAGAGATGGTTCATCTCTCCGAACTCGTTCTAGGGGTGGTCTTCCAGGCTCAATTGACCCCTGAGTCTTTGGCTTACTCTCTCCTTGATACTGTGCATAGAGTTGTGGTTCTTGTAAATCCCTTAGCCCTCGTGCGGTTTGATAACCCTCTCGGGTTTGGTCTTGTTCTAATGTAGCACTCTGTCGAAGCCATGCTTGCAATGATGGCTGAGTAGCTGGTTGGTCCTGGTAGTTGAATGTCGGTTGTCGGGTAGAATGTGAGGTAGCATCATACTCTTCTGAAAAGGGATTTGTCGACTTGCTAGGGGTGTAGTTGGCTCTTGGTACTTCATCGGGGATGCTCCCGGAACTGTTGCCTTTTCAACCTCCTCTGGGAGAATACGTTTGTATTCTCGCCCGTACCTATCAACAAAAACAATATCATTCTCCATGGCAGTTTCATAAGAGAATAAGTAAAGAACCTTGTCTTTGCTTAATTCATTTGGGTAGGGTTCCTTGCATCAAAAGTAAGAGACTATTCCCTCCCTTTCATGCTTATAAATCTCCGCATTCTCACTATAGGTTGGTACCCTGGTTGTTTTCTTATCATACATAAAGAGCGCTCTAGGTCGATCAATGTTAGGAGGCGGTTCTTGGGTTTCTGAAACCATTTTCCCTTTTTCCACGTTATCTCCATATCTGTTGTAATCCTCAGGGTTACTAACTATTAGATAATGGTTCCCCTTTTTGTCTCGGAATCTGTCTCCATTATCATAGACTCGAATTATCTCTAGTCTCTGATCCGGTCTTTCTTCAATACAAATACACTTGCGTCCTCGATAGTCATAATAAACTAAGGCTCCCCTCGAGTTTGTTCCTTCCAAGAAGATTATAGTGAACTTGGTTTCGTTTAAAGGATGTAGGGAGGTGCTCCCCCCTGGCATTGGTCCTTCATCGTTGAACCCTCCTAGTTGTTGACTCCCCATCATGAAGAAGGAATTTTCCGACGAAGTGTCAGTATCACTACCCTCTTCAATGATCGGTGCTAATGGGTCTAGTCTTGTCTGAGTTACACTCTCTTCGGTGGACGTGGTGCTTACTTGACTTTTGACACTTTTAGCTCCTGACTTAACAAAGGCTCCCGACCTTAAATACATAAGATGAAAGCTGTGTTGCAAACTTAAATCTTACCTGGACTCCTTCTTGTGCGGCTTTGTGATGATCTCCTCCTGGGATCTACACAAGTATGGTTAGTCTGTTCACAAGGGTTTTCCTTGAATCACAAAAAATATTTCAAGTATGTACAACAACCACTTAGTCAGTCTTCTGGTGGTCCAATTTCAAAAATGAAATGATAACTGGGATCTATATGGAGAGTATGTCCTAGCAGTTTAGCCACAAATTGCAAAATATGTCTGAATCACTATTTTCTTAGTCTATCACGATAGACTGACAATTTTCTCAGCATATAGTCAATTTAAAATTGTGACTTCACCCTTGAGTTCCAGTTACCCTCTATAGCCTATCCCTCAAGTTTTATGAAGTTTGGACACTTGGGTTGGGTTTTGGTTCCAATTTAGTATTTTAGTCAGAGCCTGATTCTCTATCTGGGCCTTAGATTGACTTTCAGTGATCTAAATGCCTTGAAATTTGGTGTGTATGCTATATAGGCTCTGATAAAGCTCTCCCTCTGGAAAATTTGAAAGAAAAGGTCCCCAACAGTAGTTTCCCTGGTCTATCGCGATAGACTTGGCATTTTCTCCATTGTTAGCATTTTTCTCAAGTTTTCTCCACAACTGGTTCAACCTCTCCTTGTGTAGTGCATTGACAAATTTTGGCACTGTTTGGACATATGGTCAAAGCCTTCTTGCCCTTCTCTCTGAATTCAGACTCAAACACCAGTTTTGAAGTTTTGTGGTCAAGATGGTGTTCAGTTTCACTCAATTTTTATGAGTACCCTTGTATTGATGTGTTAAATCTGTGGTATAAAGGTTTTTTCCTTGTTGTTAGTCAATCACCACCTTCATCAGTCTATCGCGATAGACTAGGCAGAGAGCAATGGGGATTTCATTTTTTGTCTTTTTTTGGATAGTTGTATTCTCTGTGCCCATATAAGTCTATCCCCCAAGTTTTATGAAGTTTGGACTTATTTTGACCTTGGACTCAAGCACTTCACAAATTTCACTTTTCTCTTGGCAATTCACAACTCAATTGGGACTTGAAGTGATGCACATTTGATGACACTTCATCTTAAAATTGTGAATATCAGTCGTACCTCATGACACAGTCAGTTTACCCTAGGCTAATGGTTATATCTCTTCTTGGCCTTGTTAGGGTCACTTAGTGTTTTCTTATGAGAATCATGTGTTTCTTTTTGTTGGTTTTGGTAGCAATTTTTATGTTTTCTCAAGTGTTGGATCATAAATTTCAATGTCTACTCTTTTCACCCCCTTCAAGGGTATATGGTGTGCGTTTTGCTTTCAAGGCAAGCAAACAGCCTTATTGTTTCTTCTTTTTGTTCGTTTTTGCGTTTTTACAGCGTTTTTCTACTCTATTTCTACACAAGTATAACAAGCACTCAAAACCAAAAACCATAACTCCACATTATCCTACTTAACTAAATCTAACTAGTCATAGACCCTCGGCAAGACACAGGCTTCCTGGCTATCCACTAGACCTCGGGATACTCTATCCTGGATCTTGTTCTAAAAGTTTAAGCTCTCTCTAGTCGAAACTAAAGTAAGCTAACCATCACACGAGTGACATAGATCTCCCTACTTAAGGTCTTGTGTCCCCGGCAGCGGCGCTAATGTTTTAGGGCATAACTACTCCCCTGTTCATGCTCGCAAGCACGACATAGACAACATACTTATCATCCAATGACATGACTAACCCGTAGGTGCACGTAGGCAATATCGTTAGCTTGTCAGGCTGAGACCAATCTACACATACGCACTTTCATGATGCATCAATCACTAACCCTGGTAGAATGCAACCCACTCTATCCCTAAACTCTCACAACACCGTTTACACCTCCAATGAACTCGGAATTCCATCAAACTTACTAGGCACCATCCTCTCCATAGGATATACTTACCTATAAGTCTAATCTCACTAGATTTGAACCCTAGTTATCTCGATTACAGTCGCGATAGACTCACAGGTCATAAGCCAAAAGTGGGCGAAACCTAAGTCTATGAATATCTATGTGTAGCTAATCTCTTTCTCTTTCCATAGAGCACTTGATTGTTGAAAACAGACACTATTTGTGTTACTTACAAGCAAAACAAGCTCCATGAAGGATCGATCGTGAACAGCTCGAAAATATGAATGAGTGGCCTGGGCGCGTAGCTCTCGGAGAGACTACCGCGATGATGTCGTCAAGTCGTGAATCCGGTGAGGGAGAAACGCGTAGCGAAGAGGATAAGACTCTCTCTCTCTCTCTCTCTCTCTCTCTCTCTCTCTCTCTCAGACTCGTACGTCACAGGATTAATAATAAAAAATGTTATGTTTAAAATGGTTCTAAGGTGACTTTTATACTTGAGTCACCTTAGCTCAAAAATGTACATTGGTTCTCTTCCTCATAATTACAAAGTGGGAAAAAATATGGGTCCTGACTGACTGATTAATCTTTACATAACCCAGACAAGTGGATCAAAATGATAAGACGTCTTTGACATAAAAATGGGAATTTGATAGGCTTTACAAGATGGGCTCATTACAACAATTGGACAAATGGGGATCCAACACCTGCCTTCTCCTCCACATACTTTGGAGTTGCATCCAAACACTCGGCTGCCGAGGGAACTTCCACTGCCACCTCCTCATCAACCTGAATTTATGCGTTGTTCTTCTTGCCTAGCTCTATCTCTATGTTATCAACTTCCTCAATCGGCTCGCTTTCCTATTTATCCTTCTCTTGCACTTCAGTTTTCAGTTTAGCTTCTATGATACCAGAGCCCACACCAGCCTCAGACCCTTTCCCTTCCACTGTGCTGGCATTAGGGCCTTGCTAGCTTTCCTGCGCTTCGGCTTTAGTGTTATCTTCCTCCAAACTGGAGTCTAGAAGCAGTGTCACCCTTTTTGCCTTCCATCGTGTTGGCACCAATGTCATGCAGTACTTCATGCACTGACTTATAAGGATCTTCCTGGAACATGTGACTAGCATCTGACTTGCAGTATCCAGGAAGATCCTTCCGATCCACAGGGGTGTTGGTGTTGTCATGGGTGTCCACACCAAAAGATCCTCTCCCTACATATACACAAAGATGAAAGAGAAGATTAGATCATAAATTCAAATGATATTATAAGCATGTAGTGTCCAACAAAAACACCCCACTTACTCTTTAATAATGACCTCCCTGTAATCCAGGCCTTTGCCTCCGAAGGGATTGCAATGTTGCAAAGTGCCTTCACGCACGTATCTTCCATTCTCAATACACCTGCAAAACACAGTAGATGGTACTGATGCTTGCAGGGAATCTTGAAGGTACCAACCACGTAAGAAGCCTCCAAATCCTCCCCACAGGAAACACAAGAACCAAACACATGTATTGTGTTTTCAGGGTCCACAACATGAGGCCTTGGAGTCAACGTGTGAGTCATCCCTCTCTTCACATCAGCAGAGAGCTTGCTTACAAATTCGTACTAGTCTTGGGTTTCCAGGGACTCGTTGTAGAGCCTGGCATACTCTCTCTGCAAAACAGAATGCTCTCGTAATTTACTTACCAAAACAACCAAGATGCATGGAAGAACATATGCAATAGCAAAAAATTATTGAAAGAGTATCAAAATAGAACAAAACAGTACCTAGCAGGCACCAAAACAGTACCAAAATTAACTGCTAGCAAGGAATAACACATGCAGTACCAAAATATTATTGCATCAGTTACAAAATAGAACCAAGACAATAGCAAATCAAACAATTAGCAAAGAAAACATTATTAGAAGAAAATACCAATGTAGTATCAAGGTACTAGAAATACCAGAAGTACCTAAAGTACCAAAAATTTCAACAGTACCAAAGCAGTTTCAAGCACCAAAAGTACCCAAGTCATACTTAACATTACAGTATAAGACAGTAACTAGAAAGTACCAAAATAAGTAATCAGACTACTCAAAGAGCAGATAAATACCCAGAGTACCAAGGATTGTGCCACATAGCACCCAAGGCAAATCTGTAAACTATATGAGTACCAAAATTCTCAAGGTAGTGCCAAAATGGTCAAAGAGAGTACTCAAGTCATACTCAACATTACAGTATAAGACAGTAACTAGAAAGTACCAAAATAAGTAATCAGACTACTCAAAGAGCAGATAAATACCCATAGTACCAAGGACTGTGCCACATAGCACCCAAGGCAAATCTGTAAACTATATGAGTACCAAAATTCTCAAGGCAGTGCCAAAATGGTCAAAGAGAGAACCAAATAAAATAAATAAGCACAAAAGGTTACAAGGAAAGTACCAAAAGTACCAAAATAGGTTGAAGTACCAAATGTTTCAATAGTACCAAATCAGTATCAAGCACCAAAAGTACCCAAGTCATACTCACCATTACAGTATAAGACTATAACTAGAAAGTACCAAAATAAGTAATCAGACTACCCAATGAACAGATAAGCACCCAGAGTACCAAAGATTGTGCCACATAGCACCCAAGGCAAATCTGTAGAGTATATGAGTACCAAAAATTCTCAAGGCAGTACCAAAATGGTCAAAGAGAGAACCAAATAAAATAAAGAAGCACAAAAGGTTATAAGGGAAGTACCAAAAGTACCAAAATAGGTTGAAGTACCAAATGTTTCAAGAGTACCAAAGTAGTATCAAGCACCAAAAGTACCCAAGTCAAACTCAAAATTACAGTATAAGACTGTAACTAGAAAGTTCCAAAATAAGTAATAAGAGTATCCAATGAACAGAAAAAGCACCCAGAGTACCAAAGATTGTGCCACATAGCACCCAAGACAATATTTGTAAACTATATGAGTACAAAAAATTCTCAAGCCAATACCAGAATGATTGAAGAGAGAACCAATTAAAATAACTAAGCACCAAAAGGTTACAAGGGAAGTACGAACATAGCAGTTTGTGCTCGATTAAATACCCAAATCAGTTTAAAAAGTACCAAAACAGTCCAAAAATAAGCAAACCACTTTCAAAAAAAAATGGAAAGTACCAAGATATTTAAAGAAGATACCAAAGCACTAAGCAGCATGTACCATAGCAGTCCCAAAATAGAATTGAAAAAGACCAAATGATCAGAAAAGCACCAAAAGTACCATGGATTGTGCCATTATAGAATCCAAAACTAAACAAATAGTACAGTGTAAGACTCAAAAATTAGAAACAAGGAAGTACCAATATAGTACCAAGTAGTTCAAATGAGTACCAAATGAAATGAAGCAGCAGCATAAAGTACTAAGGTAAGTTCCATCACTGCCCTTAGTGTTAAATAAAAGTACCAAAACAGTAAGAGAGAGTTCCAAACTAGTCCAAGATAGTACTAAAACCCATAAAAATGTCAGCAAATAAACGAGTCAAGAAGTGAAACATGCCAAATCACCAAACCTTGTGCAGAATAAAAACTTTCAACAGTCGTACACAATGCAATAAGCCAGAAATACAATACCTCCTGCTGTTCAACCTCAGCTTGGAGCTTCTTGATATTTTCAGAAACCCCGTGCCGTCGTAACAAGCGCCGACTTGCTCCCACCAACTCAGCCTCCACCTCTCTGATCTCTTCATCAGGGATAGGTATTTGCTGCCGCAACACACCGATGCACGCCTCCAGGGTATCAATATCCTCCATCAAACTTTTCGCCACGCCCTCTTTACCCTCATACACCAGTAGATAGCTGGTCCCTGTTTGCTTGAATAGAGGCCTTCAAGTCTGTTAGTTTTGATGACCCTGGATGTGACACCTGCTTTTGGATTCTTTGGAGCAATGCCTCTAAGTCAGGTAGGTAGTCAACCATTGCCCCTCTGACACCTTGCTCTGGTTCTGTGCAGATGTTGCTGCCACTTTGAGTCATGCGGGCCTTCTTAGCTGGCTGCGGGACAATTCCAAGGGAGGAAGCATTTTGCTTCCTCCATGTCTCAACTTTACGGTCAAGACCGCCAGTCCTAAATGATATCATCTGCAACACTCCTTCCCCAAACCGGGCCCATGCTATTCTATGCCTTGTTGGGTCTTTTCTCGTTGCATCACATTTCTCGAACGCATAACCCTTAGCAAATTTGGTGGTCAGTTCACCGCATGAAGGAGGTCCCTGATAAACTTTGGAGAATAGAAATCTGCAGTCATCCACCAGATGTGGCTACAAATGATTTAAATAAATTTTGATGTTCTTTTGGAACTTGTACTTGAAAACAGATAACCACTGCTCGGATGGAAAGTCCTCATCAGTCAGGTCCTTAGGGAGTTTGCCTTCTAGACTAAGGCCATACTCCTCATGCAAGTCCTCTGTTGTATAGCAGAACCTGGTTTGTTGAGGGTACTCCTCCATTTTATTCTTACCTGAAATGTCAAACAAATAAAAAATTATTGTGAAACAAATCCAAAGTACCACATTTGCTACTGTACATTTAATAACTAATAACTAATGTGTTTACAATATGATTTATCCATACTCTATTTCCACGAAACTTCAACAATAGTTTGCAAGAACTTCAGTTTTAATCCTTAGCATATGATATACAAAGCTCTAACATAAAGCAGGGAAACTATAGAATCATGTACATTGTCTCAGCTAAACCTTTCTATCCACAAACACTGAAGCTCCACAACCACTTTTCTAGAATATCCTAGAAAAATACACTTGATACTATAGAGCAAGCTGGATAATTAGCATGGTCCAAGTCAATTTTCTATTTTTTCTCTCATATGCATATGGATTACAAATGCGATGCTCCAAGGTATCAAATTTCACACTGAACATTTAAATTCAAAATTTTACACCATCTAATTAACACAAGCCTGATTCCAATGAATAGCTTACCACGTCTTGACTTATTGGCAGATTTTGATTCATCCTCATCGACACGGTGTGAGGTCCGTTCGGAGTAAATTTCAGAAGCCTTGAACTGTTTTGCACTAGCCCTTGTGTTGGGACTGCTTTTTTTCTCGAGCTCTGTTTGTTGAGAGGCGGGGGTGGAAGAACCTTTGTTGTTGCTTCTCCCATGGGTGGGCATTCCCTCATTGGCCTTGTTTTCATGTTGAAGGTGACGCTCTGCTGGCTGCTGCAGCTCACTTGGCCTTTGGGGTCCTCATGGTGGGAGAACTCACACGATATCAGCTCTACTACAATGCTGAGAGAGAGAGAGAGAGAGCAACTCTGCTACGAGTCTGAGGGGGGAGAGAGAGAGCCCAAGCGCTGGCAGAAAGCGCTCAATTCAAACGGACGCAATTCGGACCACTAAATCCACTAATTACACCACTACTCTCACACGGGCTGGCCCATTGTGAGACTGCACGACTTGTTATTTTGAGATACAATTATAGCTAAAAAATACAAATTCCAAAACTTTTGGGCCTCAAAACTTTCCCTCCAAAGGACTAAGCAGGTGGAAAAAAAATTGGCCCTTTTTTTGTACCACCATCCTTTGCTTTCAGCCAAAACGGGTTTGAGGGTGATGAAGATTCTAATAATGATGGTCAATGCCAATGGTTTCTAGATGTCATGTTATGGGTTCATGGTCACATGGAAGTCTACATAGAAGATAGAAAAATTTTCAAGCTCAAGTTTGATCTCACACAAATGTTAGAATAGTTAAAAGGAAACTTCTCTTAGGAGTTTTAGATGAGTAAAATGATTGTGTGGCAAAGGGGAAATAAAGTGTTAATTTTGATGTTGAAATGTTTAGAGGAACATATGTTGTAACTTTACAAGGTATTATATTGTGAAAATGAATGTTTTGCAAGGAGATTGAAAGTAAATTTACAAGGAATTATATTGTTAAAATGATTTTGCAAGGAATGATATTGTAACTTTGCATCTAAATAGTCTCCTCCTTGGAATGATTGTGATGTTCATAGCAAGGTGGTGGTTGTTGGTTCTTTGATCTCATCCTCTATAATTGCCTCCCTTGGTACCGATTGAGTAGTTATTTTAGTGCATTGCTTCTTCTTTGTCATCCTCCCTTTCTTGTTCCCTTTCTTGTTAATATTAAAAATGAAGTGTGTGCTTGATAATGTGACTTCTATGTCAACATTGCAATGGGCCCTTGTTTTGCAAAATATGGTCCATGTAGATAGTGCATATACTGTAGCATATCATGAGATCCAATTTTCAACACAGAAAACTAAGTGAATCTTTTGGCTTTTAAACCTCCTCTTGAAGCATCCTGCAAAACATTTCCTGTCCTTTTAGAAATAGTTGGATCCTTCTCCAAATGCAGATGGCCACCATCATGGAAATCTATTTATCTGAGTAAGGCTTCAAATATTTCTATTTACCTGCTAGTTGTGGATCAATAGGTTACAAGCTGACTTTTGTCCATATCCATTTGCTTGCTCCCTTGGCTTTGTAATGCTTGAGCTCAAATGCCTGTGCAGCCTTTGATACACAACCCTCGCGGTTTCTTACACTTGGTTGAGCTTGATTTCCAGATGGAACAACTTAATGAGTTTCGAGACAGAGTGGAAATGGTGAAAAAGATTTTGAGGCTGAAGGGAGCTTCTCATGAGAGCAAAACTAGTGAGAAAGTTTGGAAAACTTGTCAGGCTAAAGTGAGCTTCTAGGAAGAGAAAACTAGTGAGAAAATTTGGAAATCTTGTGAGGGTGAGGAGAGAAAAATGGTTTCCATGTAGAATATAAATGATGGGAAAACTTGTGACGTTGAAGTGAGTTGTAGCCAAGCAAAACTAGTGATAAAAATTGGAAAGCTTGTGAGGGTGAAGAGAACAAAATGGTGGTTCTCTTGCAATGGTGAAGAGAGAAAAACCGCAGTGGTCCTTCTAGCTAGACCAAAAATGGCGGTCCTCTTGCGAAGGTAGATAGAGCTTGGAAAGCTTGTGAGGGTGAAGAGAGCCTAATGAAATGGCTTGAGAGAAAGAGTAGTGAGGAAAACCATCATTCAAAAGTGAAAATTTTGTATTTTCCGCCAAGCCAACAAAATAGGTCCAGTAGGGGAGAAAATAGTGTGCAAATGACAACTTTTCTTCATATTGAAAGATCTGTACCGGGATACTCTTTAAATGCTCTAGCTATGCTTTGAATACCCAAAACGGTCAAATTTGGAGCCGTTTTGACCGTCAAATGCTCCGCTAATAGCAAGCTAACAATTTCCTTACACAACCCTTTTTGAGGCTCTTTTGGCCCTAAGGAGAGAGAGAGAGAGAGAGAGAGAGAGAGAGAGAGAGAGAGAGAGAGAGAGGGAGGGAGAGAGGGAGAGAGGGAATACAAGAAGTGGATCATGACGTGAAATAGGCTATTATCCAGTCTCAAAGTTGACCTCGCGCACCGTGATCCACAGAGAGAGAGAGAGAGAGAGAGAGAGAGAGAGAGAGAGAGAGAGAGAGAGAGAGAGAGAGAGAGAGAGAGAGAGAGAGAGAGAGAGAGAGAGAGAGGGGGGTAAGGGGTAAAGTCTCAGACAATACAAAACAACATTTCTCATCAGTCCACCTTGGAGTAAATAACAAAGCACTAAAACCAATGTCTAAAACTAGAGTGGGATGGTTAGACGGATAGTTAGGGTATCCATACAGGCTCCAACCATTGTAGCCATGTGGAAGAGGTGGTGGGGAAAACACCAAATGACAATTAGGGGGGGGGGGGGGGGGGGAGAGAGAGAGAGAGAGAGAGAGAGAGGGATTTCAAGAATTGGTGCACGGTGCACGGTAGGCTATATTCTCCTCGCAATTTTCAGCCCACCCGCCGTGATCCACACACACACACACACACACACACACACACACACACACACACACACACACACACACACACACACACACACACACACACACACAGATAGTTCTATTATCGTCCTCGGAGGTCAAATATGACCTATGGGACCAAATGAACATGTCACATGGTGTAAGTGGAGGTCATAAGTGACTCTCGATGCTAAAAAATGTCTGAAATGAGCATTGCAATAGAGAGTCCACATCATGGTTGGGGGAGGAAGGTATGTAGGGAGTGTTCATGTGGCTGAATATATGGGGAAAAGAGCACCTAATGTGGTCAAAGACTGAGCACTCAAGTAGTGTGTGGTACTCACTCTCTCGCACTTGACGAGGGAATAAGGTGCAAAGTCTATGAGACTCCTTGCCAGTGCCCCAACGTCCTCTCTCCCAGTGTAGAGAATGTGAGCTAATACGAATGGAGGCAATGGTGCGGATCGCACTCAATGGGATGGGCTGAAGGATGTAGGGATGGGTTCGGTTATTACCGTGCTTGGAGAAGAAGAGAGATTTGTAGTTTGGGGCAATGTGTGTGGTGTAATGGTTGAAGCAAGAACCTCCAGATTTCTCCCAAGCCGTGATACATTGGTGCTGTAAGAAGGCCTCATTAACTTGGGAGTCAATCGACGCATCCTTGACCAAGTGACATGCATCCCATCTTCCAAACTATTTCTTGATGTCAAGCATCCACCCCGAACTTAGTATTTTGCTCTTGCATGTTTTTTGGACCTTTTGACTTGCTTCATATGCGATTCTAGGAAGTCGATACAAAGGGCTACGTTGTGTCTTAAGCATGTACTCCACAACCCTTTGCATGCCCAAGACCTCAATGGGAAGTGATCCGGGCTCAAGAAGTTAGAGCATATAGGGTGTTTGTGTCTTGACTTGGAAAAAGTTGGTGAGAAAACGCTTTTGGACATTCTCAAACTCTTTCCAAGTAGACTTCCTGATGCTACTTGCCCACACCTCCACTCCATAAAGAAGCACCGGTGTCACCAATGTGTCAAAGAGGTACTTTTTGAGAGCCCAACACTTGATCTCTCCAGCATTGCACATGTTCTCAAATGCATAATAAGCCCTCTTTCCGGCTTCCAAGCGACGCATTGCGCAATCCTTCCATCTATGATTGGATGGAATCTCAAGGCCAAGGTACTTGAAGCTATCTATCACTTCAAGTTGCTGATTGTCGTATACAATGCATGGTTTTTCATCATTGAGGGTCTTTATAAGCATAACCTTGGTTTTGGATCCATTCACGGTCAGCCCGCTATGTAGGCAAAAGCGTTCCAAGACACTCATAAGCTGTTGTGCATCTTCTAAGATATGTGCCAAGAGCACTACATCATTGGCATAAAGCAAAAGCATGATCACCGCATTTCCGATCTTAACCTCTTCTATGCCTTCTTGTTGCATAAAATCAAGAACCATGCATTTCAATTCATCAATGAGTAGCCCAAAGAGGGCTGGGGACTTCCACAACGATGGATTAAATGCATCGTTCTCAGAGAGAGAGAGATCAATCTTGACTTTTCAATGTTACACTTGGACCCTGAGGGAAGGGTGTATGTTTGCACAATTTCTAAAGCCTTCCTAATGACTCGAGGGCATGCTTTGAGGAAAAGTAGGGAGTCGTCCTCCGCAAAGATCTTAGCCAACAGATGTTCATTTGTTAGGAAGAGTTAGTCTTTAAATATCCCCTTTAGCAGCGCTATTGTCTAGTAGTGTTACTACAAGTGGGATCGAATGGCAAATAATAGAGGGGCAAGAGGTCAACCTTGTTGAATGGATCTTTTAACCTCAAAGTCTCCCACAATCCTTTCATTGATAAGAAGCTCCAAATGGCTACCAGCACAGAGAGTACTGAGACGAGTTGGTACATCAGAGGCCCAAATACAAGTGCCTTCATGATATCCTCAATGAATGACCACGTGATCATGTCTAGGACTTAATAGATCTAACTGTAGCAGGATACACTCTTGCTTAGTGAAAGCAACATCTTCAATACCGACCATTGCTGCCAAAATGTTATCATATATGGACCTTCCCTTGATAAAACCATGTTGGTGAGGTCCTTGTTTGACACCAATGGTGCTTGCAAAAAATTCTGAAATTCCATCTCCCATATGTAGTCGACATATAACTTTTTCGTAGATGCGAAAGACTGCATGCATAAATTCTCTTGGCACTTGAAGGCTTTGCATACGTCTCCAAAGATTTCCTCGCGGTACCATGTCAAAATCTTTCTTGAAATCCACAAAGCAACAATACAACTTTTTTCCTTTCAATCGAGACGCTTCCATAAGAACTCAAAGAGTGACAAGGTGATTAATTGTGTTATGATGCTTTCAAAAACCTGATTGGCCTAGTGCACGTTTGCCGTTCTTTTTAGCCCATTCACTTATCTTCATCTCCATGATACATCTAAATAACGTTGCCATCAAAGAACCAACCATTATAGTGCGGTAGTTGTTCACATTGTTTACATCTCCTCCTTTGTTCAAAGGTTTGATCCAATTTTCACTCCAATCATGAGGCATGCCATGCTGAAGTGCAAGGTTAAACATATCGCATATCCAATATCGTGTTTTCTTGCTTGTCCATTTATTCATTTCAGTTTTGACACCTTGAAGGTCCCCTGCCTTGCGAGTAGCAAGTGTGCAACATACATCTTCAATGGTAAAGAAGGGAGGCATAAACGGAAGGGAGCTACAACAATCCATCGTATCAACATTGGGTTGCTCATAGAGGTTCTTACAATGCGTATACATATCCTCAAGAGTCAATTCACCAAAGCTCTCAACACGCTTGCCTTTTAGATTTTGCCAAAACTTGCCACATGCATGTGCTTTTTCTTGCGCTAAAAGATGTTGTTTTTTGACTTCCCACCTTGTCCTCTTTTTTTGAACAAGTTCTTTGTATGTGTGTGAATGTTCCAAGTAACCTTCCTTGTCTTTGCTTGCATCCAACCTTAGCAAGTGTTTTCGGGCTTGACTACATTCCATGTCAAACCATTTCTTCTTGGTGCTACCTTTCTTAGATCTTTTGCAAGACATGTGTTTCACCAAAAAGCATTCCCTCGCACAAGAGCAAATTACTTCTTTGAAAACTTTCCAATTGCATTCTAATGTTGGGTTCTCTTGATGCTCTATCATGCTTAACATTTGGTCCACCATATCAGCATATATAGGTGCTCGTTTGAAGTCTAGACGTAGGTACAAATGATTCACATCATGATTGGAGGCTACATGCTCGGGTCTTTTAACCCACTTGAGGTCAATACATAGCATCCTATGATCCAATTCGGATTCCATTCACCAAGTATAAAACTTTGTATGCATCTATAGTGGCTTCCGAAAACAACATATAGTCGATCACACTATCACCATTGTGCTTTCTACATGTAAAGTCATTGGTGCCTTGCCATAAAGATACACCATTTGCAATGAGCATTCCGGTACTATTGCACATATGTAGAAGTGACTTTCCATAGAGATCCAATTCTTTTGCATCATTAGAACTTCGATTATACATGTATGAGTCACCCATTCTTCTTGAGACATGCGGCATGTCAACTTGTTGTGTGTCGTGTTGTAACCTATTTTTGCGAGCATTCATGTCTCCAAAGACAATGAGTTCACCTTGGTTCTTGTAATGAGCAATGTCTTCCTCGTATTGGGTGGTCTGATTTTCAGCCATAAGTAGCGTTTATACTTATCTTCTTTGACAATGGAAACATCTTTCAAACCCTTTTTTATCATACATGCTACGCCTCCTTGGCCTCTATGTTGCTTTGCATTTTTGGTCCACATCAAAGAATGCACATCATATTTGTCAAATCCAAGAATTCGTTGCGCATCATGCTCCCATGTTTTGACAAGAAGTATCACATCGGAGTCATTGGTAAGCTCATCAATGCCAATTCCCGCATTCCATGGATAGCCGTTACAATTCCAAAAGCTTATTCGTAAGCGTCAATTGGTCTCATAGATCATGTGTCCCTATTTGATGGGTGGACTTGCATCCTCCTCAAGTGACTTTTCTTCTTGAGATGACACCTTTGTAAGATCTCTGACCCCGAGCTAAAGAGCACCCCTATACTACAAAATAATCATACTTCAAAAACTTACTAATTTTGGTAGTTTTTCTAAATCTATCGGTGCCAAGATGTTTAGAATGTTATAGAGATTTCAAAAATGAATAAAAATAATTTTTGTGAAAATTTTCTTAAAATAGTAAGTTTTTGGTCACCCGACCTATCTAGTTTTGACCGGCTCGGCAAACTGCACCCGTACCCATAATTTTAAAAAAATGCATCTTCGGACACCGAGAGCTGCTAAATATGGCAAGTACTCGGGATGATGCACCTTCGTTCCATCGTAGCACAACAAGTTTTGGAATTAAAATCCAAGCTGTAACGACTGTCTAAGGTTAAAAATTAATTTTTTTCTAAGGCTAACGGGGACACCGGCACTCGGAGGCTGGTGTGTACACAGGCTCTAGACCACTGGAGGCTTGCTTTAGCAGCTAGAGGGTGCCCCCACTCATCTAGGAGCAAGCATGAGAGACAGAGTGAGAGGCAGTTGGAAAAGCTAACTGGACACTTTGCAAGCCATGCACCCAAGCTACCTATGCAAGACCAAGTGCTCACTCAGATGCATTTAGCAACAGATTTTGATTTGCATGAGACTAAGCACTATATAAGGACCTGCTCTTAGACATGCACACACACATATACTCAATACACACATGCACACACACTCCCTCACACACACACACACACACACACACCTTGGGCGAGGTGCTGCCGGCATACACAATCTCTAGAAGCGGATTAAGAGGAGGAGGTGTTGCCAATCTCTCATCAATTAGGCTTCATCGAATCAGCATTTTTGGCCTAATTAGCTCGATTTACGATAATCCAAAGTCAATTTTATGTTTTCATCTCGATTTCTCTATGAATTCCTTATCTCCCGCTAATTCTATGCAAAATCTAACTACTCTATCTAGTAGTAAACTCTCTAAATCACATATGTGATTAATCTATTCCACTATCTCAATCCAATTAGTTAATTATGCATCAAATCAACTTCCTTAATCATCAATTAGTCCATGATTCATAACAGTGAATTGCCAGCTAATTAGATCAATGCATGAATGATGGAAATAAGTTAATCTCTAGCAAAGTAGCAATTTGAACGACTTCAATCAGTCATTGCATTAGGAATGAATTTAATTAACAAGGATTAAACTCTAATTACAAGATATTAATGTGTAAATTAGAGAAATTAATCACCCTCTTAAATTATTGTCATTATAGAAAAGGAAATTCTTCCGCATGTGCACAAGTTAATTCTGTACTTTTTTGTTCATCTTAGAGAAGCAATTAGTATAGAAAATTCACCATTCAATTACTCTAATTAAGCAAGTAATCACAGGAAACTGAATTTTCCAATTGCCGAGCTAAACATCTAATTTTAAGGCCAATTCTCATAAGATCATGTGAAGATGTTGTCAATGTAATAAAAAACTTAGATCAACTAGTGTTAATCTAAATTTTTCCCAAGATAGATTATGATAGAGGAGCAATTATCATGACCCTGAAATGATTCTATTTCGTCCGTATAAGAAGAAATGCTTGTTAAAGTTAATCATGTTTTTATCTGACCAACTGCGGATAGTCATGGTATACCGTACTCTAGTCTCTTTTCCGAAATCATCTTCTTAAGTAGTGAGTAAAAATGGCCCCAAAGAGGACCCGTTTTGGTGGATCTCACGACCATGAGGCCGGGACGAGCAACACCAACGGAAAGGGGAAGGCTCCCATGGTCGAGCAAGTATCGGTCATCTCACGAAGCAACGAGGAGGAAATTATCGAGATAGACCTAAATTTTAATTCAAGTACAATTTAATAAATTGCATTTCGGTAAGATAGGAACATATCATTACCCCAAACATGTTGGTAATCTGACGGCGGAGACCACGGCATTTTAATTAGTATATTGAAATTCAAGTAGGAAAGAATTATTTTGGAATAAACTGTCTGAAGTAGGAAAGACTGTTTGCTAGGGAAAATTAACTCGGCCAGTTCATTTTTAATTCCAATGTTGATTTAGTCCTGATCCCCCTCTTGATCATCACAGGGGGCAGATCACGAGGTTCTCACAGTAGCTAGGATTACCTAGCCTAGGGCTTTGATCCACGTCTTGCGTTCTTTGTGGTGGATACTCCGGACTTACGTTCTTTGCGGTGGGATGTCCATGTGATGCTTTTTATGCGGTGGACAAATCTAGTTGTATGGGCAACTAGGTGACAACGGGTGGAGTTAACACTCGCTGGGGGATTTCGTGCCTCCAGGACATTGGAAGTTTAAATGAAATGAGTTATTGAGTGAATTTTTACTAGAAATATTGTTTTGGTGCCGCTTTGAAAAACTATTTGAAGGTCTGTCTTAACACAACCTATGAATCGGAATTAATCAATGAACATATATATTGGACAACAAATGTGTTAATAATTAGGACACACAAGAGAAAGTGTGAGTATGGGGGTGGAAAGTGGGGGCTTGGCTCGGGTGGCCAATGCCTATGAGAAGGGTGGTCCCAATTGGTCGGGAACTCTCTGTCCCCATAGTACGGTAAATGACGTTAGAATTGCTCATTGCACCAAAAGCAGTGAAGTCCCAAGTGTACGTGCCTCTGAAACCAATGGGGAAAAAGGCACTCAAGACTTCTCTCCTTCTGGAAGGTGAGTCTTAGGACCAATAATTGGTTAGACACGCTTTCCCCTGGGGGGTGGAACTAGATCTTGTTGCTAGTAGGCTCGACTCAATTCACTTGGTGATTGATGAGAGCTCGTCCGCTAGTGGATCCCTTAAACCACTTTGTTTGCTTCCGCTATAGATCTAGTGGCCACCAGGCTTACCATCAGAACCGTCGTTTGAGATGACGGGGTGGGGACCTCACACCTGGTATCAGAGCAAGGTTAGGATAGACTGGGAACTAAAATTCGTACTATTTGCGAATTTTAGAACTAAGGAAATCGAGGTAGCTAATCCGAACTCCTTGCGTTGATGTTGCAGGAAGATCTCGCACTTGAATACCAAAAGTTTCAAGTCTTTAAGCTTATTTATGAGCAAGCACGTCGTTCCCCAAATTATTGTTTTCAGCGAGACGTGATGGAGATGCTGCTAAAGGTCAATACACCGCACTCCACTCGCATTGATAAAGGATGGGAGATTGACTGGACCCACGAAGGCGGGATTTACTATATCAGTGGCTCGGAAGTTAGGATGCCTGGCTATCGACTTAAAGAAAATCCATTGGGGAGAAGAATTGAGAGTAGTGCAGTTATACTACTTGTTGCCTTCACATTCGGGCGTCACTGTTGCTACTTCTGACGGCACCGAGCAAACCCTCAATGAGTGGCTTTGGGACAAGGTCACTGATGTAATTCTAGCAAATAGAGTTAGAAATTTTGGTGTTCCAAGACACTTATCCAAGAGTATGAACACCATAATTTACTACCCGCTTAAGGATAAGTATAGGGACTATTTCTCAGGAGAAATAGAGGATTGTAAGAATGTGACAACACATAAACATCATTTGTATCATTATATCCCAGGACAGCCTGCCAGACATATCATATAGATATCCCAGAATGCTATGTAATAAATTGATCAAAAGTTATCCTAAACCTCAAAAGGTTACAATTGTAATAAAAATTTCTATCAATAAAGGAAGAGTTTTTTGTCTCTGAGTTTTTGTCTCTCGGTGATTTGAAACTTGGATTTTACTATAGTCTTGTGTTTATTTAAATCTTGAACTCTAACAATCGTATCAAATTCCGTGTAAACCGTGTGGGCACCACCCGTCGGTCTCTATTCAACAACACAAGAAAAGAAGCTCCTCCTTAAACAAGCCCAACCTCCGACCTTTAAGGGTGAGGGAGCTTATGTGGAGAGAGATGTGGAAGTGTGGATGGAAGCGATGGATGCGAGGCTGCAGGGACTCAACCCGAGAACCAGACCATGCTCGCAATGTTCCGCCTCTCTGGCAATGCCAAGCTTTGGTGGAAACAGCATTGCAGAGATCTGAACATCAAGGGATCTTCTCAGTCATGGGAAGACATCAAGGCTGCAGTGATGGGACGTTACTTACCACTCGCTTATAAAACCTTGAAGATGAACGAGTTATTTTTCCTTCGTCAGTCGACTACTTCAGTCGAGGAGTATTACGTAAAGTTTGTTACTCTTCGAAGATATGCTCCTAGAATGACCCTGGATCAGCAAGTAGCACGGTTCTGCCAAGGACTCATCGACCCCTTGAACAATTGGCTAGAATCTCTCAGACCGGCAACTCTTCAAGATGCCTTGCGAAGAGCTAAACCCTTAGCTATGGAAATTCAGAAGGTCAATCAGAATAAGAGGAATCATTTGGCGAAAGGGCAAGGAAAAATGTTTGGAATAATAGACCAACCAACCAAGCATACGAACAACGCCCAATAGTAGCCACTACCGCAGTTATGGAATTTCCAAATGTACGTTGTTATGAGTGCAACGAATTTGGGCATTACCAATCTAAATGCCCCAAGAAGACTCAAGCAACCAGCGCCAATGCCATACCTGTAAATGTCTATGGGCGAGGACAACCTAATGGAAGAGGAGGACGTGGAAGGGTAAACAGAGGGCGAGGGCATGGAGCTACCGCCAGAGTGAATGCCGTAGTGGTACAACCAACTGTGGAAGATGAAGCAGAGGAGAGAGCAACCTTGCATGTTTCAATTGATAACCCCAATGGTTGCGAGCAGTACGCAGTCATTCATACACCAGGATCTCTCAGAGGTTAACAAGTTAACTTCCTTATAGATTGTGGTAGTACTCTTTCATTTCTTTCACCCAGATGCATGAGGAAGCTAAAACTAGATAAGTATCCAACAAGCAAATTAGTTGTAGAGTTAGCAAACGGCAAGGAAGTAGTATCTCAACACTCTGCAGGTATAATCGACTTTGACTTAGGGGGACACCCAACTTCTGCTCAATTTCGGACCCTACCTTTAGGATTCTTTGATGGGATACTAGGGATGGACTGGCTAAAGCAAAATCAGGCCCACATCCATTGTGCACAAGGGAACTTTACCTTTACAGATAACTTGGGAAATAAAGTCATCCAGGGAAAAAATGGGAGACCTAGGGCTACTCTAGTTAAGGCCAGTAGACTTTTGAAGGGACTGAGAAAGGGGCATCAAATTTATGTGATAAAGCTCAACAAGGTGGACCAATCAGACACCAGACTTCGACCAAACTGGTTGAGGGAGTATGATGATGTATTCCTTGAAGACCTTACGAATATTCCACCACATAGAGAGGTAGATCATGAGATCGAGACTATCCCTGGATGTGAACCTGTCTCAAAGCGACCTTATAAAATATCACTTCCAGAGGCCATAGAACTCAAGGAACAACTTAGGCAACTCATTGAACAAGGATTCATTCGACCCAGTACTTCTCCTTGGGGCGCACCAGTTCTTTATAAGAAGAAGAAGGATGGGACCTTAAGGCTATGCATCAGGTAACTGTCAAAAACAAGTATCCAATTCCAAGGATTGACGAACTCCTGGATAGACTCCATGGTGCCAAAATATTTACAAAGATTGATCTAAGGTCAGGATATTACCAAATCAGGATCAAGGAATCAGAAATTTAAAATACAGCTTTCAACACTAGGTATGGACACTACGAATTCACAGTAATGTCCTTTGGTCTAACAAATGCTCCTGCAAGCTTCAATCGACTTATGCAAGATATTTTCAGACCTTATCTGGACGATTTTGTCCTGGTTTTCTTTCACGACATATGGATCTATTCTAAGAACGAGGTAGATCATGAAAAACATGTTCGCAAAGTACTTGATCTTCTTGGAGAGAACCAACTTTATGCTAAAGCGAGCAAGTGTACCTTCTACTCACCAAAGGTCAATTATCTTGGATTTATCATATTGGCCGAAGGAATTTCAGTGGACCTAGATAAAGTCAAGGATATCGTTAATTGGCCTCAACCATCCACCATCAGCGAAGTAAGAGGATTTCTTGGAATTACGAGATGGTACATGATTTTTGTCAAGGACTATGCACGTATTGCTGCACCTTTGACGGAACTCCTGAAGAAAGGAATGAGGATCGAGTGGAAGACCGAGCACGAGTCTAGTTTTGCTAAGCTAAAAAAATTCTTGGTCTCAACCCCTATCTTAAAGCTTCGAGATTTCAGTAAGAAATTTGAAGTAGCGACCGATGCTAGAAAATTTTCTTTGGGCGGAGTTCTTACTCAAGAAGGAATACCCATGGCGTATACTTCACAAAAGCTGAGGGATCATGAGAAGAATTATCCTACTCACGATTTGGAACTTTTAGCGGTTATAATGCGCTGAAGTTGTGGAGACATTATCTTCTCGGACACAAGTTTCAGCTAGTTACAGACCACAAGAGCAAAAAATGGATTTTTAGTCAACCTATTCTCAATATACGACAACGGCGATGGATAGAACTCTTACAAGAATATGACCTTGACATAAAGTATAGACTAGGGAAGGAAAATGCCGTTGCAGATGGACTTAGCCCAAAATATTTTCTCGGAGCTATCTCTATTCCAAATAACCCTATCTAGGATAGAATTAAAGAAGCATGTTTGGTAGATCCAAAATACCAACGTATAGTATCATTAGTCCAGCATCATAAGATGCCTGAAGCTAAAGATTACTCTCTTATGGGAGGATGTATTTTATTCAGACATAGACTCTGTGTACCCAGAGACCCAGCTTTAAAGAAGACTATTCTGTATGAAGCACACGATAGTCCTACAACAGGACATCCAGGTTATGCTAAGACTCTTCATGCTATC
This sequence comes from Adiantum capillus-veneris, assembly GCF_014529385.1. Lineage (NCBI taxonomy): Eukaryota > Viridiplantae > Streptophyta > Polypodiopsida > Polypodiales > Pteridaceae > Adiantum > Adiantum capillus-veneris. Next base: position 120,760,153 of record NC_140934.1, on the reverse strand, counting down.
AGGAGGAGTTATTTTTGGTCCGAAATGAAAGGAGACATACTTCGCTATGTGAGGCAATGTCTTTCTTGTCAACGGATAAAAGCCAAAAGAATCAAGTTACCAAGGCAACTTCAACCTGTTGACATACCCCAGATAAAATTGGAATGCATCAGTATGGACTTTCTTACAGGATTACCTTCTACAGGAGGTTATGACTCTGTATTTTTGGTTGTTGATATGCTCACAAAAGTGGCTCATCTAATACATGTAAAGACGACCTTTACTGCTTCATATATTAGCCAAGTATTCATCAAGGAAGTTTTTAGGTTACATGGTTTACCCAAGTGTATCGTCAGTGATAGAGATGCCAAGTTTACATCACAGTTTTGGACTTCTCTTTTCCAATCTATTGGGTCACAATTAGCCTTCAGCACAGCGTATCATCCGCAGACAGATGGGCAGACTGAAAGAGTAAATCAAGTCATTGAGGACATTCTCAGGCCCTATTGTTCGCAAGAGCCAAAGAAGTGGTTACAATATCTTCCTTTGGTAGAATATGCTTACAATTCTTCCGAACAGAGAAGCATTGCAATGTCACCCTTCAAAGCTCTTTATGGACAAGACTGTTTAGCACCGCTTAACTTTTCAGACCCAACCACCATCAGGGTAGAAGCCTCTAAGAAGATGCTAGAAGACATGGAAGCTCAGACTAAAGCCATTCGCCAAGATATCCAAGCCGCTCAGGATAGACAAAAGCATTACGCAGATAAGAATCAAACAGAACGGACCTTCAAGGAAGGAGAAAAAGTTTTTCTACGAGTCCGACCAAAGAAAAGCAACTTATCATTAGGAAGGTACAAGAAACTAAGCCCGAGATATTGTGGACCCTTCGAAATCACTAAGGTTGTGAGTGACCAGGCCTACAAGCTCAAGTTACCCTCAACGTAAAGGTTCACGATGTATTTCACGTCTGCCTACTCAAACCCTACATTCCTAACCCCAATCAACTCTTGGACTCACATCAGATAGTTATGCCAGCACAAGGAGTTCGTGAACTTCAACCTGATTACGTCCTTGAATGAAGGGAAAGAAAGCTACGAAACAGGACAATTATCGAGCACCTTGTGAAGTGGAAAGATTATCCTGAAGAAGACGCTACTTGGGAGGACGAACCAACGCTCATAAAGGATTATACTCATAAATTCTTGAGATGAGGACATCTCAAATTATTTACATTGGGGAGGATGTAAGATCTCTGACACCGAGCTAAAGAGTGCCCCTGTACTACAAAATAATCATACTGCAAAAAGTTACTAATTTTGGCAGTTTTTCTAAATTTGTCGGTGCCAAGATGTTTAGATGTTATAGAGCTTTCAAAAATGAATAAAAACATTTTTTGTGAAAATTTTCCTAAAATAGTAAGTTTTTGGTCACCCGACCCGTCTAGTTTTGACCAGCTCGACAAACTGCACCCGTACCCATAATTTAAAAAAAATGCATTTTCGGACACCGAGAGCTGCTAAATATGGCAGGTACTCGGGATGATGCACCTTCATTCCGTCTTAGCACAACAAGTTTCGGAATTAAAATCCAAGCTGTAACGACTGTCTAAGGTTAAAAATTAATTTTTTTCTAAGGCTAGCGGGGACACCGGCACTCGGAGGTTGGTGTGTGCACAGGCTCTAGGCCACTGGAGGCTTGCTTTAGCAACTAGAGGGTGCCCCCACTCATCTAGGAGCTTGTGGGAGACTTACCAAGCATGAGAGACAGAGTGAGAGGCAGTTGGAAAAGCTAATTGGACACTTTGCAAGCCATGCACCCAAGCTGCCTATGCAAGACCAAGTGCTCACTCAGATGCATTTAGCAACAGATTTTAATTTGCATGAGACTAAGCACTATATAAGGACCTGCTCTCAGACACGCACACACACATATACTCAATACACACATGCAAACACACTCCCTCACACACACACACACACCTTGGGCGAGGTGCTGCCGGCATACACAATCTCTAGAAGCGGATTAAGAGGAGGAGGTGTTGCCAATCTCTCATCAATTAGGCTTCATCGAATCAGCATTTTTGGCCTAATTAGCTCAATTTACGATAATCCAAAGTCAATTTTATGTTTTCATCTCGATTTCTCTATGAATTCCTTATCTCCCGCTAATTCTATGCAAAATCTAACTACTCTATCTAGTAGTAAACTCTCTAAATCACATATGTGATTAATCTATTCCACTATCTCAATCCAATTAGTTAATTATGCATCAAATCAACTTCCTTAATCATCAATTAGTCCATGATTCATAATAGTGAATTGCCAGCTAATTAGATCAATGCATGAATGATGGAAATAAGTTAATCTCTAGCAAAGTAGCAATTTGAACGACTTCAATCGGTCATTGCATTAGGAATGAATTTAATTAACGAGGATTAAACTCTAATTACAAGATATTAATGTGTAAATTAGAGAAATTAATCACCCTCTTAAATTATTGTCATTATAGAAAAGGAAATTCTTCCGCATGTGCACAAGTTAATTCTGTACTTTTTTGTTCATCTTAGAGAAGCAATTAGTATAGAAAATTCACCATTTAATTACTCTAATTAAGCAAGTAATCACAGGAAACTGAATTTTCCAATTGCCGAGCTAAACATCTAATTTTAAGGCAATTCTCATAAGATCATGTGAAGATGTTGTCAATGTAATAAAAAACTTAGATCAAGTAGTGTTAATCTAAATTTTTCCCAAGATAGATTATGATAGAGGAGCAATTATCATGACCCTGAAATGATTCTATTTCGTCCGTATAAGAAGAAATGCTTGTTAAAGTTAATCATGTTGTTATCTAACCAACTGCGGATTGTCATGGTATACCGTACAGGGGACAGCTCGCGAGGTTCTCGCAGTAGCTAGGATTACCTAGCCTAGGGCTTTGATCCACGTCTTTCATTCTTTGCGGTGGATACCCCGTACTTACGTTCTTTGCGGTGGGATGTCCATGTGATGCTTTTTATGCGGTGGACAAATCTAGTTGTATGGGCAACTAGGTGACAACGGGTGGAGTTAACACTCGTTGGGGGATTTCGTGCCTCCAAGACATTGGAAGTTTAAATGAAATGAGTTATTGAGTGAATTTTTACTAGAAAGATTGTTTTGGTGCCACTTTGAAAAAGTGTTGGAAGGGTTGTCTTAACACAACCTATGAATAAAAATTAATCAATGAATATATATATTGGACAACAAATATGTTAGTAATTAGGACACACAAGACAAATTGTGAGTATGGGGGTGGAAAGTGGGGGCTTGGCTTGGGTTGCCAATGCCTATGAGAAGGGTGGTCCCGATTGGTCAGGAACTCTCTGTCCTCATAGTACGGTAAATGACGTTAGAATTGCTCATTGCACCAAAAGCAGTGAAGTACCAAGTGTACATGCCTCTGAAAGCAATGGGGAAAAAGGCACTCGAGACTTATCTCCTTCTGGAAGGTGAGTCTTAGGACCGATAATTGGTTAGACACGCTTTCCCTTGCGGGGTGGAACTAGATCTCGTTGCTACTAGGCTCGACTCAATTCACTTGGTGATGAGAGCTCCTCCGCTAGTTGATCCCTTAAACCACTTTGTTTGCTTCCGCTATAGATCTAGTGGCCACCAAGTTTACCATCAGAACCGTCGTTTGAGATGACGGGGTGGGGACCTCACAACTTTGACCTTCTTAGTTATTTCCTCATATGCTTTGCGACGTACATTTGGTTGCATAAGAGTGCAATCCTTCGGCTTGCAAGGCAAGGTTGCCCATAGCTTGTTGCAACCTAGTAACAAGATAGTTCACAAACATGCGGGCATCATTAGTGGCACCTTCATGAGCAAAATCAAAGTTGTCAATATTCATTCTACTCTCTTTATTATTGATAGCCATGCTAACTAAAATTTATATCTATGCTACTTTGTGCTTTAACAACTTCAAAAATATAGTTGCTAATCTTCTTAACTTTCGGAAATTAGCTCTCAAGCGGCCACACCCATGGTTTAGAGACTATTGATTGCAAAGAGTAGTGGAGAGCGTATAACAGTGCTTGGTTGATTATGGTTCTGGTTGAGCTTGCTAGTAGCTCAATAATGGTTAAGCCAAAGGCAAGCCCCGAAAGACTCCATTATTAAGTCTATAGTTCCCAGCGGTGTACCTTGAACTTAGTTCATTCCAACCGGGATAATAAATCCCTTTTACAATTATCAGCTCCAACCTTTCATGGACAACTTAAGAGCCTCTCTTCTTAAGCAAGAAAACAGAAACCAATATCTCTGATACCAATGTAACGGAATATGGCTAATAACATTGATTGTAGCGGGATTAAAGTAACAATAGTGAGAATTTCCTTAAGAGAATTCTTAAAGAGCATAAGGAGAGTACTTGATTAAAGGTAGCAAAATGAACATTATACCTAGTTAGCTTAGCATGAACAATACTTGCGAAAGAGAGAGAGAGAGAGAGAGAGAGAGAGAGAGAGAGAGAGAGAGAGAGAGAGAATTAGAGAAATTGACAACATTTGAGGGCCGGATCTACTTGGAGCCGGTCCCCCATCCAAAAGGATTTTGTATTATAGATTCTCCCTTGAAGAGAGACTTGGTACAATGTATACTTTGTGTTCCTTGATACCTTGTTGATGCCATGAAGATGGTGAGATTCATGCACCCATATTATGCCTGTAACTAACTTGCAAGAGCATTAACTTATCCCTGGCCTCAATCCGAGACCTCAAACACCTTCAAAGGTGGAGAGAGCTAGCAGCAAGTAAGGAAAGGCAAGAGGAAGAACAAGTAGCACACAAGAAAGAAGTACTTTCCTCACCATAGATTACTCTTGGTGCTTATCTTAGCATAGTAATATAGATGGTAAATGTCATAATAATTAATATCTAATTCTCCTAAATGATTTTCTCATGTTAAATTGATCATTTAATATGGGGAAGTGCCAAGGGAGAAAAAGCTAGAATGTTGGTTAAGCTGGCAGGCCGGGCCACAGTAGGGATCCAAAGCAGGGAAAATAGGGATCCAAAGGGGGGGCCATCTGCAAAAGATCAATGTGCAACAATGGACTCCAAAGACCTTAGGGTTCAGCCCATTAAGACTTCAAAAATGCTAAGGTTCCAAAATTCAAAGGTAAGTCCAAATGGTCAAGCTTAATGGAATTGGATACTTATGTGATGACCAAAAAGTCTTCAAGTGGTCCTAGATAGGAGGGTGTGAGCCCTAAAGGTAAGGGAAGAGAGAGAAAAGGTGAGAGAACACACACACACTCCAAAGCTTCCCTTTACACAAAGGGCATAATTGACACATGCCAGCTCCCAAGCCCCAAGGTGCATTCAAATCCTATTGGATGGCCATAGAGGTGGACCAATGAGAATCATGTTAGAGTACATCTAGTTTAATTCATTTAAAAACACTTGATAAAAGAACCAAGAGAAATTCAAGCTCTCTAGAAGACTATTGGACAGTCTCCCAAGGGGTCCAATGAGCATTCAACAGCCCAATGGCTTGCTTGATTCCTATTGGCCAGAAGCCAAAGGGGTCCAATGAGAGTTTAATTTCATTATTTAATTACCTAAAGCTCTCACAAAAGGGGAAAGGGGGACACATGTCACAAGGCTAGCACTTATGCTTCTCAATTATGATTGGCTAAGCTTTGCAGGGTCCAATGGGGTGCCAACAAGAGTAAATTGCAAGAGGGGTCAACCAAGAGAGAGAGAGAGGGGGCTGATTTTGGCAAGGCATTATCTCACACACACTGACACAATGTCATGTGTGAAGCAAGAAGACTCTCTCTCTCCTTCTCAAGCTTTAATGGAAAGCTCATCATCTACTCCAAGCTTGTGAGAAGGGAGGCCTACATCAACAACTCTTGGCTTTGTGATGCAAATCCAACCAAGAGCCAAGCTTCAATGCATGCTCATCTCCTCTACCATGTTAATTACTAAGCTATGCTAAGCTATTATGAGTGATTATGTGAGGAGATATACTTCTTTCTCATACGACTACTCCTTCCTCTCAATCTACTCTGATACCCGCTAGCTCTCACCATCTTCAAAGGTGTGTGAGGTCTTGGGTCTGAGACCATGAGAAAATTGATGTTGTGTTTTATAAGTGTTTTCTTAGTGCTTCAAGTTTCCATCTTCATTGCACTAGCTAGTTATTGAAGGAACACAAATAATTGTATTGTAAAATGTCTCCCTTGATGGGGGAAACCTATAATACAAAGCCTTTTGGAGGGGGGACTGGCTCTATGTAAATCCGGTCCTCAACTCTAGTCAAGAGCTTAATTTCTCTCTCTTTTAGCTATTAATTGTTACATTGAGCTCTTTATGAGCCAGGACTATTTTATGCCCAAGTGGGAACTGGATGTAACTCAATTTTGAGCATGAACTTTTCTATAAATTAAATACGTGCAAGAGGGACATGCTCACTCTTGCAGGGGGGGGGGGGGGGGGGGTTGCACCCATTGTTTGTCTCTCTCTCTCTCTCTCTCTCTCTCTCTCTCTCTCTCTCTCTCTCTCTCATGTATAGCCATGGCTGTGATGTTCGAGTTAATTGCCAGGTAAGTGGATTTTTGTCAGCTTCGATTTGCACGATATAGTCTATTTCTTGTTTTGCAGGGCCTTCCTCGTCTCCGTCTGTAGAGCAGTGGTATCAGAGCTCAAGGTTGCGCTCCAAATCAACACCAGCTACGTATTTTGTTTTTTTTGTTGTTTGTTTTTTTTCCATTGATTACTTCAATTTATAGTTAATGACACCTTTCTTTCGGAAATTAAAGAGGGTGCTCCCTGATTCATTGTCATAATTTAGTGTTACAAGTACAATTATTGATTAAACATATTTCTAGAATAGATTTAGTCCTTTTTCCGTAATTGTTTAATTTATTACATTCGCTCTCATAAAATTATAGCGTCCATAACGAGAACGACCGAGACACAGTTTTGCATCTTGATCGAAATCAAGCATTCTAAGCCCGGATGGAGCCTACGCCGCGGGACATTACCTTAAAAGGAATAAGCCTAAAATAGAGTTAAATTACCTTACTGCTTTTCGGGTGCTGTCCATTATGAGCTGTAAACGAGAATCGGTAGATCATTGGCAGTGAGCAGGGGGGAGGTTTGATCGAGCACCCTGAGGCGCCAACACTATGGTTTCTTCAAGACGGCACCGGACACAAACAACTGCAGTTGCGACAACACCCAGCAATAGGCGGCTTGGAGGGAACCAGGACGACGCTATTTTGTAGGGTAGTGTGTTCTCGGCTGCCTTACTAAAAGCGCGCAGGGATACGAAGGCTTTTCCCCTCTCATGCCCACTGAAGTCGGCACCTTCTCCCTCTTGACTAGACACCCACCAACTCCTCTCCTCATGCAAATACCTCCACACCGTGTCGTCATGCAGCCTTTTGCTCTCCACCCTCTCTTTCTCACGCGCATCCACTTTACCTACACTAACCAAGGATCATCAAAATACTCCCCACCTTATCTTTCAATGTCTGCATGGCGTGCAAAACGAACCATCAGTGGTGCCCCAACACAGTTCAATGAACACTTACGGTCCAAAACTCTCTCTTTGCTCTTGGCCACCAACCACGGGACGACACTCACACAACCGCCGTTTCTTTTTTTTTCTTCCCCAAGAACAACCCACTCCACACATCCAGTACCTGCTTCTCCTATGGTTTACGGTTTGTAGCACTGAGACCTTTTCCAAACTCCAGCTAACGACATCATGCAAGTTTAGTGCATGGTGGCTCGCCCTCCTCTGCTCACTACCCTTCTCAACAACCATAATCACAAAAAATTGTTTTGTAGTGTGGCCCTAACGAGCAGTTCCCCACACGATTGTTGAAAAGACAAAAATAAAAATAAACAAAAATCAAATCACCAAGTACGTACACACATCTTCTATGCGGCTGAGTAATACACACACACATACACAATGTCATCATCTTCAACATTTGATGGAACGGACTGCATCTCCCTACTCAAACAGCGACCCTCGGGACATATCCATCGCTATTGCAAAATAAGCCGCAACGATAGCCATCATCGTTCTTCGCCTAGACCGACCTTGTCACACCTCGCCAATACGGTGGTAATCCTCGTCGTTCTTCTCCAATCATATGCCTCCTCTTCTATGCCGCATTCACAACCAGCGACACGTTGATTGCACACCGCTACATCATCACCAACCCACTCGTTTGCATCGCTTCTACGTCAAAAACCTCGCAACCGCTTTGCACCATCGTGAGCTTCGCACTACCTGGTGTTGGGCTTATGAACTCTTTTACTCTATTCGACAACGTGGAATCAAGTTAGTCGAATTTATTCGCCGCAAACCTTCTACCCCGGATAGGGATTTGTAGCAAATCAACGTAATTACCAATTTTCCCAATCATCATGGAGACAAACGGTGCCAGTGCCCCCTCCGATTGGACCAGTGATTCACCTCTCCCAGCACCGACCTTGGAGCAACAAGTATTCTTGCTGCAACAGGAATTAGACATTGCGAATCAACGCCTCGCCACAAATGATCAGAAACGAGCACGCGAAGACGACAACGACGATGAACGTATGATCAAAATTTTGAAGGCTGCGTTTGAAGCTCAACAATCCAGCAAAGAGGCAAAGATAAGTTAAAAATCTTTCACGTTTGTCAAGTTTGATGGTCGCAAAATTCGTAAAACAATGCTATCTTGGTTAACTCAATTCGATGATTATTTTGCTGGCAAATCTTTCACTGAAAAAGATAAAATTAAATGTTCTACTAATCACCTTTCTGGTCAAGCTTCACTCTGGTGGATCATGCTTCGTAAAACGGCAGAACGACCATCAACTTGGGACAGTTTTCAACAACGGGTCAAAGATTCCTTCCTACCCCCTCAATTTGGCCTTGACACTCGTTGTGCTTGGGCCAAATTCTCCTGTATGGAAGAAGACACCATCTCTTGTTACACTGACCGCTTATGGGAACGTCTTCTAATCCTCCGTATGGTAGAAAAAGTGCCTGCAAAGTCTCTCCAACGCAAATATGAAGACGGTCTTCCCAATGGTATACAATCAAAACTCAATTCTCTTAAACCGGCGTCTCTTTATGAAGCTATATCTTTGGCTTACGATGCTGAGAAAGAAATCAACTCTATCGTCCATGAAGTGCGCAACCTGCGTAACCCCAATCATCCCAATTTTCAACCTCGCAATCAGTGGAGTAACAACAACTGCAACCGCAATCACAACAGTAAATTTCAACAGGTATACTTCAAATCCTCGCACAAATAATTACACACAAAACCGTCCACCCCCCTTTTCCCGAAGTTACCAAAATAATGATCGTCCACAACACAATTTCGCCACTCCACCCACACACATTGCACCTCAAATTTCAAACACACATCCCAACCCCCCTGCATGTTGTAATGGTGTTCAGTGCTTCAAATGCCGCCAATACGGGCATGTTGAAGCCAACTGCACCAACAATCGTCCACCCGGACCTCGCCAACCCACAGCTCGCATACACAACATTGAAGATGAATCAGAACCCCTAGATGACGACACGACTGATTGGACAGCCGCAACCCCATCGCACATACCAGGTACGCCAATTTCAATTCATGCTTTGCTCCATCAAAAAGACAAAATTCAAAATTCAAGTGTGTCTATTTTACACGATGATGGTAGTTCACGCGATTTTATTTCTGAAAAATTGGTACAAAAATTGAATTTAACCACCACACCATCTGCATAAAAAGTTAAATGTGCTTTTCAAGGTACTAGGTACAATGGCACACGTGAAATTAAATCTCTCACAATTACCATTGGTGATTACACAAAACAGCGTGATTTTTTAATTGCACCATTGCAATCCATCGGTATCATTTTGGGCATGCCTTTTCGACACCAACATAATCCACAAATTGACTATCGCACACACACAATGAATTTCACTTTCAATGGAAAATCTATTTCACTTTTTGCTGATGCATCACTTGTTATGTTTCCCTTGATATCACACACACAAGCAAAACGTGCACTACGAAAGGATGACAAAGCATACATGATATTTGTTACTGAAGTGGAGCACACACAATCATCTCTCTCTCACACACATAATGATTTCCTCTCATAGTATAATGATTGCTTTGTGGATGATTACCCCCCTCACCTCCCACCCTCTCATGGTGAATTAGATCATAAAATTGAAATTTTTCCACGCTCACAACCTCCACATAGAGCACCATATAGACATAGTCCCTTGCACCAACAAGAAATTCAAAAACAAATCACCAAACTCCTAGATAAGGGCCTCATCCGTCCTAGTGCATCCCCTTTTGGTGCCCCGGTTCTCCTAGTCCAAAAGAAAAACAATAATTTTCGCATCTGCATAGACTACCGTGCATTAAACAAGGTCACTATCAAAAACCGCTATCCCATCCCACGTATAGACGACCTCCTAGATCGCTTATGCAGAGCGAAACTGTTTAGCAAAATTGACTTGAAATCAAGATACCATCAAATCCGTATGCACCCTAAAGATATTTTTAAAACTGCATTTTGTACCCATTCTGGTCATTATGAGTTTATTGTCTTACCGTTTGGTCTCACAAATGCACTTGCCACTTTTGCTAGGATGATGAACAAAATATTTCTTGATTATCACGACTTTGTTATTGTGTTCTTTGATGACAATTTGATTTTTAGTCGTGATGAGCACGAGCACCAAAATCACCTGCATATTGTCTTTGAGTTATTGCGTGACCACCAGTTGTTTGCAAACCCAGACAAAAGTACATTTTTTCAAACACACATTGACTATTTAGGCCACATAGTCTCAGAAAAAGGTATATCTATTGACCCTCAAAAGATTGACACTATTAAAACATGGCCTACCCCCAAATCCGTGCATGACATAAAATCCTTTTTAGGTTTAGCAGGCTTTTATCAAAAAATTTTCAAAAACTTCTCACACATTGCGTCACCGATGACCACTTTACTTCGTCAAAAAGTACCATTCAATTGGGGCCCCACACAACAAAAATCATTTGACACTCTCAAATATCTCCTCACACATGTCTCGTCCTACAATTACCCGACCTCACACAACCCTTCTTTGTAGTTGTTACAGACACAAGTGGCTCAGGCATAGGCGCAGTCTTAATCCAAAATGATCACCCACTTGCCTACGAAAGTCAAAAACTCAAACCATCTGAAACCAAATACAACACATACGATAAAGAATTGCTATCTGTGGTCCACGCTCTAGACATGTGGAAACACTATCTTATGGGCTCCGAAGTTCTAATCAATATTGACCAACAGGCCATTAAACATCTTCTGACTCAATCCACCATTTCTGATCGTCATATCCAATGGGCCGGTTTTATTCAAAATTTTCATCCTATACAATACCAACCAGGTAAAGCGAATATAGTAGCAGACAGATTAAGTAGAAAACCTGAAGTGAATGTACTCTCTATTACTCGTTCATCTGTCTTCGATAAAATCAAGCATGTTTATTTGAATCACATTTCTGTGAGTGATGTGCAATCTTTTCATTCTATGCCTAACACATATGCGCACGATCCACATTTCTCACGTGCTTGGTTTGAAATTACTCACAATAATGGTCTTCCCTATGAACACTACACATTGGCAAATGGTTATCTTTATTTTCAGCAAAAGCTATGCATCACAACACCCTTCAAGGAACTAGCAATGACTGAAATGTATGCACCACCATATATGGGTCACCGAGGAATTCAATCCACACTCACTGCATGTCAAGATCTTTTTTTTTTGGCCTGAAATGAAGCATGATATGACAAAATTTGTTTCATAATGTTTGATATGTCAAAGAGTTAAACGTCATCATGGTAATTCTTATGGTCTTATGGTCTTTTAATGCCTCTACCAATCCCTGTCTCTGTCTCCACACTTTAGCAAGAGATCACACACACATTTTACAAGAAGCCACAGCTTGCATTAAACGAGCACAACAACGATACACTGCACAAGCCAATAAGAAACAAAGACCTGCACCTTTTAAAGAAAACGACTTTGTTTGTCTTAGAATAGAAAAACGATGCTTAAAAAGTGTAGAAAAACATCCTAAAGTAAAATTGGCCCCTAGATTTTATGGCCCATTCAAAATTCTTCATAAGATAAATGACAATGCGTTCCGCTTGGGCATTCCCTCACATTGGAAAATACACAACTCCTTCCATGTCAGTTTGTTGAAACCACACAAGGGACCTATTCCCGACACCCCTTCCACAGCCGACCCCCCCTTCATTGAGGACGATGAAGAAATTCTGACCCCCGAAATAATTTTAGATCATGACATGACCACTACTCGCAGAGGAAACCAGTACAGAAGATATTTGGTAAAATACAAAAACCATTCTTTGGAAGAGTGTCAATGGATTTCTGAACAATCACTTAGTCTGCACTACCATCACTTGATACTTGCATACCACAAACCTAGAGACACAGATTCGCCAATTTAGGCAACACAAATTTTTTAAAGTGCAGATCCGCCGATTTAGGCAGCACTAGTGTAGATTCGCCGATTTAGGCAACATGGATTCAAAATGCAGATTCGCCGATTTAAGCAACATTAGTGCAGACCTACCGATTTAGGCAGCACGACCATTGGTGTAGATTCGCCGATCTAGGCAACACCAAATTACTAGACCACTCTACCAGTGGCTGGCCACCACTGTCACTAGTTTGGTTTTGGTAACAATTGAGGACAATTGTCTTTCAACCCAGGGGTATGTAATGGAATTGATATTTTGATGATATATTTGTGAAATATTTGATATTTTGATGAAGTATTGCAATGTTGGTTTGAATTGTGGAATATGATCACTTGTTGGGTGTTGTGTGAGCAGATCAGTGATTGGCACGTGCTGGACAATAAGGCGATAGCAGTTATTCGGAATAAAATTGCCACCATTGGATTTTTTGTGGCAAGCCTTAGTATTTATGGTTTAGTTATAAGTTGAGATGTAGACAGCTATTAATTGTTACATTGAGCTCTTTATGAGCCAGGACTATTTTATGCCCAAGTGTGAACTGGATGTCACTCAATTTTGAGCATGAACTTATCTATAAATTAAATACGTGCAAGAGGGAATGCTCACTCTTGCACGGGGGGAGATTGCACCCATTGTTTCTCTCTCTCTCTCTCTCTCTCTCTCTCTCTCTCTCTCTCTCTCTCTCTCTCTCTCTCTCTCTCTCTCTCTCTTTCATGTATAGCCATGGCTGTGATGTTCAAGTTAATTGCCAGGTAAGTGGATTTTTGTCAGCTTTGATTTGCACGATATAGTCTATTTCTTGTTTTGCAGGGCCTTCCTCGTCTCGGTCTGTAGCAGAAAGGGGGACACATGTCACAAGGCTAACACTTATGCTTCTCAATTATGATTGCCTAAGCTTTGCAAGATCCATTGTTGTACTCATCATAACTGACAGTAGCTCCCTGTGAGCTATAAATATCTTGAATATGAAAATGGACATCCAATGAAGTCTGTCTGTTCATTATTGAGATGTAGTCTTTCCTTCCAAACACTTGCAGCTGTTGATAAAATCTTAAACTTTATTCCCTTATTCACAAACATGGAAGAGATACACTATTGAATAGCTGAGTAACCTCTTTTACTAACTCTAGGGGAGTCCAATGTACCCTACATATGCTTGGCACGCACTGCATTCTTTGAAATGAATCTGTCAAAGACATCCCGTTGCAAAACCTTAAACTTTTTGTCATACATTATATCCTTTGCAAGACCACTAGTTGTCAATGGCTTTAACTTCTTTCTTACATTGGCCTTCGGGTCTATGTTTTCTTTGTCTGGATAGATAGAATCTCTACAAAGAAAGTATAACTAACATAAGAAAAAACTTACATTAGTTTAAATTAATTAGACAATTTACAATGTCACCTCAATGCTTGGATTCTTTTCTTAAGGCCGCCAAAGCTTACCTTCAACGTTTCAAGATTGCGTAGTTTCTTCTTTCGCACACGAGTGCCTAACATTGTCTCTTTGTTTTGTAATGACCGTACCTTTGTTCAAAAGACCTGTGATTCTTGTGTGCGCTGCATTACAGTCTTTTGGTCCTCATAATGCAAGTTTGAAAGTCTCTAAATCTTATTTTCTTGGTGCTTCACCATGTCTTTATAAGTTTCTGATTGGTTGTTTAGAGCTTTACAATAGCCAAGCAATCCATTCTCTCCATTAGCTGCAACGGTCAATAAGTTAGTGGGATTTGAAAATGTAGGAAAAGCATTGGTCATGGGATTCAATGGATAGAGTGAGCCTTTTGTCCAAATATCTAAGTGTTTTGCTCCCTCTGCTCTGAGTCTCCCTATCATGATCGGTGTCACTTTGATGTTAGTTTTGCCTAGCTTACACAGTGGTGTATATTGGGGATCCAGGTCAATGTGTAGATGATAGAAGGGTCTTTTAAGGAGGACATTTGTGGGGCTGAAAGAAGAAGCCATGTATGCTATAGTGCAAGAAAGGGAGGATTTCTTTAAGGTCGGCGCACAAACAGTGAGAGAGTAAGGAGAGAGAAGGTTTGGAAGGATACGTCCATTTCCTTTAGTCATACATTCCATGTACAGGAAACTCCCTCCAATTCTAGGACGTTCATTAAATGCAACTAAAAATGATTTATTCTTCAATCATCACGGCCATTATGACATTGTGGCAAGAATTTACTTGTAAGTGCACTTTTCAAATGTTTATTCCAAGTTTACAATTGCTTTTACCACACTTATTTTCTAGAGAGAGAAAGTCAAAATTCTATTTTTCTTAGAAGGCCCTCCAAATGACCTCCGAACTTATTTCCTAATGGGAATACACAAAAAGGAGCTACATGCCCTTGACACATGGAAGCATTATCTTTTGGAGACTCCATTCATCCTACGAACGGATTACCAAAGTGTTAAGTACTTCATGATGCAAACCAAGCTTTCCGACAAAAAAATGAGGTGGGAAAATTTTCTTTTGCAATTTAATTTTCATATTGCTCATATTGCTGGTAAGCACAATCAAGTGGCCAATGCACTATCACGAGCAACCAAGAGTAAATGCAATGTCTATAGCAACTCACAATGATCTATTTTCTATGATAGATGAGTATGCTACTGATCTTGATTTCAAGGATATAATTTTAGCCCTTGACATAGGGAATAAAGAAGAAACATTCACCTTGCAATATGGTTATCTTCTCCATTGCAATAGGCTATACATTACTAGCCCCCTTCGTGAGAAAGTAAAGTATGAATCCCATACTCCTCCCTATGTGGGGCATAGAGAGATTCAACCTACTCTGCCAGAGACATCTAAAGGTAGTTTGATATCAGATGTTTTAACTGTAACTATTTTGCTTCGTTACACCTCTTTAGCCTCTGCCTCAAGATTAATATCCTCCTCAATCTTAGGAACCTCATTGGACTCCAAGTCCTCATCATCTTGTTCATCG
This sequence comes from Adiantum capillus-veneris, assembly GCF_014529385.1. Classification (NCBI taxonomy): domain Eukaryota; kingdom Viridiplantae; phylum Streptophyta; class Polypodiopsida; order Polypodiales; family Pteridaceae; genus Adiantum; species Adiantum capillus-veneris. Next base: position 120,744,651 of record NC_140934.1, on the reverse strand, counting down.
GGTGGTAGATCCTCCTCATCCATTACCTCTGAAAGATCATTCAATAGACTAGCAAATAGAGAATTTAAGAATAGAAGGAACCCAAAGGATTCTTTAATTAGCTTGCAATCTCGTTTGTGCATAGGACACCATGAGGGTCTATAGATAATAGGCAGTTGATGGTACTTCTTGTATGACCGTCTTGTGGAATCACAATATTTTAAGTGCACCATCACCATGTCAGCAAGAACCACCCTGCCCTTGTGGACCTCAAGCTCAAACTTGTCTCTTTCAGACTTGAGAAACTCGTTGTGCTGAGTTATAAGGTCATCCAGAATGAATGGGGCATTGAAATTAGAAGAGATATTGTCGAACATTTCAGCAGCTCCTGCAGATGCTACAAAATCATAAAGTCTTTCATCCACACATGCAGAATTTTCAACCCCTTGCTTACATTTTGTAGTTGGTTCACTGGCAGAAGAAAGATCAATGTTTCTCTTTTTAGTGCTAGTCACTTGAAGCTTCTTTCTTACAGACACTTCTTCTTGTTCTGAAGCTTCTAAGTCATTGGGGGGTTCCTCTGTCCCCACAACATCATCTTCAAGAAATGTATCTTTAGCAAGAGCAAAGTCCACATCTCTCTTTAAAGAATCTCTCAACAACTTAGGTGGCCTCTCTTCTGCTCCTGTTCACCTAAGACAACTTCCGGATCCACCCTCTGTCTCTTCATTCTGTGGGATCTTAATCCTAAGAAAAACAAAATACAGGGACTTAGGTGGTCTCTCTTCTGCTTCCTGTTCAACTCTCTCTCTCTCTCTCTCTCTCTCTCTCTCTCTCTCTCTCTCTCTCTCTCTCTCTCTCTCTCTCTTTGATAGATTGGTCTCACAAGTCCTTTTTTTTTCATAGAGGTTACTTAGAGGAGATCATTTTATTTGAGTTCAACTCCTCTATCTCCCTTTTTTTTAACCCCTTATATGCTCCACAACATGCGAAGAACGATTAGCAGACCAGTTCTACGTTTATGTGCGCCATAGGACAACAAATAGAGGGAGGGGCTTCTCTCTCACTTTGTGTTGGTCTTATATGACCGCTTATCACTTAACATATCTAGTGAGTCCACTACGATGCACGGACGACAATCGGCTTACATAAAAGACCACCCCGCGTGCCAAAAGTCCTCCCAAAGCCATATTCACAATTTTTCCCTATGTGTGATAGAAAAAAAATTAATGTTGTGGTTTAAATTAGAGCCCATGTGTGCACAATGGCGTGCAAATTTCATTCTATCAGTCTCTAAATCATTCCCGCTCACCATAATGCCACTCGCGCAGGGGAGAGAGAGAGAGAGAGAGAGAGAGAGAGAGAGAGAGAGAGAGAGAGAGAGAGAGAGAGAGAGAGAGAGAGAGAGAGAGAGAGAGATTGGCTTATAGTTAAATGGAAAGAACAAAGGCGACTTCGAGGAAGGAAGGAAAAGGACCAAGTTTGGCTGCTAAAGTAGGAGGAAGATCTGCTAGTAAAAAGAAGAGACCGGGGAGGCCCATGAAAACCATGAAAGCTCCAAGGATGAATAGGCTTCAAAGACACATTAGACTGTTTAAGGAAATCAGGAAGGCTCAGAAATGTATCGAGCTTCTAGTACCAAAGCTTCCATTCCAAAGACTAGCCAGGTCAATATGTGAGGAAGCATGTTTTGGTATCATGAGGTGGAAACATGTTGCACCGATAGCACTACAAGAGGCACCAGAGGATTTTTTGCTAGAATATTTCAATGACATTACAATTGTTGTAGCACATGCACACAGGGTAACGATTATGGACAAAGACAATGAAACTCTGAAAAGGGTAAGGTGGAGATATGATAAGCTTCTCTAACCCAACAAATTTACTTATAATAAAATGAAGGAAATTTAGCTTATTCCTCCATCAAAGCCAAAGGCGGTGAAGATTGTAGAAGTCACCCACGATGTGAATACGAGGGCCAAGGCTGAACAGGAAAATCGGCGTGCAGAGGAATTAAATAAACTAAAAGGAAGCACATGCTATAGAAGAAGAGGTTAACAACTACCTCATTGTAACACAGGAAATTGATGTCAGCAACGACAAAAATTTGTCATCTATGGAGGAAGGATTAATAGTAGATATACAACTAGAAGATGGTATAAGAAGACTCTTGCATTAGATTCCACGAATATCAATATATTGCGGGACCCAGATGCTCAAATCACAGATTCAATTGTATATATCTCCCTGAAGTAAGATGCTTTCACCAGCTTTTGTATATTCTTATTCAGCCTTCACGCTAGAGACTGACAACATCAAATTGTCTTGTAGTTTGATAAAGAGCCAGCTGACTCGATAATGCCATGTTGAAATATATATATTGGATCCCTAGATTTCTCCCTTAGTCAGAATGAAAAATACCCCTGTCGGCACATTCGAGAAGTGGCTTGCTCATTGTCCAATGTTGCAAGTAACAACCATAATTTTTCCATATGAGAGCAACCACCACTGGAGCCTCGTGTGCATTGAACTTGACAAGCCAGCTGTCTGGACACTAACTCAATTCGAGGAACGCATCCAGAATTGAGATTGTGAGTATTGATAACTGTAAATTGGTTTTCTTTTTTATAGACAATGGAGACAATTATTGTGTTGGGTTCGTACCAACACCTTCTGCTTGCAGATGCATAAAAAGACTGTTGCATGCATATGCACAGCTATGCCGGACTTTAGAGCTATACAGGTCAAAAATTAAGGAAGTCATGGTGCCCTTATAGAGTGATGGCAACTCGTGTGGATGGAGATGCCTCCTCCATGCTGAGTTTATAGTGCAGAGCTTTTTTGCATTAAAGCCAATCATGTCAAAGGTATGCATTTTGCACAGCATTACTATAACATTGTGACAGTTTGAACCAAGTTGTGTCTCGGTTCCTTTATGTTTTCTTTTTGTATTTTGTAGAGTGCATTGGAGAAGTACACTATAGAGTATTTGCACCAATACCGTGCCACCCTAATCCAACATTTGCTTGCAATTTCACATATCGTGAGCATGGATACAGAACAAACCCTGTTGGATGACCACATTGTAGAGTTAATGATGATTGTTGATGGACTGCAACAAACACATTCCATAAGGGTAGCTGAGAAAGGACAGGAGCAAGAGGAGGGAGGGACTTCAAAGATGGGAAATGCTGCAAAGGGAGAGTTTGATGAGGAGAAAAGTCCAAATGAGGGGAATCCCACACAGGAGCAAGATCACACAGATCGAGGCGCTGAGAAAGAAATAAATGTTGAAAGTTCCTCTGCACTTGGAGGGTTTCAAAAGGATGAAGTTTATGTAGAGGGAGGGGTTGAAAAAGAACACTCTAACCCTCAAGCAGAGCATACCTCTACCACACCTCCACCTATTGCTGACACACAAACAAATCATACACTACAACATAACATGAAGATATCGACGCATCATATATCGACGGCCATGCCTTTCCACGTGTATATCGACATAATTGCAACCCGTCGATATACGCGTCACAATGTGCGTTGATATACGTGTGGAAAGACATGGTTTTCCATGCGTATATCGACGGAAATTCCCACGGGTATATCGACGCACATTGCGACGCAAAAAAAATTGGGGGAAAAAAGGGGAAACCCGCGCACAGGGGCCATTTTTGCCTGCAACACGCGAGCTCAGATCTTGGCCAAAACCTGCTGCACAGGTATTATGTCACTCTCCCACCACCCCCCCCCCCCCCCCCCCCCCCCCCCCCCCCCCTCTCTCTCTCTCTCTCTCTCTCTACATCGTGTGTGTGTGTGTGTGTAGGAAAGAGAGAGAGAGAGAGAGAGAGAGAGAGAGAGATAGATAGAGCGGTGTGTGTGTGTGTGTGTGTGTAGGAAAGAGAGAGAGAGAGAGAGAGAGAGAGAGAGAGAGAGAGAGAGAAATGTGAGTGTGTGTGTATACGTAATCAAAGAGAGAGAGAGAGAGAGAGAGAGAGAGAGAGAGAGAGAAAGGTGTGTGTGTGTGTAAGAAATCAAAGAAAGAGAAAGAGAGAGAGAGAGAGAGAGAGAGAGAGAGAGAGAGAAATGTGTGTGTGTGTGTGTGTAAATAAGAAATTAAAAAGCTAGAGAGAGAGAGAGAGAGAAGTGTGTGTGCATGTAGGAAATTAAAGAGAGAGAGAGAGAGAGAGAGAGAGAGAGAGAGAGAGAGAGAGAGAGAGAATTAATGTATGCGTAGGAAATTAAAATTAAAGAAAGAAAAATTAAAGAGATAAATGAAATGAAATGTTATGTTAACGTCTTCAAAAGGCCAAAGTGACCTATGAGACAAGAAAGTTACAATGTGGTGGATCTGATACAAAGTCAGAGTAACAAGATGACAAAATGACAAAATAAAATATTATGGAATCCTCAATTGCGGGGTGTGGACTAAACGGCTAAAACAGCTAGTTGGGATAGTTAGATCATAGGAGATCCAACATATGTCGCTGGCGGATCTCATCAATCTCCTCCATGGTCAGTAGTCTGACCGAGCGTTGTGCATGTTGAGCCAAAGTGACCTGGATCCTCTGATGCAGCCTCTGTCGATGTTGTGTAGTCCTCTGCAGTCGTGGGCATTTGGATCTCCCTAGCTCAGTCGCTCGTTCGATCAGTAGAGAGATAGGGAAGTAGAGAGCGAGAGAGAGAGAGAGAGAGAGAGAGAGTGATATATATATATATATATATATATATATATATATATATATATATATATATATATATATATAGAGAGAGAGAGAGAGAGAGAGAGATAGGGAAGTGGAGAGCGACACAGAGAGAGAGATAGGGAAACAGGGAAATAGAGAGAGAAAGAGAGATAGCGAGAGCGAGATCGAGATCGAGATCGAGAGATCGAGAGAGAGAGAGAGAGAGAGAGAGAGAGAGAGAGAGAGAGAGAGAAAGAGAGATAGCAAGAGCGAGATCGAGAAAGAAAGAACAAGAGATAGGGTACGTAGACAGAGAGAGAGAAATAGAGAGATAGAGAGTGATATATATATATATATATATATATATATATATATATATATATATATATAGAGAGAGAGAGAGAGAGAGAGAGAGAGAGAGAGAGAGAGAGAGAGAGAGAGAAAATTAACTAGAGATAGCTACAGAGGTAGAGAGAGAGAGAGAGATAGATAGTAGATAGAGAAAGAGAGAGAGAAAGAGTTAGGTTGGCTGACCAATTGTGTGAAAAGGACAGAAACTCTCTCTATCTCTCTCTCTCTCCCTCTAGAAGAAACTATGGAACTAAAAGAGGCAACGGGGTTTTGCTCGCTACATGCATTGCCATGTACACTTGGGAGTGTACGTATGTGTCTACCCATATAGGATTTGACCAATAAAGACGAGATTTTGACCCGGTGGTCCTGATCTCCGTACACCTCTGGACCGAGGTGTATGGAGATTGGGCAAGACTAGAGAATGTGAGGTAGTTTACATTGTGAGGAGTATATATATATATATATTAAAACAACATTCATAATCATTGTAGATGGCAACGTCATCAACTAACATGGAGGAAAAGATTGCATGCTCGTGCACGCTCTGCAAGTATCAAATCCTGCGCAAGCATAGGATCTGTAATGAGCATGTGCACAAGTACGGAGAGTTTGCTAGAGAAACCGTACAGAATCTACGATACGACTCCTATGGAATGGGCATTGATTTTCGCAACATAGCACCTACATCTGAGAGACAGAGAGAGAGAAAAAGGATTATGCGTGAAGGTCCAACCAATATAGAGCCAAGGATGGAAGCAGAAAAAGGGCTTACAGATAGAAGACGACGGCATGGAGGAGATGTTGGATACCTTCTTCCAGACAAGCGAGGAGAACGCGAACGAAGCAGCACCAAAAGTCGTGCGCCTATCTCCTGAAGACATGTTGAGGAAGTTGACACGTCAACCAATCTATGAAGGCGCAAAAATATATGTGCTTCGTACTTGTCTGGCGTTTTTGAATCTTCAGTCCGTGTACGGGTGGTCAGATGCAAGCGTCACTGCTTTGTTTAGGCACGTAATTTACAGAAGAGATTTTTCGATTGCAACGGTGACGTGTTTGGAGAGCTTTTTAATTTAATGTGGCTTAAACAGGTTGTTGCGGGAGCAACTTCTCCCGGATGGCAATGAAATGTCCCCCTCCAGGCCGCAAGGGCAAGGGGTGCCGAAGAAAATGAACGACGCCATGCGAGAAAAGATCATGAAGTTCTGTATACTAAATTCAGAGCCGATGCAAAAATGGCTTGAAAGGTACAAAGAAGAGAAAGAGAGATGCAATAGTGAGCGACACGATTTCAGGCGAAGCCGAACGACTAGAGGCTTACCCTTGCCAGACTATCTTGCTCCTCTACCTGAATTCCCTACAATGGCATGGTTGGACAAGACAGTGAGAGCAGCTCGACAGTTCGGAGAACCCATATCTCTAGAAGAGGAAGAGCTAGCTATTGGATGTGACTGGAAGTATCATACATACATGGCACTGTGGTCGCATGGAAAGTATTTCAGAACACAAAAAATTGACAGCAAAAGAAACACATTTGACAGTGGGGTAATGGTTAGTTTCATGCAAAAGAGCAGGGCCAGTGCCACAGACACGAATGAGAGCACTAGCAACCTGGATTACTGTGGAGGAGGGTCCACAGATGCTTCGACCCCTCCTCGCTCACGACCCCCGTCCTACCCAGGCACACCTCTCGACACACCTCTTGGCACACCTCGGACACCTTGGGGGGCACACGATCCTAGTGCCTCCAAGCTCTATATTGTACGGGCAGATGGTTCTGTTGACATGGATAGAGTCGGGACTGAGATGAGACAACGGATTCGTCAACTCACGGAGCTGCAGTTTTCGACCAGCATTCTGATGCCTTGGCCTGACCAGGATGAGAAAAAAGTCAGTTATATAGTGGAGACCATCATGAGAGAGTACCAGCCTGCTTCGGATTCAAAGGCTGTTCCAAGGAGGTGGATCAAAGGTGTTGCACGGGACACCGTGAAACATCGACGAGATGCAGCTCAGTAGACTTTCAAGTCCGGCTCGCCGAAGCCTTCGGGCATCCCACACGAGACATGGCAGCAGATCAGGGAGGATGAGCGGACAACGGACACGCGGTTCAGACAGCAGCGTCAGGCCGCACAGATACGATAGATGACCAAGGGGACATCTCATCTTGGCAGCGGAGGCTTCGACACCTTTCGCTATGAGTTTGTGAGTTTCCAATCCAATCCTAGCTATAGCTTTTTTTTAAACGTGATGAATCATGTATTCTTACTACTTTGATTTTTGTATAAACGCAAAATCTTGCGATGCATCAAGCCCCGACACGCCAAGAGGAGATAGATGGATATCGTAGAGGTATTTATGAAGTATTGAATGACATGATGCTTCAGGAGAGCGTGTAGACTGGGAGGCCTTAGTGTCTCGCTGATCGATGAGGTGAGACGTTAATATGTGTGAGTTGATTTAATTAAATAAGTATATGTGAAATAATATTTATACTAATTTGTGACTTGTCCTATGTGCAGGTTGTGACGCCTAGTTATCAATGGACTTTATATAAATGCTTTGTGAGACACAGACACGCTTCTGTGTCTCTTTTTTATATAGACATATATGGTTATGGTTATTGTACAGACAGTTATTGTTTCCCTTATGGTTATGGTTATTGTCATTGTCATTGTATAGACATGGTTATTTCTCCTATTCTTGTATAGACATGGTTATGGTTATGGTTATTGTTTTCTTTATGGTTATGTTTAACTTTATGGTTATGCTTATGGTTATTGTTTTGTTTATGGTTATGGTTTTGATCAATATGGTTATGGCCGGTTATGGTTTTAATTTGGTTATGGTTTTGCACAAATTAAGTTCGTTATGGTTATGGTTTTAAGTTGGTACGGTTATGGTTTTGCACAAAGTTCATTTCATTTCTTTCATTGGCCTTAAATCTCATGTGAGATCCTACATGGATAGCATGTAGGAGGTATATACATGATATGGTTTTTTTTGAAAAGTTTATGTAAAAACGAAGGGAACTCTGCCGAAATTTTTGCGGGAGCACGGTTGATTTTGGTGCTGCTCGCTTTCTTGGGCAGAGGGCAGGAAGTCTGGCTGTGGCTGTGTCCATCTTTTCACTGGGCACAGGCCAGGCTACCTGTCCTCTGCCCAATAATTTCTTTTGTTGTTATGGTCGTCGATATATGCGTCTATATCTGCGTCTATATTTCTGTCTATATCTGCGTCGCTATCTGTGTCTATAACTGCGTCTATATCTGCGTCGCTATCTGCGTCGCAAATAAAGCCTTTCCACGCATATATCGACGCAGATTTCGACAATTTTATAGGGATGCAGATAGCGACGTTAAGCGTCGATATATACGTTGATGACACCTTTTTTTGTTGTAGTGATAGCTTATTAGAAGCAAATTCACGTGAAGTGGATCCCTCAACACTGGAGACACAAGAGTCTCGAACAACAGAAGAACAAGAGAAGACGGTCCACGATTTGAACACTGGAGAAGACAACCTTGATGGCAGGAAAATCTAGTATGGACCCTTGCTAGACATCCCTATGATTGTTCCGGTAATAACCTATATCAAAGAATATGAAAATCAACCTATTGTCTAACTACTTATTTGTTTTACAAAACGTTTACAGAGAGTGATTATTTCGGACGTCAACGGATTATTGATGTTTCGGGAGCCGTATGATCCCCACACACAAGTTATCAACCTGTGCAACTTTAGGATATTTGATAGCAAATGTATTGTGTATCCAAAAACCAAGGAATTTATACAGTTTCTACTTCCAAGGTTCCGGGTTGCCATATGGTCCTCTATGCTACACAAAAACCTCAATCCCCTTGTAAATATGGTTTTCAATGTAGCGGGAATCGAACGTTCGCAATTTGATTTTTTGTATTCGGAGAAGAAGTGTGTTTATATTGAAGGCCACTATAGCCCTACCAAACCAAATGTATTGCTATTCTATAAACCTTTTTTCCAAATGCATGTCCCATATGATGATATCAACACTTTGTTGATAGATGACACACACCATACGGGCTTGCTAAATCCACGAGGCACCACTCTCTCCCCACCCTCATTTGAAGGTCATGAGCATGACTTTTATCTAGAGGACATTTTGATCCCTTATCTTGAGAATTTGTATTTCAGTCCATTGACTGTTTCACAATTTGTACTTACAAATACTCTTCAAAAAGCTAGCAATTTAGATTAATATGATTCTTTATGCTTCTCAATGTGGTGCCATGGAAGTGTGTGTGTGTGTGTGTGTGTGTGTGTGTGTGTGTGTGTGTGTGTGTGTGTGTGTGTGAGTGAGAGAGAGAGAGAGAGAGAGAGAGAGAGAGATTAATACACATAGCTTTGCATATATTGTTCAAAATATATAGTTATCACACTACCAGCTAACAAAGGGACATAGATATTGAGACAAAACTCATCTTACAATTAAAATAAAGATATAACCAAATTGTGGGAATCATCTCATAACCAAATTGCAAGAAACATTGGAATTGAAGTCATGAATATAGATTCATTCAAGCTACATTGGCATGATCTGGACTCGGCCAGTTAGTTTGCTAAAGACAATCTCTTTTTCCCGTCGTTGCATTACTTTGCATCCACCAATTAAGAAATAGAACTGTGAGGGCTCGTTCTCCGTGGACTCATCCACGATGTCATGCCAAAGTTGCAGAAGGTTGCATTGCTCTCTTATTGTGACTACTGTCACAAGGTTGAGCTCTTTGTTGAATACCTCCACATCTATGACACCATTGTTCTCCAGGCTTGTTGACTCTTGATCAATAGGAATAAACTTAGAGCAGCCTGCAACAATCTGAGAGTGTTGGTACTAGAAGGAGATGAGAAGGTACTGTGTGCCTATCATGTACTTGGCCACCAAAGTTTCCAGTGCAACCTTGTAATGTATGCCGTCCACCTCTTGAACATACCACCCTCTATCAAGCAGTTTGTTACCGAAGCAAGCATCTAGAGATTTACATACCAGCATTGTCTTTGCAACATGTATGTGGCAGGTGTGAAATAGTTCTACAAATAAACCTATAGGACAAAAATTAGCAATCTTTACCAATTTAGTAGGTACTGAATATCGTAGGGACCTCTGCACATCCTTACACATCTTGCTTCCGACCTCACACATGGTGGTGTCCGGAACTGGCTAGTCAATACAACTCCAATTAGGGAGAGGGAGGTTAACCACATTACCTTTTTTATTTTTATGGTTGAGCTGGTAGAAATGCTCATAGAAGAAAATTCCCTCATCTGCAAGACTCTTGCTAGTACTTCCATCATACTGTAAAACACCAATGTCAACGTGGGTTACAAAGATAAGCCCTATAATACACTCCAGTGACTCCCATTCCTCGTATGATGAAGGATAGACATCTGCAATTGCAACAACAAATTGTAAGACACCTAGTCTAACTAATGATACTGATGAAGAACTTATGAGAAATAGATCTTTCTCTATTAATATTGTTCTACCCCTTCAAAAGAATAAACAAATAAAGAGAACAACAAGGTCTAAAAGTAAGAATAGAGATGGAAAGCTATGAACACACTCACAATTGCATCGAGGATGATAAGCCAATGAGACATCTCCGCCATTCGCAATCACATCGGAGTAACTATAGACATGTTGTACCAAAACTTCCTTAACAATTTTTTTGCCCACCTCCACTTTGAAATCTAGCACTCATGCTTTCCATGCTGAATAAAATAGATTTTCTATTGAGGATCTTTTCCTCCTTCTTGGTTGCATAAGAACCCAAGAACCTTTGTATATTGTCTGTTGTTTCCATTGACTATCTATATTCATGGAGTTTGAGATAGTGATAGAGCTTATGGTGCTACTTGGCCTCCTTGGGAGACTAATGGCGAGGCTTTCTAGGGAGAGATCACAACAACCCCTAGAGCTATTAGGGCGGGAAGAAGAAGAAGAAGAAACCATGGCTCTTTCTGCGTGGTAGAAGAAAGCGTCAACTTGCTTCCAATGGAGGGAAATTCAATTTTGAATGCTTGGTTATGGAGCAAGAGCTTTTGGTGGCGGGAGAATGATACAGTATCGTAGCTATCTTTTAGTACCATAACTACATACATACCCTAAACCCACATATAGATACCTTCAACGCCATAAAAACAAGATTTTACCTCATGTTCTTCTCTTTCTTTTGCATTATTTGATTTATTTCTTCCTATTTCTACGCTACGTTGGCTTGTTGTTCATTGGATGCGCCTCCTTTTCTCTCTCCTCAATAAAGCCCTCCAAATGACCTCCCAAATTCCCTAATGCGTGGGTGATCCCAAAGCGTTCCAAAATGCTATACATAGACACTAATCTCAACAAGCCTTGGAGGTCGGCATCTCAAGACGCTTTCACAACTGCCTCATAAAGCAGTGCAACAGATCAAGGCAGTGAAGACTGTCCTTTTCCAAGCGTTTTAAAATGCGGATAGTTTGAGGGCACTGAAATACAACAATACAACATCCCAAAACCTAGTTTTGATGGTGGCCTAGGGGTGCATATTGAAACATTCCTACTTGTAGGCTGTTTTTTAAGAAAATATGTTCTCATCCGTACGCAGTAGTAAACCACACTATCTCAAAAATCTATTAGTTTTGTAGGCTACTGAGAAGAGAATATTGAAACGCTGCTAGATTCAAAGGACAATGGTGGATCTGCATATCAAAAGAAAGTACTACAAGCTTTTGTCTGCGCTAATTAAAGCATTCCTCTTCAATCTGCAAAGTATCGAGCATGGCATCAAAGGTGGACAAATTTAATATATCCGGCTTTCATACCTAGCAAAATAAAGTGAAAGGCTACCTGATGCGAAAGAATCTCTGGAGTGTGGTCAAGCCCCTATCAACTGACAAAGCTGGCACATCCGCTGCAGTTATACGAGAGCACTATCTGCCGAGCAACAACGCAAGGACAAGCAATCATTAGGTATTATTCTGACATCTCTCAAAGATGACTTTATTCATAATCTAGATAACGTACAATCTTCAATGGAATTAGAGAAATTTTTTGGTCCTAAAGACAAGTACTTCAAAATGAGCCTTAAAATGGAGTTGTATTCTCTTTCCATGTGTGGTGACAAGAATATTGCAGCTTTAGCTAACAGATTGAAAAGCATCCGCACTCAGTTAATTTATATTGAAGACCCTATGCTAGATGAAGTTAATATAGCTGTTTTCCTTAGTAGCCTACCTGCAAAATTTTGTCAAGTTGTAACTATTTTAAAGGAGAAGGATTCGCTACCTTCTTTGGACGGTATCGTTAATTCATTGCAGGAAGGGAAACGAGTACCATGTGTTAATTCAGTCATACCTACCACATATGTAGCCTGTGGTTGCACTTGGACTGCTACTTCAACCAAACCTATTGTTAGCACTAGACCTTGTGCGATATGTGGCTGCAACAAACAAACCAGGGATTGTTTCAGCAAAAATCCTTGCATCCACTGTGGAAAGACCAATCACCCTTTGCATAAGTGTATTAAAAAGAAAGGACAGCACAACATGGTTGATGGTGCTGATGATGGTGAAGCACCAATGCTTCTTGTAGATAGTGATCCCTTGTAGTTTTCCATTTGTTTTATGTTGCTTTTTATGTCAGTCATTTGTCACTAATTTTACGGGTTATAGACACTACCGCACATCAATGGTAAGACCGCCTATTTATGTTTGGTTCTGAGTTCCTGTAGTCTCACACTCATGGTTGTTTGAGGGAAGTTTACACAGACCTATGTTGTTGTCCGGGGGGGGGGGGCTTCTACTCTGGTATCAGGTGATTGAACTCTACCATGGTCTACACCAAGTCCATTGTCAGTGGTTTGGACTTGAGGAGGGGTTGTTGGGTATTCAAGCCTGGGTCCAGTTAGTGTGTCAAGCCCATGGGAAACTCCTCATAAGGCATGCAAATAGACTTTCGTCCTCTTTCAGTTAAATTTGCATGGCTAAAGATCTCTATATATGTAAGGTTTTTATATAATACATCATAGCGTGCTTTTGTTTTGCGATCGACTCTCTCTCTCTCTCTCTCTCTCTCTCTCTCTCTCTCTCTCTCTCTCTCTCTCTCTCTCTCTCTCTCTCTCTCTCTCATTCTCTGCTTCTATATGCTCCTCTACCCTTCACCGTGGCCACATCCCGCCTCATAAGGCATGCAGATAGACTTTCCTCCTCTTTCAGTTAAATTTGCATGGCTAAAGATCTCTATATATGGAAGGTTTTTATCTAATACAACATAGCGTGCTTTTGTTTTGAAATCAACTCTCTCTCTCTCTCTCTCTCTCTCTCTCTCTCTCTCTCTCTCGCTCTCTCTCTCTCATTCTCTGCTTCTATATGCTCCTCTACCCTTCACCGTGGCCACATCCTGCCTACACCTGCCATAGCCGGCTCCTACAAGACTCCTCTTTGATGACATGGAGGTAGCTCCAATTTCTACACAGGAACCATGCATTTCTATGCATAAAGTTGATCCATTTCTATGAGACAAATTGGTTTATTTTTATAAAATATAAAGTGGCATACCGGAGAGTTACTACATGAGGTGTAGTCCACTATTGGTTGTATGGGTAGTCAATGACAACAGATGGAGTAAACATCCGTTGGAAGAAGTTTCTATGATTCCGGACTATTGGAATATAATGAAGTAATGTTGTATGTCGAGTTTTTATCTAGAAAAGATTGCCTTGGTGTCGATTTGATAATGCTTGAAGGACTCTCTTAACAAACTTGTGATAGAAACCTTAAAAAGGAATTTTGTGTATGAACAATCATGTGGTAGTAATTAGAAAACAAGCAAAAAGTGTGAGTACGGGGTTGGGAAGTGGGGATTGGCTCAGGTATTTACTGACTCATTGTGCCAGAGTCGAGAAGTCCCAAATATACGTGCCTCTGAAAGCTATGGGGAAAAAGGTATTTGGGTTTTCTCTCTTTTGGAAGGTGAGAATTAGGGATGTATAAAATTCTTGTGTTAGTTCATGCTTTTCGTGCGAGACAGAGTAAGGAACCCTCTTCAATTGTTCGAACTCAAGTTACTTAGTGACGAGAGGCCGTCCATTGGAAATCAATTCTTTCTTGACTATGTTTTCTCAAGCGATTAGGGCTTAGCGACTTGTCAGGTACCCTCCAGTTGCCAAAAGGTGACGTCTCACAGAAGCACCCACTTACAGTTAGCACCACAACCTACTCTAGTGAGGTATGATATGAAGTCCAATCCACAAGTACCTAACATTATGCTAGAGCCTATGATTGAACCCCACTCCTCTTAGTAGGAGCATGCATTAAACACCCTCAGAATTTCTAAAGTATCTATAAAAGCTTGCTACTGACTGAAAAATGCTCACAAATGAAGTCACCCAAAAACATTGTATTTTCTTAAATAAGTCCTGAATTATTTTTAAATATTCAACCATTATTGAGCTTACCTGTAGTGTTTATACTTTCCAAAAGCACATAATTGACACAAGGTTCTTGTCCCATAGGAGGCCCAAGAAAAAATAGTCAAGGAGTTCAAATGCAAGCTTTGTCTGAATTGGCCCCAATTTTCAATACGTGTCGATGAAAAAACCCTACCTAGCCAATCTTGCAAACCTTTTTATCTACAAAGAAACATAAGGACTAATTTGTACCCATACTCACATAGGCATGTCAAAAGAAAAGGCACACTCTATCCTCTAAGGGTGTGGAAATAGCCCCTTTGTCTTAATTCATTTTCCATAAGCAAATGCAAATGACAAGTGTGTGTGTGTGTGTTTTTTTTTTTTTTTTTTGAGAATGACTTTTGTGCTATTGGGATTCAGTTACGTTTACTCTCTCATACACAAACACTCTGTATCACCAAGCCACAACCCAAAGACTCTCTCTCTCTCTCTCTCAAAACACACACACACACACACACACACATCGAAGCTGCATGAAGTACTGCATGAGCAGACAACGGTCTAGAAGAGGCAGGTCCATAGCTTTAGCAGAGCATGGAGCTGGGCAATCCGGGGGGTGTTAACCCTCACGGCTCACGGACACCCTATCACCTACGAGACGGACGTTGTAACCTACGGTGGACATTGTATTATTTATTTGGTAGAGTCAGGTACCGGGCTTGTCGGTCCAATAGGAAAAAGGTAAGAGTGATCGCCGATGAGAGGCGCACTCTAACTGGGACATTCAAGGGATTAGCTGGCTAAGCATGGGCGCCCAAGTGTGAATGGGGTGAGCTCATATAAAAGCCAACTAAACCTAAAATTCACTTATTCTCTCATTTGTGCAATAGAAGAGTGATCTTGCTCCATCTCCATCTCCATCTTCTTCTTCTTCACCTCCTTGTGTGTGTGTGTATGTGTGTGTGTGTGTGTGTGTGTGTGTGTGAGAGAGAGAGAGAGAGAGAGAGAGTGCGATCGAGCATTGCGGCGGCACGACGGCGGTGAAGCTGTTGAGCGTGACGTAGCGGCGTCTCCTTCTTCTTCGCAGCGAGGAATCCTCCACGGCAGGAGCATAGAGCGGTGAGTGACACACCATTGCCCTCTTTTGAGCTTACTAGTTAAGCTAGTTGTGTGCTTGGAGCCGTCTGTGGCTCGCACATAGTGTTAGGCAAGTCCCTTGCTTCGACAGTCCGGCAAGGAGCGCACATTTTTGGCGCCGTTGCCGGGGAATCGCTCTGCACTAAGCCCAAGAGGCACTTTGTGCTTCTCCTATGAGTTGTTTGTAGTAGGAAAGAAGAGGAAGAGGAAGAGGAATGAGTTATTTTTCTGTAAGTTGTTAATTTCTGTATTGTCTGCAAGTTCTGTGATTTCTACATAATGTTGTGTTTTCTGTTTGTACACAGTCTTTGCACAATTAGTAGTCGTTAGCTTGTTCGCAGTGAATGAATAAGTAGGTAGACAGTTAGCAATTTATGTTTGCACACAGTCTGTACACAGTTTTCTGTCAAGGTTTGCCTGCACACAGTTTTTGCACAGTAAGGTAGTGAGAGAGGAAGTAGGTGGACAGTTAGCCCACTGTCAGTAAGCAGTTAGCAGAGTGGTTAACAGTTTAGTTAGTGGTTAGCAGCACTGTTAGTAAGTAGATAAGGTAGTGAGCAGTCTATGAGCTGTTGACAGAGAGGTTAGGTAGGTGTTGACAGTGTGTGTGGTCAAGAAAGGGTCACCTAAACCGCGCGCAGTCGTCGCCTCAAAAAAAAATTAAAAAATTAAAAAAATTAAAAAAATTAAAAAATTAAATTTAAAAAAAAAAAACGAAAATATTTAAGCATGAGTGACTGGGGGGCTACACTAAAATTTTGATCGGGACCGGGATCATTTCCCCAAGCCCAGGCCCAGGACTCAATCCTCAGACCTATGATATATACTAGACTCACTCTTATATATATACCCTACCCCCTCAAGAGGGAATGAGAGCATGTGGGGCAAGTCCTCCACTCTCCTCCCTTCTCTTCCCACTTGCACCCTTAGACTTTCTAATTTGGGCCTAGTTCCCTACTAGAAGTTGACGGTTTTAAGGATTCCGAGGGCATAAAGTGACCAAACGGAGGGCTGTAAAGCACGGCACGTCCCTCTGACCGAGACGCTCGTTTTGAGCTATCATACGTTCTATTCTATAGCTGGGTCAAAAAAAAAGGACCAAAAAATCAAAAAATAAATAAATAAGAAAAGACCTGGGTTGCAAAACACCCAAAATTACTAGGTGAGCAGCCTTCACGGGTACTCACTGACACTTCTAGGGGATCCAAGTCATATGAACCTACGCTCTGGACGAGTGTTAGAGCACGATCATATTGGTAGTGCCTCCATTTACGCGGGCACCCATTATTTCCTCCACCCTAGGTTCTGGACCTTCGGCTGGGACTCAAGGTAGCGCGACCCAAGATCCTCATATCGCATCTAGTGATTCTTCCTCTGACTACGAAGTCATGGAGGGGTATCCTACACCAAACCCTGATAGTTCAAGTCAAGACATGCATGCCATGGGCCCACGGCCCGGGTCCAGCGTGTTTAGCCGCTTAAAAGAGACCCTTAGTAGAGCTACTCGCTCCGAACATGCGGTTAATGAAATAAATGAAGGGAGTGGGGAAGTAAATTCGTCATTCATGCCTAAAATAGACCCTATGCTTCTTGAGAGTGCGCATGTGAATGTTCCATCCACTGCACCTCCTGATCCTTTAGGACTATCTCCCTCTGAGGTTTTACTACCCGATGGTAGGAGTCTTGCCGAAGTACAAGAGATCGAATGCTATATGCAAGCAACAAGGGAGAGGGAAATTGAGAACCTACGAAGGCTAGAACAAAGTCGAGCCCTGAAAGCAAAGGCTCCTATGACAACAATCATGCCAGCCGAGCAACCGAGTGCTCCCAAGGTAGCAGTCACGGAGGGGCAAGCGATGGGGAGCAATAATGCTTCCACTTCGAGGGAAACCTCCAGCACGCCAGGCCTAGATGGGATATTCCTAAACGAAAATTGGGAGTATGACCTACAGGCAGAAGCTTTAACTGATCGGTACACAGGACACACCTATCATGTGGGTTGGTTAGATGTTCTACAATCCACATCGAGTGCTACTAGCATAGATGAGCAACAACAGAAAGTCTGTGATGTCCTCCATAGGATTGTCGAGTTAGAAAGACGGAACACAGGGATCAACATGCCTTCAACAGGCCTAATGAGATTCTTGGATATGGGAAAGGCCAACCAACCAACCCTATCACAAATGGAGACTCCCTCAGTGAGCCCCATTGATCCTCCATATGTTGTTTCGCCAAGAGCCTTAGTACAATCTGAGCCCACAAGTGGCAGCTTTACCTTCCCATATCTAGCTCATCTTTCTCTTAATGACACTACGGATACCATGCATATCCCAGTGGTGAGCATGACAAGAAGTACACCATGGAGTTCATTTGTTAACACTGCGCCGATGCCTAGTAGCACAGTGCCCCCAACTATACCTACATGTATGTATCAATCATGTGCACCTGTCGTACCTCAGCCTCACGTAGCTCCTACACCTCCGATTATTCCAAGAGCTTACAATCCACAATGGCATTATCCAAGCTCTTATACAAGTGGATCCATGCCATTTAATAATAACATGCCATATCAGGCACCCCTTATGTCTAGGGCCACGCCTGTAAACTTTGGACCACCATCTGGTACACCACCATACGAAATATGGGACCCAAGAGCCGCGCGTATGCCAAGGCCAAGGCCAACTCCCATCTCACATGTGGTTCCAGGAGCACATACACCCATTATACCTGCTCAAATAGGAGATTTGGCAGCATTTTCTCAAACTATCGGTCGTTCTATTGCGGAAAACATGCGTAGTGCACCTGATAGAGAGCCTAGGAGCAAGGCAGTTCAAGTAGCTAAGCTCACACAGAAATTCAGTGGAGACGGAGATGCTAGAAAGCATATGGAAGTCTTTGAACATGTGTGTGATTCCTTGGAAGAGCACAATGAGCTACATAAGTGTAAGGCTTTGAATTTGACCCTAAGCGGAAAGGCTGGAGATTGGTATAGAACCTTAAGAGTAGAAGAGAAAACGATCTACTCTACTCTTAGGAGACTGTTCTTAAAAGAATACATACGAGAGGGAGTACTTTGGGGTGTAGCCTCTCAGCTCCAAAAAGCCCAACGAGAAGAAGGTGAATCCGTGAGAGACTTCATTAGTCGCCTAAAGAATTTGAATTCTCGATGCAATCCAAACGAGCGATTCAACAACAACCAATTGTTCGATAGATTCATTAGGGGACTACGACATGAAAGTATCTATAATGGCCTAGTCATTAAAGGTATCACTACTTGGGAAGCACTCACCATGAATGCAATCCAATTGGAGGATAATTTAATGATTGCAGGAGAAAGAGTGTCCGCCAAGCCGAAGTCTAGTACCTCGCAAGCGTCAGGGCATGAGCCAATGAAGATAAAGCCAATCGTGAAAGAGCAAACGATATCTGAGATGACTTTGGCAGATCTCACCAAGGCCATCCAAGAAAGCCTTAGGGGTAATCGTGCTCCACAAAACACTCATATGTATCCAAGAAGGGAGCAACAATGGTGCTCAATTTGCTTGGGCCCACATACTACGAGTGAATGCCCTACTTTCAGAGTAAAGTTTAACGGGACTTGTAACGCGTGTGGTAGGTATGGCCATCAAGCGAAGGATTGCCTAATGCTTAAACGCATCATGGAAAATAGACCGCCTATAGCTTGGGCAGACTCACCTCGAGTTCCTGCATTGATGCCTACCCCACCCATGGAGCAACAGTTGCCATTATAGCACATGGTCCCTAGAACCCAAAATGTGGTCCAAACCACACCGTTGCCACCTCCAGTGCTAGGACCGCAACCCCCTCATCCAAGAGTTACACCTATGAACCAAATAGGTTGCGAGTCATCTAGTACTTATGTAGATTGCGAACAGGACATAGACTCTAGTATCACCTATGGAGTCGACATGCTTGAGGAGTGTCCCATGTACTATATGGAAGAACATTGGGGACAAATCAAACCGGTATATCAAGCTACTGCGCTAGCAGCAAGAGGCCAAAACATTAATAGTTTTGCCAGGAGACCACCTCTTCAGTGCTACGAATGTGGTGGACCACATCGAGTAGCTGAGTGCCCCATTAGAATGCAAAAGAATGTTGCACTAATGCAAACAAGTCAAGGGAGTGCATTGGCAATGCCAATACTCACTTGTAATCGTTGTGGCATAGATCATTTGATCGCACAGTGTCCTAACAATCCAAACGCACCGAAAATCACACCATTGAACTTAATAGAGATTGTTGATGGGACACCACCAACAATAAACATAGCACCAGTGAATGCACTCACATGGTCGATGCTCCAAAAGCAAAATTACATCCTCGAAGAGAGAGATGTTGCATCCATTGGCCGAGCGAGAAAGAAGAAAAAACGAAGAAAGAAATCCCTTAATGCTTCTAGCTCAAAACCTAGTTCAAAGACTAACATAGTCGGATAGGAGAGGATCCCGTGTATATGAATGACCCTGAGGATGACTCAGATTCGATAGAGACCACGGAGACCAAAATTGTTACTACAAAGGAACAAGCCAGTGAGGAGGATCACGAGAGGGAATTACGACGAACACCAAAAGAGTATTCAAAGTTAAACCACCCAGTTGCGAACCCCCAAGATAAGCCACGAGAGACAAAAAATGAGGATTGCAAGAGAAAGATTGGAACCTATCCAAACCCAACAGTGGAAATTGAACGAGTCCAACAACTGAGGGGCTTGGTGGAAGAAACTCAACGAACATTAGAACCTCAACCCAAACATATCCAGATGTCGGACACAGTGTTTCCCACACAAGTTCAACCTCACAAGAACTACAGGCCGTTAGCTATACCCAGTATCATTCGGGAAGAGAGTGAGGGTAGGACATCTGAAAGTGGACACACGCCTTTCCTACTAGAGAGAATGTTTGGTGAGGGAATGCCCGACCCCCTTGAGGAAGTGGAGATTCCATCTTCACCATTCTCTTGTCAGGGTCCTACGTCCCACAAGATGCCATTAAATGTTGCCAAATTGATGGATTTCATGTCTTCAGAAGTTAGAACCACCATCATGTCCAAACTATATAAAGACCCCGAGCTAGTCTCAGCTCTTCGAGCCTTCCTCAATGGAGAATTACAAGCCGGATTACCACAGTTTGCACATATGAACAAACCTGACTCGGTAATGAATGATGAGGAACATTTAGCACCACCATCTGACCTAGCGGGACATGAATCTCTAATTGAAATACCCGTTAACAAGTTGGGGCAATACTTTGAAGGTGATGAATCTAATGCTACTCTACCAATCACTACTAAAGGATTAACTATAAAGGGGGTCCTTGACGGTGGTGCGGGAGTCAGCATGGTGACAAAGAGTTGTTGGGAGTCTATGGGGAGGCCTCACCTTGAAGCCACAAGCGTAGTGGTAAAAATGGCTAATGGATCTATTGTTACGCCTATTGAAATGCTAAAGGATCTCAGGATCAAGGTCTTGGGACACAAGGTAAGGCAGACTTTCATTGTTATGGATTCTTCCAAGCATCCTATGTCATTTGAGATGATCTTAGGGCATCCATTCATGAGGGAAGCAAAAATGGTGCATGACTGGTCCAAAAACCACGTCTACTTACAGTTCCAAGACTCTGTCATTCGAGTTGATCTTTTAAGTGGTCGAATGCATCCTCTAGGAAATAAATTCATCATTGATAATCGATCAGACACAACAATTCACTCAGCTCCATTACAGTATTGTTACACGTGTAACAAAGACACGGATATTGGGGAGAACTCTCCTTATATGGATATCCTACCCGGGATGGCTGAGTCAGACAATGTCGATTGGGTGCACCTAGCGGCAACTATAGATACATGGGGAGCTAGAGGAACAACCTGGGTAACACCAGATGGGGAAGAGATACCACACATTGCACCAGTAAACATGTTAGGTGTAGCGCATGTAACATCCGATGATAAGAAAGAGGCACGCCTACCTGAGAGTGAAACCGACGATTCCTCAAAGGCTTCAGGCCAATACACATCAGAAACGGAATCTCAGGGAGAAATGGATTCAGAACCTGAGGAAACATCGAGTGAACCAAGTATAGAAACTGAACACTCAAGGCCTAGTACGACCATCTATGGTAATTTATATGAGAGTGAAGAAGATACAAGCGAAGACCTATCAGGCGAGTCGAGTTCAAACATTTACCAAAATCAAAACCTTAACAAGAAACAAAGGTCATATAAGAGACGACGATATCGAGCAAATGTGAGAGCTAGGATAAACAAGGAAAGATCTACTGCAGAATGGCTTAGCTATCTAGGGGCATGTGATGCTCATCGAAAGCTAGTAGACAATTGGGGTGAACATCTCCAGAGTGTCATGTGGTGCAGCCCGCGACCCATTGACCTCGCTCAATTGGAGGTTACAGAGCCGAAATTGAGTCGAACTATAAGAAGACGTCAAAACCGAGAGTTAGCACAACAACAAAAGGAGGCAGAAATACAAGAAAGGTCTCCGTCAGGACAAGAGCCTGCTGACTTACATACGGCTCCTGAACATTTTAAATCTTATACCACGGGGGAGCGAAAGGTTGTGTATGCCAAAGCCCAACGAATACCTACCAATGAAAGCAGTGGAATCTATGATGGTCCAGCGGTAGTTAAAAAGATAGAATTAGCAGAACCAGGTGAGGAGTCTAAACCAGTCTTTATTGCTCAAGACCTTACCGAAACTGAAGAGGCTGTATTTAAGGAGCTCCTCAAGGAATACAAGGATATCTTTGCTTGGACATATCATGACATGAAGGGCGTTCCACCTTCTGTGGTGCAACATACAATTCCCATGATCAACATTGCTAAACCCGTCCAGCAACGACCCTATCCAATGAATCCTAAGTACGCCAAAATTGTACAAGAGGAGATTGAAAAACTTATCCAATGTGGATTCATATACCCTATTGAGCACTCAGAATGGGTTTCTCCAATAGTCATTGTGCCAAAAAAGAATGGGAAACTAAGAGTGTGCGTGGACCTCAAGAAAGTTAATGCAGCTACTAGGAGAGATCATTATCCCTTGCCATATTCAGAACATGTGCTTGAAAGAGTTGCGGGCAAGGAAGCTTATAGATTTTTAGATGGGTACTCTAGTTACAATCAAATGACAATTGCATTAGAGGACCAAGCTAAAACTGCTTTTATCACAGAGTTTGAAGTGTTTGCATTTCGTGTTATGGCTTTTGGCTTAACAAATGCCCTTGCTACATTCCAACGATTAATAAACACTGCGTTTAAAGAATTTCTAAGGGAGTTTTGTGAAGCTTTCCTAGACGACCTTTGTGTTTATTCTTCTTGGGAGAAGCATTTGTTATATCTACGAAAAATATTTGAAAGGTACAGATTTTATCGCATCTCATTGAACCCTTTCAAATGCCAATTTTGGGTTAAGCATGGAGTCATTCTAGGGCATATAGTGTCCATGAACGGGATATCCACAGATGAGAGTAAGATTAAAGCCATTGTCGATTTGCCACCACCTACTAACTATAAAGGAGTTCAAAGATTTATGGGCCATGTTGGTTATTATCGAAGGTTTATTTTAAACTTTGCCGAGATAGCGCGTCCATTGTACAAGCTTCTTATCGAGTTTCACTGGACGGAAGAATGTCATCAATCTTATGAGTTATTAAAGAAGGCCCTAACAAGTGCTCCAATCCTGCGAACACCTGATTGGAATGTACCTTTTCATGTGCATATTGATGCATCAAATTTTGCTATTGGGTGTGTTCTAACTCAACCAGGAGAACATAAATTGGACTACCCTATTAGCTTTGCAAGTCGCCAATTAAATGATGCCGAGATGAACTACACTACTACAGAGCGCGAAGGTCTAGCTATGATTTATGCAGTAAAGAAATTTCGCTATTACCTTCTTGCTACCAAGTTTGTGTTTTATGTTGATCATCAAGCATTGCTATATTTGGTAAACAAGCCGTGTTCCACAGGTCGAATTACACGATGGTTGTTAATTCTTCTTGAGTTTGACTTCACCGTTGTTGTGAGGCCGGGGAGGAAACATGTCATGGAGGATCATTTATCTCGTATCCCTAATGGCGAAGCTCCTACGGGGGTTGATGATGAATTGCCCGATAGTCCTTTGTTCATTGTTGAGACAATGCCTGAATGGAGTGAAAAGATTGTTAACTTCTTAGTTAATGGTTTTCCACCCAAAGAGCTGAGAAAAGATTTAGCTCAAAAATTAATCAAGGAATGTGAACCCTATTGCTTACTGGCTGGAACTCTCTATAAGAGAGGAAAAGATGATGTTCTTAGACGCTGTGCCCGCGAGGATGAGTATTTATATATTCTACAAGAGACACACATGGGCGTAGCTGGTGGTCACTTTTCAGGAAAGTTGACTGCCCGAAAGATCTTACAGTCAGGCTATTGGTGGCCCACTCTGTTTAAGGATACATCACTTTTTGCAAAGGGATGTGATGAATGCCAACGCTTCAAGAAGCCACAAAGAAGGGATAGGATGCCTCTACATCCCATCAAGGTAACCCAACCATTTGAAAAGTGGGGCTTAGACTTTGTAGGACCGATTAGTCCGGCTGCACGTAACACGCAATCACGATATATCATTGTGGCTACCGACTATGTAACCAAATGGGCTGAAGCAAAAGCAACACGAAAGGCGGATGCAAAAACAACAGCTAAGTTCCTCTTTGAGAACATTATCACACGTTTTGGATGCCCCTTTGAACTTGTGAGTGACAATGGAACTCATTTTATAAATGAAGTAATAAAAGAACTCACATCAAACTTCATGATATCTCACCACAAGTCTACACCCTATTATCCCCAAGCAAATGGCCAAGCTGAGAGTACCAACAAAACTCTCATCTCCATTTTGACAAAGACAATTGAGGCTCATCGCACTGATTGGGACCTAAAGCTTACATCAGCTTTATGGGCTTATCGTACTGCGTATAAAGTTGCTATTAATTGCACACCGTTTAAGATGGTGTATGGCCAAGAAGCAGTTATGCCATGGGAGTTTGTCATTCCTAGTCTTCGAGTAGCTTCTCAAGAAGGTTGGGATGGTAACCCCTTAGTTGAGCGATTATATATCCTGGAAAGGCTAGATGAAGAGAGGCAATTAACTGTGCGAAATGCTCTAGTGGAGAAGGATAGGAGAAAGAAGTGGCTTGATAGCCATTTAAAGGATAAAGACATCAAGGTTGGTGATAAAGTTCTTATGTACGGGGTACGTAATGAAAAGAAGAAATTGAAATACGCTGGTAAGGGACCATATCGAGTGTGTGAAATTACCCCGCAAGGTACCATTCGTGTGGAGACTCTAGATGGAGTTGAAACCATTGGATTCCTTAATGGGAGTAAATTCAAAAGATATTATGATCCTCTAAGCCAAGAAGAGTTGCAAGCCATCCATCAAAAGAAGGCTGCCAAGGAACAAGCAGAGATTTAAAAAATCCAAGCAAGAGTTGAGGCTCGAGAACGACAACAACGTCTTAGACACCAACGAGAAGCTAATCTGGGAATCACGCAAGCATTTTTTGAGGACACAAATGACGACTCATTAGAATTTGAGCCACCCCTGCGATACCCAATTGAGCTAAATAGCCCCTATGGGAAAGTACTATACAATGCCTTATTAGATACGGGAGCTAAACACAATTTGTTGTCCTATGGAGTTTGGTGTCAATTAGGGAAACCGACCCTATCCCCGAGTACGATGCAAGTCAAGGGCATTAATAAAAAGAAAACTGCTATTCTTGGAGTCCTTCAGACCCCTGTTGTCTATGACAATGGAAGCATAGTGCAGAGGTTTCTAGTCATGCCCGCGGGAGCTATGGAAGGCAACGTAAACCTGGGACGCACGTGGATGTTGGCAACCAAATGCACTATTGATTGGGATACTGGTAGTGTCACGACGCGATCACCGACTCTTACCCCTATCATACAAGCAAAGTCACCTACGTTGCAAACTCTAGCAAAGTTGAAGGATAGCCAACATTCACAAGCCAAGGTGGTTAACTCGTCTTTGCCGGCTACCCATGAACCTAGCACTTCAACACTTGTAGTTGCAGCAAGCAGTAATATTGCAAGTACTCAACCTGCACGACCTAAGAGTACATATCAATGGGTCCCCAAGGCCTTACTTCCAACTACCTCAACCCTCCCATCCATTCCAAGAAAAATTTCCCCTAGAAAACCAAGAGCGCGCTCTAGGAGAGTCAAGACCAAATCACGATGGATTCCAAAACGACTATTAGAAGCCCAAGGCTACTATGATGGAAATGAGCAAATCTGGGTACCTAAACGTAAAATGTGTCCTTCCCTATCGACAACAAACCCATATGAGTCAAACATTGTAACGCTAAAGCCAATGGCAGACCGTGGGAAGGGAAAGATCACAGAATGCTACACACCTAGTCCAGAGCTAGTTTGGGCTCCAAGGCAAAACCAATTTATTCCACCTAGCTCAGGAAGGGGGGAGTTCCATGAAGCTTCTAGCTCCTCATGTAATACATCCATAGAGGTAAAAGCTTCTACACAGTCTCCACCTACAATAGTGGACCTCCATGAAGCTACAAAGGAATCCACACCTTCCAGTGTTCAAGAATCACCTGATAAACCACTTCAAGTTCGATCCTGGGAGAGTACCTTACCACCCTTGCAACTCGACGAGGCACCTAAGGTAATAGAAAACTACTGGCAAAAATCTTCACCTATAACAACTTGGAACAACTGGTTTCAAAGGGTGACGACATCATTTCAAACGGTATGATCTACCCAAGGAAGGGGGGAGTGTTTGTGGACATCCATTATTCACTTGCTTCCCTCTCAACCTTTCTCCCTGACCTCTTAATCTCCAATCTTAGGGAATGTATATATAAAGCCTTATACTCACAAAAACGAGATAAAAAAGTAAAAGAGCAAGAGCCATAACACAAAATCATAAAAACAAATTATGCACAAGAACACGACCCTTGTAATATTTGCACTCTAACCATCATCTATTTGCGTGTACAGATATGGCTAGTACGCTAGAGTCATCCACTCCTGCCTTGGGTGAGAGGTACCCTCGTTACTTTTCACAAATATTTCACATGGTCTTTCCAGTGCTTGCATGTGAATGGGATTTGATAGGTACGCTAGCATGTGAGAGGAATTTTGAGGAGTTAGAATGGCTGATACGTCTCTTGACCACGTCTGATCCATACTTAGTAGAGAGCGTTTCTCCCATTGCACAAGTCTACCCTTTTGACCAAGATGACTATAGGCGTCTAGTGACCTTCTTAGTAAACATGGGCACCTATGATGAAGAAGAAAATTTACAGGACTACACGGATGGCACATATGGTCTCATGGATGATGACTTTGTTTATCTCGACGACGAAGATAGGGGTTTAGCCTTAGGGTTTCCCCCCAACCTCTACAATATCCTATTCCCTTGACTCTCTAGGGGGAGTGCAAATAATTAGGTTAGGGTTCCTTATGTTTTTTTTTGTGTTCAATAAGTGTTGGTACCTTTTCCCACTAATGTGCCTCCTGGAGGTATTCCTTTTGTTTCCTAGTGTGTACAGAAGCGTGTTGCTATTGATAGGATTTGGACCTTCATGAAATCTTTATCTCGACTCACTCTTCAAATCAAGCACGACCATCGACACAAACAGGTGTTTCTTGTCCATTAGCATTGCCCCTTATCTTTTTTGCATCTATGATTGTCTGCTTTAATTGTGATTGGTAGCCTAATATTCACCGCATTTGCTTAGTATCAAACATTTAATTCAATGTAATTTTTTGTCATAATCACTTGTCTAGGTTTAAAAATCAAGCAGTCCCACTAAGCTAGTTTGACCAAGTTAGGTGTTAGAGATCTTCTCTTAATACCATGGGGAATGCCTTCCTAATAATCAATGGTTACTTAGGTTCTTAATCCGATTTAGGCAACATTGTGTGAAATGTATTAGGGCTTTCTAGTGGGCTTGACCCTATTGACCTTTAGCTTAAGTATTATAAAGGGATTTTACTAGTGTGATGAGCCTGGGGAGGTGTATCAGTGTTATATGACCCCCCAAAGTTACAAAATTAAAATGCTGAAAATGAACAAACAAAAAATCAAAGTGCCACAATGTAAAATTTTAAGCTGGAAGAGAAATCCCTGCTTAAATTGGTACTTCACTCACATGTATCGCCTATGGTACTAGAGCCCTAGAGGTTCCCAGTGTAGGCGCTTTTCCTTGAAAAGCAAAAAACCCAAGGCATACAAAATAAGCACACACATCAAATTGAATCATTGTGAAAAGACTTTGGGGGGTCAAAGAAAAGGTAATCAGTCAGGCGATGATTTCATGAGAAATTCCTTTTATCGTAGCTTAACTACAAGGTCCTCTAGGTATAGCCTCTAGTCAGCCCTCGAACATGAAATACTTGGCTCTCGCGATTAAACAACTTAATTAACCAGAGAAAATTAAAAAGCTTACCCATGGTATTAATAGTCGATCTCTAGTGCCTTTCGACCGTTAAATTAGCGACTCCAGACTTGTTTAATTTTTTACCTTTACATATGTTTATGCATTTGATTACATTGCAATGCTTATTGCTGACAAATTGTTTAAAATTCTGTTACCAATCAATTCTCTGCCTAAAATTGCATATGCTTTTTAATCGCTTATGAGAATGCAATTAGTGTGCAATGTTGTTTGATTTTGCAGTGACTAATGAAGGGTAAGGACATTCATCTCAAATGCTCTTCCACCTCGACCAACGAGCTTCAACTCAATAGCTTTCGAGGACGGAATCTACATCACGAAGGGGGGCATGTTAACCCTCACGGCTCACGGACACCCTATCACCTACGAGACGGACGTTGTAACCTATGGTGGACATTGTATTATTTATTTGGTAGAGTCAGGTACCGGGCTTGTTGGTCCAATAGGAAAAGGGTAAGAGTGATCGCCGATGAGAGGCGCACTCTAACTGGGACATTCAAGGGATTAGTTGGCTAAGCATGGGCGCCCAAGTGTGAATGGGGTGAGCTCATATAAAAGCCAACTAAACCTAAAATTCACTTATTCTCTCATTTGTGCAATAGAAGAGTGCTCTTGCTCCATCTCCATCTCCATCTCCATCTTCTTCTTCTTCACCTCCTTGTGTGTGTGTGTATGTGAGAGAGAGAGAGAGAGTGCGATCGAGCATTGCGGCAGCACGACGGCGGTGAAGTTGTTGAGCGCGACGTAGCGGCGTCTCCTTCTTCTTCGCGGCGAGGAATCCTCCACGGCAGGAGCATAGAGCGGTGAGTGACACACCATTGCCCTCTTTTGAGCTTACTAGTTAAGCTAGTTGTGTGCTTGGAGCCGTCTGTGGCTCGCACAGAGTGTTAGGCAAGTCCCTTGCTTCGACAGTGCGGCAAGGAGCGCACAGGGGGGAAATCCACAAGGAGCGCAGACATCTGCTGATAGGCTCAACAAAGCGTAACATAGCATATGCAACAAGAAATAGAGAAAGATGCCATGCGTTGTGAAGCGACAAGAGAAGCATATGTTTTTTGTGTGGCGTAGGGCATGGTGGCATCCTCCTGCCCGTTTGACGAGCTCGCAAGCAGCGAGACAGAGGATGGGGTACACTCATTTGTATCAGGTGGAGCTGCGAGGGAGCGAAGGAGCCAATTAATCTCTCTCTCTCTCTCTCTCTCTCTCTCTCTCTCTCTCTCTCTCTCTCTGTGAGCTATGCATATTTTCTCAAGGTGCTTCTTGCGAGATGCTCCAACGATGGGGCCGAACATGTCCAGTGCAAAAGAGTGGGGAGTCTAGGAGCAAATCGTGCCTTGCTTCTTTTGCGGCACGGAGCAAGGACAAAAGGGGGATGTGAGGGCGAGCGAGAAGTCCTTGGGTTGGATAAGTACGTGGGAACTCGATGCAAGAGAAAGAGTAGGAAGCGGATCTTCTTAGATTCGCCTTAATAAATCTAGTGAGCCATTAACTAGAATCTAGGAAGACACCCCTTCAATTTGGCAAGTTTGAAAGTTTGAAGGAAAATTATTTTTGAAAGTAGGAAGAGGAAGCCCACAACTTGCGTGCTCGTGTGTGTGTGTGTGCGCACATGCGCGTGCGCGTGCGCGTGCGCATGCTTTTTTTTTTTTTGGGGTGGGGTGGGGGGGGGGGGGGGGGGGGGGGGGGGGGTTGGTTCGAGGTGACAAGGCAAGGACTTGGATACACAAATTGCAATGTGGCACGACTAAGCAAGGAGGGTTACACGAAGCAAGACCAATGCACGTCGGGTTGGAGGCGAGCGAGAGCTATGTTTTTTTTTCTATTGTGAAAATGGCAACTCATACGGCAAGCCCAGTTAGACGAGATGGCTAACATGAACGATTCATGGCTGCTCTCTCTGTATGAGAGTTCCCCTTTAGTTGCGACCTCTCACATGGTATCACATTATTCTATAACAACTTATCCTGACTAGTGTGGCCGGCGCCCTTCGGTCGCCTCTCTCTCTCCCCCCCTGTGTGTGCACTGTCTTCATTGTAGTCGGATAAAAAAAATTGTGACATGTGGCACTGGAAAACCAGTCTCCTTAATATATAGTATAGATACTTAAAGATGAGTTTTGGCTTTCGGGAAATCCTTGGTCACTAGAAAATAATAATAATAATAATAAGCTTACTAGAATTAAAGTTGAATTATTTGATTGGGATTAACAATTCCAAATGGAGACATCTTAAAATAGAGCTAATCTGTTACTCCGTGCATAATTTTGTTGCAACGTATGACCTTGAAGACCACTCTTATAAAGGTGAGGACGTCATGGAGGGAGGGGCCCTGATTGCGGGAAGGGAGCTCCCTACCTTGGCGAAGAGAAAAGAAGGGGGGGGGGGGATTTCTTTCAAACTATAACCAGCATGGGTCCAGGTGGTGGACAGGTGCGAGACTAGTTGGGTTGGGCACATCTTGTACATCGCACGCACGCAAGTCTGTACCCATGTTTTGAATAGGAATCTTGAAAGATCCTTTGGGCTTAGGAAAAAGGGAAAAGGAAAGGTCAAACTTTTTCTTCAAAAATGACTAAAATGTCCCTCTAATTTGTGAAAATTTCCAAAATACCCCTCGAACTGTTGCCTCCACGGCTCAAACCTCATTTTCTTGGGGGAGCACGAGATTGGAATCGTTGACAGTACTGGCCACTTCCGGTTCGCCCGTTATGTCATTATCTCTACCACCTCTTTCAATGCAGGCAACCGTAATGCCATCATTAAGTTCAATCTCACCTGCCTTTCATTTGCCACCTCGCCCCTCCTCTCTCTCGCTCTCTAGATTTGTTAAAAGGTTCTCTTTTGCTCTTCAATCTCTCTCTAGATTAGTCATTCTCTGTTGTAGTTCTTTCTAAGAAAAATTTCCAAAATACTACTCCTCGTTTTATTTTGTGGAAATTCCCAAAGTATCCTTGAAATTTCAAAAATTCCCAAAATACCTTTCTACTTATTTTGGTCTTGGATTGTTCAAGATTTTCTAAACTTTATTCGTTTTTGGCAATTGAAATACGTTTTTGAGTGCTTAGCATGTAATTATCACAAATTGTCTTGCAACAAAAGACAATTATGTCTAAAAATACTAAAGCAATTCATTTCCAAAGCCTACAAAACCAACTCAAATTCTAGAAAGCTACAATTTTTTTTTAATCTTTGGAGATATTTAATCTCACAACAAGGGTATTCAGGGAATTTGGACAATTTTGAAGGGCATTTCAGGAATTTATGACAAAATATTAGGGGTAGCTTTGGCGCAACGTGGAAGAGGAGGCGGACAACGCAAACAGAGGGAGACACAATGCCAAGGGGAGGTGGGATTCGATTTTCGACTGCCAGTGAGTGGGGCTGCTTGAATTCAGGCGAGGCAAGTAGCAACACACGAGCCAAGCAACCAGTTGGAGACGAGGAGTGGCCTGTGACCCGCCCAAGGTTGGGTTTCTTTTATTATATGCAATCCGTCGTGCAGTCTGCACACAACCCACTATGGTGAACTTGTTGAGGCAAACGGTTGCTGTGATATCTGAGTGCTTGAGTTCGACCGCAGACGCTTGCATGGGAATTTTGATAAGCTCAGGGAGACGCCAATTGAAGGCATCTTGCCAGATTCCATGTAATGAACGAGGACCGAGTAAAGGGGCTAAGCGGTATGAGATACCATGAACTAGTCTTGCTTGGTGGGCCTTGCTATATAGCAACTATAGAATATTTATGAAAATTGATATTTACCATCTAGCACTAACAGAAACAAGATTGTGACTAACTCGACAATGGCGACCTTGCCTGAGAGGAAATACGTTTAGAAATGTTATTATATTTTTTGTTAGAGACAATTAAGTGGCATCAATTAATAGAGATTATAGGGGTGATGTTTAAGAGAGTTAGTTGAGTTTTAAAGAGAAGCACGTTGAGTTTTAAAGAGAAGCACGCACATTTTAAAAATTTTATTGTGTTCATGGGAGGATACAAAGTCAAGTGTAGCAATGAACTGCAACAAGAAATGAGGTGCTTTACTTGCAATGTTGTACTTGTGCTTTTCAATTGTCCAATCTATACGCCGATATTTGAGTCAAGCTACAAAAAAGAAATGTGAATAGTTAAACATATCGTCTTATAATGAAACCTCACAAACTGAAAGTACAAAATATATAGTGCACGTCATGGAGAGGTGCCATACAAAAGTATGGTGGAGAGCTGGCATTGTGGTCTCTCCAAAACATTATAAGAAACGGAAGTCGTGCCCTGCCCCGTAACCTTTATGTGTTGCACCAAGCAAACGCATGCACATGGGAAATTGGATGCAAATAACGGACCTTGTAGTGTGGTCGAGGTAGAGACGCGCTTGCAATCACAACGTCCAATGTTCTGAATATATGTCCTCCCTGCCATACACAAAACACACATTAAGACAAATACAGAAGATGTAGGATATTGATTAAGCTTAAAGAGAAGCAGATGTAACTTTATGTTCTATGTCCTTTGATCAATATTAGCTTCTCTTTGTGTGTGTGTGTGTGTGTGTGTGTGTGTGTGTGTGTGTGTTGTAAGCTACTTTCGTAAGCAATTTTGTCTTTTTTGCCTCCATGTTGACTAGTCTGCATTATGTATCCTCCTTTCTAATTTTCCATGATAATGGGCATCTTGAGTTCGGTGTCTCCATAGTAGAAGGAACCATATTCACTCTATTGCATGCACATCAAATTCACTACCATGTGCTATCCAGAAACAATAAGTGGAATTAAGGGCGAGAATCATGCAAGGGTGAACATATGAGGAGATGCATACTAAGCTTTACCAATCAACTTTGTTGCCAGAGTTGGTGTCCCCCCCCCCCCCTGCCCGCCTTGGAACAGTTTCTACTACCATGCCCTTTTCAGTGTGAAGTGCGAAGATCGTGTTTTTGGTTGTTGCAGCCAATAGTGCAGGCAACCTGATTTGTTGAGGTAGCTCTGTGAGCTTTATCTCCGCCTCCGTCTAAACTAGTGAAGGAAAAAGGTTTCAAAGCACGAACTTGTACCGGCGGATCATGTGAACCCACCCTAAACAGGGGATGCCCATTGCCCATTAGTTGGCGGCCAATCTAGACAATTTGACTAGGGTTGTCCTAATTTAATCACCACCTTATACAATTGTCGACCCACCATAATAATGGATCTATTAGTCACTACTAATTATTAGTTGCCTCATCGTAAGAAATGGTCATCTGCAAGTGAGTGCTCGCGCTCTCTCATCTCAGCTTGCTCTCCACAATCTTCGCAAAGAAGAGGAGAATCACGAAGAGGAGGAGCCCGAGGAGAAGACGAGAGAGAGAGAGAGAGAGAGAGAGAGAGAGAGAGAGAGAGAGAGAGAGAGCTCTCTTGAGTGACAAGTGCTACGTTCAGTTCGACGTGGTGCCGAGGATGTACAGATTTCCCGTGGTGTTCATGACAATGGTAGAGCTTTGATGAGCCAACATATGTGCTTGTACCGGGCTAGTAGCTGCACACAAACCATACAACTACTTCCAGCCTCTACAACAGCAATTAGGCTTCTGAATTTTATACTCTTAACTACATCAGAAGTAACGATTTCCATTGCCAGCTCTCTATATTCTAAATGCATTAACTGCACCAGCATCATCTACAAACACGATGGCTCAAGGCTTTACCTTGGAGCAAGAGAGCAATGTCACACCAGAATGCCTTCAAGAAGGCAATGGTGTTGTCTTCCTCCGTGTATTTCCAATAGGCAACCTCGACACTTTCTACCTCTCCAATTCCATTGGCTTGCTCTTTGACCATCATCTTTTCAGGGTCTTCTATGATGCTTACTGTAAGTTCCCTTCCTACTTTCCTACTGTGGTGTCAATGGTTTGTGTAGCTTAGTTCAAAACTGTACTTGCCCCACATTCTCAACACAACTTATTGTTTTTGACTAACAAGAAACGGTTCCATCTTTCACAAGCCATAGATAACCCAAAAACCCTGAAAATCACTCACAAGGAAAAACAAGACAATGTCATTGTTTGCCCCATCGGCATATTAGAATCGGCCTTCTTTTGCAGTGAAGCCTCAATACCTAATTATAAGCCTACCAGGGCCTTCCCCCCGTAGTGATCATAGCAGCTCAGTGTGCAACAAGACCCCGTGGCCAGCTGAACAGTATGCCCAGCTTCAACTACCTTACGCAACTCGTTTCTGCAGGCGCAACTAGTTACGGCCAGCATTATGCCGCTCCAAGTATAGCTCATGTCGATTCAACAACCATGTGCCCTCGGCCATCCTTCATTGTTCATGGCAATGATATTCAGTAGGTCCTCATGCCTAATTCTCAAGATTCACACCAATTATTTTTTGTGCCGACGCACCATGCAGCAGCAAATCGGGCAGAATCGGAAAGGAGTGCCGAAGACCTTGCAAACCCTGGTTACTTGTTATAGTTCATAGATCATCAACCTGGAAGGTGCTTCGGATGCTTGCCGACGTAATGAGCACTCTCAAAGATCAGATATCTGGTGTGATCAAGCCATGGCAAAGATTTGTTCTAATGCTACTGAAACAGAAGATATCAGTTTTCAATCGATGATCAGTTGGCATAATCCGGAGTCGAGTCACCAAACCTGTTGCGAATTGGAACTGCCTGTCCGAGCTGATTGTGGGAAACCTGCGAGCTCCTCTGTTTGCGAAGTGCTGCACGTCTAATTTGTCTGCGAACTGCTTCTGGAGAAGTTGCGACATTGTAGTGTACGTGCGAAGGTGCTATACTTGCGGCGTTATTAAGCGGGTTTTTTTAGCTTTTTGCTAGCAAGAAAAGCTGCTAGTGAGAAGCTGACACGCGGAAAGAAAAGCCAAATGTTTTAAGTTGTCGTTTCTGAGTATTTTGGGGAGTGGAGATAACACGTGGAGGAGAGAGAGGGAAGGAGAGAGAGAGAGACCCCTCTAATTTGTGAAAATTCCCAAAATACCTTTTATCTAGTAGACCAAGGTAATCAAGGTATGGAAGAAAGACAAGCAAGAGGGTAACTTTCTCAGTATGTCTCAATTTCATTATATCAATAATCACATAGTTATACACGATGACCTTTCTTTTTTGTGTACGTGAAATGGCAGCATTTTTTGCTTGGTTGCTCACTTTCTAAAGCTGTGTGCCAGAGTTTGGTTCTCTCTGACGGTTCCATGTGCCAACAAGTCCATGATCCATCCAGTGTTCGGGAAAAATCATTTTTCCAAACATACAAAATTCCTTTCCTTGAATTTGCTAAGAGGAAATTTTAAAAAATTAAGTTTATTTTTTGGGTTTTTACACTATTTTTCTCTATTTGGGGGCGGAATTTCTCCTTTTATCCTTGCGCTCAACTGGCATTTTTGAAATTGAAAACGGAAGATATTAAGCTGAGACACATTTTTCCCAAGCACTGCTCGAAACAAAGTGTTCCCAATACTCCAAATCGTTTTTTGTATTAGTACGGCATTCCCGCTCATTCAAATACAAAGGATGTGTGGGGGCACCGTCTTAGTGAGTTGGCCGCATTCAAACCCATGGCTTGGGTCACAACAATTGAATGCTCAACCAACCAAGCTAGCCCCTTTGGACAACTACCAATAGTCCAAATCTTGCTACAAGGAAATATTTGTTGTGAGAAAGTTTCTACATCTCTTTTGAGATTCTATGAAGTCTATAATCCACACACGATTGTGTGTGCATGAAGAGTATATCCATCTGTTGCACAGACTAGGGTAAATGTCCCAGATTAAGGACACTGAGATCAAGCTCGCTCAAGCAGAGGCTGTGCTTTGTCATTCGAAGCATGGAGTAGCTCATTTGGGAGCTCAGGAGGTCAGCATCATGCAAAAGAAGTGTGCCGTCTTCCGATGGAGATCCCGTCAATTGCACGACATGATTTCGATATTTAGTTCAACAAAACAGAGAGCTTGAAAGCGGATGCAATGCGGGGGGAAAAAAGTACAATTCTATGCGATGGCTTGATCTTGCGATCTAACGAACGTGAGCGATCCGTGAGCTAATGAGTTGACCACTTTCTCACACCAGCGCGTACATCTGCTGGGGCAAAAGTACCCTTTTTATTGGGGTAAGGAAAGGCCTTGAAAAGGGACATGTCCCATAATTGGCCCCTTTACCCTATAGGAAAGCAAGAATTAGGGTTTGTTTTTCCCATGCGTGCATGCACATTGATTGGCTAATTCTTTTTCTCTTGGGCCATACTAACAATTGTGAGTGGTAGGGTTGTATTATCATAGAAAAGAATGTAAAAACCGCAAGCATAGTGTGTGGCTTACGGAGCCGGAAAATACAAAAGGGTGTCGACATGTAAAGTGGAAATTTATAGTGGGAACACTTCAAATTGCAGTCCTTGCATATTCATTGTAGAAATTTGGATCATGTGCTGGTTTGTGGAACACAAACAAGTGGAAAAAGACAGTATAAAGAACCGAAAGCATAGAAAATCTCTACCTCTTGAAAGTGGGAAACTTGATGATGTAACATGCAAGGCCTCCACGAGAGTTGCATGCAATGCCCAAAGCCATTGTTCTAGGCACATCTAAAGAGCATCCCATGAGTATAGAAAGTGAAAGGTATTAATAGATGGGCTCAATTGACTCTTCTTTTGTCACCATGTGCATTGTGCTAGGGGAAGTGGATGCAAGCTCAAAGGGGAATAGAACCTTGTAGATTAAGTAAATGTGCTAACTTTAGTTGATCCATGTGCAAGTTTCTTGGTTAGCGGATGGAAGAAAGGAGATGATCCCTACAGGCGATAATGAGTAGTTTGAGCCCTTGCAGATGTGTAAAGTCCCAGGTTCGATTCCCATCATTGGCATATTACCACAAAACAAGGAGAATAATCACAATGAGCTATGCAAGATGGCGCAAGAGTATGTGTGCACTCCTGTGTCACTACCGCTCCTATAAACAATACACTAAAGATCTACAAAATAAATACTTTTCATCATTATTTTTCCATAAAAACGTGTAAGAGTTCAATACTTTTTATCATTGACTTTGCCACGTGGCTTTAATCAACAAGCACAATCCAATGGTCCACAATTGATCCCAGTAATTTTAGACTTCACAAAGTGCTTCTGTAGGCCGAAAGGAAAGACTTCATATATATGTATATATATATATATATATATATATATTGGTTGGCAATACTCATCCAAAAGGGGTGAGTGGACTAGGGGAATAGCTCCTAAAGGCTACATGTCACATGAGCTGCCAAGCGGGTTTGAACCCAAGACCTTAGACACAAGGGGTGATTGGATCTCCATGGCTCGACATGAGCATGATGTATATGCTCTTACATAAGCATAGTGGATCTACAAAAGTTTACAAAGCATCCATGTGCAAGTTTCTTGGTTAGTGGATGCAAAA
Organism: Adiantum capillus-veneris; assembly: GCF_014529385.1. Lineage (NCBI taxonomy): Eukaryota > Viridiplantae > Streptophyta > Polypodiopsida > Polypodiales > Pteridaceae > Adiantum > Adiantum capillus-veneris. The sequence goes on along the minus strand of NC_140934.1, from coordinate 120,707,149 downwards.
AAGGAGAGTATCCCAATGAGGTAGTACCCTAGTTCCATGTGCAAGTTTCTTGGTTAGTGGATGCAAAAAAGGAGAGTATCCCAATGAGGTAGTACCATAGTTGTTTGAATCCTCTTTTGTGGGTGTCTCAAGACCCAAGTTTTGATTACCATCAATGGCATATTACAATGGGCTATGCAAGGTGATGGAAAAAAGTGCGATTTCTTGGTTAAAAACACTTGCAAAAACATTACAAAAATATGAAAGATAAATTCTTTTTATCATTAACACTAGTTTTTTAATTGGACACCAATATGTCCTGGGACATTAAATGTCTTATTTTCCTACCAAGTAGTTGCATTTATTTTATGAAGCTAATAACACATTTTGCATGTCTTGCGCATACAATTGGAAAATTTTCTTTTATTTCAAAATTTATGATAAATTAACAAATAAATGAGAAGTTTTGGGTTGAAAATTTTTAATAAAGTGATTTTTCAATAATCTCATAAATTGATAATAACTTCTTAAGGAAAGTGATTTTTTAATGTTTATAAAGTGTAATAGATATCCATCGTGGAAAAGAAAAATCAATCCTCAAGTCCATCACGGTCGTTGGGGCACTAATTCTGCCTCAGCCATCGACTGCAGCAAGTCTGTCAATGCTTAGAATTTGCCGTTGTTGGCATGTCATCAATTACAAACTATCGTAATTCTCACTATTGACGTGTCAGAAGGACAGCGACGCGTGATGGCTGAGAATGGACTCTGATCAACCCATTCCATAGCACGCTCCCTGCTCCCACCGATCACGTGACCTATGGAATGGGCCTCCCAGAACCCATTCCCTACTCCTTGATACCATACCAATATTAAGTTATAAACAAAAACTCGTGATTTTGAAAATGCTCTCAAAGAAGCAAAAATCCAAAAGTTTCAATTTCGTCACTCTATAGCGGAAAAACATCAAAGTGTACGTTATTGGAGGGCCCAATCTTCCATAAAGCTCAAGAGTAGGTCCCCAAAACGCTGGTTTTCATTAGTTTTTATAGGAATCATAGAACATGCTTTTTTGAAAGTTTGGATGAAAGCTAATCTAGGAAAAGAGGGGGGGTCCCATGGACATGGCACATCGATGAGACGGAGGCAACAGTGTTCGGGGAAGGTGTGTCTCGGCTTGATATCGTGCCGTTTTTAGTTTCCAAAATACCGTTTCCGTCTTGAATAACAACTCTTGAGTTCAAGTCTCCTCATCAGATAGATCTCTAAGGTCTCTTCTTCTTTTTCTTCTTCTCTCGTTCTGTGCTCTTGTGCCCCTGTAAAATTAAAGTGAAAGGGAATGCCAATATGTCTAGTCGTATTCATGGTGACATGTAAGGGACAGTGCACTTGTCGCACTCAGAGGCAAGTGCGAGGAGGTAGAGATTCCCTATCGTTTTACGGGGTCGGAAGGCGGTGGATGGCACGTAGAGAGAGAGAGAGAGAGAGAGAGAGAGAGAGAGAGAGAGAGAGAGAGAGGAGGAGGAGAAGAGTATTTTACCGTGGTAGGAAACTATTGCAAGAGACCTTAAAAATCTATCCGAGTAGGAGTTTCATACAAGAGAGAGCGTGTTTCTGTGGGAACACGTAGGCAGCGACGCTCGGGAGAGGCTGATGCCGTGCGTCAGCGCCAAGGGATGCAGCAAAACTGTTGAAACACATAGGCAAGGCCACTGGCCAGAGGCTGTTGCCGTGCGTCAATTGATTGCACTGAGAAAAGGGGAGAGGCTGTCTGAGGCATATGGCATGTGCACACGAGAGAGAGAGAGAGAGAGAGAGAGAGAGAGAGAGAGAGAGAGAGAGAGAGAGAGAAACAGAGAGAGAGAGAGAGAGAGAGAGAGAGAGAGAGCTCAGACGAGGTCTGTCCGCAGGCGATTTGGAAGGAGGGCGAGGCATTGCATGTTTGAGTGCAGTGAGAAAAGGGGAGAGGTGGTCTGAGGCAGATGGCATGCGCGCGCGCGAGAGAGAGAGAGAGAGAGAGAGAGAGAGAGAGAGAGAGAGAGAGAGAAGCTCTCTGCACAGGTGATTTGGAAGGAGGGGGAGGCGACGCTCACAGCCGAGTAGGGGAAGGAGGACGCAGTGGCCTTAGGCGAGGAACACAGCATGTGTATTGGCTCCAACTGAGCTCCCCTTTTTGAAAGTTAAGCCAGAAGGAATCTTCACATCAAATTAATTAATGGATTCAAAAGTAGACCCATTAGTAATAGTAGAATATATGCCATCTCGAAATCTTTGATACACAAAATTTCTCAATTATCATGAAACTAAGATTATGCGTGTCCCATTCATGCCCATACCAATGATTAGACATAACTTATTCATATTCGATTAAACAAATTAAAGACTTATTTCGTGCGGGCGTGTGTGTGTATGTGTGTGTTTTTTAATTTACGTGAGATTTTTATACTAAAAAGCAACATTACACCTCTCATGCAAATATCATGCCATGAGACTATAGTGGCAAGTGTCACAAGGCGTCGCCACAAGGCGTTTACTGGGAGCCTTACTCATACAAACAAAAATAAAAACAAGGTGAAGATTTCACGTCTGACCTTAAAAAAGTAACATGTTTTGTTGTAGTACATTGAGCGATTATCAGAACACATTTGACATGTTAACGGAGAGAGATTATTTATATATATATATATATATATATATATATATGTATATATATATATATATAGAGAGAGAGAGAGAGAGATGCACGTGCACACATACACACACTCACTTTCATAATGAAAATGTTCAAATGAATATAATAAGGCTTCATTTTACAAAGAAAACTTTTTTTTGTTGCAAAACTCACAATTATGAGTGGATAGTATTAAGAACATCAGAAATATACACCAACCTCGAGCTCAGACCGAGCTGCCTTGAGGTTCAAAGGATTACAAGTTTTCTGCTTGACAGAGAAACCACTACTACTCCTAGGCTTTACTTATTACAAGATGTCATGTATTGTTCTAAACCAGTCCTCTGAGGCTTGTTTGCCTCCGATCATGTGGATCGTCACTCTGCTCTCTTGTATGATTTCACAAAAGCTTGCCATAGCCAGATCCCCCTCAAACACACGGTGGTTCCTTGCTTGCCAAATATGATGAAAGAAGTAGTACCTGATTATGTGAGTGCAGACAAGAAGAGCAGGACTTCCCAACCTGTTACTACCAAAGAGCAGATCATTCTTGAAGAACTTAATTTGTCATGTCCTTTGAATCCACTTGCATATTTTTCCAGCCATGCCACTGATTGCCTGGCATCCCATGAAAAGGTGGGCTAGGTCTTCACTAGCTATTCTGCACCTTGAGCAACGATCGGACCCAATTCCTCTTTCTTGTATCTTTACGCCACTCAGCAGAGCACCCCACATCACTTTCCACAGAAATATCTTCATATACTGAGGCCACCTTGGTTTCCAGGTGTTCTCCATGACTCCCTCCCACTGTTTTTCCGTCCAGTGCCTCTTTCATAATTTGTTGAGGGGGCTGCACCAATTAGCCTCGTGCATTAATGCATGGTAAATGCCTTTAGAATGTGGTTTCCAAAAGAGGCTACTCTCGGGCCATCTCCAAGCGTCCCATTCCAAGTTGGATTCACAAATTGGCATCACCACCTTATCAAGCTCTTTCATCACCCTGTAGACTAGTAAGATCTCAAAGCCATTCAATTAAAACTGGATGGCTAAACAGTCAGCAGTTTTCCAGCACTTCCTATTGCCATCCCAGAATTGCTCTAGTCGAACGAGCCCTTTATTTATTCACATTCCTGGCCATTTCTATCCAATAGGGGCTTTGCGGCGGTCCCAATATTTTAGAGAGCCAAGGGGACCAATGCAAAATGGAGTTCTTAAATTATCTGGTTACTTCCCCCCATTCCAAAACCTCAGCTGCATGTTTCCACTTCCTCGTCAGCTCCCCTGAGAGTCCACCAGATCTAAAATAAGACCACTTTGGGGCGAGAAGTTTGTCGTGCATCACAACCCCCTTCCACTTTCCCCCTTTTGATCCCAATTTTACTGCATCAAGCATTTCCTTGGTCATGATAGCCCAAGCTTGGTCCTGTTTAGCCAATGAGACCATAAATTTGGCACAAAGGGCCTCAGCATGGGATACAGGGTTAAGAATGTTGAGCCCTCCTTGGTCTATCGGGTGAGCAACTACCTTCCATCTAGCCCACTGCCATGGTCGGGAGGTTTTCGTGTTGTTTTTCCAAAGAAACCTTTTCTCACTGGTTTTAAGAACTCTTTCCAGTTACACTTAGCCATCTTGAGCACGGGGCTGAGGAAAGCAATCACTCTAATCCGACTTTGGAAGGGGAGGAGAACAAACTCCCATCTTCTCATTTTTTTAGCTTATTTTTTCAAGGACTCATTGAAATCTTTGACTGTGGGTTACGTCCAACCCTATGGGGGCTCCTAGGGTCTGAATACACTCCCTTTTGAGATAATCTCTCATGTCCAGACTGCAATGTCAAAAGAGTCGTTCTACGACAGGGAGATTAGTCTTGACTTCTCTATATTGCACTTCATTACAAAGAAAACTTAAAGGGTCATGATTGTCAGCATATTTGTAAGGTTCTTTCTCATATATATATCAATAGCATTTAACATTGCATACAAGTAGTTCAAATAAATATTATTCATAGTTTAGTAAGCAAGTCATGATGTGAACAATCAACTAAAAAAATTATATGGTGTGTATTTTGTTTGAAATGATTTGAAATGTCAACAATCAAAGGTAATGTGATGGTGACCATTGGATGGTGAGAGGGGCAAAGAGGAATTGCACGGTTTTTTTACCACTCCCATATGGCCTTCTTGGCCACCTACATAAACTTGCCAAGGGTGCCACCGCGTAGCAGGATTTTCCACCCCTCAAAAAGACAGTGAGGAGGAAAAGCCAACACCTTTTGAACAAAAGCCACCACATTTTAAGGATATGGATGCCACCAAGCAAATATGCAAATCTATCTTGTATACACATCCTCTTGCATAATCCGACTCCTTATTGAAATGATTACTTGGTTTTGGGCTTGTGCCTCATTTATACATGTGTGAATCCCTTCCACATAGATGAGTTCAAAGAAACATGCAAGCCCATTAGGTGGTGCTTGCCTATCACCATCACAATCCCATCTCCATGATGGCACTTTTTGATTGCCATCATAATCCCATCTCCATGCCTCTTGCTCCATCGTTTGTGATGAGTTAAACCACCATCAACAAGTCCAAGCACTTTGTTGTCACCTCGGGATTGAAAAAATTGTATTTGTGAATTCCTATCCATGACATGAATCTTTTCCGTTCCACTATGTACATGCGAGGTGATGCAATGGTCCTCCACATCCATAAATAGGCATGGCATAATGGTATTCACCTAGGCAAGATATTTTCATAGATACACAAAATTGTCTTGCAATTGTTGGGGTATGTGACACATCTGAACCACCAACTAGTGAAAATCCCTCTAAATTGAAAACCTATACATTTGACACCACTGATTACATCATCGGATGCTTTCTCCAAACTCTATAAAAGAAGCTTAAGTTACTCACTTTGTATCCATCTCATATACAAGCTCTGATACCACATGAAAGAGAATGGGATTATGATGGAAACAAGAATGTACCGTTGCAAGATCATTTTTGGCTTCACAAACATGACAAAATTTGTACAAGAATCAGTTACCTTATACTTTGGGTAAGACCATCCTCACTTGCACACATTTGCATAAAATCTAGCACACATGCCATGTCAACATCGGCATCAGCATCAACATCTACTTTGAATATTTTGACGATATATTTGGAGGGGAGGAGAAGCATCAACGACATCGTCAATTTGCAAGCAACATCGGCAACAATGAAATGCTTTGAAGATTAGCAGTAGGCATCACTTTTGGCTCTCCTATGTTGGGAGCATACAAGCACCATTTTTTTTCTCGAGCCGTCCACCTTGATTGGCATACATTCTCTCAAGGGGAGGCATTTTGGTCCACTCCTATTGTAAAATACTCTAGGATGGACATTTTGACTCTTACACCCTAGTTGACAATCTCTAGGGGAGGATATGTTTGTACTTTTGGGTGCTACTATGACACATACGGGGAGGCTTGTTGGGATGTGTGACATATTTGCACCACTAACTAGTAGAAACCCCCTCTACATTGGAAGCTTACCCATTTGATATCACTAATTACATCATCGGATGCTCTCTTCTAGCTCTATAAAACAAGCTGCACACTTTCTATCCATCTCATATCCAAGCATTACCCATCATTTGTACCCACCATTTGCATCTAGCTTAATATTAATCTAACCATGTTTTCCTACTTGTATTAGTCTCTCTCTCTCTCTCTCTCTCTCTCTCTCTCTCATCTTGCATAATTAGCACACTAACACAATCATGAACGACACACTCTCATTTTCACAATTATCCTATTCCCTTTAAGCAATTTCCATCCCTCAGCTATCCTTGCCCCTATTTGTGCATGTAGCTACACAAAATCCTTGAGAGTCTTCAAGAATCTCTCAAGAAAGAGCAACTACCTTATATGCAATACTCCACAAATGGCTACCTCCTTAGTGACATGGACAAGTAGATAAACTTGGTGAACAAGACTAGATAGCAAAAAGCATTCTCAAGGACAAAGTAGATGAACTTGTGAACAAAAATAGATATCGAAAAGTCATTCTCAAGGGCGCACACCACCTCCACATCATGTTTTTTTTTCTGGTGTTGTGTTTTTTTTTTGCTTAGGGTGTTGTACTTTGTATGCTTGGTGGTGTTTCTTTTGCATGCATGTGGGAGTGTGTCTACTTAGTTTCTTGTGTTGGGGGTAAGTTGATTGCTTGATCTATTTGTTGTTCTTGCCTATCATTTTGTTTTATCCCTTGTTTGTTGGGTTGCCCTTAGACTAGTGGGGATGGTAGGCATTGGGTGTGGTTGGAGAGGTTGGGGCCTTCATAGCCTCATTTGCAACTCTTTGCCATGAGATCTCGCCCATTGGCAAATGAGGCTATGAAGGCCAAATAGGCAGTCGAAGATCTTTCCAACTCTTGAATTACTACTAGAGATGGTGGAACGTTGTCTATTTGGCTGTCTATGAGTGCAAAATTTGCTTCATCCACCTTCTAGAGTCTTCCCCTACTCACTTGTCTCTAGTTTGTGACGTATCTCCTTAGCCAAAGATCTTTCCAACTCTTGAATTACTACTAGAGATGGTGGAAGGTTGTCTATTTGGCTGTCTATGAGTGTAAAATTTGCTTCATCCATCTTCTAGAGTCTTCCCTTACTCCCTTGTCTCTAGTTTGTGATGTATCTCCTTAATTGTGTCTATGAGTGTAAAATTTGCTTCATCCATCTTCTAGAGTCTTCCCTTACTCCCTTGTCTCTAGTTTGTGATGTATCTCCTTAATTGTGTCCCTGTATTGCCGATGGTTCTCCTTTTGTTTTGTAATCCTATTGCATCTAAGGTTATTTTTCATTACCAAACTAATTCTCTATGATTCCTATGGGATTCTGTTATGTTTTTTAGTTTTGCAATGAAATAAGGGTTCAAGCAGAGAGAGAGAGAGAGAGAGAGAGAGAGAGAGAGAGAGAGAGGAGGAGGAGGGAGAGTCAACCCAAGAACCTTCTCCAAAAAACCTTGTATCTCCTTAGTTACCTTTTTGAGATTTTATCAATAGATTTGAATTATTCAAGGCAAGATGTCTGAAAGGTTGTGCACATCTTGTCTTTTTTTTTTTTTGTGGGTTGTGTGTGTGTCTGTGTGTTGGGGGCGGGGGGGGGGGGGGGGGGGGGGGGAGAGCGCTTGCACCCAAGTGTTGGAGTTCTTGTGCAAGCATACATTCAAACAAAAAACTCAATACCTCTATGAATGTCCGTTTATACACTCGAAGGATTCTCTATTATGCTAGTGGATGTATGTAGTGATTGACTAGACTTTAGTTGTTCATGCAACCAGCTAGTACTCAAACCCATTTCTTGACCTTCCATATTGAGATAAATTCTCATGACCACCAAAATCCCTGCAAAAGTATTCACCGTTTGCTATGATTCATCTATACTATTATAAAAGGGGTAGGGATCCCGCCGCCTCCTCCGTGTCGCTTCCTCTTCGCTCCAACCAACCTCAAGTAGTGTAGCTTGCAAACCCATGGCGCTCAACGCGCTTAGAGAGAGAAACAAGCGACACACACACACACAGGGGCAGCCAACAATACTAGTAACTATAATAAACCCAAATGCCTAGATTTTTCATTTTCAAAGAGTGAATTTACTCTACAACACCCCACATCTAAAATTTTCTATTTGTTGCTGAACTGAAGGGTCCAATAAGAACCTTGGAAATAACATTTGCATAGGACCATCATGAAAATGTATCAAAAATCAAAAGGTCGAACAAAAAAATGAAGATGCTTATTGCACAAAGAAGCATGAGATTGGTAACAATTACAAGTGCATCTTTGCAAAGAGCACCAAACAAAACATGACCAAGCGATCTCTATCAACATGTCAAGCTACATGGGTGAGCTCAAGTTCAGAAAAATGGCTAAGCTACACAAGTGAATATCAAACCCTCTAAACCACACAAACCTTGGCTTCAATGGACAGTTCCTTGGCTTGAAGAGGTGGGTGACTCATGAAGCAAAACCCCCTCGAGCTCCGAATGGATGAAACTAGAAGAAATGAATGGCCAACACTAGAGAGGAGCAAGTAGAAAGTAAAGTCTAGTGCATAGAAGACTCCATCAAAATGGAATCTAGGAGTGACAATGATGAGGGGGCTAAACTATCTGCAATTGGAGGGGGGGTGCACATTATTAGAAGGTGTTCATAAAAAGAATCTAGTAGTCACTAGGAATGGGCTCATGTTGCTCTTCAGAGGGCAACATGAGGGTCTCATAGATAACACCGGCAAGGAGACCACCGATAAGGGGACCCACCCAGTAGACCCAATGGTTGGTGAAATCCAAAGCAACAAGGGCAGGGCCAAAAGATCGAGCAGGGTTCATAGAGCCACCATCAAAGGCACCAGCGAACAAAATGTTGGCAGCCACAATGAGACCAATGGCCAAGGGAGCTATGATACCCACATTGCCCGGCGATCTTGGATCAACAGCTGTGGCATAGACTGTGTATACAAGGCCAAATGTGATCACGATCTCAAGGACGAGGGCACCCCATACTGGCTCTCCAGTTGACAAGGCATGCGGTGAGGTGGTCTGCAAAAAATCAAGAAGCACGATAAAAATCACCAAAAAACTAAAATCAACCGACTAAATATGGAAATAGTCAAGGGTGAGATAACATAAGCAAAATAATCCTCTTTAGGTTCAATTGTTGGTTCTCAAGAATCAAAACATACCTATGTAATTGCATGTGCTCAAATCATATACAAACAAAGGCGTTCTAGAAAGTTTCGTGACAAACAAGGCACTTTAGAAAGTTGCATGCCAAATAAGGTTTGGATCCCTAGGAAATAGCTTTATAAAAATCACGGCTGATTGAAAGTTCCAACTTCCAAAATTCAAGTGCAAGTTTGAGAAACTTCTATGACAATCTAGGTTTGGATTCCAAGAAAACTGCTTTAGAAAATTGCAAGGTTTGTTAAAGGATCTAAATGCATGCTGTCATAGAAGCTACATTTGAGGGCTCAATAATCAAAAGATCATGAAACTTTTGCATATAAAAGTGAGCACACTTTCCTTGGGAATTGCATGTACCTTGAGGGTGACTTCGTGTCTCATTATATTACCACTTTCCCAAGTAAAAGTTAGGTGAGAAAAATAAAGGTGCTTTCTTATAAAATACAACCCTTTTTAAGTCTTTTTTTTTTTTTCCTGGTCTCATGGCAAATCCTTGAATTTACTCACCAGTGCTTGCCTTACCAAATTTATGGCTTAATAACATGTTTTGCACATTGTTTTTCATACCATGCATTACGTCATGAGCTTCTGCTCGAGAGGCACCACATACCTAGCTAGGTACGATTTGGGGGAGGGGACCACCGCCCCGGTGGGGGTCCCCTGCCCCCAATCGTACCTAGCTAGGTATGCTGTGCCTCCCTCAGAGAAACTCATGATGTTGAGTTAAGTCACAATGTGGGAATTATTGTGAGAATTTGTTTAAAACTTCTTGTGGATGCATATGCTTTCCTTTAGTGTAGTTCAAACTCAAGGACCATACCATGCCATCGGTGACAAGCTTGAGGAGGAGACATGCAATTGCAGCTCCCAGCAGCTGAGCAATCCAGTAGATAACGCCTTTGAAGAGGGTGATGTTACCGCCGACAAACAGGCCGAAAGTGACCGCAGGGTTGACATGCCCACCCGAGATGTTGGCCGAGATTGCCACGGCCACAAACAAGGCTAGCCCATGGCATATAGCCACTCCAGTGAGTCCCGAGGGTGTCAAGGACGCTCCATCGGTCAATTTGGCTGAAAAAACACAAGCAATTACAAAATATATTAGGAATTCCTTCCAAAATAAGGGCTAATGTGGTTATGCTACAAATGCAAGGGTATTCTTTTGGTAAAACGGGAAGGCTGAGAAAACAGCTTGCTGGTTAGTATTTGATGGTGCCGGGAATCGAACCTGGGTCTTCCACTCCAAAACACAAGGCTGTGATTGTTACAATGATAATTAGGGCGATCAGACAGCTTACTAAACCAAGTGACTCTGAGGCCCCCGATTTGGAAGCTCAGCTAAATTTGGAAAGGCCGTCAAATTAAGGGGAAAGAGAGGTGTGTGTGAGACAAGAGTGTTGGGCGAGAGAGAGAGAGAGAGAGAGAGAGAACCGCGCGCGCGCGCGTGTGTGTGTGTGTGTGTGTGTGTGTGTGTGTGTGAGAGAGAGAGAGAGAGAGAGAGAGAGAGAGAGAGTCTCTCTTTACCATAGGCAATTACAGAGCCTTCTCCTGCAAAGACAAAGATGAGGGTGGAGATGAATTCGGCTAGGCCACATTTGAGCGTCCCCGGGTGGGTGAACTCCTCATAGCGCCCCACTGCAACGTTGCGGAACGGCATGGCTGATGCCCTTGCTCTCTCCTATACACAAATGCGCTGCGCGCACACACACAGAAACGCAGAGGAAGCTTTCACACACACATGCATGCACACACCGAGTCTCTCTCTCTCTCTCTCTCTCTCTCTCTCTCTCTTCTCCTCACAGCAGGGCTCTATACAAAAAGGTTAAACCACAAGGCCCCCCGTATAGGCTTTGCCCACAGCTTATAATGGCTCTCTAAGCTTACGCTCTCTGCTTCTCTCTCTAGTCTCTCTCTCTCTCTCCTAGAATAATTTTTTTTCCCGCATTTAATTTTTTATATCGTATGGACGTGACCATAATGTGAGAAAAGGAAAGCCTGCAAAAAAGCAAGGCACAAAAGAAGCATCGTAGTAGGGTTGGGCTGGCTATGTCCTGCCACGCTCGCCACCTTTTGTCCCTCCGACCAGCCTGGCATGTGGCCCCACCGACCCCTCGTGATAACCACATCCACTTCCAAAATATTTTGTCAGTTTACGCTAGCTCTCTCAAAAAGGGCTACAAAAACACATTTCCCCCAACCCGTCAAAATAAGGGGAAACTTGAAATTCTCCTGGTTTTCAGGTTAAAATTTGAAGCTTTTGCCGGTAATTACACTAAAACTTGTGTAAATTTGTCGGTTTTCTTATAGGCAAGCTCAAAATCTAACCGAGATTTTACAATTTCAACGAGTCAAAATACACTAGATCCCGGTTCTTTTTTACACTACGAGTCTCAATGTCTGAAAGGACACAAAACAAGGTGAAACCACTTCCCATTGTAAAATTCCCAGTTGAAAATCAAAACTCTCCATTGTACTTTCATTAAACTTTGTTTTCCAAGGGAATTTTAGATTTAAATCTTGAGAAATACCTTACATTTGGGCTTGAATCCCAAAAGTTGTCTCATTGGTTTGATCTTTAAAAACAACAAGGTCAAGAAAATGTTTATTTATTTAAAGCACGATGAAGGCTCACATTGACCAGAAAAAGAAATTGAAAATTAAACAGAATTACAAATCAACAAAAGACCTTCCGCATCTTTCTCCCTTAATCTCTTATATAAGGCATGCCTTTTTTTTCCTTGCAAGGTGAGGGCCTTTAGGCACACCCACTATGGATATAAGGCATGTCTTAACATGCCAACAACAAGAGAGTCCTTTTGTTGTTTGCACATTTTCAACCTTCTCATTTAAGCAATCCATGGCCCATCACTCCCTTGTCCATGAGTTTTGATCCCATATCGTGATCTCAATGGCCTTTAGCTCTCAGTTATAAACAATGCAAAAAAAGATACCATTAGTAAGCAGTACATAAGTTACAATCGAAACTAGTACAAGCTTCATCTCTCTCAACACTTTCGCTACATTAAGCTCTTCTTTTGAGTTAATGGAGTCGTGCAAATGATCAATGAAACCAAACAACAACAACTCATCTACAAGTATGTAGAGGCTCAAACTCGTGGTTGTATACTCCTCAAGCCCTCCCCTGTCTTGCACATGGTTTGATATCTCATAGAGATTGCTTAAAAATCTTCAAAGCAGATCGAAACTTTTATATAAAATACTTGGATATGTATAAATTGAGAATCCATGCATATACAATGTTTAAGAAGAAGTCTACCAACTTGTTTTAGGCTTTAAACCTGTGTATGTTATCAAATTTAAAAGAAAATTTTGTGGCTTTTCACTATTTTGTGGTTTGATATCCTATAGAGATCTTGAGTCCTTAAAAATCTTCAAAGCAGATTGTAACTTTTTTTTAAAATACTTGGATATGTATAAAACATGCATATACTTTTTTTAAGAAGAAGCCTACCAAACTTGTTTTAGGCTTCAACCCTTTGCATGCTGTCAAATTTAGAAGCAAATTTTATGGCTTTTCACTATTTTTTTGAAAGTCATAATTTTGAATTTTCACAATTTCAAGATAAATAATATAACGAAATGTGATAGCATCTCTGATATACTATGCTCATGTTTCTTGAAAAATATCCATGTTTGAAATAGGGCTGTAGGGAACACACACAGCTTGGAGAAGATAAGGAAGCTCAAGGTACACAACAAAGAGTAGTATTGCTTAGTGCACAATGGAAAGAAACGTCAGCCCTAGAGCGATGGACATATATACAAAGCATGGAGGAAAGAACCTCCTAGTAAGGCAAAAAATGTCCCAACGGTCCTAAGTGTGTTCACACACATCACTACCACAAATGTATGGTAACAAATCTCCCTTGGGACTGATGTGGTGAATGAGAGCTAGCACATAGAGTATAGGGAAGTGCCATTCCTTGAGGACATGATCAGTCCACAAAGGGGAGTAAGCCCAAAGCTTTGCGGAAAGAACTTCTCACGAGACACTTATAATCCTGTTGTCCCTGATACATGCATGTCAGTTGTTGCTGCAGATTCACATGTGTGGTATTTTGACAGTGGTGCTACAAAGCACATTACCTCACCTCGTGATTTGTTCGCCTCTCTTGAGTCTGTCCCTCATGGGAATTCACTTACTTGTGCCAACAATTTCTCTTATCCGGTTAAGGGAGTTGAAAATATTGTGCTTACTGCTGCAAATGGCAGTTCTTTCACACTTATTGATGCACTTTATATACCTGGGATCAAGAAGAATCTTTTGTATGTATTTGCACTTGCTAGACTTGGTCTTGTAGTCAAATTTATGGATAACATATATATAATACATGATCTCAGTTTTGGTGATGAAATTGTTGCATCTAGCATTTTATGTCGTGGGCTATATAAGCTCACTTTGACAAGTGTGGGCAAAATTTTGCAAATACAGTTGTGGATTCAAAAGATGCAAAACTTTGGCATGCACGTTTTGGTCATCTGAATTTTGCCAGTTTGCTGCGTTTGCAGAAATATAATATGGTTGCTTCTTTGACGCCTCTTGAAGCACTTGTCAAACATGTTTGTGAAGGCTATATATTTGGGTAAGATGCAACGTTCTATTTTCCAAAGGATGGTTCAGTTAGGGCCACATGCAGCTTGCAGCTTGTGCATAATGATGTTTGTGGGCCCATGAAAACACCATCCTTGGGGAATTACCTTTACTTCGTGACTTTTATTGGTGATTACTCTAGGCATGCATGGGTATATCCGCTTAAATTGAAGTCCGAAGTACTTATGTTTTGTTCCGATCGAGGAGGGAAGTATATGTCTCATGAATTCAATGCATTTCTGGTTAGTTGTGGGATAAAACACCAATGTACAGTGCCTTATATTCCTCAACAAAATGGTTTTGCTGAGAGAAAAAACAGGTCACTTATGGAAATGGCACGATGTATGGTCAAAAGTCAAGCTTTGCCACATTCATTTTGGCCTGAGGCCATCATGTGTGCCCCTTATGTACTAAACAGGTGTCCTATGAAAGCTTTGCAGTCTATTACTCCATATGAAGCATGGCATGATAGAAAGCGTTCTATTGAGCACATGCATATGCTTTGGTGCCACAAGCACAGCGCAGAAAATTGGATGATAAGGCTGTCAAAGGTTTTTTTTTTGTTATAGTGCTGAAAGAAAAGGTTACAGGTTGTATCATCCGCAAACAAAGTGTATCTTGGTCTGACTGGATATTGTATTTGTGGAAGATTTCGTTCAGTCCTTGCTGTCATGGACATGATGTACTTGATGAGGAAAGGGCTGAAAATGAGCAGGCTAGAGGTATGCCAAAATGGATGGTGCATACATTGCCTGACAGTAAATTAAATGCACTTTTGTATAGTAGTACTCGTTCAGGCTCTTGCCATGCATCTTATGCATCAGATTGTTATGCTTTGGCTGTGTCTAGCTTACATGATGTTGAGGAACCTCTGTCTTTTGATGAAGCACAAAATTCAAAAAATTGGATGGCTGCCATGCAATCAGAATATGATGCACTTATACAAAATTACACATGGACACTATGTGATTTGCCTCCGGACAAAGCAGCCATTGGTACGAAGTGGGTTTACAAGTTGAAACGCAAGCCGGATGGTGAGATTGATCGCTATAAGGCTTGACTTGTTGCAAAGGGTTATGCACAACAAACATATGAAGAAACTTTTGCTCCCACTAGCTTGTCGTATGACTACTGTACGCTTTCTATGTACATTGGCAGCTCATTTTGGTTAGGATGTACATCAGTTAAACATTGTTACTTCTTTCTTGAATGGTGACATATTTGAGGAAGTTTATGTAACGCAGCCTCGCGGTTTTGTCAAGAAAGGACAAGAGGATAAAGTGTGTTGATGTAAGAAAGCTTTGTATGGGTTGAAGTAATGTGTTCGTGCTTGGTATGAGAAGGCTGACACTCATTTGGTCAAACGAGGCTTTCGTAACAGTCCAACAGAAAGCACATTGTATGTAAAGCGTGAAGGTGATGTACTTCTCATTGTGGTTCTCTACGTGGATGATTTGCTGATCACTGGACCAAATGAGAGACATATTGTTGAATTTAAGGCTGATTTAAATGCTACTTTTAAGATGAAAGATTTGGGGATGTTGCATCATTACTTGGGTATACAATTTAAGCAGTGTGATGGTGGTATTGCCTTGTGTCATAAAAGCTACATAGAGACATTGCTATATAAGTTTGGACTTGAGGATTGCAAAGCTATTGCCACTCCCATGGAAACATGTTTGAATTTGAGTCTTCATGATGCTGGTGATCCTACAGATGTCACTCTTTACCGAACTGTTGTTGGATGCCTCATTTATGTGTGCAACATGAGGCCGGATATCTAGTTTGTAGTCTCACGTGTCAGCAGATTTATGCATAGCCTAGGGTCTAAGCATTGGTAGGCTGTCAAGCGGATTTTTTGCTATTTGAGTGGCACTTTACATCTTGGCTTGTTTTCACAAGGGGGGGGGATCATTGCCTCCAAACTTACATGCTTTTTTGGACTCATATTGGGCTAGTTGTTTTGACCCGCGAGTGTCCACAAGTGGTTTTTGTTTCATGCTTGGCAGTTCATGTATATCATGGTTGAGCAAGAAGAAACCTACTGTGGCCACTTCTAGTTGTGAGGCTACGTATAGGACAGTCTTCATAGCTATGGTTGAGTGTGTATGGGCTCAGACGCCTTATGGTTGATTTAAGTGTTGGACAGGACACTGTCAACACTATCTACACTGATAGTCATAGCGTATTGGCAGTTGCGAGGAACCCGGTTTTCATGCTCGCACAAAGCACATTGAGGTGCATTACCACTATGTGAGAGAGAGGCTCTCAGTAGGAGAGATCAACTTGGCTTATGTGCCAACGCACGACAACCTTGCAAATCTTTTCACAAAGGCATTGTCTCATGAGAAGTTTGAAGCTTTCGCAAAGCTTTGGGTTTCCTCCCCTTTGTGGATTGATTATGTACTTAGGGCATGGAACTTCCTTTTACTCATGTGCTAGCTCTCGTTTATCGCATCACTCCAGGGGGGATTTGTTACCATTTACATGTGGTAGTGACGTGTGTGAACACACTTAGGACTACTAGGGCCTTTTTTCCCCTCACTAGGAGGTTTTTTCCCCCGTGCATTCTATATATGTCCATCATTGGGCTATCTATCTTTCCATTGCACACTAAGTAATACACTCTCTATTGTGTGCCTTGAGCTTCCTTCATCTTCTCCAAGCTGTGTGTGTTTTCCTGCAACCCTAATTCCAACAATTCGCAGCATCAACACAATCTTTCCAACTCCCTGGACTAGATAAGAGGCATTGTTGACACAAGCAACTGTAGGGACACTCTCGAGAGAGGCAAACAAGTCACGTGTGATGTAATGTGCTTTGTAGAACCACTGTCAAAGTACCACACATGTGAACCTGTAGCAACTAACATACATGCATCATGGGCATAAGGATCATAAGTGCATTCTGCACTAAATGCCCACTACATCAGCATCACAATCTCCTTTCACAGAAGATTCTAAAATAGCTGCACTTGTAGTGGAACCAACCTCTTTCTTCTTGGCCTCTTTTGCCTTCAATTTAGGACACTGCTTAATCAAGTGATCATTAGCCTTGCAATAATGGCAATGCATTTTCTTTTTGCCCTTTTTGCCAAAATTCTAGATGAGGTATTGCCAACATAAGCATTGGAAACAAGTGATTTTCCACTTGTTGAAGAATTGTGAGGAGTGGCTACATTGCTATTACCACCTTTTCTTTGAGCAGCAATAAAATTCTATTCAATTGTACTTTGTTTAGCCCTGTTTTTTTCTTAAATGTGGCTCTTGCAATAGCAATGTGCATAATGTATCAAACTTGACAACATCAAGATTTCCTTGGGTTATAAGTCTCCAAGTACTAGCAAAAATATGGTAAGAATCTGGCAAAGCATCAAGAAGAATCTACACAAGGGAACTGTCAGAAACGACTTTGCCTACATAAATGAGTTGCTAATTAATATCCTTGATACAAGCAAGGAAAGTGTCCATGTCATCTTTCTCATGCATAATCTTTGACTCCAGGTCCTTATGCAACAATGCAATTTTAGCCTCAATTTGAATTGCATAAAGACCAACCTGAATATCCCAGGTGTTTAGTTGATTTAGCTGAGTGAATTGAGGAGTAATAGTGTGATTCACAGATAATGCAATCAATGCATGAGCCTACGCATCTCTAACATCCCAACAAGCCTGCTCAGCCGTAGGCAAAACAGCTCTAGCAGTAGCAATCCTACCACCAAAACCTACAACATCCTCGACAGTGTCTACATCCATAGAATCAGGACGTAAATCAATGCCATGCACAACATTCCAAATGCCCTTTGACACAAGAACATATTGCATCATGTAAGCCCACATTGGGTAATTGTCCCCATCTAAATTATCCTCAACAATAAACATCTTGAACACATATGTGTTGATGTCAGCCATGGCGAGTGTATGCAACTCATGTGAAAACTGTTTGAAAGAGGAGAAACAAGCGTGACTAGCACATGCTATATAGCACAATCCGAAGAAGATTGTAAGGGACTTGTTATGAAAAAAATAGCACTCTGACAAAAAATTTGCACAAAAGGAAGAAATTGCCTGCACAATATTGCTTGCAGAGGAAACGGAGGCCAAAATGAGCCTTAATGGATTTTTTTTGTAGACGAAGCTCTATGTGCTATATTGAAATATTTGTCGACCTATTGACGCTCACCAAATCTCACCCAAATCTGAGAAAGTGAGCATGCGTGTGTTGGAGATTATGCCTGGGAGGACGCAACCTGCTCTGATACCAATTGTTGGAAATAGGGTTCTAGGAAACACACAGAGAAGCTCAAGGCACACAACAAAGAGTAGTATTACTTAGTGCACAATGGAAACATAAGTTAGTCCTAGAGTGATGGGCGTATATACAATGTACGGGGGGAAAACCTCCTAGTAAGGAAAAAGATGCCCCGACGGTCCGAAGTGTGTTCACACACATCACTATCACGTATTTATGGTAGCAATCCACACTTAATGCGCATTTTATAGAGTGAGGGACCGAGCCACTTATGTGGCTCAAGCCACGTAAATGGCTCAAACACAAACATATTGTGAATACAACTAATGTACTAGGTTTTGATGAACTCTCTAAAGCTATGGATTAGGCACAGTATGAGAGCTTGAAAATCGAGATAGATTCAAGGCATGCTAACCTTTGCATGTAAATTTATTCATTTATCATAAACTTTTTTTCATTTTTATCTCAAAACTTACAATTGTGAGTGATTGTATTAGAATGCCACCAAGAAATATGCAAATCAGTCTCAAGCTTATGCCGAGCCTTGAGGGGCAGATGGTTACATCAGAGACTAGTTAGAAGTACCTAATAACGTACTATTACCAAAATCCCAATCCTTTACACAAAGCTTGACTGGATGGCGAGGTTCCCCTAAGCCAATCATCCGAGTTTTGCTTTTACCTACCACATACATCATCTCCTTACTTTTTTGTACAATCTTTGAGAAGCTAGCCACAGAGAGGTCACTATCAAATACACAGCCTTCCAGATATTACTAAAAAAACAGTATCTGACAATTTGAGTACAGATTAGAAGTGCAGGACTTCGAAACTGTTTTCCACCAAAGCACAGATCCGTCTTGAGAAACCCTATCTTCCACGTTCTTTGTATCCATTTGCACACCTTCCCTGCCATGCCTCTAATTGCTAAACTTAAGAAATACACTTGTAAGTAAACGTACGAAGGAAGCCACCAAAAAGTAGTCCTTGTACGAAATCATGTTGCACAACAATTATCTGGGATAACTTTCAAGCACTCCCTCAAGGCGCATAGACATCCTCTTGCCACCTTAGGTATATATCAATCATCCATGTGCCTCATTTAGATGTCTATGGTCATGTCCCCAATGTGTAGCTATGTAATAGCATTGTACTATGTTCTAAGAAAGCATGACTAATAGAAACCAGTTACCAGAGGCAGCTCAGAGCGAGACAAATAAAGGAATTTTGGGGAGGTGCAAATAATGTTCTCATTCTATTGTCATCATTTGATGTTGTTGTACGTGTTAAATTTTGTCATCACCTTGAAAAATAAAGGTTTGTGTTTAGCCTTTGAGTACAAATAAACCTAGACACTTCCCATCAATAGTTTTCTTTTTAGGTTATACGAGGCATACGTGCTTATGCCCCTGTTTCAGCATTATTTAATCTATCTAGCTTTATTGAAACAAAAGAAGTAGGCTCTATATATGGGGTAAAGGAGCCAATTTTAAAGGACAGCTAAAATGTACAAGCCAATCAAGGGAATTTCAAATTGAAATGACTCAATCTCACTACAGTTAACGATTTTGAATGAAAACGATGTGAGAAAAACTTTATGTCAAGCTTTGGTCACATCAGAGGGCTATCTCCCTATTTGTATCATAAATTAGATCCACTTAATGTTTTTTTTCCCCCCAAAACTCACAATGGTGAGTGGATTATAGTAGATTATAAATTAGAAACCACTTAATGTTTTCTTTTCCCAAACTTCACAATGGTGAGTGGATTATAGTAGATTATGAATTAGATCCACTTAATGTTGTCGCAGGCAGATTGTGTACACGTTTTTTAGGCATTCTTTTAAGCTATTTTTTAGATTTACTAATAAAAATAGCATATTTTTCTCTCTATCTCCCTCTCATTTGCACTGCCAAAGAAGTCGAGATCTCTCTCTCTCTCTCTCACACACACACACACACACAACAAGCAGTGCCGTCGTCTGCGTGTTAGTGTCGGCTTGTTTTAGAATCGTCCCATTATTAGCTGCTTTATCTCAGACCAATTCATTCTTTGAAGTGTGTGATTGATTATTTAGAGTAGGAGTACATCCGCGATCCTGCTTAGTATGGATTGCCCTCTGGATGCATCCATACTAAGTCTCAATTATAAATATAAATACATCTGTGTGAATTTTTTGGATTGTGGAACTCACCTTCGTCTCTATACATTTTCCAATGTAAACCTTGTCAATATATGAGTGTTGTTTTTTGCCATGTTTCTCAAATTTACAATTTAGACCGCATTAGAAGCACAAAATGGGGCGGTTTATATTTGGGTTTAGTGGGTTTAGTGGCTTTAAACCTTTTCTCATGCTTTTGAAGGATATTATTTGTTTATGAAACAAGTTATGGCTTCAATACAAAAAGTTATCTACCATCAAGATTTTCAACAAACGCAAAAGTAGGATTGAGAACAAGCCTTGTCGACATATCTTTTTGCAATCGTTAGATTTCTCAAAGTTTACTTCATCAAAGATCTCTCAGAGTTCCCAATGTATTAAATTCTACTCTTGCAAGGTAAGATAGTGCATGCAGGTGACTTGTATGTTGCACAAGTCACAACACTATTAACAAATTGGAGTCAGCTTAGCCTTGAGATTACACGATTTTCCATGTATTTTAAGCGGAATTTTCTCCTTCTTGCCCTCCCCTCAACAGGCTACTTTGATTTTTCAACCGGCTCAAAGCTAAGCTAAGGCCTTATGGGAGTTTAAAGGGCCGGATTACATAAAGGTATACATCTAGAAGGTGCTCTAGGGAGCCTTGCCCACTGTGATTAAGGTACAAACTAGAGGGCTCGGATGCTCTGGCTGCAATTCAGCTTCGAAAGATCCCCTTCATCTGTTTGGCAAGTGCCCTACTTCGTGGGGACTTGCCGCTAGGGTTTGCAAGTGGGTACAAAGGACTTGGAATATAATCTTTTCTACGGATGACTTGATCTTGGGAGGTCATGGTATCCAAAGCCAGGCCGTTTTGGTGTGCACTCAAATGATCAGATTTTGCTACTTGAACTAGGTATGGAAGTCCGAGAACCTTTGAGTCTTTGAAAACAAACTGGATGTTGCCCTCTTTGATGATATTGTGAGACTGAGCACTGAGCTTATACAGATGGTTGGAGCAAGATGAGGGGCTATTGGCAAAGATGAAGGATGGGTGCAAGCTTTGAGCTCCAATGAACACTCAAGAGGGTAGGAGTAACATCTATGGTAGGTATCCTCCTTTGGGTGCAGATCTCTTATGGAACCCTAACCCCCTCAAGACACATG
Source organism: Adiantum capillus-veneris (assembly GCF_014529385.1). Classification (NCBI taxonomy): domain Eukaryota; kingdom Viridiplantae; phylum Streptophyta; class Polypodiopsida; order Polypodiales; family Pteridaceae; genus Adiantum; species Adiantum capillus-veneris. The sequence goes on along the minus strand of NC_140934.1, from coordinate 120,685,597 downwards.
TAGTGCCTGAGGGCAATTGTATCCTTATCGAGTCAATATAAATTCTCTCAACTCACAAATTTGAGTATGGCAAAAAAAAAACAAAAGAACATCTATATCTATACTATTAATAAAGGGAGAGGGATTCCGGCTCCCTCCCTGGCCACGTGTCACGTTTTCCTTCTTCCGGCGGTGTTCTCTACAGCCCCGACGACATTGGGGGACAACGCAAATAGATGGAGCGATGTGGTGGCCTAGTGTTAGAGAGAGAGAGAGAGAGAGAGAGAGAGAGAGAGAGAGAGAGAGAGAGACAATGAATAGCCAACCGTGCGAGCGTGCTACAACGTCGAAATACCAAAAAAATAAAAGGTTAAGTAGGACCTAGCCTACAGGCTCGACGGTGGGCCGTGGCGCATTTCTTGCAAAACTTCAAAAGGGGTCCTTTGCACGGAGGCGGGAGCACCCTACAACTCTAAAAAGAAATGCTACCAAAATATGTCACAATCCTGCTAAATTACGGTGCCACTGCCTCGCCTGAGTCGGTCCGTCGGATAAAATGCCCCCATTAGTAATTATTTCCCCAAGGCCCGCATTTTTTTGGGCCCCAATCAATTAAGCTAATCATCGTCTGTATAAAAATGCATAATGTTTTTGTCGATTTCGCGAGCTCAAGCCTCAGACTATAATGAAATTGTTGGTTGGACAGAGGAAATGGCTCGATTTTATGTTAATTAGATGGAGTGATGATAAAGAGGAATCTTTGTGTTAGTAAATTTAGCTAATAAACAAATGAAAGAATTCTACTATAATCCTTTAATTCTTGCATTAGTGTGCGATTCTGGAAAATCTGATTTTGTTTTTTCCCCCAAGTAGTCCTGGACTGCTTTATTAGAGAAAATCATAAAGAATTAGTAGTTTTGCTAGAGATATTGATCATTTTATCTATCTATACTATTAATAAGGGGGAGAGGATTCCGGCCTCCTCCCCAGCCACGTGTCGTGTTTGTCGTGTTTTCCTTTGTCACGTGTCGTGTTTGTCGTGTTTTCCTTTGTCTGGTGGTGTTCTCTGTTGCCTCGACAACACAGGGGGACAACGCAGATAGATAGAGAGAAAGAGAGACGTGCTAGGTAGTGTTAGAAGAGAGAGAGATATCGAGCTCAGGGTTAGAAAAAAACATTTTCCCTAACCGAAGAAACTACAGGCAAACTTGAAATTCCTCGTCGAGCTTAGAGGCCATTGAGCAGCTCGACTCGAGCTTTTATGGCTAGGCCATCTCCCTCAATTTCTTGCCACCGTATGGTAGCCTACGCTCCTGCTCTCTTCCGGAGGCAATCACATATGCTCTAGAATGTTTTTAGCTGATGTAGAGAGAGGGCATCTCTCGAGATGCAATGTTATCTCAAGGAGTGCGTTGATTGCAGGATATGTGCAACACTGTCATGTCAGGAAGAGAGACATCTATTTTCAACAAATGCAGAGAGAGGTCATCTCTCTAAATGCAATCAAGTACACTTGCAACTTGAAGGCATATGGCATTGCACAAGATGTTGATATGGGAAAAAAGAATTCATTTTGATATTGTTAGTCAGTGGTTGTGAGTCTTGGCACTACCTTGGTCGATATGTATGCCTAATGTGGTGCACTGCATAGGTCGTAAAGTACTTTAGGAGCTTTCTATTACTGATGTCGTCTGATTGCGGGATATGCCTAACTTGGGAGGGGCCAAGGAGCTCTTGGATGTTTCCAGTGGAATGTGATGTCGTGCTTGGCACTACCTTGGTCAACATGTATGCCACCTGTAGTGGACTTCATGAGGCACACGAAGTGCTTAAGAAGCTTCCTGCCCGAGATGTCGTCCCTTGAAATGCAATGATTGGGGGATATGCCCAACTTGGACAGGCCTAAGCAACTCTGGTCGTTTTTCAATGGATGAAGCGAGGGTGTCTCTCTAGACGCAATCGCATACGCTCTAGCCTGTTTTCAACTAATGCAGAAAAAGGGTGTCTCTCTAGATACAATGTTGTTTCAAGCAGTGCATTGATTGCTACAGGGTCAAGTCACACACACACACACACACAGAGCTTTTTTTAGTAGATGCGAAGAGACGACATCTCTCCAAATGCAATCATGTACAGTGGCACCTTGAGGGCATGTGGTAGCACACAAGATGTTGATATGGCAAAAGAATTTACGATGATATTGTTAGTCAGTATGTGTTGGCATGCCAAAGCACCGCCTCTGACAATGCCGCCGCTGAAAGCCTTACCATTGGTAAGAACGAGCGAGACCCACCATTAGGTGGGTCGCACAGCTAGTAAGTTGGGGACTAGACCCAGAAAGAGAATAAGCTTATAAACAAATATACGATAGACTTTTGCTGTATGATTTTCCAAAAGTTCAACAACGATTATTTTCTTTTGCATTTCAGTATGGATTTCAAAGAGGGAGAGTCGTAAGTTTGTTGTGCATTTTTCGGTAACACTTTGGTTGTAATTTTCTTTTTGCAATTCGGAGAAACTGTAAATTTTTCCATTGTTTAGTTGCAATTTTCTGCAGGTTTTGGGGGTAAAAAATATAGGATAAAGGGGCCGATTGTGGGACGGGCCCACGGGGTCCAATAATCTCCAATTTAAGACCAATTAAATAAATTAATTGGTTGTGGGTTCAAATCCCCTGTTGGGTCACACTCTAGAGGGACACCTTGTGCTCACCTGGTGTTCACGTTGCTAGGGCTCTTGCCCTTGGACACTCGAGTGCATCCTCCTCCTGGGGTGGGTTACCCGAGGAGGAGGTTCCTAGCTGGTTGCTACGAGTTCTCTCCGTCGTTCCCAGCATGTGGTGCATCAATTAGGTGGCCATGGTGATGCCTACGTGTGGCTCTTGCCCGATGGTACGCGGCCCTTGCCCGACCATGTAACATGGCTAATATTTAACAGGGATAAGCACCTCCCCCTGTGGGCCCTCTGGTGTGTCGAAAAAAATAAATTAATTAATTAATTAAAATGAGGCAGCAGCTGTAGTACCTAGTGGTTGAACGATTAGCATGATGTGGCGCAAGGGAATTTGTGTGGAGCGTGGTTCAAATCCCATTTTCGACTGTCCGTGAAGTGATATATATGTGCGTAAAAATTTTATTGGACCCTCTTTTTTTTTCAACGACGTTTTCTTATTCCCTCTTGGAAGCATGAAATAGACCATTGCGAGCGCCATTGTTTATGCTGCAGGTGCGCCATGTCTTGCCCTACCTCCTGAGCCAAAAGGAGCGTGAAAATATGAACCACACAGAAAACGCGCCCGCAAACTCGCTTAGAGTCCTTAAATATGGCCCCTTTAGCCTACCTTAGTTATATAGTCCAAAATTTGTCAATTGTCAAAAAAAAAAGTTCTTTGTAATAAAAACGTTATATACAAAGCAAGGGAAGTTTTTTTCTTTTTTTTTTTGGAAAGTAGAAATTGATTAACAGATATACGTTATATACTATAAAGCAATAATGAGGGAAGTTTGAAGACAATAAATAATCGGTTCCAATGGGGAGTTACATTATGTATAAAAAATTATGTATGTATACGGTTTGAAATGTGAAGAATCAAAGTAGGTGGTGCTTTGTGTGATGTGGATATAATGCAGGCAGCAGGATGAGGACGAGGGGAAGAAAAAAAGGAGGGTTGTCGTGCATGGGTCGGGCTGGCAAGGTGGGGCATGGGCGGTGCCGGCCCTGTCCGCTCCATTTGGACACACTCCTTTGCTCTCAAACAGCCGACTCTCAAGCGGAGGCGGATATCCCTCCAATCAAAACACCACGTGCGCTGATTCCCCTGCAATTCCCCTTTTATTATTTTCCATCCTTCATAATTAAAATCCACAGTCGCTCGGCGGAGTCGGGACACACATGTGACCCTTTTCACACCACCCCGTCCTTCTTCCCGATTCTAGTGGCACGCATTATTGCGCCCAGTCAGTCGTCCTCGGTCCTACTACTTACTTTTTTGTACCTCTGAGAGAAAGGAACATTGTGCATAGTAATCACCGAACACTTTTCTCCTGGAGGCTGGTATATTGCTGGTAAACATTAAGAGCACTTGCTTAAATTGTCATGAGCACAAACATCATCTTTTTTTTAGAGCTTTGTCAGTCATTTGTAAATTCACGAGGGGCTCGAACCTTGTAGCTTGTGGCTGACTCATCTGGGTTGGGAATGGATAGTCTAAATGTTGGGTCAAACTTTGACATCGATGTTAGCTCACTCACTCACTTAAGGGAACAATGCCTTGATTGATCTCCAAATGTGGGGAGAACTAGGTACTCACACACAAAAATGGGGTTGTGAGTTCCATTTTATGGGGTTGGGCTTTGTTGGAGTTGCCCTAACAAATGGGCAGTATGATGATTTAACATCACTCTTCTTGAAGTAGAATGTTGGATAATGATATTTCACCCTCAAGTAAATACCTAGGTACTAGCTAGCTCTATTTTGAGAGCCTCTCTATATGAGGCTAAGGCACTTATGAGCATCACGATTGCCCAATATTGACATTGGATGGCAGTCAAGTGTGGCCGAAGAGCTAGAGAAAATTCTGGAGAGTTGATAACGTGCCAACTTGGCTACATGCATGCACAACTCATTCATTACGCATAGGCTATAAAAGGAGACCCTATTTTGGCGCACGTCTTCACACAACCCTTCATCGAGGATGTGTGGAGGGGGACATTAGTGTTACTAGCTCGCGTGACCCGCCTACGGTGGGTCTCGCTCGCTCGCTCGCTCTTACCAATGGTACAATGGTAAGGCTTCCGGCGGTGCTACCACTATCTATAGAAACCCTACATTTAGAGAGAGAGAGAGAGAGAGAGAGAGAGAGAGAGAGAGAGAGTGAGTTATTACCCAAGAAAGAGAGCAAATTAGAGCTCTCTCTCTCTCTCTCTCTCTCTCTCTCTCTCTCTCCGTGTTTATCCCATTCCTCAATAGAGCTATTCTTTCCCTCTCTCTCTATTTGATTTGTAGTCCATTTCAATGCATTCCAAGAGAAAAACTCTCGGATAGGAAGCTCCTCAAGCACTTTTTGTGCTTTATGAAGTGCACCACATCTGGCATACATGTCGACCAAGGTGCTTGAGAGCACAACATTTTCTTCCCTGACTAACACTATCATCGTGAATTCTTTTGTTCATAACAACATCTTGTGTAATGCCACGTGCCTTCAAGGTGCAAGTGTATGTGATTGCATTTGGAGAGATGCCCCCTCTCTATATCTGCTTAAAACAACCCACAGCTTCCTGACCCCGACCCTTGCCTTCAAGATGCAAGCGTATGTGATTGCATCTGGAGTGAAAACCCTCTCTTCGCATCCGCTATAAACAACCCTGAGCTTCTTGGCCCTACCCAAGTTGGACATATCCCGCAATCAATGCATTCCAAGAGACGACATCTCGGACTAGGAGCTCCTCGAGCACTTTCTGTGCTTTATGAATTGCACCACATTCAGCATACATGTCAACCAAGGCAGTGCCAAAAGTAGGTGATTGCATCTAGAGATACCTTTGCTTCGTATCCACTGAAAACAACCCAAAGCTTCTTGACCCTGCCTAATTGGGCATATCCCGCAATAAGTGCCTTCCAAGAGACGACATCTCGGACAGGAAGCTCCTCAAACACTTTGTGCTTTATTAAGTGCACCACATTTTGCATACATGTCGACCTAGGCAGTGCCAAGCGTATGTGATTGCATCTGGAGAGATACCCTCGCTTCAGATCTGCCAAAAATAGCCCGGAGCTTCTTGGCCCTACCCAAGTTGGTGGGCATATCTTGCAATGAGTGCCTTCCAAGAGATAACATCCCGGACACGAAGCTCCTCAAAACGCTTTTTGTGCTTTATGAAGTGCGCCACATTTGGCATACATGTCGACCAAGGCACTGCCAAGCATATGTGATTGCATCTGGAGAGACACCCTCGCTTTGCATCAGCTGAAAACAGCTCAGAGCTTCATGGCCATGTCCAAAATGGGCATATCCTGCAATCAGTGCATTCACACAGACAATATCCCGGACGGGAAGCTCCTCAAACACTTTTTGTGCTTTATGAAGTACACCACATTTGGCATACATGTCGACCAAGGCAATTCCAAGAACGGCATTTTCTTTCAGCAACATCATTGTGAATTCTTTTGACCATATCAGCAGTGCATTCCAAGAGACAACATCCCGGACAGGATTGTAAGAGTACGTGCTCACATTTGGAGAGATGCCCTCACTCTGCATCTGCTCAAAACAGCCCAGAGCTTCCTCACCCTGACCCTTGCCTTCAAAATGCAAGCATATGTGATTGCATCTGGAGAAAATCCTCGCTTCGCATCCGCCAAAACAGCCATAACCAGTGCATTCCAAGAGACGACATATCAGACAGGAAGCTCCTCAAGCACTTTTTGTGCTTAATGAAGAGCACCAGATCTGGTATACATGTCCAACAAGGAAATGCCAAGCACAACGTTTTCTTTCAACAACCCCTGACTAACCATATGATGTTTTCTTTCAAGAACTGCCTCTAGCTTTTCTTTTTCCCGGCACGTCACAAGCAAGAGGATGACAGCCATTGAAAAGGAGTTGAAAGAATGCAAAGCCCACATGGATGAGTGGAAGAAAGAGAAGAATTTAATTCTTGCATGGAAAAAGAGGGAGGAACAGGTGAGGGAACTAGAACGCAAGGAGTTCCGGGATGAAATTCAAGCTTTAAAAAGTAGCACCTCAGCCCTTCGGAAGGAACTCGACGAAACCAAAGAGGGAAGACGCCTTGAAGATGGAGAAATTCAGCCATCAATGATTGACGAGCTGAATAGTATACGAGCACAAGTCAAAGAAATAAAGGAGGAAGGAGAAATGAAGACCTCGTGGGTGGAGGTTCTCTCCAAAACGCAAAAGAAAATGGATGAGGCTGAAAAATGGATTGAAGTTGTCAAGAAGGGAAAGGACAAGGAAATTCCGACTACACCTGACATCATCAACAAAACACTAGAAGAGGAACAACGAAGAAGGGTACGCGCTCTACACGTGAGAGTGACCGGCCTAAAAGATTCAGATAAGGTGGACAAAGAGGTGAAGAGCCTCATGTCCATGATGGGGGTGGAGAAACCCTCGCACACACAAGCTTGGAGAGTGGGCAAGAAGAGTGAAGGTAATGGGGAGAGTTCAAAAGAACAGGCTCTCATTTTGCGCTTTCCCTCCATGGAAGAAAAGAAAGACTTTTTAAAGAAGAGGCCAACCCTCAAGAAAACGGGTATCTTTTTAGGAGATGATCTTACGCTCTCACAACTTGCACATATGAGAGAGGTCATGCCAGAGATTATAGCAGCAAGGGAGAAGGGAAAGTTAGCTTTCTACAGAAATGGACGAGTAGTGATTTCAGAGCACCGCTCTACATGACGGTGCGAGACCTCTGGGACCACTCTCAGGATGGCGGTTTGGAACTGTAATGGTTCGTATAGACTTGATGTGGGGGCCTTTGAGGACAGCTTCAGAGACAGAGACATTGTTTTCTACTCAGAAACTCATCAGGCTCCAGGACAGTTGATGCCGCATATATCAGGATACAGATGGGAGACAGCTTGCAGGACATGCACCAGAACTGGGCATGGGACTAGAGGATCAGGAGGTGTAGCAGTTCTTTTCAGAGAGGAGCTCCAACCACTACTGCACATAGTTCGGAGAGATGATCATGCCAGATACTTGTGGGTGAGGCTGAGGGCAGAGACTGGACGTTTCTTGTACATCGCCATATGCTATTTTCTTCCCAGCACTTCAATATATGCTTCACCCAGGGGACAGTCTCCTTACTCTGTACTTGATGATGATATCTGGGAGTTCTCCAGAGATGGAGACATCATACTCCTGGGGGATTTCAATGCCCGTACAGGCAGCTCACAGACAGTCTTCTATGACACATCAGAGGAGATGCTTAGAGAGCTAGAGCCAGAGGAGATGGGACTTGAGAGATGCTCACACGACAGAGAGCATACAGAGTATGGGAGATACCTGAGAGAGATGACGACTACTCACAGTTTAGCCATACTGAATGGCTTAACGACTTTCCCATTGTCTACAGGCTTTACTTGTTTTCCACACAGACATGGGTCCAGCATTGTAGACTATGTTCTGACACATCCGAGCTTTATCTCTCACATTCAGGATTTCTCAGTGGGGCCCAGGCCTGTTGGGATAGCAGTAGATCACGCACTTTTAACATTATCAGTCTCCTTTGAGTACAATACATCTCAAGCCTCACGGGGTGATAGACATCCACGCTATACTTTTACACCAGAGACTGACTCAGTCTATGAAGAGGAGATACATAGGCTTTTATGCACATCAGAGCCAGTATACACAGTGGAGGAGATCTCATCTATGCTGACAGTGACATTACATGGGGCAGCGACAGAGGCATACCCACACACTCAGCCTGGGCAGAGACGTCGTTTTGGGCACATGCCTCAGAACAGCTGGTATGATGAGGAGTGTCGACAGAGGAGAGCTCAGATACAGCGGGAGCTTACATTGGGAGTGATCACCTATAGACAGTCTCGCATTGCTACACGACGACTAGTGCGACGGAAGAAGCGAGCTTTCTTGGTCCAGATGGAGCAAGATTTATATCAGCTCTTCCTTAGTAGAGATTCAGGAGAGGCTTGGCGTCTATTCCATGAGAAGTCTCCCCCACCAGTGATTACTTCTACAGAGATATGGGGGCAGTATGCAGCATCTTTATACACTGTACCTGGACAACCACCACTACCAGACCCACCACAGCCATGTCCGGCTACGAGCACCTTCTTTACCACTAAGATGGTAAAGGAGGCCATTGACAGGATGAAGACCAGACGGGCACAGGATCATGAGGGTTTGGTAGCAGAGCACATTATACATGCTGGGGATTTGTTGGCAGAGATGCTTGCACGGCTATTCAACTGTGTCATGTGTGAGGGATTCCCTGAGTCTTGGAGATTATCTACTATTGTACCTATCTTCAAGACAGGAGACCCCACAGTGCCGGGGAATTACCGTACTATCATGGTAGGACACACATTGGCACGGTTATATGCATCCATCCTCGAGCATAGGCTGAGCAGTTGGGTAGAGATTATGGGCATACGGGCACCTGGGCAGGCTGGTTTCAGAAGGGGTTTCTCCACACTAGATCATGTCTTTACACTCAGAGCTATCATTGAGGAGGGTCGAGCACATGGTAGACGGATATACTACAACTTTGTGGATTTCCGCAAAGCTTTTGACACAGTACCGAGGGCCAAATTGATGCACCGACTTATGGAATTGGGGGTACCCACAGAGCTGATGTGGGGGATTATGGCATTGTACAGTTCAGTGATGGGTCATGTACGCACATCAGAGGGGATATCTGACATAGTTCACTCCACTATCGGAGTGAAACAGGGATGCCCGCTGTCCTCTACTTTATTTGGTATGTATGTTGATGGGGTCTCTGATTATATTGACAGAGGAGGAGATAGAGGTGCTCAGCTTGCAGGGACATGGATCCCTCTTTTATTGAATGCTGACGATATCGTGTTGATATCAGACTCGACAGAGGGTATGCAGAGACATTTGGACGCATTGCATAGTTTTGCAGAGGATAGTGGATTGTCTGTCAACCTTGGTAAAACCAAGGTCATGGTATTTAATACCACGCCACAGTGGGTTAGGAGATCATCACCTACTTTCACATATGGGCAGGACAGTATGGAGTACACTGATGCATACACATATCTTGGGGTGGTCTTTAGTGGACCGAGGTTCACACTGAAAGTGGCAGCAGACACTAGATTGACTAGTGCCTATACAGCCTCGGTGGTTTAGAGAGGATTTGTTCGCAGGTTCAGTTCCAGGAACCTCGAACAAAGCTCTGGCTTTTCGATACTTTGGTCACTTCAGTTATGCACTACGGGGTTCAGGTTTGGGGACCGTCTATTGACAGTGTTGGATGGAGTAATATGGAGAGACCCCTGATATCTATGATTTCTAGGCTGATTAGAGCCAAGGCCTCAGTCCCACATGACATCATACGAGCGGAGCTGGCTGCCCCACCTATGGAGGTTGAGGCCCTCACCAGATCAGTATCATTTGTACACAGCTTATGGGACACCACCAGGGACAGGTATGCCAGGCTTGCTCTTGAGTCATCCAAACAGCTGGCATTACAGGGAGATACATCATGTTGGTATGCACAGATGAGCTCATGGTTTCAGAGGCATGGTTTCAGCATGGACAGGCTGCCCCCTTTCCAGTATTCTCTTGATGCACCATCCTTGGCTCTTACATGGATGGAGACTCCTAGACTCATTTGGCAGGATCTTATCCAGCTTGATAGCAAGAGGACATGGATAGAGCCATCACGGGAGTTGGGTACGAAGAGGGTTTTCTATAGAGAGCATCTTCTTCAACTCACGACAGACGGATTTGTCACACGGCCCAGTTACATGGACACACATCTATCTCATGGGTTACGATGTGCTATAGGCCAGATTCGCACATCTTCACACCAGCTTGGGATTGAGACAGGTAGATTCAGAGGCATACCAGCAGACAGTAGGATATGTCAGTTATGCCATGCAGAGCCAGAGACAAAGTTTCACTACATATGTCGCTGCACAGTCTACTATGAGATACGGGGACGCTTTCATTGTCTATTCAGAGATGGTTTTGACTCATTAGATAGAGTCATGAGATATCAGGATCAAAGATGTCTCGGATTATTCCTACTTGAGATTCAGAGACATAGAGACGCTCTATTGAATGGGCAAAGACAGTGACAGACCCAGAGACGGATCTCAGATTTCTTCAGTCTGAGTACCATAGAGGCAGAGGGGACACCACCAACACAGAGCTCGGTTCCCACCCATACACACACCAGCGGTACTCTCATTGATCGAGCTATAGAGTTAGGGAGATCGAGACGACTGCAACCGAGGAGGGGAGCCACGCAGCACCGACAGAGATTGCGGCAGAGGATCCACAGGATTCTAGCATGACACCCAGAGTGTCGATCAAGATAGGCTTCATGCTACTGCTATATTGTATCATGGTGACACTTATCCCCACTTTGTACCCTTATGGCATGATACCATTGCTCAGCCTACCAGCCACCCATAGGAGTCGGTAGCACTCCTATCAGTTCTTTGTTTGTAGTTTTCTTTGTTTGTACCCAGACTTGGTACTAGACTCATCATTGTAATCAGTTGGTCTCATAGGTCATTTTGGCATTTTGTAGACGTTAATATATCATTTCATTTCATTTTCTCTCTCTCTCTCTCTCTCTCTCTCTCTCTCTCTCTCTCTCTCATACACACAACACATGCTCATGTGTTTTGAGTATGCATGTCATTAATGCATAAGGGCAGTATAACCACAGCAAGCCATGAATGCTATTACATTATGGTTCTCATGCCATTGATTGATCGTTATGAACATCCCTTGGAGGCTCAGCCCGTACATCTCGCAGGAATGAAAACCCTCGCTTCACATCAGCCAAAAACAGCCCAGAACTTCTTGGCCATGCCCAAGTTGGGCATATCCCGCAATCAGTGCATTCCAAGAGACAATATCCCGAACAGAAAGCTCCTCAAGCACTTTTTGTGCTTTATGAAGTGCACCACATTTGGCATACATGTCGACCAAGGCAGTGCCAAGCTTATGTGATCACGTCTAGAGAGACATCCTCTCTTTGCACCTGCCGAAAATAGCCCAGCGCTTCTTGGACCTACCCAAGTTGGCCATATCCAGCAGTCAGTGCATTCCAAGAGACGACATCTCGGACAGGAAGCTCCTCGAGTACTTGTTGTGCTTTATGAAGTGCACCACATCTGACATACATGTCGACCTAGACAATGCCAAGCACGTCGTTTTCTTTCAACAACCACTGACTAACAATATAATCGTGAATTCTTTTGGCCATATCGGCATCTTGCACACCACCCACAATCAGTGCATTCCAAGAGACGACATTCCGAATAGAATTGCAAGCGTACATGATTGCATTTGGAGAGATGTCCTCACTCTGCTTTTGCTGAAAACAGCCCAGAGCTTCCTCACCCTGATGCCTTCAAGATGCAAGCAAATGTGATTGCATTTGGAGAGACATCCTCACTTTGCATCCGCCAAAAACAGCCGAGAGGTTCTTGGCCTTTCACAAGTTGAGCATATCCCACAATCAGTGCGTTCCAAGAGACGACTTCACGGACATGAAGCTCCTCAAGCACTTTTTGTGCTTAATGAAGTGCACCACATATGCCAAAGACAGCCCAGAACTTCTTGGCTTGCATGCCCAAGTTGGGCATATCCCGCAATCACTGCATTCCAAGAGACAATAGCCCGGACAAGAAGCTCCTCAAGCACTTTCTGTGCTTTATGAAGTGGACCACATTTGGCATACATATTGACCAAGGCAATGTCAAGCTTATGTGATCACATCTAGAGAGATTAATGAAGTGCACCACATTTAGCATACATGTTGACCAAGGCAGTGCCAAGCTTAAGTCATTTATGCAGAAGGGCGGTATAACCACAGCAAGCCATGAATGCTATTACATTATGGTTCTCATGCCATTGATTGATTGTTACGAACATCCCTTGGCAGCTCAGCCCATATATCTCACAAGAGTGAAAACCCTCGCTTTGCATCGGCCAAAAACAGCCCAAAACTTCTTGGCCCTGCCCAAGTTGGGCATATCCCGCAATCAGTGCATTCCAAGAGAGGACACCTCGAACAGGAAGCTCCTCAAGTACTTTTTGTGCTTTATGAAGTGCACCACATCCGGCATACATGTCGACCTAGACAGTGCCAAGCAGGCGTTTTCCTTTCAACAACCACTGACTAACAATATCATCGTGAATTCTTTTGGCATATCAGCATCTTGGGCACCACCCACAATCAGTGCATTCCAAGAGACGACATCGCGACAGGCTTGCAAGTGTACATGATCGCATTTGGAGAGATGCTCTAACTTTGCATCTGCAGAAAACAGCCCTGAGCTTCCTCGCCCTGACCCTTGCCTTCAAGATGAAAACGTATGTGATTGCATCTGGAGAGACATCCTCGCTTTGCATCGGCCGAAAACAGCCCATAGCTTCTTGGCCCTGCCCAAGTGGGCATATCAACATAAACAGTGCATTCCAAGAGATGACGTCTTGGACAGGAAGCTCCTCAAGCACTTTTTGTGCTTCATGACGTGCACCAGATCTGGCATACATGTCCAGCAAGGCAATGCCAAGCACGATGTTTTCTTCCGACAACGCCAGACTAACCATATCATTGTGATTTCTTTTGCGCATATAGCATCCTTCGTAATGCCACATGCCTTCAAGGTGCGAGTGTACGTGATTGCATTTGGAGAGATATCCTCTCTCTGCATCTGCTAAAAACATCCCAGAGCTTCCTGAACATGACCCTGGCCTTCAAGATGCAAGAGTATGTGATTGCATCTTGAGTAAAAACCCTCGCTTCGCATCCGCCGAAGACATCCAGAGCTTCTTGGCCTTGCCCAAGTTGGGCATATCCCGCAATTAGTGCATTCCAAGAGACGACAGCCCAAAGCTTCTTGGCATTGAATGAAAACAGCCCAGAGCTTCTTGGCCCTGCCCAAGTTGGGCATATCCCACAAGCAATGCATTTCAAGAGACGACATCCTGGACAGGAAGCTCCTCAAGAACATTTTGTGCTTTATGAAGTGCACCACATTTGACATACATGTCGCCAAGGCAGTGCCAAGCTTATGCGATCGCATCTAGAGAGACATCCTCGCTTCGCACCTGCCGAATACAGCCCACAGCTTCCTGGCCCTACCCATGTTGGGCATATGCATAAGGGCAATATAACCACGGGAATCCATGAATGCTATTACATTATGGTTCTCATGCCATTGACTGATCATTACGAACATCCCTTGGCGCCTCACCCCGTATATCTCGCAAGAGTGAAAACCCTTGCTTCGCATCAGCCAAAAACAGCCCAGAACTTCTTGGCCCTGCCCAAGTTGGGCATATCCCGCAATCAATGCATTCCAAGAGACAACATCTCGGACAGAAAGCTACTCGAGTACTTTTTGTGCTTTATGAAGTGCACCACATCCAGCATACATGTCGACCTAGACAGTGCCAAGCACGACGTTTCCTTTTAACAATCACTGATTAACAATATCATCGTGAATTCTTTTGGCCATATCAGCATCTTGGGCACCACCCACAATCAGTGCATTCCAAAGGACGACATCTGGGACAGGATTGCAAGTGTACATGATCGCATTTGGAGAGATGCTCTCACTTGCATCTGCTAAAAACAACCCAGAGCTTCCTTACCCTGACCCTTGCCTTCAAGATGCAAGCGTATGTGATTGCACCTGGAGAGACATCCTCCCTTCGAATCCGCCAAAAACAGCCCATAGCTTCTTGGCCCTACCCAAGTTGGGCATGTCACACAAACAGTGCATTCCAAGAGACAACATCTTGGACAGGAAGCTCCTCAAGCACTTTTTGTGCTTCTGACTTCATGACGTGCACCAAATCTGGCATACATGTCCAGCAAGGCAATGCCAAGCACAACGTTTTCTTTCAACAACCCCAGACTAACCATATCATCGTGATTTCTTTTGCACATACAGCATCTTGTGTAATGCCACATGCCTCCAAGGTGCGAGTGTACGTGATTGCATTTGGAGAGATGCCCTCTCTCTGTATCTGCTAAAAACAGCCCAGAGCTTCTTGGACATGACCATTGCCTTCAAGGTGCAAGAGTATGTGATTGCATCTTGAGTGAAAACCCTCGCTTCGCATTCGCCGAAAACAGCCATAAGCTTCTTGGCCTTGCCCAAGTTGGGCATATCCGGCAATTAGTGCATTCCAAGAGACGACATCCCAGAAAGGAATTCTCATGCCATTGACTGATCCTTACGGACATCCCTTGGCGGCTCAGCCCGTACATCTTGCTGGAGTGAAAACCCTCCCTTCGCATCGGCCAAAAACAGCCCAGAGCTTCTGGCCCTGCCCAAGTTGGGCATATTCCACAATCAATGCATTTCAAGAGACGACATCCTGGACAGGAAGCTCCTCAAGCACTTTTTATGCTTTACGAAGTGCACCACATTTGGCATACACGTCGCCAAGGCAGTGCCAAGCTTATGTAATAACATCTAGAGAGAAATCACACAAACAATGCATTCCAAGAGATAACAGCCCAGAGCTTCTTGGCATTGATTGAAAACAGCCCAGAGCTTCTTGGCCCTACCCATGTTGGGCATATCCCACTAATCAGTGCATTCCAAGAGATGACATCCTAGACAGGAAGCTCCTCAAGCACTTTGTGTGCTTTATAAAGTGCACCACATTTGGCATACATGTCGCCAAGGCAGTGCCAAGCTTATGTGATCGCATCTAGAGAGACATCCTTGCTTCGTACCTGCCGAATACAGCCCACAGCTTCTTGGCCCTACCCATGCTGGGCATATACATAAGGGCAATATAACCACGGCAAGCCATGAATCCTATTACATTATGGTTCACATGCCATTGATGTTACAAACATCCCTTGGTGTCTCACCCCGTACATCTCGAAAGAGTGAAAACCCCCACTTTGCATCAGCCAAAATAAGCCCAGAACTTCTTGACCCTGCCCAAGTTGGGCATATCCTGCAATCAATGCATTCCAAGAGACGACATCTCGGACAGGAAGCTCCTCGAGTACTTTTTGTGCTTTATGAAGTGCACCACATCTAGCATAGATGTCGACCTAGACAGTGCCAAGCACGACGTTTTCTTTCAATCACTGACTAACAATATCACCGAATTCTTTTGGCCATATCAGCATCTTGGGCGTCACCCTCAATCAGTGCATTCCAAGAGACGACATCCGGGACAGGATTGCAAGTGTACATGATCGCATTTGGAGAGATGCTCTCACATTGCATCTACTAAAAACAACCCAGAGCTTCCTCGTCCTGACCCTTGCCTTCAAGATGCAAGCGTATGTGATTGCATCTGGAGTTCAAGGTGCGAGTGTACGTGGTTGCATTTGGAGAGATGCCCTCTCTCTGCATCTGCGAAAAACAGTCCAGAGCTTCCTGAACATGACCCTTGCCTTCAAGATGCAAGAGTGAAAACCCTCGCTTCGCATCCGCCGAAAACAGCCCTGAGCTTCTTGGCCTTGCCCAAGTTGGGCACATCCCGCAATCAGTGCATTCCAAAAGACAACATCCAGGAGAGGAATTCTCATGCCATTGACTGATCATTACAAACATCCCTTGGCGGCTCAGTCCGTACATTCCACTGGAGTGAAAACCCTCGCTTTGCATCGGCCAAAAATAGCCCAGAGCCTGCCCAAGTTGGGCATATCCCACAATCAATGCATTCCAAGAGACGACATCCTGGAGAAGAAGCTACTCAAGCACTTTTTGTGCTTTATAAAGTGCATCACATTTGGCATACACGTCGCCAAGGTAGTGCCAAGCTTATGTGATCGCATCTAGAGAGAAATCTTCGCTTCGCACCTGCCAAAACAGCTCAGAGCTTCTTGGCCCTACCCAACTTGGGCACATTCCGCAATGCATTCCAAGAGACGACATCTTGGATAGGAAGCTCCTCGAGTACTTTTGTGCTTTATGAACTGCACCACATTTGGCATACATGTCAACCAAGGCAGTGCCAAGCACGACGTTTCTTTCAACAATGCCTGACTAACAATATCATCTTTTGCCTAGTGTATGCAATTGCGTTCTCTCTCTCTCTCTCTCTCTCTCTCTCTCTCTCTCTCTCTCTCTCTCTCTCTCTCTCTCTCTCTCTCTTTGTATATGTATATGATGCCTCGACTGTCAGAGAGCTCCATTGTATCAGCTTTCACCCCACCCCTACCCACTATTTTCTTTTCAGTTCTTTGTACTTTTTGTACCCAGACCTGGTATTAGATTCACCACATGTAACCTTTTGAGTTCATAGGTCATTTTGGCCTTTTGAAGACGTTAATATTACATTTTATTTCATTTCATCTCTCTCTCTCTCTCTCTCTCTCTCTCTCTCTCTCTCTCTCTCTCTCTCTCTCTCTCTCTACGCTCCGTAGCTCTCCGTCTGTTTGTTGAACTGCATATACCTCTGCCCACACTGCCCAACCACAGGAGTGATAACCCTCGCTTCGCATCGGCCAAAAACAGCCGAGAGCTTCTTGGCCCTACCCAAGTTGGGCATATCCCACAATCAATGCATTCCAAGAGACGACATCCTAGACAGGAAGCTCCTCAAGCACTTTTTGTGCTTTATGAAGTGCACCACTTAACATAAACATCGGCAAGGCAGTGCCAAGCTTATGTAATCACATCTAGAGAAAAATCACACAAACAGTGCATTCCAAGAGACGACAGCCTAGAGCTTCTTGGCATTGACTGAAAACAGCCTTGAGCTTCTTGGCCCTGCCCAAGTTGGGCATATCCCACAATCAATGCATTCCAAGAGACGACATCCTAGACAGGAAGCTCCTCAAGCACTTTTTCTGCTTTATGAAGTGCACCACATTTGGCATACATGTCGCCAAGGCAGTGCCAAGCTTATGTTATCTCATCTAGAGAGACATCCTCGCTTGGCACCTACCGAATACAGCCCACAGCTTCTTGGCCCTACCCAAGTTGGGCATACGCATAAGGGCGGTATAACCACAGCAAGCCATGAATGCTATTACATTATGCTTCTCATGGCATTGATTGATTGTTACAAACATCCCTTGGCACCTCACCCCGTACATCTCGCAAGAGTGAAAACCCTCGCTTCGCATCAGCCAAAAACAGCCCAGAACTTCTTGGCCGTGCAAACTTGGGCATATCCCGCAATTAGTGCATTCCAAGAGACGACATCTCAGACAGGAAACTCCTCGAGTACTTTTTGTGCTTTATGAAGTGCACCACATCCAGCATACATGTCGACCTAGACAGTGCCAAGCACGACGTTTTCTTTCAATCACTGACTAACAATATCATCGTGAATTCTTTTGGCCATATCAGCATCTTGGGCGTCACCCTCAATCAGTGCATTCCAAGAGACGACATCCGGGACAGGATTGCAAGTGTACATGATCGCATTTGGAGAGATGCTCTCACTTTGCACCTACTAAAAACAACCCAGAGCTTCCTTGTCCTGACCCTTGCCTTCAAGATGCAAGCGTATGTGATTGCATCTGGAGTTCAAGGTGCGAGTGTACGTGGTTGCATTTGGAGAGATGCCCTCTCTCTGCATCTGCTAAAAACAGCCCAGAGCTTCCTATCTACAGATAAAGCAGCCTAAGTAAGTCGAATGTAGCTTTGTCAGGCTATTGTTGCTGATGTCCAGTTTACTCTTGTGATTGATGCAGCGAGCTGCAAAGACCCTTGAGCATGCAAGACAATTGCTGTTGAGTAGGGATCCGACTGACATACATATAGCTCTCCGGCTTCTGGATGCAACCCTCAAGAGTGCTCGTCTCTCTATCCTCTGCCCATTTCCACACTTACCATCCCCCATGCTCAAAAAGAGAGAGAGAGAGAGAGAGAGAGAGAGAGAGAGAGAGAGAGTTAAGTTGCTGACGTAGCTCCTCCGTGTGTGTGATGGGTGAGCAAGCCCACGCTGCCCAATTGCTGGTACTGCATCCTCCTCTGCTCGATGCTTGTCTCTCTATCGTCTGCCCATTTCCACGCTTACTCCCTTGCCAATTGCTTCGGATTTTGTGTGTGATGGGTGAGAAAGCCCTTTGCGGTCGTCGGTGATCCCTGCAATGTCCTCGCCCAAG